>NC_040105.1:83989653-84622458 GCF_003369695.1 Bos indicus x Bos taurus | reverse complement strand
AGTGAGGTTAAGTGTTTTGGCTAAGGGAGTTTAACAGAAGAGTTGGGGTTCAAACTAAGCCTATCTGATTCTAAGATTTGAACTCTCAGGTTTGAATATTTAGAGAAGTCCATAAACAGGGTGATCAGTCATGTTATATGTAAATCTTGGAAGTAATTTAACTAAATATGAAAAGAGGAATATGCCTGTCAAAACTTTATTCTTTCTTCACCTACAAAAGTAGTACAATCCTGTTGAAGGGAGATTTAGAAGTATCAAACAAAGTTAAGACATTTGCATTTGTCTTTTAACAAAGTAATCCTCTTGGCTGGGAAAGAAAATACATAGCCTAAAAGTAGAGAATTATGTTTTTATTTGGTAGACTTACTGAGGACTTAAGCCTGGGATAAGCCTCTGAGGGACTGTTCCAAAGAGGTAAGAGAGGAGCCAGTATATATAGGAGTTTGTGCTGGGGAAAAACAAAAACAAACATACAACGAAAAATAACATGTAGTTGAACATTAAAAGATTACTGTTAATCACAGAAACAGACATCTCAGTTAATGATTATAGTGCTTTTCTATGTATCAGTTCAGTTCAGTCATTCAGTTGTGTCCGACTCTTTGTGACCCAGTGGACTGCAGCATACCAGGCTTCCCTGTCCATCACCAACTCCCAGAGCTTGCTCAAACTCATGTCCATTGAGTTGGTGATGCCATCAAACCATCTCATCCTCTTTGTTCCCTTCTCTTCCTGCCTTCAATCTCTCCCAGCATAAGGGTCTTTTCAAATTAGTCAGTTCTTCACATCAGGTGGCCAAAATATTGGAGCTTCAGCTTCAGCATCAATCCTTCCAATGAACACCCAGGACTGATTTCCTTTAGGATTGACTGGCTTGATCTCCTTGCTGTCTAAGGAACTCTCATTGTCTTCTCCAATACCACATTTCAAAAGCATCAATTCTTCAGTGCTCAGCTTTCTTTACAGTCCAACTCTCACATCAATACATGACTACTGCAAAAACCATAGCTTTGACTAGATGGACCTTTGTCAGTAAAGTAATGTCTCTGCTTTTTAATATGCTGTCTAGGTTGGTCATAGCTTTACTTCCAAGGATCAAGAATCTTTTAATTTCATGGCTCCAGTCACCATCTGCAGTGATTTTGGATCCCAGGAAAATAAAGTCTGTCACTGTTTCCATTGTTTCCCCATCTATTTGCCATGAAGGGATGGGACCAGATGCCATGACCTTAGCTTTTTGAATGTTGAGTTTTAAGCCAGTTTTTTCACTCTCTTCTTTCACCCCCATCAAGAGGCCCCTTAGTTCCTCTTTGCTTTCTGCCATAAGGGTGGTGTCATCTGTATATCTGAAGTTATTGATATTTCTCCCTGCAATCTTGATTCCAGCTTGTGCTTCATGCAGCCTGGCATTTTGCATGATGTACTCTACATATAAGTTAAATAAGCAGAGTGACAATATACAGCCTTGACAATATCCCTCCTCCAGGGGATCTTCCCAACCCAGGGATCAAACCTGGGTCTCCTGTGTTGCAGGTAGATTCTTTACCATCTGAGCCACCAGGAAAGCCCAAGAGTACTGGAGTGGGTATCCTATCCCTTCTCCAGGGGATCTTCCTGACCCAGGAATTGAAACAGGGTCTCCTGCACTGCAAGCAGATTCTTTACCAGCTGGGCTACCAGGAAAGCCCTTTCTATGTCTGGGAAGATGCAAGAGTCTGGGCTTACTGAAATTATTCCTTTGATATGCACCTTCACTATCTAGGGCCAGTATCCTGTCTTTCTTCATCCTGAAATCCCCTCAGGGTGCACTGGTTGGTGGCTCTAGTAGTTGATGGCTGTATAGCTGCAACATCCTTGGCTTACTGAAATGGCGGGAGACAGTCTTTGTTCACAATCCAGTGTTACAGAAACGAGAACTAATGTGAGGACTTTTTATGAGGAGGATTTAGTTACTGGAACTGGATTATAAAATAGAAATGTATTCCTAAGAAACTAGGTAAGAGCTCATTTATTAGATTAGACTATTAGGTCAGAAAGGGACTGGTAGGAAGGCTGACTTGCTGAGTGACTGAGCTGTGAGTCCAGGTTTCTTAATGTTTCCCCCTGCCTGATAGTCAGATGGCTCCTAGAGATGAGCAAGGCTGAGCTTGCATGTCTTCACCAAGTGGCAGAAGCTGTAGGAACTAAAATGGAACTGATCCTTATTCCTAGATGCTCACTTCGAGGAAACACTTCTTCTAAATGGCCAGTTCCTAAATTTCTTTTAGGGAAGAGAATCCATAAGATGGCCTCAAATACTTCAATTTTTTCCCTGCTGTATTCCCTCTGGGTATTTGCAGTGACTGGTGGAACGGAACTATAATATCATGTGCTTCCTATATAGGTTCTGCCATCTGACACATATAATCTAACTTAAAAATAGTCAATAAAACTGTGAATTCAGGGAATTATTACTTCTCCAAGTTTCAATTCTGAATATAATATTTTCCTAAATAAATGTACAGACATAAAGAATAGGCAGAAAGTACACAAGGTTTTGGAGACAGATTTGGATTCAAAATCAGTCTCTATTTACCAGCTTGAACAAGTTATATATTCTCTTTGAGCCCTAGTTTCTTTCTTTATAAAATGTAGACTCTGTCTGCCTCAGGGTTATATATCATTTTTAAATGATATTTTATACCACTATATATACAACAGTGCCTAAGATATGTACTCAATAAATGATAGTTTCTCTTCCACTCCCTCTCATAACAATAATGTTAGAAGCTGTCTGATTGTACTGCAAGATCTCAACAAGCAAACAGAGAAAGTGGGGTAGGAGTAGATAAAATTTCTGAGAAAGAGAAAATCAGGCTCTGACATTCAGGAGCTAGCCTGACTTTCACAACTAGATCTTGCTTTCTCCTATTGAATGTAAACACTCTTACAGATCATGAACATCAAAATAAGGCCACTCCGCAAATACAATGTATCAATATCAAAAAATAAAAAGACCACTATGTAACCATGTTTGAATATACACTAAATGTAAACTTGGTCTGAGATATGAAAATAATTATTTCCCACTTTGAGCTAATATTAGTGACTACTGCTTCTCTACCATTTATAGATTTACCCTCAGGCTAGTCTTCCCTTCTTCTATGTAAGATTTATTGAGATATCCAATCATGAAATTACCTCTGCTTCCTGACAGCATTAATATGCAGTGGAAAGACCTCTTCCTTGAATCCTTCCCCAAATCACCTAAAATGTTAGTCGCTCAGTCATGTCTGACTCTGAGACACTATGGACTGTCAGGCTCCTCTGTCCATGGGATTCTCCAGGACAGAATACTGGAGTGGGTTGACATTCCCTTCTCCAGGGGATCTTCCCAACCCAGGGATCGAACCCAGGACTCCTGCATTGCAGGCAGATTCTTTACTCTCTGAGCCACCAGGAAAGCCCAAATCACCTAACATGAACCTATTTCCTATATACTAAGTCCTTTCTAGACTCTTTTAATGACGTGCCCCATGGGTCCCCCGTGACATTCATTCTCTCTCCCTGCAAGAAGCAATAAAACCAATTTCAAGTATGTTCGCAGTAACCTTTGGGTGGAGGGCATTGTCAGAACTGATTATGCAGTATCAACTCCAAGGTCTAAATAAACCAAAAAACACCTCCATTTTGGTCTTTCAATATAAGTGCCTTACCCTTCTTCCCTCAGCCCACACTTAAAAATTATTTATTGCATTTAATCTAAATATTATTAAGCTATATCAGGCTATTTAATCTGTACAGAAGATATTCAAAAGCTTCCCTGAGCTTGGCTGTAGCTTCCTGATTCTTTGCTTATATAACAGATGGATGTCTGGGTTAGTGATTAAGAATGAGGGCACACGATGAGTAAGTAACTCTGTATCTTAACAATTAAGTTTAAAGCCGTAATACTGTTTTCTCATTTTCAGCAGTAGCTTCTGATTAATAATCACAAAATCAAATCAGTATGTCACAATCAACATGTCTTTTATTGTGGTAAAAAATATACAACTTAGTTATGGCTACACCAATCACCAATTTCCATCCCCACCAACAGTGTATAAGGGTTCCTTTTTCTTGGCATTTGTTATTTGTTTCTTTGATGATAGCCTTTCTGACAGGTGTGAGGAGATAGCTCATTTTGGTTTTGATTTGCATTTCCTTGATGATTAGAGATGTTGAGCATTTCCCAATTCATCCCACCCTCATTTTCCCCTTGCTATCCATAAGTTTGTCTTCTACATCTGTGTCTCTATTTCTGCTTTGCAAATAAGCTCGTGTGTACCATTTTTCTAGAATCCACATATATACATTAATGAAGTGCCAATGAGTAAACTATAGCTGTAGAACATTTAGACAGTTACAGATCAATAGAACAGACACAAAGTTCAGTCTTGTTCACTTTAAGAGACAATGCATACTGAGTTCCTTCAGTCAGTGCACTGATCCTGGTCTGCTCTTTGTCTAGGCTTTCTTTTTTCCTCCAAAGAATCTGTAATCTTGCTCTCTTTTGCTAAATTTCATCTGAACTCTATTTTAATGCAGTCTGAATCTATTTCAGACTTTAGACCATTATTTTATCAAGTGTTTGTTTTGCTTTTCTCCATCATGTATTTCTTCTGACTGCATTTCCTCTTAGAAGTGTGGTTAAGAGAATATACGTTGGAACCTGTCTGTCTGCTTGAATTCATAATCCCAGCTCTACCAGTTATTAGCCATATGACTCTGGTTAAGAGTCCTAACCTCTCTGTCACTCAGTTTCTTCATCTGTAAAATAGGGATATTAATAGTTTTGAGGATTAAGCAAAATGGTGTTTGCTGTGTATAAGTATTTGTTGCTATTATTTTTAGTATTATTATTAACATGAGCCAATTCCCTATTAAGAGAGAGACAAAGGTATCTAGGTAAAAAATGTGTATTAGAGGTTGACAGGTTATAGTTTTAAGGGTATCCAGTAAGGGAGAAAATAGGAGTCTTTTTCTAATTACATTTTGTTTCCCTTCTTGCTCCCAACTGCAGCTAGCCAAGTGGCATGTGGCTGAAGTGCAAGTACTCACTACTAACTTCTTTGTAAGCTATCTTAAACTGTAATTGAAATTACCTTATTCTTCATTTTGAAAGACTTTACCTATAAGGCACCTAAAATGGTATTGTCTATGGAATAGCCACCATCACTTGGTGTTGCAATAGCTATTTTAACATTTTAAAGCCTTGTGTGTTAGTCGCTCAGTTGCGTCCAACTCATTGCAACTCTATGGACTGTAGCCAGCCAGTCTTCTCTGTCCATGGGATTCTCCAGGCAAGACTACTTGAGTGGGTTGCCATTTCCTTCTCCAGGGGATCTTGCCAATCCAGGAATCAAACCCGGGTCTCCTGCATTGCAGGCAGATTCTTTACCGTCTGAGTCACCAGGGAAGAGAGAAGCTTACAAAACATAGAAATGAAAGCCACGTGAATTTTGTGAGGGGTAGTTCAAAGCTTCTTCAGAGCTTCCCAGAGCATCTTGCATCAGAACATGAACTGTGCAGAGAATTTCAAGTGCTGTTCTACCATAACCTAACCCTAGCTCTAACTCTATAAGGTCATGGAGTTAAAAACAAAGTATAGGCAATGCATTCTGCCATGATACTCATTTTCAATAAAATACTACTGTATGTGGTTGTAGTCTGTTTCTTTAAGACTCACCCCTGTTGGTAGGAGAAGCAAAACATTCATAAAAGGGGCTTGAATCTACATTCCTATTTCTCCAAGTTGTGTTCCTGAACCACCCTATCAACCACACACCAAACTCCACTCCAGCTAGTTATGTTGTCTGATGCTCACCTTGATACTTGTAGCCTCTTACTAACTCTAGTTCCTATAATTTCTTAGGTACCTTGGTGTTACTGTTCCTTCAGCAACTGCCCACTTTGTCTCCTGGATCCCTGCTTTCCTCCTCTCTCCTGTCTCACGTTGCTCAGAATAATTACCCAGGATCTAACCTTTTTGGCTAGACCTCAGGATATGTTCTCATTAACTGACTGCCACAGTCATTCCTGGTTAAGTACAGCCAAGCACTCTTGGGAACTGCCCTTTTGTATGGCTCTGGTCTCAGAGGAGTCCATACCAGATAATAATCATTTGGGGGGTGGTATAATATCACCCAGCTTCCCAGGTGGCTCAGTGGTAAAGAATCCACCAATCAATGCAGGAGACACAGATTCATTCAATCTCTAGGTCAGGAAAATCCCCTGGAGAAGGAAATGGACCCACTCCAGTATTCTTGTCTGGGTCATCCCATGAGGTCACAAAAGAGTTGGACAGGATTTAGTGACTAAACAACAACAAGAACCTTTTATTTGAATAAAGAGAGAAATCATTTCACAGACATTCACTCAAACACAATGGAAAACATAAAAGTGTATGCATATGTGGGAATTTGTGTATGTATATGTTAGCTGCATGGAAGTGGGGCAGCAAAAGTTACTCTCAATGAACATTAGTACCAAGCACACACTAGGCATTCAATGAAAATCTTACTGAACTGATGCAAACAATACAATTTTCAACACATAGACTTGGATTTCTATTTCGCTAAGTAATTAGTGAACATAGATCATTCGGTTCAGTTCAGTTCAGTCGCTTAGTTGTGTCCGACTCTTTGCAACACCATGGATTGCAGCACACCAGGCCTCCCTGGCCATCACCAGCTCTTGGAGTTTACCCAAACTCATGTCCATTGAGTTGGTGATGCCATCCAACCATCTCACCCTCTGTTGTCCCTTTCTCCCCTGCCTTCAATCTTTCCCAGCATCAGGGTCTTTTCCAATGAGTCAGTTCTTCACATCAGGTGGCCAAAGTATTGGAGTTTCAGCTTCAGCATCAGTCCTTCCAATGGATATTTAGGAGTGATTTCCTTTAGGATTGACTGGTTTGATCTCCTTGCTGTCCAGGGGACCCTCAAGAGTCTTCTTCAACACCATAGCCAAAAGCATCAATTCTGCAATGCTCAGCTTTCTTTCTGGTCCAACTCTCACATCCATATATGACTACTGGAAAAAGCATAGTTTTGACTATGGACATTTGTCAGTAAAGTAATGTCTCTGCTTGTTAATATGTTGTCTAGGTTTGTCATAGCTTCTCTTCCAAGGAGCAAGCATCTTTTAATTTCACGGCTGCACTCATCACCTGCAGTGATTTTGGAGCCCAAGAAAATATAGTCTGTTACTGTTTTCATTATTTCCCCATCTATTTGCCATGAAGTGATGGGACTGGATGCCATGGTCTTAGTTTTTGAATGCTGAGTTTTAATCCAGCTTTTTCACTCTCCTCTTTCACTTTCATCAGGAGGCTGTTTAGTTTTTCTTTGCTTTCTGCCAAAAGGTGGTGTCATCTGCATATCTGAGGCTATTGATATTTCTCCCGGCAATCTTGATTCCAGCTTGTGCTTCATGCAGCCTGGCATTTCACATGATGTACTCTGCATATAAGTTAAATAAGCACAGTGACAATATACAGCCTTGACGTACTCCTTTCCCAATTTGAAACCAGTCTGTTGTCCCATGTCTGTTTCTAACTGCTGCTTCTTGACCTGCATACAGATATCTCAGGAGGCAGGTAAGGTGGTCTGGTATTCCCATCTCTTTAAGAATTTTCCACAGCTTGTTGTGATCCACAGTCAAAGGCTTTAGCATAGTCAATGAAGCAGAAGCAGATGTTTTACTGGAATTCTCTTGCTTTTTCTATGATCCAATGGATGTTCACCAATTTGATCTCTGGTTCCTCTGCTTTTTCTAAATCCAGCTTAAACACTTGGAAGTTCTTGGTTCACGTACTGTTGGAGCCTTACTTGGAGAATTTTGAGCATTACTTTGCTAGCCTGTGAGATGAGTACAATTGTGCAGTAATTTGAACATTCTATGGCATTGCCTTTCTTTGGGATTGGAATGAAAACTGACCTTTTCCAGTCTTGTGGCCACTGCTGAGTTTTTCAAATTTGTTGGCATATTGAGTGCAACACTTTTGCGGCATCATCTTTTACGATTTGAAATAGCTCAGCTGGAATTCCATCACCTCCACTAGCTTTGTTCATAGTAATGCTTCCTAAGGCCCACTTGACTTCACACTCCAGGATATCTGGCTCTTGGTGAGTGATTACACCATTGTAGTTATCTGGGTCATGAAGACCTTTTTTGTATAGTTCTGTGTATTCTTGCACCTCTTCGTAATCCCTCTACTTCTGTTAGGTCCATACCACTTCTGTCCTGTACTGACCCCATCTTTGCATGAAATATTCCTTGGTATCTCTAACTTTCTTGAAGAGATATCTAGTCTTTCCCACTCTATTGTTTTCCTCTACAGAAAGTGGAAAATAGTGGCTCAAACAAATTGGAGGTTTATTATTTTTTTCCTCATGAAGAAGTCTAGAAGTGGGCAGTCCAGGACTGGCATGACTCACCACCATCCTTAGGGTATGGCTGTAATGTCAGCTCACCCACCACTTTAAGAATCATCCTCAGAAGTTGTAATGAACAGTTTCTCCTTATACCTTTGACCCAAAGTATGAAATATAGTCATGCGTATATGCCAGGGAGGCTGGGAAATACTGCTCAAAAGTTTGGGCTCCGTTAGTTTAAAAAAATGGATATTGGGTAAGGAACTTATATTCTGTTCTCTAGTTAACTCTAACTTCCAAACATCTGTATACATCCTTCTTCCCATTATGCAACACACTCATTCACCTCCCAAGAGAGGTAGTAATCTCATCTAATTGGGTTATGTGAAGTCCTCTCCATCATATTTGCATATGGCAGAGGATATCAAAGCAAAAATTCCAATCAGAAAAAGAAGTGCAAAACTCTAAATCCTAACAATTATTGTCATTCTGAACAGGAACAGAGAAGTAGAATAAATTCAGCAGTGGAATAAATTTTTTGGTTAGTCACCTGCCAGCCCTTGAAATCTTTGAAATTGTCCTGGAGGAGTTCTCTTGTCCATTGCCCTCCATTTTCCTTGACCCTGCTTCTCATAGCTCTTCCTTGTCCATTATCCTTCTGGTTACATCTGAGCTGGGCTTTGTCAAGGATGTCCTTTCTGGAAGCCACATGGCTTTGGGAACTTGTTTCTTATTGGTACAGGTTCAAGACCCTGGGGATTGTTGTGGGGTTTAACAACCACAAACTATTCCAGTCAGGTTTGGGATTTTGGGGGGCAATATATTCTTCAAAACTTAGTAGATTTCTACCATATTTATTTCTAACCAATTTATATGTGAATCACCTCAGCCAAGGATCTTTCCTAGACTAGTTATACTCAAAGTTCCAGACTGTGACAAGGTAAGATGTTTACACCAGAATGTAAATTAACACCCTGCCCCATTCACTGAGGAAATCTTGTCATTAAAAAGTCAGCTGAGCCTATTATACAGAGTGAAGTAAGTCAGAAAGAGAAAAACAAATACCATATATTAATGCATGTATATAGAATCCAGAAAGATGATACTAATGAACCTATTTTCAGGGCAGCAATAGAGACACAGACATAGAGAACAAACTTGTGGACACAGCAGGGGCAGGAGAGGGTGGGATGAATGGAGAGAGTAGCATTGAAACATATACATTACCCTATATAAAATAGATAGCTGGTGGGAATTTGCTGCTTGACACACAGAGCTCAAACCTGGTGCTCTCTGATAACCTAGAGGGGTGGAAGGTGGGAGGGAGGTTCAAAGAGAGAGAGGACATATGTATACTTATAGCTGATTCATGTTGATATATGACAGAAACCAACACAATATTGTATCCTCCAATTAAAAAATATTTTTTAAAAGCCAGCTGAACTATACAGTGATCTTAGTGTCAAAGCTGATTTACATTCTGTTCAAGGTTCTTATTTCCTCTCAGACCAGTGCCAAAAATTCATTAACCGAGAGCCAGTCAGTGGACCACACTTGGGAGGAGCACTGGTCTAGATAAACTTTTTAAACCTGAGAATCTGGGGCTTTTAGCTGCTTATCTTTGCACTCTATCCATTTTCCTCTTCTCCTTTAATTTAATGGCCTCTACCTTCCAGACATATGAAATAATAAATTTTGTTGAGAATAAAACACTATTAATTTGATCAGAGATTTTGTCCAGCAGAGTATCAGTCTTATTTACCACTAACGCCGCAGCTTTGTGCTCACCACTGTCGATGGCTTCCTTTGGCGTACAGAAGCCTTCAGTTTTTTCAACCTTGCAGGGCGCCAAATTACAGGAAGCTCGGTAATGGCACCCCACTCCAGTACTCTTGCCTGGAAAATCCCATGGACAGAGGAGCCTGGTAGGCTGCAGTCCATGGGGTCACTAGGAGTCGGACACAATTGAGTGACTTCACTTTGACTTTTCACTTTCATGCATTGCAGAAGGAAATGGCAACCCACTCCAGTATTCTTGCCTGGAGAATCCCAGGGATGGGGGAGCCTGGTGGATTGCCATCTATGGGGTCACACAGAGTCGGACACGACCAAAATGACTTAACAGCAGGAGCAGCAGCAGTAAACTTCAATTGCAGGCCAGAGACTAAAAGCACCTCTCTTAGTACATTTACTTTTCTTTCCATTTTTGCACCTTGAATTCATCACTTTCTTATGGAGCTTTTCTAAAAACCATAAGAAGAAGCCAGTACATGGCAACTTCCAAGACTTCCTACCATTTTTCTTAATCCTAGAGCTTTGGTTGATATTTGGTTTATACTGAAAGGTAGAGCAAGCAAAAGCTTGACTACAGTCACAAGCTTTCCATATTGAAATGAGTGCATTTATTTCCCCACTGACTCAATTCAGCCAATAACACATTTTAGATACTGCAGCACCATTCTGATACCAATTACTGTATAGGTAAGGATTCTTATAAATAGATAAATGACTTCACTCTAGTTAATTTAATAACTAAACTCAGCTGAATTTATTAAGGGCTATTAGATGATCCTCAGAATCACTGTGAGACCTGAAGGAGCAAACTGTAGACTAGATTTCTAGAAACAACTCCCTACACCTAACTATTGTTGTTGCTGTTTAGTTGCTCAGTTGTGTCCAACTCTTGCAACCCCATAGACTGTGGCCTGCCACGCTCCTCTGTCCATGGGATTCTCCAGGCACGAATACTGGAGTGGGTTGCCATTTCCTTCTCCAGGGGATCTTCCCAACCCAGGGATCAAATCCATCTCTCCTGCATTGGCAGGCGGCTTCTTTACCATTGAGCCACCAGGTAACTGGATTAGTAAGGGAGCTGCTATTAATCCAAGCCCCAGAACTATGCTGCTTCTTCCATAATTTCTAGACAGCTGCCTCCATGGCTAATCCCAGAAAAATGAAATGCATTTGCCAGTGTATTTGCCCGAAATCCAATATTCCTGCATGTGGCGATTGCCACTCATTGATCACTTCCTTCTTCCAGTTCTTATTACATGCAGAATCCTAGCTCCAAGGATGAGAAATAAAGATTTTAGTTGGGAGGGTGTTGAATGAGTCAATCTACAGTATCTGTCAGAGCTGATCTTTCCCTCCTGTTTCAGAGAAAGGGATGCTTCTTCTTCTTTTCAAAGTTAGTATCTTCTTGAATTTTTCAGGACCTAACTCCATCAGCTGTTGCTCAATAAATGTTCAATCTCCTCTCCACTGTCTGCTTTCTTTCTATCCCAAATCTTTCCTTACCTATACTTTCCTATCAAGGTTCTTGCTTTCTCTTTCTCCTTAACTACAACAACATCAAATTTATAGAAAAGATAATCTATATAGCCTCCTCAGTCCACAACAATCTGAACAGCTCTGCACAGCCAAATATTTCTCAAAATCTGAAGGAAGAGAAAGGTTTGATCTTGCCTGAATTAGCCAGAATGCAGATAAAAACATGAATTTGCTTGATTTATTAGCATATAAACTTATTTATGTTTAAGAACAAAGTAAGATTCCCCCACAAATTTTAAGCTTAAAGCATATGAAGTGTCACTGGGGAAATATGCAAGAAATTCTTTCCTTCTGTTTTGGCCCAAGTTTTCTGGTCTTTAAGAACAAACATTTCAGTGAATATATTTGGATACAAAAAGTACATCATAATGGTAACTAGACTTACTGTGGTGATCATTTTGAAATGTATAGAAATACTGAATCACTATATTGTATGACAGGAACTAATATCTTGTTGTAGGTCAATTACACTTCAAAGTCAGACAAAACAATTCACAGAAAAATAAATGAGATTTGTAGTTACTAGAAGCAGGGGGGTGAAGGTAGGGGGAATTGGATCTTCATCCCAAAGGTCAAAAAATACAAACTTTCAGATAAAAGATAAAGAAGTACTAGGGATGTAATGTACACCATGATAAAATATAATTATTAATAATACTGTTGTATGTTATACATGCATCCTAAGTCACTTCAGTCCTGTCAGACCTGTGTGACCCTAAGGACTACAGCCCACCAGGCTGTTCTGTTTATGGGATTCTCCAGGTAAGAATACTGGAGTGGGTTGCCATGTCCTCCTCCAGATAATCTTCCCAACCCAGGGATTAAACCAGTGTCTTTTATGTCTCCTGCATTGGGTTCTTTACCACTAGTGCCACCTGTAAAGCCCATTGTATGTTATATATGAAATTTATTGAGAGTAAATTCTAGGAGTTCTCATTACAAGGAATTTTTTTTGTTCCTTTAATTTTATATCTATATGAGATGATGAATGTTCACTAAAATTATTGTGGTAATCATTTCATGATGTATGTAAGTCAAATCATTGTGCTGTATACCTTAAACTTCTACAGTGCTCTATGGCAATCATATCTCAATAACACTGAAAGGAAAAATAAGAATAAAAAAGATGAAAAATACTGATAAATTCCAAAATATGTATTCACATCAACCATCTCCCAACCTCATATTTTCTGGCTATTAAACATTGTGTAATTCATTCAGATAACTTTTAAATATATGGGAAAACACAAATCTAAATGTAAGACAACTTATCCCCACCTTTGCAAAGTACCATATTTCAGGGCTCCCAGAGACAAACTGCTCATAAATATTCCCTACCTAAGAAATTAAGAAGCCCTCCATTTGTAAGCTATTGAATACAAGGGCTATGTGATTGGTTGCTTCTGCAATATGACCACTACTAGCATAATACAATAATTGAATAGGATGATCAGTCATGAACTCTGTAGCCTAAAATAATTAGACAGAAGTAGAACCATGACTAAAATGCTAAATTTTATATTCAGTTCAGTTCAGTTCAGTCACGCAGTCGTGTCCGACTCTTTGTGACCCCATGAATTGCAGCACGCCAGGCCTCCCTGTCCATCACCATCTCCTGGAGTTCACTCAAACTCACGTCCAGCAAGTTGGTGATGCCGTCCAGCCATCTCACCCTCTGTTGTCCCCTTTTCCTCCTGCCCCCAATCCCTCCCAGCATCAGAGTCTTTTCCAGTGAGTCAACTCTTCGCATGAGGTGGCCAAAGTATTGGAGTTTCAGCTTCAGCATCATTCCTTCCAAAGAACACCCAGGGCTGATCTCCTTTAGAATGGACTGGTTGGATCTCCTTGCATTCCAAGGGACTCTCAGGAGTCTACTCCAACACCACATTTCAAAAGCATCAATTCTTCACCACTTAGCTTTCTTCACAGTCCAACTCTCACATCCATACATGACCACTGGAAAACCCATAGCCTTGACTAGACAGACCTTTGTTGGCAAAGTAATGTCTCTGCTTTTCAATATGCTATCTAGGTTGGTCATAACTTTTCTTCCAAGGAGCAAGCATCTTTTAATTTCATGGCTGCAATCACCATCTGCAGTGATTCTGGAGCCCCCCAAAATAAAGTCTGACACTGTTTCCACTGTTTCCCCATCTATTTCCCATGAAGTGATGGGACCAGATGCCATGATCTTTGTTTTCTGAATGTTGAGCTTTAAGCCAACTTTTTCACTCTCCTCTTTCACTTTCATCAAGACGCTTTTTAGTTCCTCTTCACTTTCTGCCATAAGGGTGGTGTCATCTGCATATCTGAGGTTATTGATATTTCTTCCGGCAATCTTGATTCCAGCTTGTGCTTCATCCAGCCCAGCGTTTCTCATGATGTACTCTGCATATAAGTTAAATAAGCAGGGTGACAATATACAGCCTTGACGTACTCCTTTTTCTATTTGGAACCAGTCTGTTGTTCCATGTCCAGTTCTAACTGTTGCTTCCTGACCTGCATATAGGTTTCTCAAGAGGCAGTTTAAGAATATTAGAATCAAAAAGTAAAAAGATCAAAGATAAATATGCATGTTAAGTTCTATAAATCTGCTGTTCATTTATTGAATACAGCATATTTTCTTGAATTATGCATTTGTTGTCACAACTCATTTCTTTGGTAGTAGGAAACATTGTCATGGAATAGCTTCCCTTCACCTCTGAGAAAAGGCTATAACCCTCCTACCCCATGAGGACCTACTTAAAATGACTGAATGGAAAAAGAGATTGGTATATGTCAAAATAACTTCATAAATGAGTGAGGGATTTGCATTGACATCATGTATGTGTATTCTGATTAGAACTCTAATTTTAAGCTTTAGGAATGTTTTGCTTGATCTAACTGCATTAACTCATCAGCAGCACATGGACTATTCCAGCTTAAAATTCCTTAAGGCCTGTGGTTCTCTATTTTTTTGTTCAGTTGCTCAGTCATGTTCGACTCTTTGCGACCCCATGGACTGCAGCATGCCAGGCTTCCCTGTCCTTCACCATCTCCTGGAGCTTGCTCAAACTCATGTCTATCAAGTCGGTGATGCCATCCAACCATCTTGTCCTTTGTCGAGCTTCAGCTTCAGCATCAGTCCTTCTAAGGAATATTCAGGATTGATTTCCTTTAGGATTGATGGGTTTGATCTCCTTGCTGTTCAAGGGACTCTCAAGGTTCTTTGTTTAAAGTTTCCTAATTTACTGATTCTTCTATATGTTCAACTTCTCCAAGGAAGAAGAAAAATATTAGTTTATCTTGTGATCAATAGATGATTTTAAAATAAGATTTTTATTATTGAAGATGCCAATAAGAATGGTGAAGGTAATGAAACTTTTTTTTTTTCAATGAGGTTTCGGAAACAGCTTTATTGAAGAAAAATGACATAAAACAAACTGCACATCTTTAAAGCATAAAATGTGTTAAATGTTGACATATGTATTATTTATGGTCTGACTAATGAATTCAATCTGGAGGAGGAAATGGCAACCCACTCCATTATTCTTGCCTGGAAATTTCCATTGACAGAGGAGCTTGGAGGACTACAGTCCCTGGGGTCACAAAGAGTTGGACATGACTAAACTATTGAATACATATGCACAGGCACTCACACATGTATACACACGTGAAACCATCCCCTCAATCAGGATGGTGAACATATCCATCATACCCCCAAATTTTCTCCTGCCCCATAGTAATCCCTCTCTCCTTCCTCTCTCTACTCTCCCCTTCTTTAAGCAGCTACTGATCTGCTTTCTGTCAATATATATTAGTTTGTATTTTATTAAAATTTATATAAATGGAATCATAAGTATGTGCTCTTTTTGGTGCTACCTTTTTTTTACTCAGCAAAATTACTGTTATATTCATCTATGTTGTATCAATAGTTCATTTCTTTTTATTAATGAGTCATATTCCATGGTATGGACATATACCACTTTGTTCATCCATTCACCTGTTGATGGGTTGTTTCTACTTCTTTGGTTACTACATGTAAAGTTGCTATAAATATTCATATACAAATCTTTGTATGGACACAGGATTTTTTTTTTCTTGGGCATATACCTAGACATAGGAGAGCTGGATCATATGACATCTGTGAATATGACTTTTTAGACATGGCCAAACTCATTTCCAAAGTGGCTGCTGACATTTTACATTTCTACTCTCAGGGTTATTAGATTTCCAGTTCCTGCACATCCTTGCCAGTGCTGTGCTCAGTCCCTCAGCTGTGTCCACTCTTTTGTGACTCTTTGGACTGTAGCCCACCAGGCTCCTCTATCCATAGGATTTTTCAGGCAAGAATATTGGAGTGGGTTGCCATATCCTCCTTCAGGGATTGTCCCAACCAAGAGATCGAACCTGCATCTCCTGCATTGGCAGGAAGATCTTTATCACTGAGCCACCAGACAGCCTTCTTTTACTTAGCATGCTATGCTGTTTTCAACATTCATCCATGTTGTAAAATGCATCAATACATTCTTTTTTACTGCCTGATAATATTCTATTGAAAGGACAATATGCATTTTAAGGAAAACACTTTCAACTTATACTAGATATACCAATGCTATAAAAAGAGCTAAATTTTTCAGTGGAAAGAAATCATCAGCTTACAGTAGAGACAGATGGGTTCATAAGTATACCAGGAGTCTAATCAATTAACAGTGGTGAATAAAACCTATTTTTGATGATTAATAGAGCAGAAATTATAGTAATGGTTGTACATCTCTGTGAATATAACAAACACCACTGAATTGCAAATTTACAATGGAGAATTGTATGATATATGGATTCAGTTCAGTTCGGTCACTCGGTTGTGTCCGACTCTTTGAGACCCCATGAACCACAGCACACCAGCCCTCCCTGTCCATCTCCAATGCCCGGAGTTTACTCAAACTCATTTCCATTGAGTCGGTGATGCCATCCAACCATCTTATCCTCTGTTGTCCCCTTCTCCTCCTGCCCTCAATCTTTCCCAGCATCAGGGTCTTTTCAAATGAGTCAACTCTTTGCATCTGGTGGCCAAAGTATTGGAGTTTAAGCTTCAACATTAGTTCTTCCAATGAATATTCAGGACTGATTTTCTTTAGGATGGACTGGTTGGATCTACCTGCAGTCCAAGAGACTCTCAAGAGTCTTCTCCAACACCACAGTTCAAAAGCATCAATTCTTCGGTGCTCAGCTTTCTTTATAGTCCAACTCTCACAGCCATACATGACTACTGGAAAAACCATAGCCTTGACTAGATGGGCCTTTGTTGGCAAAGTAATGTCTCTGCCTTTCAATATGCTGTCTAGGTTGGTCATAACGTTTCTTCCAAAGAGCAAGCGTCTTTTATTTCATGGTGGCAGTCACCATCTGCAGTGATTTTGGAGCCCCCCAAAATAAAAGTCTTTAACTGTTTCCACTGTTTCCCCATCTACTTGCTATGAAGTGATTGGACCTTAGTGATTAGATGCCATGACCTCAGTTTCCTGAATGTTGAGCTTTAAGCCAACTTTATCACTCTCTTCTTTCACTTTCATCAAGAGGCTCTTCAGTTCTTCTTCTCTTTCTGCCATAAGGGTGGTATCATCTGCATATCTGGGGTTATTGATATTTCTTCCAGCAATCTTGATTCCAGCTTGTGCCTCAACCAGCCCAACGTTTCTCGTGATGTACTCTGCATATAAGTTCAATAAGCAGGGTGACAATATACAGCCTTGACGTACTCCTTTTTCTATTTGGCAGTCTGTTGTTCCATGTCCAGTTCTAACTGTTGCTTCCTGACCTGCATACAGGTTTCTCAAGAGGCGGGTCAGGTAGTCTGGTATTCCCATCTTTTTCAGAATTTCCCACAGTTTATTGTGATCCACACAGTCAAAGGCTTTGGCATAGTCAATAAAGCAGAAATAGATGTTTTTCTGGAACTCTCTTGCTTTTTCAATGATCCAACAGATGTTGGCAATTTGATCTCTGGTTCCTCTGCCTTTTCTAAACCCAACTTGAACATCTGGAAGTTCCCGGTTCACATATTGTTGAAGCCTGGCTTGGAGAATTTTGAGCATTACTTTGCTAGCCTGTGGGAGAAGGCAATGGCACCCCACTCCAGTACTTTTGCCTGGAAAATCCCATGGACAGAGGAGCCTGGTAGGCTGCAGTCCATGGGGTTGCTAAGATTCAGACACGACTGAGTGGCTTCACTTTCACTTTTCACTTTCATGCATTGGAGAAGGAAATGGCAACCCACTCCAGTGTTCTTGCCTGGAGAATCCCAGGGACAGAGGAGCCTGGTAGGCTGCCGTCTATGGGGTTGCACAGAGTCGGACACGATTGAAGCAACTTAGCAGCAGTAGCAGTTGCTAACCTGTGAGATGAGTGCAGTTGTGCAGTATCTTGAGCATTTTTTGGCATTGCCTTTCCTTCGGATTGGAATGAAAACTGACCTTTTCCAGTTCTGTGGCCACTGCTGAGTTTTCCAAGTTTGCTGGCATATTGAGTGCAGCACTTTCACAGCATCTTTAGGGTTTGAAATAGCTCAATTGGAAATCCATCACCTCCACTAGCTTTGCTCGTAGTGATGCTTCCTAAGGCCCACTTGACTTCGCATTCCTGGATGTCTGGCTCTAGGTGAGTGATCACATCATTGTGATTATCTGGGTTGTGAAGATCTTTTTTGTATAGTTCTGTGTATTCTTGCCACCTCTTCTTAATATATTTTTCTTTTGTTAGGTCCATACCATTTATGTCTTTTATTGAACCCATCTTTGCATGAAATTTTCCCTTGGTATCTCTGATTTTCTTGAAGATATCTCTAGTCTTTTCCATTCTATTGTTTTCCTCTATTTCTTTGCATTGAGGAAGAAATCATTGAGGAAGTCTTTCTTTAGCTCTCCTTGCTATTCTTTGGAACTCTGCATTCAAATGGGTATATCTTTCCTTTCCTCCTTTGCCTTTCACTTCCCTTCTTTTCACAGCTATTTGTAAGGTCTCCTCAGACAGCCATTTTGCTATTTTGAATTTCTTTTTCTTGGGGATGTTTTTGATCCCTGTCTCTTGTACAATGTCGCACACCTCCGTCCATAGTTCATCAGGCACTCTGTCTATCAGATCTAATCCCTTAAATCTATTTCTCACTTCGACTGTATTATCATAAGGGATTTGATTTAGGTCATACCTGAATAGTCTAGTGGTTTTCCTTACTTTCTTAAATATAAGTCTAAATTTGGCAATAAGGAGTTCATGGTCTGAGCCACAATCAGCTCACGGCCTTGTTTTTGCTGTCTGTATAGAGATTCTCCCTCTTTACTTGCAAGGAATATAATCAATCTAATTTCGGTATTGACCATCTGGTGATGTCCATGTGTAGAGTCTTCTCTTGTGTTGTTGGAAGAGGGTGTTTGCTATAACCAGTGCGTTCTCTTGGCAAAGCTCTATTAGCCTTTGCCCTGCTTCATTCTGTACTCCAAGGCCAAGTTTGCCTGTTATTCCAGGTGTTTCTTGACTTCCTACTTTTGCATTCCAGTCCCCTGTAATGAAAAGGACATCTTTTTTTGGGTGTTAGTTCTAGAAGGTCTTGTAGGTCTTCATAGAACCATTCAACTTCAGCTTCTTCAGCATTACTGGTTAGGGCATAGGCTTGGATTACCATGATATTGAATGGTTTGCCTTGGAAACAAACAGAGATCATTCTCTCATTTTTGAGAGTGCATCCAAGTACTGCATTTTGGACTCTTCTGTTGACTATGATGGCTACTCCATTTCTTCTAAAGGATTCTTGCCCACAGATTATATCTCAATAAACCTGTTTTTGGTAAGATATAACAGATGAAAGTGTATTCATCAGAGAGGGAAAGGAAAGAAATAGCAATGAGCTGGAAACCACAGCCATAAGCTTTTGTGAATTGCTCTTTGGTATTCTACTCCTGCCTGGAAAATCCCATGGAAGGAGGAGCCTGGTAGGCTGCAGTCCATGGGGTCGCGAAGAGTCAGACTCGACTGAGCGACTTCCCTTTCACTTTTCACTTTTGTACTTTGGAGAAGGAAATGGCAACCCACTCCAGTGTTCTTGCCTGGAGAATCCCAGGGACGGCGGAGCCTTGTGGGCTGCCATTTGTGGGGTCGCACAGAGTCAGACACAACTGAAGTGACTTAGGAGCAGCATTCTACTCCACATAATATATTCTTTAGGAATTATATTAACCATATCTGATGTAGAGAGAGTCACAGGAGTTAAGACTATTTAATATCCTTAGGGACTTCCCTGGTGGTCCAGTGGTTAAGAATCTGCCTTGCAATGTGGAAGCCATGGGTTTGATCCCTGGTCAGGGAACTAAGACCCCACATACTGTGCAGCAACTAAGCCTGCATGGCACAAGTAGAGATCTCCCATGCTGCAACTACTGAAGGCTGTGTACTCTGTAGCCCACTTGTTGCCAACTACTGAGCCTGCACACCACAACCAGAGAGACTATGCACCACAGTAAAAGACCCGGTGTGCCCCAACTAAGACCTGATGCAGCCAAACAAACAAATAATTATTTTTGATAATATATCCTTAAATAATAACAAAAACTTGATTATCTGATCATCTTAACTTTTCTATATGCAATAAATATTATTTTACTGTCCATTATGTACCAGGCACCATTCTAGGAACCAGGGATCAATAGTGGGTAAGGATGATCATGGTATATGAATATATATATATATATAGAAAGAGAGAGAGAGAAGCTTCTCTGGTGGCTCAGACGGTAAAGAATCTGCTTGTAATGAGGGAGACCTGGATTTGATCCCTAGGTTGGGAAGCTCCCCTGAAGAAGGGAATGGCTACCCACTGCAGTATTCTTGCCTGGAGAATTCCATGGACAGAGGAGTCTGGCAGGCTACAGCCCATGGGGTCACAGAGTCAGACACAGATTCAGTCAGACTGAATTACTTTGCTATATAGCAGAAAATTAACACAGCATTGCAAATCAACTATACTTCAATACAATACATGTTTAAAAAAAAAAAAAAGACTATGTTTGAAGACAGGCTATCTTAAATCAACTTAATGAAGTTAACCATTTCTTACATATACAGATTGTATTATCAGGAAAAATTATGAAAGATCAAAATGGACAAAAACATATTAGTAGCTCACCTGTTGATTTTACCCATCAAGGTTATCTCTACTTTTCACTCTCTTCAAATTATCTTATAATTTAAGTTATAGAAAACTGACATCACTGCAAATGATGTTTCTATGTGGAAATGAATTCTGTCCAGAAGAGAGACAGTTGATTTCCCTTTCCCTGTGGAAAAAGCCAGCTTTGAATCTATTCGTAAATTCAGTTCATAAGCTATTTCTGTCCTTGAATTTGCCTTGAACAAATAACATCTTTCTGGCTCTTTCATTAGTTAATAAAATCTTTGACATATATTCATTTTATATTTAAATGACAGTCATGATTTTTACCTTTTAAAAAATATCCTTTAACACTATCTTTTAAATTCCAAAGAATTTTTTAAAATGCTAGTTTGTGCAATGCTATTATTTAACCATAGCATAGTATTTTTGTGCATGTCATCACCCAAATTTTGCAATGTTGATTATCTGTTTAGCGACAAGTATTTTGCTACTTCCTTGCTTGATACACTTAAAAACTGCCTACTCCTTTTTAAATTTTTTGAATCATGGCATATATGCTTGAAGTGAAGTCACGTTTGTGCAGTAATGACAGCATTAAAACCTCTAAAGCAGGCTTTCAAGAAATTAGCGTTATTTGGTCCCCTAACTAAGATTCTGTACCCTTACTTTTAACATCAGGATAATGGCAAGAAATGTTAATTCTCCCTCACAGTTCATTATTTTAAATGTGCTTCAGTAATCAGTCTCTAAGAAAATGTGGGGAATCTGGGTATTTAAATACAGGCACATTATTTTTTTTTTTTTTCAGGCTGAAAGCTGAATTTCCTAAAGAAATAAATCAAATGCAGCTTTTTGAAAATCGGACCTATTATGCTAAGTTGATGTATCCTCACAGAGGAAGAGAGCAAAACACTTGGAACTAATAAAATTGGCTGAACATTGGATTTTTTAAAAGCCTTGGCCCATTTCCTGGCTGACCTCTCCCATTGTATAAGGTAGCAGTAAACTGGAGTGGCATCTGAGTAATACAGACTCACATATCCTGACATATACTAGTCACAATCATAATGTTTCACATAGTGTCTATTACAGTTCTATTCAACTTGAAATGTGTAGAACACACACTCACAAATAAAATTTAATGTTGGATTATTTTTCAAAAATTGATTGGAGTAATAGAAGGTAACTGTTCCCTAGAAACAATAGCACTGCTTAATTTATGAACAATGGCATTAGCCAGCAGAATCAGACAAAGCAGCCGTGAGAAAATTTAAGCTGACAGAAACATCATATTGTTGAACACCATGTTATTATAACTAAGAAAACAAAAAAAGTCACTCAATAATTCCTTTATCCTAGGTAGTTGTTATATGGGGCTTTTGGTTTTGTTTTCTTTCTTCATTAGTACCTTACAATCTGAAAACAGGAACATAATTATCTCTTAGATCTCATCAATTTTCGAAGAAGTCTAGCAATGCTCTGAAAACATTCATTTATCCAGTCACCAACAGAAATTATTAGGATGCATATATCTTCATCATTGTTAAAGGAAGGTGCCTGATAAAGTCGTGGATTACATTCACAAAGCTGTTTGGTGTCCTTTAGATAGAGATGCTTATGTATATAGATATTAAATCATGGCCATGTCTCCTGCAGGAGTAAGAAGTTAGGGACTGAGGTCACAAAAATAATTACACCATGATTTCTGTCCTGGAGAAGTTTATAGCCTAGCAAGCAAGATAGAATATAATGAATTAATTACAATATAAAATATACAATGCAGACAAATATAGAGTGCTATGGAAAAGTGCAAAGAAAGAATTGATTATGATGAAACGAAGAAAGGGATAGTGAAAGTGGCAGTAGAGGGAAACAGGAGGTGACTTTTGGAGAGGATCAAAGAATTACCAAGCAGAGAAGATAGAAGGGAATTATCATCAGAAAGAAGAAATTTAGTAAAATGTACACCAACTTTTACATTACAAAACATGTACATTTTCTTTTATTGGCATTACACTTTATTTGACACCTTGATATAAAATGATGAATTTGGTTTCCCACTTCAGAACGTATGTAAGCAAGATGCTTTTATGTATTGAATATAAGATTAAATAGGTATATATTCCAAACCAGAACTAGTCATAGTCACAGTCACTTTAGTATTTAAAAATGATGTTAATATAGTAAGCATTGGGTTTTTAAAAAATTATTCCCAAGATAACAACTATGTTATAAATTTTCCCAGTATTTCAAAAGGTCATCAAGTGAGATTAAACAAAGATGACTTTACTTTCCAAATGTCTCGTCTAAATAGATGTGGTCTAGTTAGTTTTGGTTTTAGGGCAGAACTTCTAAAATGGATCGTGCTTAAATTTCATACCTGGGGTGCTTATTATAAACCCTTGGATTCCTTCTTAATGAAATCAGAGTACATTGAGATGCGAAGTAAGAAACAGGAATTTGTACTTCATGCAAATTCCTCAGGTAATGTTTAGATATTACTGCTTTTAGAGAATTCAACCTAAAAGTGAAACTAAGATTTGTTTCCTAAAGCACTACAGAACTGAGACCCAATTGGAAATTTAATTGTCTAAGAAAATTTGTAGACAGGTTTACCTATAGATAAAACTACAGGTATGAGAGAGGATAAACAAAAAAGCTCAAACTTGTTTAATTTTAATTTCTTTCTTAGTAAGAATAAGAATTCACAAAACACATATTTACTCAAAAATGTTTCCTAGAATTTTAAGAGAAAGGTGGATTCCTATAACTATATAACACTATGTTGCAGTTTGCAGGTGTGGGGAAGGAAAAACTTTTCTCTAACTTCTTGGGCTCAGTATCTGAGGACATGCGCATTAAACTGACAAATGACAGATGAGCAAGAGGGGAAAAAAGCAGAGTTTATTTACATGCAAAATGTGCATATGCAAGGGAGTGCTTAGTGATGTAATCAAAGGCATACTTAGAATCTAGGGCTTATATACCTAACTTGCTGCTGCTGCTGCTAAGTTGCTTCAGTCATGTCCAATTCTGTGCAACCCCATAGACTGCAGCCCACCAGGCTCTGCTGTCCCTGGGATTCTCCAGGCAAGAACACTGGAGTGGGTTGCCATTTCCTTCTCTAATGCATGAAAGTGAAAAGTGAAAGTGAAGTCGCTCAGTCGTGTCTGACTCTTCAGGACCCCATGGACTGCAGCCCACCAGGCTCCTCTGTCCATGGGATTTTCCAGGCAAGATTACTGGAGTGGGGTGCCATTGCCTTCTCTGTATACCTAACTTAGTAGAGGGGGAAAAAAGGGGGGAGGAAGGGCTTCCACAGGAAGAGCGAATAGGTTCCTTTAGAGAAGACAAATGAATTTCTAGACGAACAAAAGACAAGAAAGTTTGTGATAATTCTGCTTATGCAGCTGATCTGTGAGTGGTCTTTCTGTGTTCTGAAGAACTGTGTTCTGAAGAGTTGCCATGAAACTCCCCCAGAGACATTTATGGTAGGTTTACTCTTAGTCTCTCTCCTGGGAGCCAAAGCCTCCCCTAAGAGGGAATTTATGGCAATCTTCATTTCTCAGGAGTTTCTGCCTCTAGTCAGATATGGGAAATTCTGAGATGGCTTCTTTCTGTATCTGCTGAATCCTTAAGTTTAAAATAATCTTTATGACAACTAGTGGTAGAATTCTTGCCTGCCACACGGGAGGCCCGAGTCCAGTTCCTGGCCAATGCAGCCACAGCATCCCCTTTGGGCTTCCCTCCTAGCTCACTCGGTAGAGTCTGCTGGCAATGCAGGAGACCAGCATTCAATTCCTGGGTTGGGAAGATCCCACGGAGAAGGAAATGGCAACCTACTCCAGTATTCTTGCCTTGAGAATCCCATGGACAGAGAAGCCTGGCAGGCTACAGTCTATGGGGTCACAAGAATCGGACACCACTGAGCAACTAAGCACACACATGGGGTTCTGAGCATGTCCATACTCAGAACAAGATGCCCATTCAGAATAGAATGTGCTCAAGTATTAAAAGCCAGAGCAGGTATTTTTGCTCTAAAATGGGCAAGTAGAGCAAGGGTATATACAAATAATTGGGCAAAGCACATTGTGGTATCAGATACTAGTAAAAATTTCTTAAGTCTGAGTGCAGATCTGTTTTCCTGTCCCTCTGTTAAGTAATACTGACACCAGGAATGCTTTCTTGTCCTTCAACTGGGACCAGACATAAAAATTTAGCTCCTCACTATAGGAAATACTTGTTCTTAAAAGGTATTGTGCAATAGTCACTCAATCGTGTCCAACTCTTTGCGACCCCATGGACTGTAGCCCTCCAGATTCATCTGTCTATGAAATTCTCTAGGCAAGAATACTGGAGTGGGTAGCCATTCCCTTCTCCAGGTGATCTTCCTGACCCAGGGATCAAACCCAGGTCTCCTGCTTTGTAGGCAGATTCTTTACCATCTGAGCTACCAGGGAAGCCCCTCTTAGAAGGTAAGCCAGCTAAAATAGTTGTCAAGATTCACTTCAAGATCTTGATTCTTGCTGTGCTCAGTAACCCCGAGATATTTTACCATAAAGTCTGTCAAAACTATAGTAAATTCCTGCCTTGCAAATTAACTTAAAATCACCTGTTCCTGGGTCAGACCTACCCGCTGATCTGGAGAGTCTCCTGGAAAGGCAGGAGGCAACTGCAACTCACCCTGGGGACTGAGACATGGGTGGCAGCCATTTGGGGAGCTCTTTCTACCATGTGAACAATGCTGCTGGCTAGTTCCATTTTGGAATCCTCCCTCTAGCTTATGAGTATCAGGACCCAGCCCCACCCCCATTCAATAGCCTGTAGGCACCAGTACTGGGAAGCCTCAGGCCAAGCAACTAACTGAGCAGGGATACAGCTACACCCATCAGTGATAGGCTGCCTTAAGATCCTTTGAGTCCACAGCTTCTCTGGACACAGGCTTGTCCCCCAGAGGGCCTGGCCTCACACAGCAGTGCACAGGAACTACAGAACTCAGCAGCCAGAGATTCTAGGAACCAGCTCCACCCACCAGTGGGCAGAAACCAGTCCCAGAATTCCAGGCCCTGCCCACCAGCAAGCTTGCTCTAACTTTGGGACCAGCCTCATTAAATACTACCCATAAGATAAACATAGCCCTATAGACTATGGACCCAGTCTACCCACTGGCAGGTTAGATCCTA
This sequence comes from Bos indicus x Bos taurus, assembly GCF_003369695.1. Lineage (NCBI taxonomy): Eukaryota > Metazoa > Chordata > Mammalia > Artiodactyla > Bovidae > Bos > Bos indicus x Bos taurus. The sequence goes on along the minus strand of NC_040105.1, from coordinate 84,596,410 downwards.
TTCTGGGATGAGTCAAGCCCTGATTTTATCCCCAGCAAACTAACACAAGTGTTGGGAAACCCTGGACCCTGCAGCCAGCCATATCAAGAACTGGTCCACCCACCAGCAGTCTGACACCAGCTCTGAGACCCCTGATTGCTGCGGCCAGACCCCAGGACCTGGCTCTGTCCACTGGAAGTTGATACTAGCCACAGAATCTGGTTTCACCCACAAGTTTGAGGGCACTAGCCCCAGGGTCACCTAGACCCTGACTCTGCCCATCAGTGAGCCAGCACTAGCCCTGGGACCTGGGAATCCTCCCCCAAGGTATTGCAGCCAGCTGCTTCATGATCCAACTCCACCAACTGGCAGCCTTCACAGAAGACAGGGCCTGGCAACCAGTAGAACTGGGGGCTAACTAAGCCTACCAGACCACCCACATTAGTCAACCTGCCACAACAAAAGGATCCATGCAACCCACATAGAGGACATCCCTAGAGTATAGAGATCTGGTGATGAGAGGGGAGTGTATTACTGGGATGCACAGGATGTACCCTCTAAAATGCTGCTTCTCCAAGGTTGGGAAATATAAGCAACCTACCAGATAAATAGAAAAAAGAAAAAAAATCAGCAAGTTAGGCCAAATGAAGCAACAGGGGAACATGTTCTAAATAAAGGAACAAGATAAACCCCAGAAGAAGAACTAAGAAAAATGGAAATAGGCAATCTGCTTGAGACAGTGGTAATGATAATTATAATTATGGCAATGATAACAAAGATGATCAAAGAACTTGAGAGAAGAATAATAGATACAGAGTGAGAAATTGGAAGTTTTTAACAAAGAATTAGAAAATACAAAAAACAATCAAACAGAGATGAAGAATACAATAACTGAAATGAAAAATACACTAGAAGGAATCAATAGTAGACTAAATGATGCAGAGAAAGAGATCAGTGAGCTGGAAGACAGAGTAGTAGAAATCACTAACACTAAATAGAAAAAAAAAAAAAAAGAATGAAAAGAAATGAAGACAGTTTAAGAGACTTCTGGGACAACATGAAGCACATTAATATTTGTATAATAGGAGTTCCAAAAAGAAAAGGGAGAGAAAGGGGCTAAGAATTTGAGGACACAATAGCCAAAAACTTCCCTAACCCAGAAAGGGAAACATATCCAAGTATAGTAAGTACAGCAAGTCCCAAACAGGATTAACCCAAACAGGAACACATCAAGATACAAGTTAATTAAAATGGCAAAAATTAAAATAAAGAGATAATTTTAAAAGCAGCAAGAAAAAAGCAACAGGTTATATACAAGGGAACACCTGATAAATCTATCAGCTGACTTCAGTAGAAACTCTGTAGGCCATAAGAGAGTAGCACAATTTAGTTTAAATGATGAAAGAGAAACTCTGTAACAAAGAATACCCAGAAAGACTCTTGTTCAGATTTGATGGAGAGATCAGAAAGTTTTATAGACAAGCAAAAGTCACAATAGACCATCACTATCAACCAGCTTTACAGAAACGTTAAAGAGACTTCTCAAAACATAAAAGAAAAGGCCACAACTAGAAAGATGAGAATTATGAAAGGAAAAAGCTCATCAGTAAGGGAAATATAAACTAAAGACAATAAAGCATCCATACAGAAAGCTAGCAGGAAGGTTAAGAGAGAAAGGTAGAAAAATTACCTATATCTACAATAGTTCAGGTCAGTTCAGTTCAGTCACTCAGTTATGTCTGGCTCTTTGCGACCCCATGGACTACAGCATGCCAGGCTTCCCTGTCCTTCACCTACTCCCAGAGTTTGCTCAAACTCATGTACATTGAGTCAGTGATGCTATCCAACCATCTCATTCTCTGTCATCCCCTTCTCCTCCTGCCTTCAATCTTTCCCAGCATCAGGGTCTTTTCCAATGAGTCAGTTCTTTGCACAAGGTGGCCAAAGTATTGGAGTTTCAGCTTCAGCATCAGTCCTTCCAATAAATTATTCAGGACTGATTTCCTTTAGGGTTGACTGGCTTGATCTCCTTGCAGTCCGTGGGACTCCCAAGAGTCTTCTCCAACACCACAGTTCAAAAGTATCAATTCTTTGGTGCTCAGCTTTATTTTATTTACTTTTTTTAACCATTTGTCATTTCTTTATTATTATTTTTTACTTTACAATATTGTATTGGTTTTGCCATACATCAACATGAATCCGCCACAACTCTCACATCCATACATGACTACTGGAAAAACCATAGCTTTGTCTAGACAGACCTTTGTTGGTAAAGTAATGTCTCTGCTTTCTAATATGCTGTCTAGGTTTGTCATAGTTTTTCTTCCAAGGAGCAAGCATCTTTTAATTTCATGGCTGCAGTCATCATCTGCAGTGATTTTGGAGGCCAAGAAAGTCTGTTACTGTTTCCATTGTTTCCCGATCTATTTGCCATGAAGTGATGGGACTGGATGCCATGACCTTAGTTTTTTGAATGTTGAGATTTAAGCCAGCTTTTTCACTCTCCTTTTTCACTTTCAAGAGGTTCTTTAGCTCCTCCTTGCTTTATGCCATTCAATATCACAGTAATCCAAGGCTATGCCCCAACCACTAATGCCAAAGAAGCTGAACGGTTCTATGACTACCTACAAGACCTAGAAGTAACATCAAAAAAAGATATCCTTTTCATCATAGTGGAATGCAAAAGTAGGAAGTCAAGAGATACATAGAGTAACAGGCAAGTTTGGCTTTGGAGTACAAAATGAAGCAGGGCAAAGGCTAACAGAGTTTTGCCAAGAGAATGCATTGGTCATATCCACAATAAGCAGTTAAGAAATACACAAAACAATTTTATATAAAATATGATATCAAAAATAATAATTGTGAAGGGAGGAGAGTGCAAATGAAGCATTATTAAAGTGTGTTTGAAATTAAGAAATCAGCAATGATATAGATTGGTATACTTTAATCTTATGGTGACCACAAGCCAAAAATTTATAATAGATACACACACACACAAGAGAAATGAATCAAAGCATATCACTAAAGACAATCATCAAATCACAAGAGAACAAAAGAAGAAAGGAGTAGAAAAGAACTGATGATTAATAAAATGGCAATAAGAACATACATATCAATACATTACTATAAATGTAACAGAAAAATGCTCCAATCAAAAGACTTAGAATGGCTAAATGGATACAAAAGCAAGACATGTATATATGCTGCCTAAAATATACTTCAGATTTAAAGATACAGATTGAAAATAAGTGGACAGAAAAAGATATTCCATGCAAATGGAAATCAAAACAAAGCTGGGGTAGCAATACTTATATCAGACAAAACAGACTTTAAAACAAGACTGTTGCAAAAGACAAAGAAGGACATTACATAATAATCAATGGATCGATTCCATAAGAAAATATACAAATTATAAATGTTTGTACCCAACATAGAAGCACATATACATACATAGACGCTTTATACATAGAAGCATGTATAAAGCAAATATTAACAGAAACAAATGGAGAAATTGACAGTAACACAATATTAGTAGGGGACTTCAACACCATACTTATGGATAGATGATCCAGACAGAAAATCAATAAGGAAACTCTGGCCTTAAATGACACATAAGATCAGATGGACATATATACATATATATAAAACAATGCATCCAAAAGCAGCAGTGCACGTGTAACATCCTCCAGAACAAATAACATGGTAGGCCAAAAAAGAAGCCTCACTCAGTAAATTTAAGAAAACTGACCACTAAACATCAACTACTAGGGGAAAAAACACAAAAAAGACAAACACGTGGAGACTAAACAATATACTGCTAAACAACAAATTGACCACTGAAAAAAATAAAAAAGGAATTTAAAAAATACATGAAGACAAGCTAAAATGAAAACACTATGATCCCAAATTTATAGGCTGCAACAAAAGCAGTTCTAAGAGTGAAGTTTATAGGGATACAAGCTTATCACAGGAAACTGGAAAAATCTCAAACAACAAAACTAGAAAGAAAATAACAAAATCTAAATTTATTAGAAGAAATCATAAGGATCAGAGCAGAAATAAATTAGAGATGAAAAAAGTAGAAAAGATCAATGAAACTAAGGGCTCATTTTTTGAAAAGGTGAACAAAATGGCTAAACCTTTAGCCAGACTAGAGAAAAAAAGAGAGGTGGCCCAAGTCAAGAAAATCAGAAATGAAAAAGAAGTTAAAACTGCCACCACAGAAATACAAAGGATCATAAGAGACTACTATGTCAATGAAATAGACAACCCAGAAGAAATGGACAATCTCCCAAGACTGAACCAGGGAGAAAATAGAAAGAAGAAATAACAGAAAATATGAAACAGACCAATTAACAGTAACAAAATTGAATCAGTAATAAATAACTCCTAACAAATGAAAGTCTAGGACCAGATGGCTTAACAGGTGAATTCTACCAAATCTTTAGAGAAGAGTTAACAGCTATCTTTCTCAAACTATTCTAAAAAATTGCAGAGGAAGGTATACTCCCAAACTCATTCTACCAGGCCAGCATCACCCTGATACCAAAACCAGACAAATATATTACAAGAAAAAGAAAATTACAGGCCAATACAATTGATGAATATAGATGCAAAAATCCTCAACAGAATATTGGCAAACCAAATACAGCAATACATTAAAAGGGTCATATACCATGATGAAGTGGGATTCCTCTGAGATGCAAGGATTTTTCAATATCCACAAGTCAATCAATGTTATACATCACATTAACAAATTGAAGAATAAAAACCCTATGATCATTTCAATAGATGCAGAAACAGTTTTGACAAAAATTCAATATCCATCTATGATATAAATTCTCCAGAAAGTGAGTATGGAGGGAATATACTTCAATAAAGGTTATACATGATAAGCCCACAGCTAACATTCTCAATGGTGAAAAGCTGAAAGCATTTCCTCTAAGGTCAAGAATAAGACACAGATGCTCCCTCTCACAACTTTTATTTAAATAATATTGGAGGTTCTAGTCACAGCAATCAGACAAGAAAACAAGGACTCTGTTTCAGTAGGTCTAAGCCCTAACTAGCTTCCAGATGATGCTAACATTGCTGGTCCTCAGACCACACTTTCAGTAACAAGGGTCTAAACCAGGAGTACACAATAGAAATATTACCAAAGCCACAAATGTGAGCTACATATGTAATTTAAAATTTTCTACTGGCTACATTAAAAATGTAATATGAAGATGGTTAATATTTTACATTCTTTTTTCATAGTAAGCTTTTAAAGGCAGTCTTTATTTTTACATTTACAGCATATCTCAGTTCATACTAGCCACACTTCATAATTCATTAGCCACAGTTAGCTATCAGCTATCAAAGTGGAGAATACAGGACTAACTCTTCCATGTGCATGAGGCTGACTTATGCAGATAAACACAGCTTTTCATTCTTTTTCTCTAAGAAACAGAGAAACATTTACATTTAGCAATAGACATAATAAGAGATGTGAACTATTGCATTGGTTTCTGATGGTTGACTGCACACATGACATTTGCCCAACCTTCTCTTGGTTCTGCCAGGTGAGAGTGGGGTCAATGCAAAGATCCTGGACCAAGATGCTGGTATCTCAGAATAGCTGATCAAGAGAGCCGGCCAAAGAAGATGTCCAAAGGCGACTCCAATCTCATTACAGTGATGCAACAGTCTCCTGTACCTCAGTACTAATGCCTTTGAATACCATAACCCAGCTGAAAGAAAGATCCCATTTGCTGGGAAGAGGAAGTGGACCATGACACTGGCACTTAATAGACTGGCAAAAATTTTGCAGGAAAAGTTGGAGGGAAATAACATTTCAGAAATAAAAAATATGAACAAAGGTACATATGAGCCTTGAGGTGAAGAGGAAGGTTTTGAGTTGAATCTTTGCTCTACCACAAACACTACTGTGACTTTCATCCCATTTACTTATCAATCTGAAATTCCTGCCTTGTTCCTTCTAGTTTCCTGCTCCCCTGTTACCTAACTCATGCTCAACTGGTTAGCTGATTATTTTCTGTGTCTGGGTAAGAAAATTCCCTTATGTATTTCACTTCTTTTACCCACCACCCCATAGGGAAGTTGACTATTGGGCAGCCATTTTACCTCATTGCCTGGTATACAAAAAGAAAGACAACTACATTTGAATTCTGAAGAACTATGCTTAATCCTTTTTTTTTCCTCTTACCTTCAATAATTAATTTAACCTCTTTGAACAATTTTCTTTATTTATATACTAGTGATAACAAAGTCTTCTGCATAATTTTGTGAGCATTAAATAGAATATGTAAGAATGACTAGCAATTAGTAGATCCTTAATACATTATTTAGTCACCCTTAAAAAAAGTGTGTGAGTGAGAGAAATTAGTAACTTTGAGAAGGCCCTAAAAGTTAATCTGAGACCTTTCTGAGATTGAAAGTATATAAGGATTAAAGATATATTTCAATTGGTTAGCTTTTCCTCAACATATTACCTCCTGGAAAGATTGCTTATATGCATTTACAGTTAAAACCCCAATGCATAACTGTAAATAATAAATTATTAAAATATATTACCTGCATGTGAAAACAGTCATGTGTGTGCATGAGTGCTAAATTGCTTCAGTTGTGTCCAATTCTTTGTAGCCTATGGACTGTAGCCTGCCAAGCTCTTCTGTCCAGGGGATTCTCCAGGCCAGAATACTGGAGTAGGTTGCCATGCCCTTCTCCATAGGATCTTCCCAACCCAGGGATCGAACCTGTGTCTCTTACACCTCCTGCGTTGGCAGGTATGTTCTTTACCACTAGTGCCACCTGGGAAGCTCTCCAAAATAGTCATGAGAATAAATGAAATTGTATGTTGTTGAATTTAGGCCTTGCAATAAGGTGGGGTTGTTATGAGACTGAACTACAGAGTCAACTCTAAGGAACTTTTCCAGGGTCAAAATGCCAGTAATATGCATACGTATGCCAGTATCTCAGTTTATGTACCCAAATTGAAGTTGGAGTATGACCTTAGTCAAGGAGATAATGTTGGGTCTTACAACCTCAAGAAGACGGATAAACAAAAAGGAAAGAAATTAATAAAGGGCTAGGCATCTAACCTAGGTCAGGATACAAGTGGTGGAGTATAATCCTCCTGGACAGCAGTTGCTTTCCCTCTACATAAAACTTTGATGGCTGACCATCATACACTTACAATTATTTCTCTGTGTAAGTAAAATTTAAAAAGTTCTCTGTTCAAAGAAATTCATTAATTTCATGATATTTTCCTCAAATGAAGTTATGTTTTTAATGAAACAGTATACTACTAGTATATAGAATTTTCATATTTTTATGCCCTTTTCCATTTTTCCAGGGTTTCTAGGAACTCTAAGTAGATGTTTACAAAATGTAGCAATGTTGTATAAATAGACTCATTCAGCAATTTGCAATGTACTATTTGTGGCAATGAGAAAAGTTCAGTGTGAAAGCACTGTGGCTGAGGTGAACCCAGAGGAAAATTAATAATAGAGAGAGATACTTGGGAAAGAATGATACAATACTATGTTGACATTGAGCTATGCAATTTTAATTTTGTTGAGGACAATCACTAAAAACAATATGTGTAAGAATCATTTAAAGAATCCTCTAAAGTAGCATATTGAAAAGCAGAGACATTACTTTGCCAACAAAGATCCATCTAGTCAAGGCTATGGTTTTCCCAGTGGTAATGTATGGATGTGAGAGTTGGACTGTGAAGAAAGCTGAGCACCAAAGAATTGATGCTTTTGAACTGTGGTGTTGGAGAAGACTCTCGAGAGTCCCTTGGACTGCAAGGAGATCCAACCAGTCCATTCTAAAGGAGATCAGCCCTGGGAAGGAATGATGCTGAAGCTGAAACTCCAGTACTTTGGCCACCTCATGCGAAGAGTTGACTCATTGGAAAAGACTCTGATGCTGGGAGGGATTGGGGGCAGGAGGAGAAGGGGATGACAGAGGATGAGATCGCTGGATGGCATAACTGACTCGATGGACATGAGTTTGAGTGAATTCCGGGAGATGGTGATGGACAGGGAAGCCTGGTGTGCTGCAGTCCATGGAGTTGCAAAGAGTGACTGAGCGACTGAACTGAACTGAACTGAACTGAAAGTCTCTGAATATTTAAAGTAACCACTAGAAAAACCATAAGAAGTTTGATCATGGGTTTATTATCCCATGACACATTCAATATACTTGGTCAAAAAAGAATCAGTTAAGATGATATCATTGATTAAGAAAATTCCCAAAATTGGGAAAACAAGCACAACAGAAATGAAATAAAGGCCAAATGAGGTTCAAATCAGTATTTCCTGGTGATTGGAAATTTGTTGTTTTTCCTCCTTCAACCATTTACTCTTGGGCTCTCAATCATTAAAGGGAGGGATTACATTTTATGCACTTGAAGTTTTGGCAGCCAATACAATGTTATGGCAGAAAGTATGGTTTCTCCAGTAGTCATGTATGGATGTGAGAGTTGGACTATAAAGAAAGCTGAGAGCCAAAGAATTGATGCTTTTGAACTGTGGTGTTGGAGAAGACTCTTGAGAGTCCCTTGGACTGCAAAGAGATCCAACCAGTCCATCGTAAAGGGAATCAGTCTTGAATATTCATTGGAAGGACTGATGTTGAAGCTGAAACTCCAATATTTTGCCCACCTGATGTGAAGAGCTGATTCATTTGAAAAGACCCTGACGTTGGGAAAAATTGAAGGCAGGAGGAGAAGGGGATGACAGGATGAGATGGTTAGATGGCATCACCGATTCAATGGACATGAGTTTGGGTGAACTCCGGGAGTTGGTGATGGACAGGGAGGCCTGGTGTGCTGTGGTTCATGGGGTTGCAAGGAGTCAGACATGACTGGGCAACTGAACTGAACTGAACTGAAGAATGTTATATTCAGGACTACTGAGAGAGCCCTTGATACCAGAGGTTACCAAAGTGGGTGTACAAGATGATCTATGGGGCACAGGAAGGAAAACAAGAATTTTTATTTAGACTTTTAATTTATTTTGTCTCACTTCTTTTTTACAGAGCTTTATCTCAATATCTCATATAATTTATATACCATAAAATTCACCATTTAAAATGTAAAAGTTCATGATTTTTAGTATATTAAGATTTGTGCAATCATCCTCAGAATCTTATTTTAGAACATTTTCAATACTCCAAAAAGAAATCTCATACCCATTAGCAGTCATCCTCATCCCCTCTTCACCCCATCTCCAGACAATCATTTATCTAATATTCATTTCTATAAGTTTTCTTATACTGGACACTTCATATACATGAAATTGTATAAGTGGTCTTTTACCATAGATTCTTTCACTTAGCACAGATTTCAAGGTTCAACTACAGCATATTATGTTATCATACTTCATTGTTTCTAAAGCCAAAAAATAGTTCATTGTATAGATGTACCATATTTTATTTATCCATTGGCTGATGAAAATTTGGGTTGTTTCCACTTTTTAGCTAGTATGAATGGTGCTGCTATGAACACTCATGTAGAAGTTCTTGTGAGGACATATCTTTTTCAATTCTCTTGGGTATATAACTAATTGTGGACCATATGGTAACTTTAACATTTTGAACAACTGCCAGACTTTTCCATAGTATCACTTTACATCTCTATCAGCAACACAGAGGATTCCATTTTCTCCATATTCTCACTAACACTAGCCATTTATTTGATTATAGCCACCTAGTTGTGTGCAGTGGTATCACATATAATTTTGATTTCCATTTTCCTACTAACTAGTGATGTTGAAGAACTTTCCATGCATTTATTGGCTATATGTTTGTCTTCTTTGGGAGGACATATGTTCATACACTTTGTTCATTTTTAAACTGGGAAAATTTAAATTTTTATTTTAAAATTAAAAATTAAAAAATTAATTTTGTTTTTATTGTTGAGTTGTAAGAGTTCTTTATATATTCTGGATACCAGTTCCTGTATTTATTTATTTAGTTTTTGTATTTTGGTTTACAATTTCTAACTTTTTCTTTCTTTTTTATTTTACAGGAGACTTTGGAAATACAGAACAAAGTTACATATCACAATTACTACAATTATAATATTACAATTACAATTACATATTACAATTGTTTTTAAATAGATAAATTAAGATTTTCAGTTGGAGTTTCAGTATTAAACTTTCAAAAATTAATAGAATAAACAGACAGAAAAGTAGAAGGATATAGTAGACCTGAAAAGCACAATGAACCAGTTCAACATAATTGAGATTTATACAATTTTCACACAACAGCAGGATACAAATTCTATTCAACTTCCCATAGACTATAAAGAGGACACTGGAATATTTCAAGGGATATGAAACAAGGTGCAAAAATTTCATGGTCTAAAGGTATTGAAATCATAGAGTCTGTTCTCTTATCACTGTGGAATTATGTTAGAAATCAGTATCAAAAGATATTTGAAAATAACCCACATATTTTCAAGCACAATGTGACATTTACAAAGAGAGATCTTTGACTTACTCATTGAGAGCCTCAATAAAGTCAGAAGACTAAAAAACACAGAGGGTGATTGCTGAGAAGAAAGTGTTTAAATGAGAAATTACTATCAAAGATGATTTAAAAATCCCATGTATCAGGAAATTAAATGTCCACTTTTAAATGAGGGTGTATCTAAGAAGTCATAACAAGGAAAATTAGGAAATATTTGTAACAGAATAAAAGTGAAGAGAATTTATCAGAATTTCTTGCATGCAGCTGAAGCTGCTCAATGCAACTAAATGCAATGTAGAATATTGAATAAGGTATGAAAACAAATAATGGACACTAGCATAAAATTTTGTGAAATTTGAACAAAGTCTGTAGTTAATAATACTGTAAAAGTGAAGTTGCTCAGTCACTCAGTCGTGTCTGACTCTTTGCGACCCCGTGAACTGTAGCCTACCAGGCTCTTCCATCCATGGGATTTTCCAGGCAAGAATACTGGAGTGGGTTGCCATTTCCTTCTCCAGGAGATCTTCCTGACCCAGGGACTGAACCCGGGTCTCCTGCATTGTAGGCAGGTGCTTTACTGTCTGAGCCACCAGGGAAATCTGAGCCACCATATAATACTGTATCATACATTAATTTCCTGTGTGTGTGTGTGTGCATGTGTTTTTACAAGATAGTATTTCTTTATATTCTCAGAATTGGATTAGAAGTTTTAAGTTTCATTCAAAATATTTACAACAAACACCCTCTTCGAACAACACAAGAAAAGACTCTACACATGGGCATCACCAGATGGTCAACATTGAAATCAGATTGATTATATTCTTTGCAGCCAAAAATGGACAAGCTCTATACAGTCAACAAAAACAAGACCAGGAGCTGACTGTCGCTCAGATCATGAACTCCTTATTACCAAATTCAGATTTAAATTGAAGAAAGAAGGGAAAACCACTAGACCATTCAGGTATGACCTAAATCAAATCCCTTATGATTATACAGTGGAAGTGAAAAATAGATTTAAGGGCCTAGATCTGTTAGATAAGAGTGCCGGATGAACTACGGAATGAGGTTCGTGACATTGTACAGGAAACAGGGATCAAGATCATCCCCATGGAAAAGAAATGCAAAAAAGCAAAATGGCTGTCTGGGGAGGCCTTAAAAATAACTGTAAAAAGAAGAGAAGCAAAAAGCAAAGGACAAAAGGAAAGATATAAGCATCTGAATGCAGAGTTCCAAAGAATAGCAAGAAGAGATGAGAAAGCATTCCTCAGCGATTAATGCAAAGAAAGAGAGGAAAACAACAGAACGGGAAAGACTAGAGATCTCTTCAAGAAAATCAGAGATACCAAGGGAACATTTCATGCAAAGATGGGCTTGAGAAAGGACGAAATGGTATGGACCTAAAAGAAGCAGAAGATATTAAGAAGAGGTGGCATGAATACACAGAAAAACTGTACAAAAAAGATCTTCATGACCAAGATAATCATGATGGTGTGATTACTCACCTAGAGCCAGACATCCTGGAATATGAAGTCAAGTGAGCCTTAGAAAGCATGACTACGAACAAAGCTAGTGGAGGTGATAGAATTCCAGTTGAGCTATTCCAAATCCTGAAAGATAATGCTGTGAAAGTGCTGCACTCACTATGCCAGCATATCTGGAAAACTCAGCAGTGGCCACAGGACTGGAAAAGGTCAGTTTTCATTCCAATCCCAAAGAAAGGCAATGCCAAAGAATGCTCAAACTACCACACAATTGCACTCATCTCACATGCTAGTAAAGTAATGGTCAAAATTCTCCAAGCCAGGCTTCAGCAATACATGAACCATGAACTTCCAGATGTTCAAGCTGGTTTTAGAAAAGGCAGAGGAACCAGAGATCAAATTGCCAACATCTGCTGGATCATGGAAAAAGCAAGATGTTCCATAAAAACATCTATTTCTGCTTTATTGACTATGCCAAAGCCTTTGATTGTGTGGATCATAATAAACTGTGGAAAGTTCTGAAAGAGATGGGAATACCAGACCACCTGATCTGTCTCTTGAGAAATCTGTATGCACGTCAGGAAGCAACAGTTAGAACTGGACATGGAACAACAGACTGGTTCCAAATAGGAAAAGGAGTACGTCAAGGCTGTATATTGTCACCCTGATTATTTAACTTATATGCAGAGTACATCATGAGAAATGCTGGGCTGGATGAAGCACAAGCTGGAATCAAGATTGCAGGGAGAAATATCAATAACCTCAGATATGCAGATGACACTACCCTTATGGCAGATAGTGAAGAGGAACTAAAAAGCCTCTTGATGAAAGTGAAAGAGGAGAGTGAAAAAGTTGGCTTAAAGCTCAGCATTCAGAAAACAAAGATCGTGGCATCTGGTCCCATCAATTCATGGGAAATAGATGGGGAAACTGGAAACAGTGGCATGTATAAGGGGAATTAATAACTGTCTGGCATGGTGACATGCCAAACATTCACTTAAAAAAAAGATATGGAATTACTATTTCTGAATTACTATTTCTGTAGTTTTTAGTCATCATTTATGTAATAGTCAATAAATTTTGTTTATACTTATTGTACTTAGAATGTGACTTTGTATTTATAGTACACATTGAATTTGTACTTATTAAAATTAAAGTTCACAAAATAAATGTGACATGCTTTCATTCTAATGAGGGAGTCATCAGATCAGATCAGTCACTCAGTCGTGTCCGACTCTTTGCGACCCCGTGAATCGCAGCATGCCAGGCCTCCCTGTCCATCACCAACTCCCAGAGTTCACTCAGACTCGCGTCCATCAAGTCAATGATGCCATCCAGCCATCTCATCCTCTGTCGTCCCCTTCTCCTCTTGCCCCCAATCCCTCCCAGCATCAGAGTCTTTTCCAATGAGTCAACTCTTCGCATGAGGTGGCCAAAGTACTGGAGTTTCAGCTTTAGCATCATTCCTTCCAAACAAATCCCAGGGCTGATCTCCTTCAGAAAGGACTGGTTGGATCTCCTTGCAGTCCAAGGGACTCTCAAGAGTCTTTTCCAACACCACAGTTCAAAAGCATCAATTCTTCGGTGCTCAGCCTTTTTCACAGTCTAACTCTCACATCCATACATGACCACAGGAAAAACCATAGTCTTGACTAGATGAACCTTTGTTGGCAAAGTAATGTCTCTGCTTTTGAATATGCTATCTAGGCTGGTATTAACTTTCCTTCCAAGGAGTAAGCGTCTTTTAATTTCATGGCTACCGTCACCATCTGCAGTGATTTTGGAACCCAGAAAAAAATAAAGTCTGACACGGTTTCCACTGTTTCCCCATCTATTTCCCATGAAGTGATGGGACCAGATGGCATGATCTTTGTTTTCTGAATGTTGAGCTTTAAGCCAACTTTTTCACTCTCCACTTTCACTTTCATCAAGAGGCTTTTTAGTTCCTCTTCACTTTCTGCCATAAGGGTGGTGTCATCCGCATATCTGAGGTTATTGATATTTCTCCCTGCAATCTTGATTCCAGCTTGTGTTTCTTCCAGTACAGTGTTTCTCATGATGTACTCTGCACATAAGTTAAATAAACAGGGTGACAATATACAGCCTTGACGTACTCCTTTTCTTATTTGGAATCAGTCTGTTGTTCCATGTCCAGTTCTAACTGTTGCTTCCTGATGTGCATACAAATTTCTCAAGAGGCAGATCAGGTGGTCTGGTATTCCCATCTCTTTCAGAATTTTCCACAGTTTATTGTGATCCACACAATCAAAGGCTTTGGCATAGTCAATAAAGCAGAAATAGATGTTTTTCTGGAGCTCTCTTGCTTTTTCCATGATCCAGCAGATGTTGGCAATTTGATCTCTGGTTCCTCTGCCTTTTCTAAAACCAGCTTGAACATCAGGAAATTCACGGTTCACGTATTGCTGAAGCCTGGCTTGGAGAATTTTGAGCATTACTTTACTAGCCTGTGAGTTGAGTGCAATTGTGTGGTAGTTTGAGCATTCTTTGGCATTGCCGTTCTTTGGGATTGGAATGAAAACTGACCTTTTCCAGTCCTGTGGCCACTGCTGAGTTTTCCAAATTTGCTGGCATATTGAGTGCAGCACTTTCACGGCATCATCTTTCAGGATTTGAAATAGCTCAATTGGAATTCCATCACCTCCACTAGCTTTGTTCGTAGTGATGCTTTCTAAGGCCCACTTGACTGCACATTCCAGGATCTCTGGCTCTAGGTCAGTGATCACACCATCATGATTATCTGGGTCGTGAAGATCTTTTTTGTACAGTTCTTCTGTGTATTCTTGCCATTTCTTCTTAATATCTTCTGCTTCTGTTAGGTCCATACCATTTTGGTCTTTTATCGAGCCTATCTTTGCATGAAATGTTCCTTTGGTATCTCTGATTTTCTTGAAGAGATCTCTAGTCTTTCCCATTCTGTTGTTTTCCTCTCTTTCTTTGCATTAATTACTGAGGAATGCTTTCTCATCTCTTCTTGCTATTCTTTGGAACTCTGCATTCAGATGCTTATATCTTTCCTTTTCTCCTTTGCTTTTCACTTCCCTTCTTTTCACAGCTATTTGTAAGGCCTCCCCAGACAGCCATTTTGCTTTTTTGCATTTCTTTTCCATGGGGATGGTCTTGATCCCTGTCTCCTGTACAATGTCACAAACCTCATTCCATAGTTCATCAGGCACTCTATCTATCAGATCTAGGCCTTTAAATCTATCTCTCACTTCCACTGTATAATCATAAGGGATTTGATTTAGGTCACACTCCATGTCTAAATAAATGATATGAATGGATTATAACATGAAGATCAATTCATTTTAACCATCTAACTAATTTTTTACAAATCACCACATAAATAAGCTATCACTATCAGTCTGAACTAAATGGCTTTATTAGTGTCTGGTTAAATCATAACAGTTAAGCCTAACCAATAGTCTGGTGCTGCTGCTAAGTCACTTCAGTTGTGCCAGACTCTGTGTGACCCCATAGACTACAGCCCACCAGGCTCCCCCGTCCCTGGGATCCTCCAGGCAAGAATACTGGAGTGGGTTGCCATTTCCTTCTCCAATGCATGAAAGTGAAAAGTGCAAGTGAAGGTGCTCAGTTGGGTCCAACTCCCAGCGACCCCATGGACTGCAGCCTACCAGGCTCCTCTGTCCATGGGATTCGCCAGGCAAGAGTTCTGCAGTGCCATTGCCTTCTCCAACCAATAGTCCAGGGCTTAGATTATACTGCTACCCAAATTATATCCTGAGCAATAAATCCATTTCATACAGATAGCAAATTAGAGGAGAATAATAGTACAATTATTCTCCATGTAATAGAGCAAATTCATTTAATTTTACCCAACAGCAAAAAACATATTTTAAAACACTCCACGTTTAGTGAAGCAAAATCAAGAATATATAAAGTCATATAAGTTATTTTATATACTCAATGCTTTTACATGCTCCCAATGTTAATCTTTCCCTTAACTGCCACCATTTTAATACATTGACTGGTACATGCCTCCTTTGTCAAAGGTATTGAGAAATGCATAATAACTGGTATTCTATAATATATAAGATCTCTGTTGGGAATTACTTCTTTTCAGATGAAGGTTTTTTTTTTTTCCCAATGAAGGACTTACACCATGATTAGAAAAATGATGGTCTGAACCCCAGTGGAAAGATTACAATACTTTAATTGGTATTCATTTGTTTTAGGCAAGCCCATGGAGAAGACTAGAAACCACTTTTTATTGAGGTTAAATTTCCAACTATGAAATCAACTAAATCACATTCTCACTTATATATCTGAAATAATTGGTCCATTTAATTACTTTTTAAGAAGAGCTAGTCATCTGACATTAACTGAACAATCCTGAACAAAAACATTTTAAAATTCTTTAGGTGAAAATATAGGCTCCAGGTAAACTTGGAGAGGCAGTAGACTATTTTGAGTATACTTAAAGTTACTATCTGCTAGAAAATCTTACATTTTAAATATGTCAAATGAAGTAATATGTTTCAAATTTTGAGGGTTTCTTAGCAGAAAGATTTAGCTTCATGTCATATGAGCCAGGATTAAGGCCTGTTAAGGGCAAAAAAATTACACTTGAACTTCTCATTTATAAGATAAGAATGATAGCATGTGCTGCTCAGCCATATCCTAACCTTCCATGATAGAATAAAACCACATTTCAAATTAATTTAGATGATATTTATTGAGTTCAATTTGCATGGTGACCTGGAATTTTTAGGGCAATCAAGGTAACATTCAGTCTGCTTGTCTATATAAATCATCCAAATGTCTGGGAAAATCCAAAATTTCATCATTCAAACCATCTCTTAGACTATGTATACATGAAAGTAACAAAAAACACCCTTTTACCATAGAATGCTTATTCCATAACAGTATGGTTTTCAGTGATTTTGCCACTGTCAATCTGAATAAGATTTTATTGACCAAATGTGTTAGTTCCTAGTAAGAACAAGTGCTAATAAAATGCAAGTTACTTATTTTGGGTCTGGAATATTCCAATTAGGTCAGTAACTGGCAAATACTATTCGTATCATAGAGATGAAGAAACTGTGGAACATCATAGATAACTGATTGGGTCCTTAGAAATAATAAATTCAGCAGGAGAATTTATAATATTTTGCACTTGTATAATTCTGCATAGGACTTCATTCACCTCTCTGCTATCCATCCCTGCAGTCCTCCATAAGTAATCCCAACCTCCAGCCTTACCTGAACTTTCATATTCACATTTCAGTGAAAATTTATTGAATACCTACTCTTTGCAAAGTACTGTGCTAAGTGCAGATACAAAGATGAATGAGATGTTCTCAGTAAGCTTAAATCTAGTAAAGGGATCATAATACCACAGATAATATTATAAGAAAGATATAAATAAATATGTGAACATAAAAGAGGAAGAGAGCATTTTCATCATGGCAGAATCAGAGCAGTATTAGAAAAAGTATCCGAAACTTAAAAATAATGCAAAAAGATTGGGGCCACATATTTTCAATGTCATAAGAAAGTGAGGGTCATCCAAGAACTGCTAGGGTAATGATCAGAAAATGCTTTCTATAAAGGTCCAGACAGTAAATATTTTCACTTTTCTGGGCCACACAAATACTCAACTCTGTCATAACATGAAAGCAGCCATACACCACTTGTAAACAAATGAGTGGCCAGACTTGGCCCACAGAACAATCCCTGATCTGGGAGACTTAGGCTGTAATTTGCCAGCCCCTGATCTGGGGGACCTAGGATAATAACTTGTTCAGCTCACTATTCACTATTGATTTAAGGTTCCAGACTTAGTGACGTTATATGTTAACTTATAGATTTTTGTCTTGTATAAATGCAAATAATTTCTGTCTGTAGACAGGTAACTCCAAAATTGCATATTACTCAGTTTGTATCTAATTCAGTAAGCTTATATTCCTATCAACGTGCTCTGTTCTGCTTGACTCAGTTGACTCAGCTGAGTCTGACTCTCTGTGACCCCATGGACTATAGCCCGCCAGGCCCCTCTGCCCATAGGGATTCTTCAGCCAAGAATACTGGAGTGGATTGTCATGCTCTCCTCAGGGGATCTTCCTGACCCAGGGATCGAACCAGTGTCTACTGTACTGCAGGCAGATTCTTTACCGTCTGAGTCACCAGGGAAGCCCATGAATACTGGAGTTGGTAGCCTATCCCTTCTCCAGGGGAACTTCCTGACCCAGGAATTGAACTGGGGTCTCCTGCATTGCAGGTGGATTCTTTACCAGCTGAGCTATCAGGGAAGCCCATTCCTATCAATACTCTGTTTTAAAATGGTCTTTGACCCAGTCATAACACCTTAGTGGTTCCTTCATCAGTTAATGAGTTAAATAAAATCTTTGACATGTACTCATTTTACATATGCTTGATTAGTATCATTTTAGTTGCTTGAAAGTTATGCTTTGACAGTTTTGGAGGTTCCATGTGAAGTGAAAGTCGCTCCCTCATGTCTGACTCTTTGAGACCTCATGACTATACAGTCCATGGAATTCTCCAGGCCAGAATACTGGAGTGGGTAGCCTTTCCCTTCTCCAGGGGATCTTCCCAACCCAGGGATTGAACCCAGGTCTCCCGCATTGCAGGCAGATTCTTTACCAGCTGAGCCACAAGGGAAGCCCAAGAATAAGGCAGTGGGCAGCCTATCCCTTCTCCAGGGGATCTTCCCAATCCAGGAATCAAGCCAGGGTCTCCTGCATTGCAGGCAGAATCTTTACCAACTGAGCGATCAGGGAGATTCTATGGAGATGCCCAAATTGACTCACCTGGTAGGTACAAAAGACTACATTATGGGAGACTGTAGTCTGTTTAAGACCAAATACATTTTTCTTGGCTGTCAGAAGGAATCCCAAGCAGCAGTAGAATAAAGTTCAAGTAGAACTTAAACTTTGCTTATTCTGTTTCTATAGATTTTATTTTCTCCTCTCTAGTGATTTTTCTGTTTTTTCTTTCTTGTTTGTATTTGAAAAAAGTTATTTCCCTTTGGTGGTAGTAATGATTGAGAATTTGTTTTTATTGTCTGACCATTTGGTGATTTCTGTTGGATAGATGGTGGAGAGCTATTCTCTCTTGAATGAGAAACAGAATCTAGCTTGTTTAGGCTTTTTGTTTTCTTATTTATGAACTCAAATCAATTAAGAACTTTTTGCCTATTGTAAAGGAGAACAGTTCTTTCATATCTAGACCTATGAGTTTTTCTGTTTATTCTTGATCTGTGACAGAAGTTGTACAATTGAAGCCATAAGCTTTCCATGTATCTGTGTTTCTGTAAATCACAAAGACCTGTTCATGTGAACATGAAATAGTTTCCTTCCTATCAAGTTCAGTTCAGTTCAGTCGCTCAGTCATGTCCGACTCTTTGTGATCCCATGGACTGCAGTACGCCAGGCTCCTCTGTCCATCACCAACTCTTGGAGCATATTAAAACTCATGTCCATCGCGTTGGTGATGCCACCCAGCCATCTCATCCTCTGTTGTCCCCTTCTCCTCCAGCCTTCAAACGTTCTCATCATCAGGCTCTTTTTAAATGAGTCAGTTCTAGAGATGTCAAATTAAAATAATATTCACTAGCTCCAATGGTCTGGGTTGTACAGAAGGCTAGATTTGTTAGTATTATATGATAATGAAGACAAATTTCAACTCTGTAATGTAATGTGAATGTGTCCTCCTCAATCTAGAAGGTGGGGCACTGAGATACTGACACTAACAAAATTTTACACAAACAAGAGTCAGATTTTCTGACCTCTACATATGTAAATAATATCTAAAAGCAGGCATGTTAGGATCCAAAGATAGATGAGCTGCCAAAATGCTGACCATTTGTCTATAATGAGGAATACCATCTAGGTACATCTACACCATATTTAAAATGTGTAAGATTGTTGGTGGGAATGCAAACTAGTACAGCCACTATGGAGAACAGTGTGGAGATTCCTTAAAAAACTGGAAATAGAACTGCCTTATGATCTAGCAATCCCACTGCTGGGCATACACACTGAGGAAACCAGAAGGGAAAGAGACACGTGTACCCCAATGTTCATCGCAGCATTGTTTATAATAGCCAGGACACGGAAGCAACCTAGATGTCCATCAGCAGATGAATGGATAAGAAAGCTGTGGTACATATACACAATGGAGTATTACTCAGCCATTAAAAAGAATACATTTGAATCAGTTCTAATGAGGTGGATGAAACTGGAGCCTATTATACAGAGTGAAGTAAGCCAGAAGGACAAACACCAATACAGTATACTAACGCATATATATGGAATTTAGAAAGATGGTAACAATAACCCTGTATACGAGACAGCAAAAGAGACACTGATGTATAGAACAGTCTTTTGGACTCTGTGGGAGAGGGAGAGGGTGGGAAGATTTGGGAGAATGGCATTGAAATACGTATAATATCATATATGAAACGAGTTGCCAGTCCAGGTTCGATGCACGATACTGTATGCTTGGGGCTGGGGCACTGGGACGACCCAGAGGAATGGTACAGGGAGGGAGGAGGGAGGCGGGTTCAGGATGGGGAACACATGTATACCTGTGGCAGATTCATTTTGATATATGGCAAAACCAATACAATATTGTAAAGTTAAATAAAATAAAATTTAAAAAAAAGAAAAAAAAAATGTGTAAGAGACTTAAATTTGCTAAAAATCACTGAATATATATTTGAAATGCGTGAATTATATTATATGCAAAATATGCCTAAATAATGTTATTAAAATACCCAGGATACTGAGAAAAATCATATATTTCATATATGGAGCTTGGAAAATATACAGATATGAAATAAAGTCAATTATAGTCATTAGAAAAGGCAATCTGTTAAGCATTATAGATATTTAATTCAAACAGATGTCTCACACAGCTGCATTTTAATGTAGGTGAAGCATGCCACTAGAATTAAATTTATTAATGAAATGTCAGTTGCAATTACAACTAGTTATTTAGGAATAAAATTTTTTCAACAAATTTTTTTTCTTTTTCTGGAACTTTTCCTATGGAGCATATTTTCAGAAATTTGCAACTCATATAACCAACTCAGCAATGACTTTCACCTTGACCACAGATTTATTTGTATGGAAAAACACAACAGTATTTGCTAAGTATATGCAATATCTTCCACCTAATTAGTACCTCAGGGCAGGTTGTTTATAAACAGAAAACAATAAGGGACAGGTTAAATATCCCTAGCAGTATTCTCTGCATACTATCAGCTTTAGAAATAGAGAACACAGTTTGTATTTTAAGCTACCAGATTGCCATTAAATACAAGGAATCCAACTAGAATAACGTGTGGTTCATGGGGAAATAATGTTCTCTGCAGCTTTATACACTGGATAAATGAACAGTTTCCTTTAGTTTCAAATTAGAAATATGTTTAGAGGGCAACATGGAAATAGATACTATTATTTCTGTTTTCAATATTAATTTAAAAAGAATGTAGTAAAAATGTTTCACACTTGATACTAAATATATCTCAACTTTGCACATCCCCCACCTTCCTACAGTCACTGCCAAGTGACAGCCTAGTATCCATTTACTGGGATCACTGTAGAAATCAGCCATTAATCAGGGAGCATTTGGCTCAAGGGACCTGTAATGGGTTGCAGAGGATTGCACATCATGCTTCACATGCAGATGAGGTTGCCATCTGGTGGATTTTCTCTAACTAAAAGCTAACGACATTTATAAAGCAAAATAATCCTTTTCTAGGTGGGAAAAGCTGCTGCTTTTAGAAAACATCTGATTTGTTTTGACATTTATTAAATGCCCATTATGTGATTTGCTCTGAATGGGTGCCTGTTTTTTATAACTTAAATATGAGGAAGAAATACCTCATATTTATATTATATTATAGTATATTAAAACTTCGGATTTTAAAGGTAAAAAATGTGGGATGGAAAAAGATACTCCATGCAAAGAGTAACCAAAAGAGAGCAAGAGTGGCTACAGTCATATCAGATAAAATAGACTTTCAATCAAAGTCTGTCACAAGATACAAGAAGGTCACTATATATTGATAAAGGGATCAGTTCAGAAATGGCAATCCAATAATAGTAGGGGAGTTTAATACTCCACTTGCAACACTGTATAGATCATATAAATAGAAAATTAATAATGAAAGAGCAGATCTGAATAATACTATGGACTAAATGGATCTAACAGGCAAATGCAAAACATTCTATCCAATAACACAAAATATACATTCTTCTCAGGCACACATGGAACATTCTCCAGGATACATCACATGTTGGGCCACAAAGCAAGCCTTAACAAGTTTAAGAAGACTGAAATCCTATCAAGCATCTTTTGCAATCACTAAGGCATAAAACTAGAAATCAATAAAAAGAGGAAAACTGTAAAATTCACAAATATGTGGAAATTAAATAACATACTCTTGAATAACCAATGAATCAAAGAAGAAATCAAAGGGGAAATCAGAAGGCATCCTGAGATAAATGAAAACAAAAATACATCAAGAAATAAATGGAATGTAGCAAAAGCATTTCTTCTTTTCCCTAATGAAACTACCCAAAAGTCATTTTCCATGTATTGAAATATAAAATCTATCCCTCAGAAGGTGTGACAGTTACTTAAAACAATGTGTTATGAAACCACAATTACTTATTCCATTTATACACAAAGGCTAGTTAGCTAACTAAATTCTCTCTCATGGCCATTAGTCAGCTATTTCACAACTACTTATTATTTATTGATCATAAAGGAGAACAGGTGAAAAAGAGCATGGGCTCTGGAGTTGGATCTGGATTAAAATCCTCTGTTTGCTGAGACTCATTTCTCAGCTATAAGAAAATTAAGTGGGGGAAATGACACTAGAGGGATAGTACTAGGTTGTTTTACATACGAGAGCCACCTAACAAGTAGATTTTTAATACATCTCAGTAAATATGAGAAATGGGTATTTTTTTGTCAGTTGTTACTATAGTTGTTGTGTGTGTGTTTTACTGAAGTCTTATTTACTTTTCCATCCTGAATGTTTCTATTAACATGACTATGTCTGCATGAAATGCCCCACATCAAAGTTAGTTTAAAAAAATAAATCAGCAAGCAAATACATAATATGTATATACATAAATATATCAATACAAATTTAATACAAATGTAGTGACTACTCTTGGAGATATGACATCGCCACTGCAAATGGGATGTTATATGAAAGGGTATTTGTGACTTTGGATAATCTGTGGGAGAGGGAGAGGGTGGGAAAATTTGGGAGAATGGCATTGAAACATGTAAAATATCATGTATGAAATGAGATGCCAGTCCAGGTTCGATGCACGATACTGGATGCTTGGGGCTAGAGCACTGGGATGACCCAGAGGGATGGTATGGGCAGGGAGGAGGGAGGAGGGCTCAGGATGGGGAACACATGTATACCTGTGGCGGATTCATTTTGATATTTGGCAAAACTAATACAATTATGTAAAGTTTAAAAAAAAATAAAATAAAATAATATGCAAAGCCCCCCCAAAAATTACTTTTACAGTAAAATGATGCATGTAGTTTTGTACACAGAAGTGAGGATGATGAGCTCTGGAAAACAGATGACAAGAATAGGCTCTGGTGATGCAGATACTAATGTTGAAAACACAGGTGAAAAATCAGGTATTCCATGAAATAGGGGATAAAAGCAATACACCTAAATTAACGTATTTAATTTAGAACTTAAATAGAACTTATTTTACTAAATTTAAAATGTAAATGACCTAAATAGATATTCAATTTATTCATTTATATTTCTAAACATTTTTACAATACAGTTGACAAGAAAACCTTTTTGGTATCTTCTTATTGAGGTCTCCTTATATGTGATGATCTATAACACATGCTGCAGAGAAGGTGATGGCACCCCACTCCAGTAGTTTTGCCTGGAAAATCCCACGGACAGAGGAGCCTGGTAGGCTGCAGTCCATGGGGTTGTGAAGAGTCGGACTCGACTGAGCGATTTCACTTTCACTTTTCACTTTCATGCATTGGAGAAGGAAATAGCAACCCACTCCAGTGTTCTTGCCTGGATAATCCCAGGGACATGGGAGCCTGGTGGGCTGCCGTCTGTGGGGTTGCAGAGTCGGACACAACTGAAGTGACTTAGCAGCAACACATGCTGATGACTATATAATCTGTATCTCTAACCCAACCTTTCCTCTTGAAGTTCAGACTCAGATACCTAAATATCTCCTAGACAGCTCTACTAGCATGTTCCACAAAAGAGACAGAAAACCAAATTATTAAGAGTGTACACTAGGGGTTAAACAGACTGGGTCCAACTCCTAATTCTACCATTTACCAGCTGTGTAACTTTAGACACATTGATTTTCAGTTTCTTCATTTGTAAAATGGGGATAAAAATAGTACTGATCTTACAGGATTATTGTGAAAATTAAATGAAATATATACCTAATGCACTTGGCTGAATGGACTCTGCTGCTAAGTCACTTCAGTCGTGTCTGACTCTGTGTGACCCCACAGACTGCAGCCCACCAGGCTCCCCCGTCCCTGGGATTCTCCAGGCAAGAACACTGGAGTGGGTTGCCATTTCCTTCTCCAATGCATGAAAGTGAAAAGTGAAAGTGAAGTCGCTCAGTCGTGTCCGACCCTTAGCATGGACTGCACTCTAGTAAACAATAAGTTACACATTCCATTATAAGAAACACATGCATATATCTCCCTGAAACCACTTATTTTTCTCCAAGTGTGCCTTAGCTGGCAGTTCTTTTTCTAGACTTGTTCTACCTGAACTGGTTTTAATGATGTTTTGCAGTGATTGTCAAAGGTTAGCATATATAAATAGTATACAAAGAAACATATATATGGAATGTTACTTACAAATTCATTACATTGCAGGTTGGCAAAACAGAAAAAATAAAAATATTTTGCATCATTCATGTAGTATTTGTCATATAATATCATATAGAGTATAGCAGCTATTTTGTATATGCCTTACCTTCAACACTAGGTTATGAGCAGCTTGATAAAATAAACAACATTTTAGGCATTTTCATGCCCTTTCTCCCATAATGCTAATCACAATGCCTTGCAGAGTATATATTCAATAGATACCAATCAAATAAGACAAATTTACCTTGTCTTTTTTTTTTTTAAAAAAAGACAAATTTTCCAATCTTAAACATTTGGAAGGCTGGAATATATTTTACTAATCTTTGGAAGAATTATTTAAATTCTCATTTCTTCAGATTACTTCCTTTAATCCTAAACCAATTTTATACATGTTCCAGACCCATGCATTCTTAGTAGCTTGTTAGACTGAATGTGTATTAATCATCACAGGTTGCTATTATCTAGGACTTTTGTAAAGGTTTAATCACTTGGAAATATCAGCCATATTGCTTTAAAATGTTTAAAAATTATAGAAATGCCTTGACAGGTTTCTCTTTCTTTTTTCTCATTTTTATTCCATATCCTCTCTTATGAAATACTTGATGGTATATTTTGCAAAACAGTGAACTACTGCAATCAAAACTCCTGCTTGAAGTTCCAAATCATTAACCTTCAAATTCAAGTACCTAAGATGAATCACTTAATATCAACATACTGAAAGAATAGCAAAAAGCAAGGATAGAGGACAAAATTATGCTAGGAATACAAATAAGTCTACAGCAGTACTTGAGAAAAGGAGGGATGGGATTGGGAAAGGAAATGAGAATGTTGACCATTTGGTGGCATTCTTTCCCCTCTCCTCCTCCTTACAGACTTATCCTTCCATTTTTTACTGTTTAAATAAAAACATTCACATGTCAAATAATCACTAACCATTTATTATGAAATAATTCACAAAAAGTTTTTAGCATAGTTACTGACATACAGTAAACACTCACTAAAGGTTAATAAATATTAGCGACTAGTATTATTACTGTGTACAACCCCATTTCTTTGCTCTTACCTTGACCTCTTTTCCCAAATGAACATATAGGCAGGTGTGTGGTCAGGGTTGAAATACAGGAGGATCAGACATGTTTTTATTTTTAATACTTAAAGTTTGTCTGAATGAATTTTAAAAAATAGTGTCTTGAATTCACCTACTTCATGAAATCTACACTAAAATGCCTGTTCAGTCTCTCAAATCAGGAGTCTTCTCCAACAAGGAACTAAATGGCATGCTTCTTAAGATTCTTCAATGAGGGCAATTTATGTCTAAAGGTAGTTTTTCATAAAAATGCGTTCTATATCCAAATAACACTAGAAAAGCCCACATAACTTATGTTTGTATATCCAGTTAAATAACCTATAATTTTAAGTATTTGAAAGTTAATATTGTAAAGTAAAAAAAAAATAATAATAAAAATAAAATAAATAAAATAAAATAAAGGAGTAGAGGTGGAAAAAAAAAAGAAAGTTAATATAACTCAGTTTTCTGTAGCAACAGACTTTTCCAGTACAGTAAATAGTCATATATGTGACTTACATATTATAGAACTGCTTATTTCTCTGAAACATTTTCTATTTGCAGGTGGGCTTCTCAGTCTCCCATCTTTAATGTTATTAGCTTGGATGGCATTATTTCTCCATACAGAGTGTGCTATAAGACTTCCAGTTAAACTAGGAAGATGAGAAACATCATTTATCTCTGCTGCTACATGAAGCTCCACTGAAGTGACAATAAAGGAATTTTTTTAAGGTATAAATAGAGAAGGATGAAGAGAACAGGAGAGGAGACAACAGCAGACAAGTGAAGTCAACAAAATTTTGGAAGCTGGAGAGCAACAGATGAGATGAGTGTTAAGCTTACTTAAATTGGAAAAGCTGAAACCTAAGGCTGATGGTGACAGATTCAGTTTTTAATTTAAAGTTACTGGGTATCTTTGAGGTACAGGTTGAAGGGAGAGCTAAAAAGAAGATTGATCAAAAGTATGTATAAGAAAAAAATTAGATCCCCAAAGTTCCTTATCAATTTCAACCTCAGATTCAAGAGTTAATGCAATATTCTTTTTCACTGTGTGGAGGGTCAGGTGTTTCTTGTTGTTAAGGAAGCTTGTTTGTTGATTTAGTTGAAAGTAAAACAATGGTTTAGGTTGAAAAAAAAGAGTCGTTTTATTTTCTATAGTGCTTGAAACATCTTTCCAGAAAAGAAGTTCTAGTATTGAAAACAATAAGCATAGCTGACGGCTGGATTTTGAAGTTTAATGAAAATGGGGATTAAGTGTCAATTCAATAAATTTTAAGACTGCCCTCTGTCACCTTTCTGCTGGTTGGTTTCTAAGATACTATCAGTTGGGGAGATAGGAGGATTCTGGAGAAGCTAACACAAGTGTAAAGCCCTACAGACACTGATATTTGGGGTCTCCCATTAAAAAGACTGAATTTCTTCCCAGTTACTACACAGTGAAGTCCCAACAATGAAGACAGAACTTCTTTGTGGATCACTCTTAAATATTTAAGGCTAAGTTCCTAGATATTTGAATAAAGTTTCTAAAATGCAAGACAGAGATCAGAGCAGCAGCAGCAGCAGTAACAAAAGTCAAAGAGAAAAGAAACAAACAAAAAAAAACCATTATCAATAATATCTCCAGAGAAATGAGATGATACTAAATTCAATTTATTGCATATTACAGTATGCAATAAAAAGGGAACTTTAAATGAACAAGAAAGAGCTCTTAGGAATTCAAAATCTTATAGAAGTGAAGGGGAACTAAAGAACCTCTTGATGAGGGTGAAAGAAGAGAGTGAAAAAGTGACTTGAAACTCAACATTCAAAAAACTAAGATCATGGCATCCCATCCCATCACTCCTCAGCAAACAGATGGGGAAAAAGTGGAAGCAGTGACAGATTTTATTTTCTTGGACTCTAAAGACACTGTAGACATCTCTGTAGCCATGAAATTAAAAGAAGCTTGCTCCTTGGAACGAAAGTTATGACAGACCTAGATCAGATCAGATCAGTCGCTCAGTCGTGTCCGACTCTTTGCGACTCCATGAATCGCAGCACGCCAGGCCTCCCTGTCCATCACCAACTCCCAGAGTTCACTCAGACTCACGTTCATTGAGTCAGTGATGCCATCCAGCCATCTCATCCTCTGTCGTCCCCTTCTCCTCCTGCCCCCAATCCCTCCCAGCATCAGAGTCTTTTCCAATGAGTCAACTCTTCGCATGAGGTGGCCAAAGTATTGGAGTTTCAGCTTTAGCATCATTCCTTGCAAAGAAATCCCAGGGCTGATCTCCTTCAGAATGGACTGTTTGCATCTCCTTGCAGTCCAAGGGACTCTCAAGAGTCTTCTCTAACACCACAGTTTAAAAGCATCAATTCTTCGGTGCTCAGCCTTCACAGTCCAACTCTCACATCCATACATGACCACAGGAAAAACCATAGCCTTGACTAGATGAACCTTTGACAACATATTAAAAAGCAGAGACATCACTTTGCCGACAAAGGTCCGTATAGTCAAAGCTATGGTTTTTCCAATAGTCATGTATGAATGTGAGAGTTCCCTCAG
Source organism: Bos indicus x Bos taurus (assembly GCF_003369695.1). Taxonomy (NCBI): domain Eukaryota; kingdom Metazoa; phylum Chordata; class Mammalia; order Artiodactyla; family Bovidae; genus Bos; species Bos indicus x Bos taurus. Next base: position 84,567,939 of record NC_040105.1, on the reverse strand, counting down.
TCTTCTCCTGGTTGGCTCCTTATCTTTTGAGCCTCAGCTTAAATGTCAGTTCTGCAGAGAAGTTTTCTCTGACCATTGAATCTAAAATAAATTCCCATGCCACCCCAACCCCTGTTATTCTCTCCTGCATTACTCAGTCCTTTATTGTGCTTTATCACCACATATTTGCATACATCTTTGTGTGTTTTCACTAGACTCTAAGCTGTCTAGTCTATCTGTGTGTAGCAGATATATATATATTGATCATATATATTAAGTGCTCAATGAATAGTTTTGAATTAATTTGTTTTTATTAAGCAATCTATCCATGACTCTGATATTTATAAAAAATGGTATGTTATATTCCATAGTTTTTGCTATGTTAGCAAAAATTAGATAAAAAGAATTAAGTAAAAACAAATTAACTAAAAACAACTCAGATCTTTTAGAAAACTTGCATTCTTGAAAAACATCTAAGTCTTAACAGCTTTTGATTCATCTAAGCACTAGCCTTCTATCAGATAATGGACTTAAGCAATGTCTGGAATTATGTTTTATTCAGTAGAGTCTCCTTTAATCAAACATTTTATCATTTATAGTTAAGCTGATTATGATAATTTTATACAACAGGGCTTAATTAACCTCACTGATCCATACAGGAAGCATATACTCATATAATCAGGATCACATAAATGATTTTTCCTTCTTCCAAAAGTAGTTGGTAATAAGATATATAAATTAGTCTCATAGTCACGATAATAGAATTAAATGCTTCATTTAGGTGACTTGTTTCATACTCAATTGGATTTTACCTAAAGAAAGCATTTCATGGTTTCTGATCTTTGTCTTTGTAGCCTAGGAAGGAATGTGAAGTAAAAATCACAAAGGTTCATTTTAATTATTTAAGTAATATTGTAGCTTTGATATGGTTTGTAGTGTAATTTTTTATAAGCAGCAATTTCATGTACAGATAGGATTTGGAAAAGTCTTACAATTTAATTCTGATAAAAAAGAGATCAGATGTGTAATTTGTCTAACACATTGCTTGTCACATTAAGTGTGCTCAATAAAAATTAGTTTTGTCCCTGCCTGTGATAACTCAAGTAGTGGTGCAGCCAACTCATTACAGTTCATTAAAACCTCAATTTTATACTTGTATAGTGTTTTTTTTTTTTTTTTAATTTAAGCCAAAGACTTTCATCTGATTTATTTGAAATCATTGTTTCTGCTTCTTCATATTTTCTTTCATATCCTTTTTTGGGTATCTTTTTGAATCCTTATTTTATAGCTCTCTTGCATATTCTTGGGTAAATGAAGTACTTCATTTTATTCAGTAGGATCTTGAAGAAACTAGGAAGTCTAGTTGGAATTTTAAAAACATGGTTGAAATAAAAATATCTATTAATAAACTGTCAAGGAGGAAAAAAATCTTTTTTGTCCCTCTACCTTTTTCCAGCTGGGGCCGTGTAAATTAGACTGACAAAAGACAGATTAAAAAGAGAACAACAAAAAAAAGTTTATTAACCTGTTTATCAGGCATATGCTCCATATACTCAATAATGAGTAACTGAAAGGGATGGTTAGAGTTTGACATTATATAGCAGTTTTGAATAACAACAAATTCTTATAGAAGTGACAAGATGAAGGAAAAGGACTTTGAGCTTTTGGGGTAAAGAATTAGGAGAAGGTAAATATATCGGGAAACTAAGGGACGTGAGTCTGAGTGATCTCCGGGAGTTGGTGATGGACAGGGAGGCCTGGCGTGCTGTGATTCATGGGGTCGCAAAGAGTCAGACACGACTGAGCAACTAAACTGAACTGAACTAAAGGGACCATAAAAGCTAATCAGTAAAGCTTGTTATATAGGTTCCTCTGATGTTGACTTCAGGCTGTAGGGGTCTATACTTGTCTCTGATGGTTAACTTCTGTCCATCCTATTACAGAGGGAAGGTGGACACCTTTACAACACAGTTCAGTTCAGTTCAGTCGCTCAGTTGTATCCAACTCTTTGTGACCCCATGGACTGCAGCACACCAGGCCTCCCTGTCCATCACCAACTCCCGGAGTTTACTCAAACTCATGTCCATTGAGTCGGTGATGCCATCCAACCATCTCATCCTCTGTTGTCCCCTTCTCTTCCTGCCTTCAATCTTTCCCAGCATCAGGGTCTTTTCAGATGAGTCAGCTCTTTGCATCAGGTGGTCAAAGTATTGGAGTTTCAGCTTCAAAATCAGTCCTTCCAATGATTGATTATTCAGGACTGATTTCATTTAGGATGGACTGGTTGGATATCCTTGCAGTCCAAGGGACTCTCAAGAGTCTTCCCCAACACCACAGTTCAAAAGCATCAATTCATCAGCACTCAGCTTTCTTTATAGTCCAACTCTCACATCCATACATGACTACTGCAAAAACCATAGCCTTGACTGGTTCTCAAAGAGTCGGACACGACTGAGCAACTGAAGTGAACTGACTAGATGGACCTTTGTTGGCAAAGTAATGTCTCTGCTTCTTAATATGCTGTCTAGGTTGGTCATAACTTTCCTTCCAAGGAGTAATTATCTTTTACAACTACTTTTAGGCAAATAAGATAGGGCAGAGTTTTACCTGTATTTTCCTCTTCTCAATTACCTTCAGATCAAAATTATTTTCATGTCAAAGTACCATATTTGCAGTGGCATATGTTGCTATTCTTTAAACCATTTTCTCTACAGTTCTCCATAAATCGATTCTATTATAGCACTTTGATTTGACCAGTGTAAACAAGAAATAATTATTTTTGTGTCCCTAACAGTAAGAAAATTACCACCAATAATATTTGGAAGGAGGAGAAAGAAAGGGAGAGTCAAGTTTTGGCAACTTTTCAAGAACTCATTGGATCCACAAAGCATGTCTCAGCTTTGATAAAAGATACTTAATTTAATAATAAAGGATATATAGAAATTTTGGATGAATGATGAAAAATTAAGGAAATAAATCTAAACACAATAGGTAGTTTAAGGATTCTATAATATGCGGTACTTAGATTAAGAAGAAACATTGCTGGTTTATCAGACTTTAAAATCATGTTGCTGTTATTGCTTTATATTATAAAACAGATATCATTACTGTAGGCTCATCTCTAAAGGATAAGTCACTGTAGTATGCCTTGGCAAGCATCTGTAGACTTAGATTCAACCCACTTCTAGCATTATTAGCCCTGCTATTGGGGAAAGAATCACAATCTATTTGAATCTTTGTTTCCTGTCCATAAAATAAAAAGAATGGATTCCATGGTTTCTTAATTCTAAAAGTGCATAAGAGTTTGATCAGCCTATGAATAAATTCATCTATTGTTGAGATAGAAAAGGTACTATGTTTTATTTATCTTTGTATTCCCCATAGGACCTAGTATGGTATCTAATAATATAATTCTTTTTGTTCAATAAACATATATTGATTATCTTCTAGGTTCCAAGGACAGTACTAAATTCTAGATATTCAGAGATGACTTAGACCTGGTCTCCACTCTTTTTAGACTTTACAGTCCAGAAGAAGAAAACAGTGTACAGGTAATTTAAACATCAAGAATTATGACAAGGGTAGGCAAAGAGCAGTATTTGCATATAATGGACATACCTTACAAGGGTCAGAGAAGGGCTTCCTGGAGGAAATTGCACGTCTTCTGAATCTTGAAGGATAGCTAACCAAATTGATGGAGAGGCAGAGAAAATAGCAAGAGGAGAAACAAAAAAATGTAAAAAGAATATGAATAAATATGGCATACATTCATCACAGTTTTCTTCTGAACTATTAAAAAATAAAATAGCGCCTAGGTTGAATAAGGGGCTTCCCTTGTGGCTCAGCTCGTAAAGAATCTACCTGCAATGGGGTTCGATCCCTGAGTTGGGAAGATCCCCTGGAGAAGGGAAAGGGTACCCACTCCAGTATTCTGGCCTGGAGAACTCCATGCACTGTATAGTCCATGGAGTCGCAAAGAGTCATACATGACTGAGTGACTTTCACTTTCAGTTATATAAAACCAACATGAAACCACCCTTATCATAAGGATAACTAATGCTACTTTATTTTCCATATTTTCTTTAGATTCTCAGAAATAGCTCCATTTTTATTTTACCTGAGCAAGTATATATGATATTCCTTCTAAAACGCATATCAGAAAACCTAGGCTTTATATCTCATGAAAAACTACCACAGATTTTGAAAGGGGAGAAAAAGGATTATTGGGTATTTTATGGAAGGCTTGGCATTGTTTAGCACATCCTTCCTGGTTATCTGACTCTATAGTGTTCTGAGCCTTAACTGGATTAAAAAGAATTCTGGAAATTTTGCCTCAGTCCACTGTTCTGGTTTGTAACTTATCTAAGTGATGTTAGCTCATAAATCTACTCTTTGAAGTAGCAATCATGTAAAGTACCTGGTATGGTCCTTTTCCATGAGGCTCTGAGATTATTCTTCTTTGTTGATGATACAAACTCTAGCCTATAGTAGAACCTTCACGTAAGCTTTAGAATACAACAAGATCATTAAGAGATTTAATGGCTGTGGTTAATTGATTGCTATTGTCCGTTCTACCATAATAGAGGTCCACCTAGTAAAAGCTATGGTTTTTCCAGTAGTCATGTATGGATGTGAGAGTTGGATTATAAAGAAAGCTGAGTGCTGAAGAACTGATGCTTTTGAACTGTGGTGTTGCAGAAGACTTTTGAGTGACCCTTGGACAGCAAGGAGATCAAACCAGTCAATCTTAAAGGAAATCAGCCCTGAATATTCATTGGAAGGACTGAAGCTGAAACTCCTATACTTTGGCCACCTGATGCGAAGAACTGACTCATTTGAAAAGACCCTGATGCTGGGAAAGATTGAAGGCAGAGGAGAAGGGGACGACAGAGTATGAGATGGTTGGGTGGCATCACCAACTCAATGGACATGAGTTTGAGTAAACTCCTGGAGTTGATGAATGACAGGGAGGCCTGGCGTGCTGCAGTCCATGGGGTTACAAAGAGTCAGACATGACTGAGCGACTGAACTGAACTGACTGAAAATTCTGCATATAACCACTTCATAGTATATAACTACTTCATAGGAATTTTGATGAGGGTTATTTCTGAAAGTAAAACAGTATTTTGGAGGGCACATTCATCACAGAGGGCACTGACAAATTGCCAGGGACTTCCCATAGAGCATGCAATTTCTGAAATGTTTATACCAATATTCTACCAAAACAAACTTAGTAAACGCTAAATGTCCTTCTGATCTAACAACTTTTCCCATGCACCTTTACTACAGTAACATATTAAACAAACCTAATTATTTCTAGTATTGTTATCTAGTCTAAGCTCACTCTGCTCACCACGATAGGCCAACAAGTCTGAGAGACGAGGTGTTGAGGCAAGACATGCTAAGTCACTTCAGTTGTGTCTTTGTGACCCTATGGACTGTAGCCCACCTCTGCCAATCAGATTTCCCAGGCAAGAATACTGGCATGGGTTGCCATTTCCTCCTTCAGTGAATCTTCCTGACCCAAGGATCGAACCCGTGTCTCTTAGGTCTCCTGCATTGACAAGTGGGTTCTTTACAACTAGTGTCACCCAGGGAATATAACTTTAAGCAGAGAGCCGACTGGCCTAGAAGGTGGCAGACTAATGTCTGTAAATAACTATCTTGTTGGGGCTTGGATGCCAGGTTCTTTATGGATCAGAGATGGGGGGAGGTTAGCAAACAAAGTAAAATGACCATTTAATTCTTACAAATATCTTCCAAAATGTCAGTTTCACTTACTTACAGTCATTTCACAGGTGTATGAAATGGAATATCTCCTGTCATGACAATAAACAAAGATGCCACAACTATCTGTGATTCTGTCCTCAAAAATGTGATTTTCTGAGCCATGCCAGTAAGCAGCAGATGAGAGGCACCATTTTCCATACAAAGAATTTAAGAATGTCACAATCCTTCAGAGGTAGGCAGGGTCAAGCTATCTCCCTACGAGCCAAACAAAGGCACCCTAGCCCAAGGGTCAGGAAGACAGAGGAGCAAGCAGGGCTCTCTGAGGCAGGCCATTATGTACAGTTATAATAATAAATAAGGGTTTCCCTTGTGGCTTAGCTGGTAAGGAATCCGCCTGCAATGTGGGAGGCCTGGATTCAATGCCTAGGTGGGGAAGATCCCCTGGAGAAGGAAAAGGCTACTGAGTCCAGTATTCTGGCCTAGAGAATTCCATGGACTGTATTCAGTTCAGTTCAGCACAGTCACTCAGTTGTGTCCGACTCTTTGCAACCCCATGAATCGCAGCACGCCAGACCTCCCTGTCCATCACCAACTCCCGGAGTTCACCCAAACTCATGTCCATCGAGTCAGTGATGCCATCCAGCCATCTCATTCTCTGTCGTCCCCTTCTCCTCCTGCCTCCAATCCCTCAGAGCATCAGAGTCTTTTCCAATGAGTCAACTCTTTGCATGAGGTGGCAAAAGTACTGGAGTTTCAGCTTTAGCATCATTCCTTCCAAAGAACACCCAGGACTGATCTCCTTTAGAGTGGACTGGTTGGATCTCCTTGCAGTCCAAGGGACTCTTAAGAGTCTTCTCCAACACCACAGTTCAAAAGCATCAATTCTTTGGTGCTTAGCTTTCTTCACAGTCCAACTTTCACATCCACACATGACCACTGGAAAAACCATAGCCTGGACTAGACAGAGCTTAGCTGGCAAAGTTATGTCTCTGCTTTTGAATATGCTATCTAGGCTGGTCCAGAGAAGGCAATGGCATCCCACTCTAGTACTCTTGCCTGGAAAACCCCATTGATGGAGGAGCCTGGTGGGCTACAGTCCATGGGGTTGCTAAGAGTTGGACACGACTGAGCGACTTCACTTTCACTTTTCACTTTCATGCATTGGAGAAGGAAATGGCAACCCACTCCAGTGTTCTTGCCTGGAGAATCCCAGGGACGGGGAAGCCTGGTGGGCTGATATCTATGGGGTCGCACAGAGTCGGACACAACTGAAGCAACTTAGCAGCAGCAGCAGCAGCAGGTTGGTCAGAACTTTCCTTCCAAGGAGCAAGCGTGTTCTAATTTCATGGCTGCAATCACCATCTGCAGTTATTTTGGAGCCCCAAAAATAAAGTCTGACACTATTTCCACTATTTCCCCATCTAATTCCCATGAAGTGATGGGAACAGATGCCATGATCTTCGTTTTCTGAATGTTGAGCTTTAAGCCAACTTTTTCACTCTCCTCTTTCACTTTCATCAAGAGGCTTTTTAGTTCCTCTTCACTTTCTGCCATAAGGGTGGTGTCATCTGCACATCTGAGGTTATTGATATTTCTCCTGGCAATCTTGATTCCAGCTTGTGCTTCATCCAGCCCAGCATTTCTCATGATGTACTCTGCATATAAGTTAAATAAGAAGGGTGACAATATACAGCTTGACATACTCCTTTTCCTATTTGGAACCAGTCTGTTGTTCCATGTCCAGTTCTAACTGCTGCTTCCTGACCTACATACAGGTTTCTCAGGAGGAGGTCAGGTGGTCTGGTATTCCCATCTCTTTCAGAATTTTCCACAGTTTATTGTGATCCACACAGTCAAAGGCTTTGTCATAGTCAATAAAGCAGAAATAGATGTTTTTCTGGGATTCTCTTGCTTTTTCCATGATCCAGCAGATGTTGGCAATTTGATCTCTGGTTCCTCTGCCTTTTCTAAAACCAGCTTGAACATCAGGAAGTTCACGGTTCATGTATTGCTGAAGCCTGGCTTGGAGAATTTTGAGCATTACTTTACTAGCCTGTGAGTTGAGTGCAATTGTGTGGTAGTTTGAGCATTCTTTCGCATTGCCTTTCTTTGGGATTCGAATGAAAACTGACCTTTTCCAGTCCTGTGGCCACTGCTGAGTTTTCCAAATTTGCTGGCATAGTGAGTGCAGCACTTTCACAGCGTCATCTTTCAGGACTTTAAATAGCTCAACTGGAATTCCATCACCTCCACTAGCTTTGTTTGTAGTGATGCTTTCTAAGGCCCACTTGACTTCACATTCCAGGATGTCTGGCTCTAGGTGAGTGATCACACCATCGTGGTTATCTTGGTCATGAAGATCTTTTTTGTATAGTTCTTCTGTGTATTCTTGCCACCTCTTAATATCTTCTGCTTCTGTTAGGTCCATACTATTTCTGTCCTTTATTGAGCCTATCTTTGCAGGAAATGTTCCCTTGGTATCTCTAAGTTTCTTGAAGAGATCTCTAGTCTTTCCCATTCTGTTGTTTTCCTCTCTTTCTTTGCATTGATTGCTGAGGAAGGCTTTCTTATCTCTTTTTGCTCTTCTTTGGAACTCTGCATTCCGATGCTTATCTATTTCCTTGTCTCCTTTGCTTTTTGCTTCTCTTCTTTTCACACCTATTTGTAAGGCCTCCTCAGACAGCCATTTTGCTTTTTTGCATTTCTTTTCCATGGGGATGGTCTTGATCCCTGTCTCCTGTACAATGTCATGAACCTCCATCCATAGTTCATCAGGCACTCTGTCTATCAGATCTAGTCCCTTAAATCTATTTCTCACTTCCACTGTATTATCATAAGGGATTTGATTTAGGTCATACCTGAATGGTCTAGTGGTTTTCCCTACTTTCTTCAATTTAAGTCTGAATTTGGCAATAAGAGTTCATGATCTGAGCCACAGTCAGCTCCCAGTCTTGTTTTTGCTAACTATATAGAGATTCTCCATCTTTGGCTAAAGAATATAATCAATCTGATTTCGGTGTTGACCATCTGGTGATGTCCATGTGTAGAGTCTTCTCTTGTGTTGTTGGAAGAGGGTGTTTGCTATGACCAGTGCATTCTCTTGGCAAAACTCTATTAGCATTTGCCCTGCTTCATTCCGTATTCCAAGGTCAAATTTTCTTGTTACCCCAGGTGTTTCTTGACTTCCTACTTTTGCATTCCAGTCCCCTGAAATGAAAATGACATCTTTTTTGGGTGTTCTAAAAGGTCTCGTAGGTCTTCATAGAACCATTCAACTTCAGCTTCTTCAGCATTACTGGTCAGGGCATAGACTTATATTACTGTGATATTGAATGGTTTGCCTTGGAAACGAACAGAGATCATTTTGTCGTTTTTGAGATTGCATCCAAGTACTGCATTTCAGACTGTTTTGTTGACCATGATGGCTACTCTATTTCTTCTAAAGGATTCTTGCCCACAGTAGTAGATATAATGGTCATCTGAGTTAAATCCACCCATTCCAGTCCATTTTAGTTCGCTGATTCCTAGAATGTTGACGTTCACTCTTGCCATCTCCTGTTTGAAAACTTCCAATTTGCCTTGATTCATGGAACTAACATTCCAGGTTCCTATGCAATATTGTTCTTTACAGCATTGGACCTTGCTTCTATCACCAGTTGCATCCACAACTGGGTATTGTATTGTCCACTGATCTCCAGTAGCATATTGGGAACCTACTGACCTGGGGAGTACCTCTTTAAGTAGTCTATCATTTTGCCTTTTCATACTGTTCATGGGGTTCTCATCGCAAGAATACTGAAGTGGTTTGCCATTCCCTTCTCCAGTGGACCACATTCTGTCAGACCTCTCCACCATGACCTACCCATCTTGGGTGGCCCCACACAGCATGGCTTAGTTTCATTGAGTTAGACAAGGCTGTGGTCCACATGATTAGATTGACTAATTTTCTGTGATTATGGTTCATGTGTCTGCCCTCTGATGCCTCTCACAACACCTACCATCTTACTTGGGTTTCTCTTACCCTGGACATGGGGTATCTCTTCACAGCTGCTCCAGCAAAGCACAGCCGCTGCTTCTTACTTTGGACAAGGGGTATCTCCTCACAGCCACCCCTCCTGACCTTGAATGTGGAGTAGCTCCTCTCGGCCATCCTGCTGAGTAATATGTCCTGAAATTTTTATTTGTCCTAAATGTGGGAATTGATTTTGAGAAGACAAAATTAAGGGTTGACAGAGAAGATTTGTGCACTTGATTAGACAGGATTATAAGTGATTGAGAAACAATTGTTTCTCACCTATTTAATCAAAATATTGATACAAATAATGCATTTAAAAACTCAGTGTAACACTAGTAGAGCATTCTTTATCATTGCCTTTCTTTGGGAATGGAATGAAAACTGACTTTTTCCAATTCTGTGGCCACTGCTGAGTTTTCCAAATTTGCTGGCATATTGAGTGCAGCACTTTCACAGCATCATCTTTTAGGTTTTGAAATAGCTCAACTGGAATTCCGTTACCTCCACTAGCTTTGTGCACAGTGTTGTTTTCTAAGGCCCACTTAGAACTCTGCATTCAAATGGGTATATCTTTCCTTTTCTCCTTTGCCTTTCGCTTCTCTTCTATTCACAGCTATTTGTAGGGCCTCCTCAGGCAGCCATTTTGCCTTTTTGCATTTCTTTCCTTGGGGATGGTCTTGATCCCTCCCTCCTGTACAATGTCATGAACCGCTCTGTACATAGTTCTTCAGGCACTCTATCAGATCTAGTCCCTTAAATCTATTTCTTACTTCCATTGTGTAATCATAAGACATTTGACTTAGGTCATACCTGAATGGTCTAGTGGTTTTCCCTACTTTCTTCAATTTAAGTCTGAATTTGGCTGTAAGGAGTTAATGATCTGAGCCACAGTCAGCTCCCGGTTTTGTTTTTGCTGACTGTATAGTTTCTCCATCTTCGGCTGCAAAGGATATAATCAATCTGACTTTGCTGTTGACAATCTGGTGATGTCCACGTGTAGAGTCTTCTCTTGTGTTGTTGGAAGAGGGTGTTTGCTATGACCAGTGCATTCTCTTAGAAAACCCTGTTAGCCTTTGCCCTGCTTCATTCTGTACTCCAAGGCCAAATTTGCCTGTTACTCCAGGTGTTTCTTGATTTGCTACTTTTGCACTCCAGTCCCCTATATAGAAAAGGGCATCTTTTTGGGGTATTAGTTCTAGAAGGTCTTGTACATCTTCATGGAACCATTCAACTTCAACTTCTTCAGCATTATTGGTCGGGGCACAGACTTGGATTACTGTGATATTGAGTGGTTTTCCTTGGAAACGAACAGAGATCATTCTGTCATTTTTGAGATTGCATCCAAGTACTGCATTTCAGACTCTTTTGTTGACCTATGATGGCTACTCCATTTCTTCTAAGGGATTCTTGCCCCAGATATAATGGTCATCTGAGTGTCATCTGAGGAAAATTCTTAAAGAGATGGGAATACCTGACCACTTGACCTGCCTCTTGAGAAATCCGTATGCAGGTCAGATATCAATAGTTAGCCCTGGACATGGAACAACAGGTTCCAAATAGGGAAAGGAGTACTTCAAGGCTGTATATTGTCACCCTGCTTATTTAACTTATATGCAGAGTACATCATCAGAAACCCTGGGCTGGAGGAAGCACAAGCTGGAATCAAGATTGCTGGGAGAAATATCAATAACCTCAGACATGCAGATGATACAACCCTTATGGGAGAAGGCAAAGAAGAACTAAAAATCCTCTTGATGAAACTGAAAGAGGAGACTAAAAAGTTGGCTTAAAACTCAACATTCAGAAAACTAAGATCATGGCATCTGGTCCCATCACTTCATGGCAAATAGATGGGGAAACAGTGGAAACAGTGACAGACTTTATTTTTTGGGGCTCCAAAATCACTGCAGATGGTGAGTGCAGCCATGAAATTAAAAGACGCTTGCTCCTTGGAAGAAAAGTTATGACCAACCTAGACAGCATATTAAAAACCAGAGACATTACTTTGCCAACAAAGATCCAAATAGTCAAAGCTATGGTTTTTGCAGTAGTCACGTATGGATATGTGAGTTGGACTATAAAAAAAGCTGAGTGCTGAAGAATTGAGGCTTTTGAAGTGTGGTGTTGGAGAAGACGCTTGAGAGTCCCTTGGACTGCAAGGAGATCCAACCAGTCCATCCTAAAGGAAATCAGTCCTGAACATTCATTGGAAGGAGTGATGCTGAAGCTGAAACTCCAATACTTTGGCCACCTGATGCGAAGAACTGATTCCTTTGAAAAGACCCTGATGCTGGGAAAGACTGAAAGCAGGAAGAGAAGGGGCAACAGAGTATCAGATGGCTGGATGGCATCAGCGACTCAATGGACATAAGTTTGAGTAAACTCTGGGATTTGGTGATTTGGTGAACAGGGAGGCCTGGAGTGCTGCAGTCCATGGGGTCGCAAAGATTTGGACACAAATGAGAGACTAAACTGAACTGAACGCTATTAGAAGTGGAGAGTTATGTTCTGTAGTTATTTCCCCCTTAAATAATCAAGGGGCCTTCCCTGGTGGTCAGACGGTAAAGCATCTGTCTGCAATGCAGGAGACCCGGGTTCAATCCCTGGGTTAGGAAGGTCCGCGAGAGAAGGAAATGGCAGCCCACTCCATTATTCTTGCCTGGAAAATCCCATGGACGGCGGAGCCTGGTAGGCTACCGTCCGTGGGGTCACAGAGTCGGACACGACTGAGCGACTTCACTTTCTTTCACTTAAATAATCAAGGATTCAAGAAAGGCAACTTAAGTGAAAGAAAATTATTCTTGTAAAACAGAATTTCTGCTATTTAGGCAGATTGTTGTTGTTGTTTATTGGCGAAGTCATGTCCAGCTTTTTGCCACCCCGTGGACTGCAGCACACAGGGCTTCCCTGTCCTTCACTATGTCCAGGAGTTTGCTCAAACTCATGTCCATTGAGTCGGTGATGCCATCCAACCATCTCATCCTCTGTCGTCCCCTTCTCCTCTGCCCTCAATCTTTCCCAGCATCAGCGTCTTTTTCAATGGGTCAGTTCTTAAAAATCACATCAGGTGGCCAAAGTATTGAAGCTGAAGACTTCGGCTCCAGCATCAGTCCTTCTAATGAATATTCAGGACCGATTTCCTTTAGGAATCACCAGTTTGATTTCCTTGCAGTCCAAAGGACTCTCAAGAGTCTTCTCCAGCACCATGATTTAAAAGCCTCAATTCTTCAGCACTCAGCTTTCTTTATGGTCCAACTCTCACATCCGTACATGACCACTGAAAAAACCATAGCTTTAACTAAAGGAACGTTTGTTGGCAAAGTAATGTCTCTTCTTTTTAATACACTGCCTAGGTTTCTCATAGGTTTTCTTCCAAGGAGCAATCATCTTTTAATTTCATGGCTGCAGTCACTGTCCGCAGTGATTTTGGAGCCCAAGAAAATATCTGCCACTGTTTCCATTTTTTCCCTGTTTTCCATGAAGTGATTGGACTGGCAAGGTAAAGAACAATCATTCCTATGGTAGGTGGAAGCATTATTTACTAAATAAAGGAAGCAACACCATCGAAACTAATGCAGTACTCTAAACATTTTAACATTTTGTAGATTCTTTTCAGATTCAGGTATTATAAACAAACCTAAATAAAATTCATTTTCTAAGTTCTGTCTTTTTTACATCTCATATTCCTTTACAGGATCTGTGAGGTCAAAACAATTTTCATAATAATATTAAGATGTGTGTTTTTTTTGACTCTCATCCTCTCAAAGTGGTGAAATTTGGTATCAAGAAAGGGGTAGCAGCATACCGGTCCTTTCATGAATATATAGTGGAGTTTTACAGAGGCTGTGTGATGTGTGATAATGCAATGGATTAAATGTCAAAGCAGATACAAGGACCCAGATTCCTTTCTTTTGTAAGCCCAGATAGTAAACAGATTTGCAAAAATGCGAAACATGCTCTTCTCATTAAAATGTTTGTTTTGAAAAATAGTTATTGTTCATAAAAATAGGTCATTTATGTCAACATCCAAGATGCTCATCATTGCTACTTTTCAATGAGTCAATAAATATTTTAAAATGTTCTCATTTTTTAGTCTCTAATATGGTAAATATCAATAGTTATAACTAACATTATAATCTACATAAATCCAAGCTCTTTGAGGTTCTCAATAATTTTTAAGCATATAAAGAATTATGGAAATAAAAAATTTGCTTTAGGGAAAAAAAAACTATTCTTTTTCCTTGAAAAACAAAAGCACAGATACTGTCATAATTCTCTGCACTGCTACTCCTTGAAAAGCCTTAACCACCCATATTAACTATAATTTTTAACTAAATTGACTAATTTCTAATTTAAAGATAAAAGTGCAGGGTGGATATAATCGAAAACTGTCTGACATATAAGCATGCTAATAGGCTAGCAGAATTTAAGAATACACATGACAACATCTTCTACAAGCCACACAAATCCTATTGCTGCTGCTGCTGCTGCTAAGTCGCTTTAGTTGTGTCCAACTCGGTGCGACCCCATAGATGGCAGCCCACCAGGCTCCCCCGTCCCTGGGATTCTCCAGGCAAGAACACTGGAGTGGGTTGCCATTTCCTTCTCCAATGCATGAAAGTGAAAAGTGAAAGGGAAGTCGCTCAGTCGTGTCCGACTCTAAGCGACCCCATGGACTGCAGACTACCAGGCTCCTCCGTCCATGGGATTTTCCAAGCAAGAGTACTGGAGTGGGGTGGCAAAAAATAACAAATTCATTACACAACTCCAAGACATAGCTTCTCTATAGCATTTCAAATAAGAAGCAAAAATATATAAAGTTAGAATTATGTTTAGTTTAAACCAGTATTTCAGTATTCTATTTAACTTAAAAAAGTATCTAGTTGTGCCACAATCATCCACTAATTATTAACTCAATTTAATGTCAGTACACAATTTTTTAAAAAGTGCTTAAAGATCTTGGAAATTGTCTTCAAACTGGCATACCAGGACGTGCAGTTACTATTGAAATAAAGTTTGCCAGAATATTAACTTAATGCAGTTGAAAAGAAATTTACATTATTCATAATCATAAATCTTTTAGAAGTCATATTAATTTATTAATTTTAGAAGTAATATTAATTTTAGAAGTAATATTAATTTTAGAAGTAATATTAATTTATTTGATCAGTAAGCCAGCATAAAAAAAACACACCCAAGCAAATAAAATGCATAGTTAACACTTACAAGACAGCGAAAAGACATAATTGCCAAAATTTTACATTCATTATGTAATCTTGGGTTCTTAAAACGTTTCTGGATCAATTTCTGTAAGAAGATTTTTAATTAAAGTCTAGCCCATTTAAAGTATTAATGTAACCAAGCAAAGGCTCATATACTTGTGCCACAGTAAGCCAAATTCTTGACAGCAGGAGTTTTCAGCAATGAAAGGATTTATTTGCAGGGCATTCAGGAGGGTGGGGCTTCCCTGGGGGTTCAAGCAGTAAAGAATCTGCCTGCAATTCGGGAGACCTGGGTTTGATCCCTGGGTAGGGGAGATCCCCCAGAGGAGGACATGGCAACCCATTCCAGTGTTCTTGCCTGGAGAATCCCCATGGGCAGAGGAGCCTGGCCTGCCACAATCCATAGGGTCGCAAATAGTCAGACTCGACTGAGCCACTAAGTACTGCACAGTAAGGAAGTGGGATACAAATCTCAGGTCCACTCCTTCTTGGTCTTTGAGTTTTGGGGATGTTTTAAAGGGGAAGAACAAAGTTGCTACTGCTGCTGCTGCTAAGTCGCGTCAGTCATGTCCGACTCTGTGCGACCCCATAGATGGCAGCCCAGCAGGCTTCCCCGTCCCTGGGATTCTCCAGGCAAGAACACTGGAGTGGATTGCCATTTCCTTCTCCAATGCATGAAAGTCAAAAGTGAAAGGGAAGTCGCTCAGTCGTGTCCGACTCTAGCGACCCCATGGACTACAGCCTACCAGGCTCCTCTGTCCATGGGATTTTCCAGGCAAAAGTACTGGAGTGGGGTGCCATTGCCTTCTCCGAAGAACAAAGTTACATTTCTGATATTTCTTAATCATGATTTCAGGAGTCAAAATGTCTCTGGTTTAGAACTCTCTGGACCGTTGCTCTGGGGTCTGTGAGCTCATTTTGCCCTGGAGAAATAACCTGAGATTTTTACCAGAATGATAATATCTGCAACAACAGCAATTTTAGTGGACTGACTCTGGTTGATTAGTGCTCAGTTAGCACAGGATTGAGGTCAGAGGGGACAAGAAAGGGATTGGGACCAGAAGAGACAGCAAGGGGAAAAAGTTTCAGATAAATTAGTCATTAACTCAGTATGGAAGCTCAGTTTTGGCTAGGCTCTGTTTCATTAGATATTCGATTTTCTTATTTTCTAGAAATTTAAGAATATTCAACTTCTACATGTGCTTATTTCTCTCCATGAGCTCATCAGAACAGTGCCCCTTTAATTTATATCTTCCAGATATAGGAAAAATATCACAGGCACAAGGCGAGATCTTTCTGAATTACAGAATATTTTGGAATATTTTGTCTTTATATTCCAATAAATATTCATACTTTATTCCTTTATTGGGCAGAAAATATGCTTATGCTTATATTTTATTATTTAACCATTATCTTTATTTACTGTTATGACGAAACTGTATGTACCTATGCTAAGTCACTTCAGTCGTGCTGGACTGTAGTCCACCAGGCTCCTCTGTCCATGGGATTCTCGAGGCAAGAATACTGGAGTGGGTTGCCATTTCCTCCTCCAGGTGAAACTAGTATTATTAATTCACGAAATTTGGTATCAAGAAAGGGGTAGCAGCATCAGTTCAGTTCAGTCGCTCAATATCACCCCTCAAAAAGATGTTTATTCAAGTCTCAAGATATAAAGTCTTGTTAGAAATACACTTAAAAGTGAATGTGAAAGTGAAGTCTTTCAGTCGTGTCCTACTCTTTGTGACCCCATGGACTCCAGACTACCACGCTCCTCCATCCATGGGATTTTCCAGGCAAGAGTACTGGAGTGGGTTGCCATTTCATAGGTAATTTTAGCCCATGTTTAAGGTCTAATTTACCTCCAATCCCCTCTGGTATTTAAAAGAATTTCTTCTCATAGCATCTCTTCTGTATATAACCAGGCAATGTAAAGCATACATATCAGCTAAACTGAAATTTTAGGTAGGACATACAGAAAACATTACAATGAAATAAAGCAGGCAATGATCCTAGTCATGATCATAGGACAAAGAAGCGTCTTGAAAAATCACCTCTCTACCTGACTGCCTAAGTGTAACACATTTGCTGTATTCACTCATGCTAACATATAATTTTATATTTGCTTAGAATTTAAATTTATGGTAATTTTACGTTTTAAATTGTTAAATGGATGGGTTCCAAGACAGAGACATAGGCTCCAGGCCTTAACGCCTCTATTTTACACACAGTGCTTGCTAATTGAGATTACTGTCTCTGTAGCTGCCTAGAGACTCTGTAGGGCTCCGGCTACTTGAGAACCACAGATGGAAGTGCCCACGCTAAAGAGCGATTTTTAAAAGGGGCTTTTTTTTTTTTTTTAACTTTACATAATTGTATTAGTTTTGCCAAATATCAAAATGAATCCGCCACAGGTATACATGTGTTCCCCATCCCGAACCTTCCTCCCTCCTCCCTCCCCATACCATCCCTAAGGGGCTTTTTTTTTTTTTTATTCCAGATGCCCTGAACAGACTTTGAAGTAAAACCATCTCTCAAATGTCTCTTGACAAAACAAGGTAGTCAATAAAGAATCCCAAAACTTCTGTATCATTCAAAGATCTGTGGTACCGAACCAGGCTGCAAACATAAGGGTGTGAGACTTCATGATTATTATTTTAAATCCCACTTTTGAAAAAAAAAAAGAATTGTCAATTGCCCACCTCCTTACTATGAAGGTCCCGTGAACTCCTACACGCAAAAGGCTTACAAAAGTGGCCAGCACTTAGACCAGGAGCGGTCCTTGCTCTCCTCCCATCCCCGGAGACACAGACCAGGCGCCCACTGCCCCCTGGTGGCCATGGCCTACTTCCGGCTCCTGCACACAACGCGGCCGCCTGCGTGGCCTCCGATACGTCACATCCGGCCCTTGCGATTCGGGGTTGCGGAACCCGCGCGATGAAGTGCGTTTTTGTTACTGTAGGGACCACCAGCTTTGACGACCTCATTGCGTGTGTATCGGCGCACGACAGTCTGCAAGTGAGTGGGGGAGGCGGGCGGGCGGCGGCTGGGCTCGCCGCTCTGCGCTCGCCAGTCGCTGCCGCCAGCCTGACCGCTAACTTTGGTAACCTTGCCTGACCGCGGCGCTCGCGAAGAACCCCCAGCAGCTCGACCTCAGGTGCCGCCGCCCCTCGGCCGGCTCCTCCCCGCGCCTGACTGGGCCCTCCTTCCGCTCCCCCGCTCCTCAGAATCCTCCGCCTCCTCTGCCTGTTCCCCGCCGCCTTCCTGGGCCGCTCCTCCCCATCCTCCAGCTCCTCCTTTCCCCCCGGCTTTTCCCCTCCGATTCTCCGCCTCCGCCTCTCCATCCTCCGGCTTCGCCCCTCCTTCCAGCGGCTCCGCCTCCCCGAGCCAGGCTCCGGCCCGCCTCCTGGTCCCGGGCCCGCCTCGCAGGCCGCTCCTCAGACCCGCTCACCGTGGGCCCGACTCGGCCCCAGCCGAACGGCCCTGCTGGCGCGCCGCCCCCGCCTGCCCCAGCCTTGCCCCGCTGCCCTCGGTCCGAGGCCACTGCGCCTTCGCTCCGCCTCAGGCGCCCTCCTGTCCGGCGTCCCCGCGCGTCCTCTCCTCAGGGCTCGTGTTCCCGCAGCCCCAGTTCTGGGCCCCGACAACGGTGTGCCTCACTCTTCCTCCCTAGTTTGCAGCGTCTCTTTAAGAGTGTTTGCCTTGCTTCCTCTATCTTGCAGGGCCGTTTCTTGCCCGACGTGGTGAGATGGGGCGTTTAGATCGCTTAGGGTTAGTGAGGCTCCACGTTGGGGCCCAGGACGGGAAAAAGGAGCCTTTTGAAAAACTAGTTCGACTAGTTGGCATCCCGTGCTTTGATTGGGGGATTTGTTGCCGTCATTGCTGTTTTCCAGTGGCCTGTTTAAAAGGCCTGCTTTTTCTTTTTTTTTCCATTTCAGATAATCCAGAGCCTCGGGTACAACCGACTTGTCCTACAAATAGGTAGAGGAAAGGTGGTACCTGAACCATTCAGTACTGAGTCATTCACTCTGGATGTTTACAGGTATAAGGATTCACTGAAGGAAGACCTTCAGAAAGCAGATCTTGTTATTAGTCACGCAGGTAAAGTGCCTTAGAATCGCCCGGTTTGGTTTTTGATCGACCATAAATAAGAACAGAATCTCGAACCTTTCTGATGTAAAATAAAATCACTAGATTAACTCACCAGCAGCCCTTTTGAATATAATACTGATTTCAATATAACAGTCGAGACCAAGAACATTATTGGAGAGGATTTATAATTTCTGGGTGATAAGAAAATGGGAAATCAGTCACTTGAAGCCCAGCTTTACAGTTAGGAACCCTAAACACAGAGGGGCAAAATATATATCCAATGACATGTGTTAAGAGTTGTCAGTTGAAATTAATATCTGGGCTTAGATCTGCAGGAATGTTCAGCAATTGGTCATTGAGATGCTGCTGGCTTTGGAAGATTTTTTATACTTCTATTAAAAGGTTAAGTAACTTGTCCAGTCAGTAAGTGGTAGGCAGATAACAGGCTGGTGCTGGCATCATCTACTCCAAAAGAATTTGTTCACTTAACAGTCTCCTCGCTCCCATTTGAGCTATCTAAATGAGTTTAGATTTAAAAGTTGAATTGACCCAAATATCATATATGTGCATGTTTGTGGAGATTTGTTTTATTTTAACAGGCAGACTCATAAGGAGTGTCAAAGCGACTGAACAACAACAACAGCTTCGTGTACAGTATGTTGAACCTGAATCTTATTTGTATTCAGGGCCCATGCCCAGGGCATATTACTGGAGGGCAAGTTGCAAAGCACTGAATCATAGGTCTTAAATTTGTTGGCAGTGATAAATAATGTATTTTTCTTTTTTAAAAAATATAAATTTATTTATTTTAATTGGAAGTTAATTACTTTACAATATTGTATTGGTTTTGCCATACATCAACATGAATCTGCCACAGGTTTGTAACACTTACTAGAGAGCAAGACATAACTATTTTTTGTCATTTTGAATCTATGATTAAAAGGCTTGTAGCGTTGCCTTGAGTTCAAGCTGTAAAGCCTGGTGAAGCACCTTAACTTTTTTTAAAACTATATTGACAAATTTGGTATATTTTTGTAGGTGCAGGAAGCTGTTTGGAGACTTTGGAGAAAAGAAAGCCACTTATAGTGGTTATAAATGAAAGGTTGATGAACAATCATCAACTGGAATTGGCAAAGCAGCTACACAAAGACGGGCATCTCTTCTACTGTACCTGCAGGTATACTAGAAACTGATTATTTGACCTCTTGTCTTAATTCCTTCCTAGCTATTCTTACCTGCCTACCTAACCAACCTGTGTCTTTGACTTCTTACTTTCTCCCACTTAGCAAACATTTTGAGTTTCTCACCAGTAAAACCTGCTCCTTTGTCTTCTACTTTGACTGTGATCTCTGTGTTGTATTTCTTTCAGTGTCTATGCTTATTTCATTGCATGTGAATATCTGAATGTGTGTGCACATGTGTCTGTGTTCGTCTGGGTGTTCAGGTCTCTGAGGATATAAACTTTTGAGTTCATTATTTTTCATTATGCAAGGAAGGCATTTGCATATTTTCAATTAAGGTTTTGACTTCAGTAAATCCACTGGAATCCCTGAATTAAATTTACTCGTTTATTCAGTCATTCAACTATACCTAATGCAAAGCAGGCATTGTTTTGATGTTGTGGAAACTGAAAGTCACTGAGTCATGTCCCATTGTTTGCAACCCCAGGGACTGTACAGTCCACAGAATTCTCCAGGCCAGAATACTGGAGTGGGTAGACTTTCACTTCTCCAGGGGATCTTCCCAACCCAGGGATCGAACCCAGGTCTTCCGCACTGCAGGCAGATTCTTTACAGCTGAGCCACAAGGGAAGCCCAAAAATACTGGAGTGGGTAGCCTAGCCTATCCCTTGTCCAGTGGATCTTCCTGACCCAGGAATCAAACTGGGGTCTCCTGCATTGTAGTCAGATTCCTTACCAACTGAGCTATCAGGGAAGCCCTTGGTGCTGTGGATATAGTGCTGAACATGACATAATGTCCCTGCTCTCTTGGTACCTGTGTTCCAGTGGTGGGAGATAGACATTAAACAGTTCATAAATAAGCAATCCAGAGAATTTCACATGGTGAAATGTGTTTTGGAGAAAATAGGGCAGGGTGATGTGATAGCTGGGGTGAAGACTAATTAGAATGGTTAGGGAAGGCATGACTGGGTGTGCATTTGAGCTGAAACCTAAATGTCTAGAAAGAGCCAGTCATGTGAAGCTCTAGAGTCAAAAGCAACAGTGGAAACTGCAAAGGCCCTAAGTTGGGAATGAGCTTGGAGTTTGGTGTGTTTGAGGAATAGAGGGTTAGTGTGGCAGAAGTATAGTAAGCAAGGGTGGCTGTAATATGAAGATGAAGCTGGGTGGGGAGAGCTCACATAAAAATTCTGGTTTTATTCTATGTCTAATAAGAAATATTTTAAAAGAGTATTTTAAGCAGAGGAATTGCTTTTTGGTAAGGAGTATTATTTTCTAGAAGTATATTAGAATTCAGCAAGAACTGATCAACATCACAATAGAAGGATGAAGAAAATTCCTGGTTTGTTTTCTATTAATTCTTCTTCCAACACTAGAAGCTTGCCAAAGTGTCAGGTCAGTAATTCCCAATTACTTGATTTTAAATACAGTCCTAATTTGATGTTTTAAAAGGAAAAAAACCTCATGGAAGTATTACAGAATAAATATTTTTTATGTTATTAAAAGTTGAAATTTAAAATAAACTTTAGAAGAAACTGGCTAGAACATAAGCTTTTCTTTTAATTTTATGTTTTTTGTCTCTTAGGCACTCAACAAGTACTTGTTCATTCATTATTTATTGAGCACATATTATGTGCCAGGCATTATTCTAGACACTTGGCATATGTCAGTGAATACAAAAACAAAGATTTTTATTTTCATTGAGAGGAGACAGATTCATTGAATGTTGCAGGAGCAATGGTTGGTGTTCTAATCCCTGTAATGATGGAGGAGAGGGAATGTCAGGGTGGCTTTGTAATATATAAGCCATTCTTACAATATTGTGAGTGTGGGGAGAAGCCAGATAATAAACATTACTTGGACTGCAGATAATTGGCATATCTGTCCTTAGGTAGTCGAGATTGTTACAGGTTAATACCATTTTTGAAGTAGAATAAATAATCATCTTCCTTAGTTTATGCAAGTTAATTTTTCCAGATACCTTTGGTGAGTATTTTCATTTTAAATATTAAATTAGCTTTGATTTTTATGTTAGTACATTAAAAAGGGGGAAACACTGATTTCATAAACACTCAAACTCTCAGGCTGAAAGGGCAGTTGTACAAGTCTCCAGTTTATTAATCTTTTTTCAGTTCTAGAATTCTTTTTTACTTGTATTAAT
Organism: Bos indicus x Bos taurus; assembly: GCF_003369695.1. Lineage (NCBI taxonomy): Eukaryota > Metazoa > Chordata > Mammalia > Artiodactyla > Bovidae > Bos > Bos indicus x Bos taurus. The sequence continues at coordinate 84,545,568 of NC_040105.1, read as the reverse complement.
TTCAAGAAAGTCACATTCATGAGTGCCATGAGAAGAATCAACAATTGGTTGTATTTTCATTTTAGGTGTATCATTTGTTTGCCACAAATCTAGGCTGGATGATTGTATGTCTGTTCTAACTTAAGTGGCTGCTATAATATTAAATTTCTTGAAGTAATAGTTTTATGTTGTGATTGAAACCTTATTTCCAACATGCATGGCGATTGTATGTTGCTTAATTATATATGGATTTATAATAGTAAATTACTAGCAAAAAAAGTTATTTTACAATCTTCATGCATGGTCTAGTAAGTCTCCCCAGCTTATTGTGCTTGTCTTGTAACTGTCACTTTTGGTTTCATTTATTCTGTTTTCATAAATTAATTTACTTCAAGTTATATCTGCATAGTCCTGAGAAGTGTTCCAAAGCCATATGACCACATTTTTCATGAAATAACATTTCTGAACTATTTCAGTTGACATAAAAGATTAAGTGACTGTTGCATTGCTATTGACATAAGCTCTTTGTGTTGTTTTATTATTAGTGTACATACCTGTAATATTAAAATACATTAAAATTCACATAGTTTGAGAAGCATCACATTATTCTTGGAAGTTAGATTCAGTCATCAAGTGGGCAGAATTGAATTATGAAATTTTCTCCCATGTTACCTAATATTTTTCTTCTTTTGTTTTAGCATGCTTCCTGGGCTGTTACAGTCAATGGACTTATCAACACTGAACTGTTTTCCTCCTGGCCAGCCAGAAAAATTTTCTGCATTTTTGGATAAAGTTGTTGGATTACAAAAATAAACACTAAACTCTCAACACTTTAAAAACACCCCTCAAATTCAACCCGTGGAATGTGGTTAAATCAAGTTTAATATAGAGTATATGTTTATAGAATAATATAAATTAATAAGTCTCCTACATCTATAGAATGTATAGAAAATTTTATTTGTGAATGTTAGCATTTGGGTCCAAATTCTAATTGCAGTTTCACAAGTTTATTAGACTTTTTCCTAATCTTCGTATTTTAGTAAAAGAAATATATAGTGAACATTCACACAGTTTATCCTTGAATCCCAAATGGGCTTGGAATCATGAAAAAAATAATTAAATATGAAAGCTTTGACAAAAACCTCATATGTAGTTACGTTATGTTCCTTAGAGTAAACAATGAAACAGTAACAGACTTGTAAAAAAACATTTGAGTCAGAATCTTTAGCTTCATACTCCAACCAAATTAAAACAAAACAAAAATGATGGGTTGTGTTCTGTGAAATAAATTATTTATATAAGCTCAGTAATTACCTTAAAAAGATTAACTTTCGAGTCAGTTGATCTACTATACTTCAAGAAACTGTTATCCTGAAGAATAGAGTGGAGTGGATGTATTCATTTTGTTCCTATAAAGTATAAATAGAAAGTGACAATCAAATGTCAAGAAATAATTTCTAGGGACTGCCTCATGTGAATTAAAAGTCTGGGAAGAAAAAGGTTAGAGAAATAAAAAGAGGAAATATAAAAATCGCAAGGAATTTTGTAACGGTATAATCCCACCCTTATTAATAAACACAGTTCACAATGATAAAAGTGACAAAAATAATCTTACCCAATGCCAAAGCTTTACTGGTTTGAGAAGAGTAAATCAAAAAGCATTTGTGCCGATAGGAATTGCTGTTTTTTTTTAAGGACCACCCTCTTACAGTGGTATTGAAACATTTATTGTAGCATCATAGAGGAATTATTTATGTCCTTATAAAATTAGTTTTACAAATGAATAAATGATCTGAGGTGTATAATGGCCTAAATGTATGGTTTTAAAAGTCACAAAGCTCAAAATAGATACTTTATGAAATTCTGAACAGGGTAAGTAGTCTCAAGACCTATAAAATAAACTAGATTATCCATAAATATTGACAGTTTTTTGGTAGAAAGTTTAGATATAACTGATCTGTAAAAGAGCATTCACTATAAAGATTTATTTTCAATAGTATTATCCCAAGATGTTAAATATTCTAAACATTTTACTTGGGATGCATTAAATAATGCTTTTGTAGATTTATTTTCCTGATTGTGTTTTACTTAGGCTAATAATAAAATAAATTGTTACTAATGGTAGAAGGTGGTGGCTGAGAAGTACTCTGGGTAGCAGGAGGATGCCAACTTGGATTAAAATTTTGCTGAAATAATCTAAAAAGTGAGTAATCTATATCTACATGGCTGGGAATTTACAGCACCATAATCATAATTGTATTATATATTAGTGTTAACCAAATGCTATAGGAAAGTCCCTATTCAAATCCATAGAGTTTCACTTTTCTGGGCTTTTCTTTTAAATGTTTTTCTCTAGTTTGAGAAAAACTGTGGCTTAAAATTTGTGTTGATCACTCAGTCTTTAATTATTTTATGTCATGAAGGATTAGCCATAGGGAATCAGAAATAAATGAAAGGCTCTACTTAAACATTAGACAACTAAAAAGCCCTAAACCCTCTGCTTCTTTCCCACATGAGTACATAACCCAGATTCCATTATTTCATTTAGCAGAGGCTTCAGCCAGTGGTGTCAGTTGTGTGTAGTGAGTGACATCTTGACTACAGCTTTGTAGGAAATTTTGTATCAGTTGTGGGGTTTAAAAACCAGTGAATATCTTAGAATCATTTTGATTTGGCAGGAATCTTCAAGACCGTCTAGTTCATTCCCATCGTTTCTCAGGTGAGGAAGAAGGCCAGAGGTTACAACTTGTCTAAAATAATAGCCTTTGACAGAGCTGCCACGAGAAGCAACTTCTTGACTCCCATTCCTGTGCTCTTTGTAAGTGAAGTTGCTCAGTCTTGTCCGACTCTTTGCGACCCCATGGACTGTAGCCTACCAGACTCCACTGTCCATGGGATTTTCCAGGCAATAGTACTGGAGTGGCTTGCCATTTCCGTCTCCAGCGGATCTTCCTGACCCAGGGATTGACCCCGGGTCTCCCACATAGTAGACAGACGCTTTACCATCTGAGCCACCAAGGAAGTGCTCTTTGTACCATACCATAATACATGTTGTAAGCTTTTTGTTTTCTTTTTATGTTTGCGTAGTATTTACTTTTGAAGAAGGCAATGACACCCCACTCCAGTACTCTTGCCTGGAAAATCCCATGGATTGAGGAGCCTGGGAGGATGCAGTCCATGGGGTCGCTGAGGGTCGGATATGACTGAGCGACTTCACTTTCACTTTTCACTTTCATGCATTGGAGAAGGAAATGGCAACCCACTCCAGTGTTCTTGCCTGGAGAATCCCAGGGACAGGAGAGCCTGGTGGGCTGTTGTCTATGGGGTCGTACAGAGTCAGACATGACTGAAGTGACTTAGCAGTAGCAGTATTTACTTTAGTTACTTTAATCACATCCAAGGGAGATTTTCTTCATTTCCAGAAGTTTATTTTAGTGGGAATTTCACAATTCACTAAGTTGGGTTTTCCTTTCGTGTGTTGCATCCTTACCTTGGACTTAAAAACCGGTGACTCCTGAGTTTTTGGAATCTAGCAAAATGCCATGGATAGGATTGATACTAGATTGAACAAATAGACTTTAAGACAAAGAATTTTAGATTTTTGGAATTGGTAGAGAATTTTAAAAATACCTAGTGCAAACCACTCATTTTACAGATTAGGAAAGAGGCTAGGATAAATTAATTGCCAAGTGTTTGTCTGATTGAACCTTATGAAGAAATCAATGGTAACCAAAATTCTATTTGAAATATGTATCCACTAAAATAAAATTTGTTTAGTTTCATTACCTGACAGGGCTTCAGATTTTTTTAAATCAATGCCTAAGTGCAGTGCAGTTTATTTAGCAGTTTTATGTTGAGAGATACTGAGAAGTTAAGGCAGTGAAAGAGAAAGTTTAGCATTTCGAGAAATTCACATTGTTGGTAGGTTCAGAGGTGGGCAGGTAATGGTAGAAAGTTGATTGATGTTGGAGTAGGTGAAAGGTGATGTGAAGTTATGGATGCTTGGAAAGTAAAGGATTTATAATAGACTGTTTATAATTTGGAAGGAAAAAAGGATTTGGTGTTAGGTAAGACAGAACTGATGAACTTGTTGTATGGTTCTGCGAAAAGTAATCATCTCAAAGTACTGTAGTGATTCTAGACACCTAGAACCTAGAATTAGAGCGCTGCTTTGTATGTTTTTAAAGGCAAATCATGTAGACACAGGGCAATATAAAAATGTGTACCACTTTGACAATTTGAGGAAGTTTTCCAAGACTAAGGATGTCAGGAATGACTAACAGTGATGTAATTTTTCTTGGTCCTTTATCTTAATAATGTAAGCACTTAATCTCTGTGATTTGTTAAAAATAGGAAGTTATCAGAGATGACCAAAAATCTTCATATGGTCTGAGAAATGAGACGTATGGGCGGATTATTTGAAATTGTGTTTTGGAAACAATTTGGACTGGGTGGTCCTGATAGCTGTGTGGTAATCAATCTTCTGCTAAACAGTACCATACTTTTTTGGGGGAGTGGGGAGTGAAAATAGTAACAGTTAACACCCATTGCCTGCTTAGTATGTATGGTGTACTGTTTAAAACATTTTATACAAACATACTCATTTATAATATAACCTTATGAAATAGTTACTGTTCCATTTTGCAAGTGAGGAGACTGACCTCAGAGCATAATGTGAAAAAGTAGTTTTATGCTACTTAAATATCCAAAAGATGGTCTGGGAATTGTGATTGTCGCTATGTAATCTATTTCAGTTTTTACATTGCTAATTTGAAAGCATACTGATTGCTAAACTCCCAGTTGGTTGCCTGGTTGCAACTTATTTGCCACGCTCTTGTTTTCTCTTAAAATGTTTGTATTTTGGGCTCTATTTTTGGTCTTCTTTATATACTTTTTCTTGGTATTTTCACTCCCAGGGTTTCTCATATTGTCTCCCATATATATCCCCCAACTGTGATTTGAGCTCCTGTATGGTATTTCCAGTTGCCTATAGGTCATGTCAGTCTCATAAATTTCTGAAGTATCCTAAACTTGATGTGCCCCCAAACAAATCTTACTTCTTTTCATGCTTCTGAGATCCTTATTTCTATTAATGGTGTCACCATTGAGTCAGTCCTCCAGGCTTTAACTTTTACATCTCCAATCCTTTATATATGATTGGTCACCAGATACTCTCAGCTTTACTTCCTAAATGTCTCAAGCCCACTTATTTATTTGTTCTCTTACTTTTTTTTTGTTTTTATTTTTAAACATAAATGCATGATAAGAATCTACTTTTTGTATCAGCAGGACTCTAGACTTGGTTCCTGCTCTGGAGTAACTCTTACAGTATGCTTGAGGAGGAACTATATTTATGAGTCTTCTGCCAGAAAAACAGTAGGCTGTCCATAAATGATAAATGCACTTCTGTAATTTAGTAGTCTTTTCTGATTATCTTGATTAGATATTGGGGCTAGGAAACATTGTCATCTTGCACACTTTCACTTCACACTGTCTTTGACTTGACTTCAAAATATCTAGTATGCCTCTCATTCAGAAGAAAGATGTGATGATATGGTGAAGTTTGTAGGATCAAGCGTTTGTAGAAATAGCATCTAAAACATAGCAGTGCTGATCCTATGTAATGTTCTAGTGGTATTTAAGGATCTGTCAAATAATGATACCTGTTGGGGATTTTTGGACAAACATGGTGTTAAAAATCCGAGATTTATAAAAAGCAGTAGCTATAGTGTTTTCCAGTAAGAGAGTACAGAGGATAACCACGAAATCACACTTAATTCCTTGTTAAATGGTTCATTCCTTAAATGAATATTCTAGTACAATCTGGTATAGTTCTTTCAATCCTTATGATTTTTTGGGTGGCTAGATAAAAGATAAGCAAAAAAATCTAGCTTTAGACGGCAAGGTAAAATACGTGTTTCTTGATGTTGATATTGATTCTTAAAAAATATTTTGAGCAGTTTTTAATACCATCATGTCCTATCTGTTTTGGTATTTCATTTCTAGATCCTTACTGTCTTTATGAATTTTTACTATATCCTGGCAGATTGATACTCTGTCATGATTGATTTTTGGGGGTGGGGTGTCTGTGTTCTGCAGCCTACTAGATCTTAGTTCCCTGAGCAGGGATCAAACCCATGCCCCTGGCAGTGGAAGCACAGAGTCTTAACCACTAGACCTTCAGAGAATTCCCATGTCATGGGATTTTGATGGCTACAGTCCTGCTTTCAAAGACAGTCGTTCTTAAGCTTTTGGGAGATCATGAAACGCTTCAAAATACTTAAAACTCTGTTTCTCTCTGTACTAACATTTTGCCATGAGTTACAAGGAATTTACAGGTACCTTGAGGCTGTGCTAGGTTAAGAATCCCTAGATGGAGGCCAACTTCAGTAATTTGATTCCTTGGTCATTGTTCATTAATATTTAATGATAACAGACTCCTTTATAATTAAACCCTCTGATTAAATACATTTAAATTTAGTGACTTCCAGTTTTTATAATATAAAACAAATTATAAATTTTTCTCATTTGAAACATGCCACACAGCATTTTGAAACTAACCTGAATACTTTAACTCAGTATCTATAACCCAAAAACTTTTGTAGTAGTTTCTAATTGATAAAAAGAGCTAAATGAAAATTATATACATTTATAGTAGCTATTTTAGGATATATTACATTAGGCTATCTGGTAAAGCAACATAGTGTTATAATTTACTCATTTACTGTCACGTGTGCTTCTAAGGTATTTGCTGAACCTTAGTTCAGTCACTGTTGGAATGTCTGAGAGAGGCCATATATTGCATTGTTTTCTGTTCATTTCCTCTTTTTTCCAGAATATACTGATTGTTTCTCTACTACTGTATGAAGAGAGTAGATAATACACCTACTACCCAAATTTAGGAGTGAAAAACATTCCTATGTTTCATCCTAAGTAGTTTTCTGAATTTCAGTTTTTCCATTTGTAAATTAGTAAAACTAGCTTCCCTCATAGGTGACTTCTAAGACATGTGTGGCATGTTTGAAAATTAAAAAAAAATGTTGAAATAATACATTCCTCTTGGTTACAGTTTTTGTTTTAAGAAGTAGGATTAGGCTTAGAGATACTTTGCTAGAATTCAGTCCTAAGTAATAAAGCAAAATCTTCCTTGAATTTCATATTTAAATTCATATTCAGTCTCAAGCTGGGGTTGTGGTTAGAGAATTAAAGTTTACTTAGAGGAGTAAGGGAATGAGTCTCTTCAGTGCATCAAAACAAAAGAATGTTCTGGTCTTTATTCTCCCTTCCTTTAATTCCCTGTCTGTCTGTAGACTGACTGGACACTGCAAGTAGCTTAAAAAACAACAAAAAACAACCTTCAGTATTTCTGTGTCAATATATTTTTAAACATACTATTTTTCTTTTTTTTTTCTAATCTGTATTAGAATGCTTTGGGTGGAACTAGGGAAGAGAGGAAATGAAAGCAAGTGGCTCCTGATAATGTTTCTTCTGTTTTGCATATCTGAACAAGAATAACTGTTCTGGGAAGTCAGTTATTTTTCTTTATAGACTCCTTCCTAAAACTTTGAGGAGTTGGTATAGGGTCTTATGGCCGGATTTTGTTTTAGAACCATTGTATTTCTTTTCTTCACTAATCTTGCCTTGCTACTTCTGTCTTAAATGTTCATCATGAAAAGAAGTGACAGGTTCTAGTTTCAGAGTGCTGTTAAAAATGTTTTTTAAAAAGTTTACCATTAAATTTTTCAGTAGTGAAAGACCGTAACAGGTTTCTATAGAATTGCAGAGCAGTTTCCCCCATTGGCCCCATGTTATTTCATACTGAAAAATGACTGAAGTAAATGATTTATCAATTAAAAAAAATGCTAATTGCCTTTACAGCAGGCAATGATGTTGTTATATACATATATCTATTATTAATTTTTTCAGTTTTGTTGACTTATAATTGACATGTAACATTAAATTGTATAACTTAATGATTTGGTATGTATATGTAGTGAAAAATAAGGGCTTCCCTGGTGGCTCAGCTGGTAAAGACTCTGCCTGCAGTGTAGGAGACCTGAGTTCGATCCCTGGGTTGGGAAGATCCCCTGGAGAAGGGAATGGTTACCCACTACAGTATTCTGGCCTGGAGAATTCCATGGACTGTGTAAGTCCATGGGGTCAAAAAGAGTCGGACATGACTGAGCGACTTTCACTTTCATAGCAAAAATGATTACCACAATAAGTTTAGTTAACATCTATCACCACACATAGTTACAAATTTTGTTATGTTTAAAAATCCAAGTCTGTTTATTTCATTTGACAAGATAAGATTTATTATTTATTTTTATGTGGGCCATTCAGCCCCACAATTTGCCAGGATAATATGTTAATCCCCCTACAAGCTATGGTCAATGTTGATCAGAAATTTGTTCATCTAAAGGGAGGGCATATCTGTTACCCACTTTTGACTCACAGAGAATCACACTTCCTTAGACCTGAAAGAACTTAGACATCATATAGCCTGTCAACTTTATTTTACAGTTAAGTGGCAAACCCACTCCAGTATTCTTGCCTGGAGAATCCCATGGATGGTGGAGCCTGGTGGACTATAGTCCATGGGGTCGCAAAGAGTTGGACACGACTGAGCGACTTCACTTTCATTTAAGGAAATCAATGCAGACAGATTGAAATGGCATAACAAATTTCATAATCTTTTCATGATACTCTATTGTCTCTTAGAAATTAATTACTCAAAAGCATTTTTATACATTTACAACTATACCATATATGTCAGTGTATGCTTTTAAAAAAAAATCCAGACATATTTAATTTACTTATAGAAACATGAAGGAGTGTTATCTTAGAATTAAAACTATTAGTATTTATATTCTTCATAGTACAGAGAATTTCCCTATTTCATCAGTGAAAGAAGAAATAGACTATTCGAGTTAAAACAACGAATCCCTTTTTCAAGTTGAATTATGGTATGAAAAGTAGTTGTAAAAGCACATCAATTTTATGACAGGTCAAATGACTTGTTAATTATTTTTATTTTCTTCAATTTATTTTAATCTGTACCCATAGTACAGTGCTTAAAAGGTCTTTTAGGCAATTGTTTTTCTTCCTATTTTCAATGTCAAAGGGAGGAGATGCATTAAAGTTTGGGAAAGCACCTCTGAGAAGCTGTATTTGAATTACGGCTTGATTTCCAGTAGAATTTAGGTGAAATTGTTCTGTTTCTTACCTTTTTTTTTTTTTTTTTTTTTTTGGACCAAAGAATAATTTCTTAGTGAACCTTTTTATTTGGCGGATAGCAGTTAACAGGGGGCTTCCTTGGTGGCTCAGTGGTAAAGAATCTGCCTGCCAATGCAGGAGACACAGATTTGATCTCTGGGTCAGGAAGATTCCCTGGAGGGGGACGTGGCAAACCACTCCAGTATTCTTGCCTGGGAAATCCCATGGACGGAGGAACCTGGTGGTCCATGGGGTTGCAAAAGAGTTGGAGATGACTTCGCAACCAAACAACAACAGCAACAAATACTTACTAAGCAGTTATGTAAGCATTTGACATGTAGTATCTAATGTAATTATTCCAACATCCTTAGATTTAGATCACAGAAAAATTCCTGGAGTAACATTGCTCAGACTTTGAAAATTTGAAAGCATTTAGCTATAGTGCACTAAAAACCATTAGTAACTTGAATGCTAAAGTTGCCTGTTTAACTTTGAAACTGAAAGTGAAAGTCGCTCAGTTGTGTCCAACTCTTTGTGACCCCACGGACAATACAGTTTATGGGATTCTCCAGGCCAGAGTACTGGAGTGGGTAACCTTTCCCTTCTCCAGGGGATCTTCCCGACCTAGGGATCGAACCCAGGTCTCCTGTATTGCAGGTGGATTAACTTTGACTTGGCCTTTTTTCCACTTAAGGGAAAGACCAGGTCAAAGTTAAGCAGGTAACTTTGGCATTCCTTGGAGCCTTTAGAACTGGACATGGAACAACAGACTGGTTCCAAATAGGAAAAGGGGTACGTCAAGATTGTATATTGTCACCCTGCTTATTTAACTTATATGCAGAGTACATGATGAGAAACACTGGGCTGGAAGAAGCACAAGCTGGAATCAAGATTGCTAGGAGAAATATCAATAACTTCAGATATGCAGATGACACCACCCTTATGGCAGAAAGTGAAGAGGAACTAAAAAGCCTCTTGATGAAAGTGAAAGAGGAGCGTGAAAAAGTTTGCTTAAAGCTCAACATTCAGAAAACAAAGATCATGGCATCTGGTCCCATCACTTCATGGGAAATAGATGGGGAAACAGCGGAAAGAGTGTCAGACTTTATTTTTGGGGGCTCCAAAATCACTGCAGATGGTGATTGCAGCCATGAAATTAAAAGACGCTTACACTTTGGAAGAAAAGTTATGACCAACCTAGATAGCATATTGAAAAGCAGAGACATTATTTTGCCAACAAAGGTCCGTCTAGTCAAGGCTATGGTTTTTCCTGTGGTCATGTATGGATGTGAGAGTTGGACTGTGAAGAAAGCTGAGCACCAAAGAATTGATGCTTTTGAACTGTGGTGTTGGAGAAGACTCTTGAGAGTCCCTTGGACTGCAAGGAGATCCAACCAGTCCATTCTAAAGGAGATCAGCCCTGGGTGTCATTTGGAAGGAATGATGCTAAAGCTGAAATTCCAGTACCTTGATGACCTCATGCAAAGAGTTGACTCATTGGAAAAGAGTCTGATGCTGGGGGGGATTGGGGACAGGAGGAGAAGGGGACGACAGAGGATGAGATGGCTGGATGGCATCACCGACTTGATGGACGTGAGTTTGCGTGAACTCCGGGAGATGGTGATGGACAGGGAGGCCTGGCGTGCTGCAATTCATGGGGTTGCAAAGAGTTGGACATGACTGAGTGAACTGAACTGAACTGGAGCCTTTAATTTTGCTAATGGGCATATGAACTTTAAAGACAGGATTATAGTATAGGGCCTTGAAATTCTCTTCTTAGCAACACTTATTAATAACTGGTGGAATACCTTGTTCTAGAGCACTGGTTTCCAAAGTGTGGTCCTGGGCTGCTGCTGCTGCTGCTGCTAATTTGCTTCAGTCGTGTCCGACTCTGCAACCCCATAGATGGCAGCCCACCAAGCTCCTCTGTCCATGGGATTCTCCAGGCAAGAACACTGGAGTGGGTTGCCATTTCTTCCTCCAATGCATGAAAGTGAAAAGTCAAAGTGAAATCGTTTAGTCGTGTCCAACTCCTAGCGACCCCATGGACTGCAGCCTACCAGGTTCCTCCGTCTATGGGATTTTCCAGGCAAGAGTACTGGAGTGGGGTGCCATTGCCTTCTCTGGTCCTGGGCTAGTAGCATCAATACCACCTCAGAACTGCTTGTTTAGTTGCTAAGTTATGCCCAATTTTTCACAACTCCGTGGACTGTAGCTCACTAGGCTCCTCTGGGAAACTAGGCAAGAACACTCGAGTGGGTTGCCATTTCCTACTCCAGGGTATCTTCTGGACCCAGGGACCGAACTGCATTTCCTGCATTGGCAGGAAGATTATCACTGAGCCACCAGCGAAGCCATTAGAAATGCAGATTCTTGGGACCCACCCCAGCCCTGGCTGAATCAGAATTTCTGGGCATGCGGCAATCTTTTTCCAAGCCCTTCCCTCGAGATCCACTGTTCTAGAGGTTTGCAGTATTGGAGTAGTTTGCTGTGGAAGAATAGTTAGCCAATTGGGATTTCAAGTGTAATAGATGTTTCAAAGGACAGTATTTATTACTATGAGATTGCTTTCTATTATAAACGGGAGGAATTTTAGTATTGTCCTACAGGTCTTTTTTTAAAAGTCCTATTTTACTAATTTGGGGAACATAACTTGTAGTTACTCATTTCTGAGTCTTAGTTCATATCTTCTTTAGAATGCAATCCCTCTATAGTAATTGCAAAAATCAGGAGACAATACATAGTTCCAGTCCTAGTACTATTGCCAATTGGATGTGAAAACATGAACAAGTCTTATAATTATTTGAAACTTATTTCTTCATCTGTAAAGAATGAAGAACTTCTCTTCTTTAAAACAAGAGGTCCCTTTTAGCTGTAACATTATGCTTATCATTTTTCCAGTTTATTATGTTCTGTTTCTTGCTCACTTTATTGAATTAACTTATTTCCTAAGATAATACATGTAAATATGTAAAATATTAACTGGTTCTACAAGGCTTATAACAAGAGACAGCAGTTCTGTGTCCCATTCCTCCTCATCTCTGATCCTGCTTCCTGTAGGTAAACATTTTATATGTTTTGTAAATGATACTTTCTAACTTGTTTCTTATCTTTAAATATCATCTATAGATTTAAGCTACTAGATCTGATAGAGTGCCTGATCAACTATGGACGGAGGTTTGTGACATTGTACAAGAGACAGGGATCAAGACCATCATCCCCTTGAAAAAGAAATGCAAAAAAGCAAAATGGCTGTCTGAGGAGGCCTTAAAAATAGCTGTGAAAAGAAGAGAAGCAAAAACCAAAGCAGAAAAGGAAAGATGTAAGCATCTGAAAGCAGAGTTCCAAAGAATAACAAGAAGAGATAAGAAAGCCTTCCTCAGCGACCAATGCAAAGAAATAGAGGAAAACAACAGAATGGGGAAGACTAGAGATCTCTTCAAGAAAATTAGAGATACCAAGGGAACATTTCATGCAAAGATGGACTCAATAAAGGACAGAAATGGTATGGACCTAACAGAAGCAGAAGATATTAAGAAGAGGTGGCAAGAATACACAGAAGAACTGTAAAAAAAAGATCTTCATGACCAAGATAATCATGATGGTGTGATCACTCACCTAGAGCCAGACATCCTGGAATGTGAAGTCAAGTGGGCCTTAGAAAGCATCACTACAAACAAAGCTAGTGGAGGTGATGGAATTCCAGTTGAGCTATTTCAAATCCTGAAAGATGATGCTGTGAAAGTGCTGCACTCACTATGCCAGCAAATTTGGAAAACTCAGCAGTGGCCACAGGACTGGAAAAGGTCAGTTTTCATTCCAATCCCAAAAAAAGGCAATGCCAAAGAATGCTCAAACTACTGCACAGTTGTACTCATCTCACACGCTAGTAAAGTAATGCTCAAAATTCTCCAAGCCAGGCTTCAGCAATACGTGAACCATGAACTTCCAGATGTTCAAGCTGGTTTTAGAAAAGGCAGAGGAACCAGAGATCAAATTTCCAACATCCGCTGGATCATGGAAAAAGGAAGAGAGTTCCAGAAAAACATCTATTTCTGCTTTATTGACTATGCCAAAGCCTTTGACTGTGTGGATCACAATAAATGGTGGAAAATTCTGAAAGAGATGGAACTACCAGACCACCTGACCTGCCTCTTGAGAAACCTGTATGCAGGTCAGGAAGCAACAATTAGAACTGGACATGGAACAATAGACTGGTTCCAAATAGGAAAAGGAGTACATCAAGCTGTATATTGTCACCCTGCTTATTTAACTTATATGCAGAGTACATCATGAGAAATGCTGGGCTGGAAGAAGCACAAGCTGGAATCAAGATTGCCGGGAGAATTAACAATAACCTCGGGTATGCAGATGACACCACCTTATGGCAGAAAGTGAAGAGGAACTAAAAAGCCTCTTGATGAAAGTGAAAGTGGAGAGTGAAAAAATTGGCTTAAAACTCAACATTTAGAAAACGAAAATCATGGCATCTGTTCCCATCACTTCATGGGAAATAGATGGGAAATAGTAGAAACAGTGTCAGACTTTATTTTTGGGGGGCTCCAAAATCACTGTAGATGGTGACTGCAGCCGTGAAATTAAAAGACGCTTGCTCCTTGGAAGAAAAGTTATGACAAACCTAGATAGCATATTGAAAAGCAGAGACATTACTTTGCCAACAAAGGTCCGTCTAGTCAAGGCTATGGTTTTTCCAGTGGTCATGTATGGATGTGAGAGTTGGACTGTGAAGAAAGCTGAGCGCCAAAGAATTGATGCTTTTGAACTGTGGTGTTGGAGAAGACTCTTGCGAGTCCCTTGGACTGCAAGGAGATCCAACCAGTCCATTCTGAAGGAGATCAGCCCTGGGATTTCTTTGGAGGGAATGATGCTGAGGCTGAAACTCCAGTACTTTGGCCACCTCATGCGAAGAGTTGACTCATTGGAAAAGACTCTGATGCTGGGAGGGATTGGGGGCAGGAGGAGAAGGGGACGACAGAGGATGAGATGGCTGGATGGCATCATTGACTCGATGGACGTGAGTCTGAGTGAACTCCGGGAGTTGGTGATGGACGGGGAGGCATGGCATGCTGTGATGCACGGGGTCGCAAAGAGTCAGACATGACTGAGCGACTCAACTGAACTAAACTTATAGACTTTCTACTGTGGAAGAGAGGCCTTATCTCCTTCCTCATTTTCTTCCATATTAGGATGTCTGTTTAGTTGCTAAGTCCTGTCCAACTCTTGCAACCCGGTGGACCACTAGGCTCATCTGTCCATGGGATTTTCCAGACAAGAATACTGTAGTGGGTTGCCATCTTCTTCTTCAAGGGATCTTCTGACCCATGGATTGAACCTGCATTTCCTGCATTGGCAGGTGGATTCTTTACCGCTGAACCACCTGGGAAGCCTCAGGAGGTCTATAGGTGATATTTAAATTTAAAAAACAAAAACAAATTTAGTTTATCAAATATGGTGAGATCTGTTTTCAGCATTGACATTATGATTTCTTTAGTAAATATTCACATATGAGCCATGTTGTGTTGATTGATTACATTTCTATAAAACTACTTCATTTTTATTTTTTTTTCATTTGCTCAGTTTTCTATAGAACTATTCTCAAGCTCTCCATCCCAGGAGGTCATCTTTCCTAGTATGTTTAAACATGCTAGGTTATCTGTAACTTATTTATTTTTTAATATGTCTGTGCTGTAGTTTTATTTTACCTCAACTGGTGGTTCTCTATCTAGTCCTGCTTAAAAGTCTGTCCTGGAATTTCCCCTGCAACCTTACCTTAAAATTTCTTTTGCTTCTCTTTTGGAATCTTCTGTTTCCAGGGTTCCATGCGCCCCACCCGTTTTTTGTGGGGTTATTAATTTTGGTTTCAGATGTCCTCCACTAGCTTTCTGATAAAGGTTGACACATTTTTTTAATCTTTCAAGTTTGAAAATGCCTTCTTCTAGTCTCCCCATCTGATTGACAGCTTGGTATAAAATTCAAGGTTGGAAATAATTTCCCCTCAAATATTGAACTTCATTGTTTTCTAGCTTATAATTCTTCTGTTGAGAATTTATTGTTATTCATATGTGTGATCTTTTGTATAAGATCTGTTTTTCCTCTCAGAAAGCTTTAGAATCTTTATTCCCTGACTTTAGAAATATTGTTACATGCATTGCAGATCATCTTTTTTGCTTTCATTGTTCTGACTACTTCATGGACTCTTTCAGTCTAAATATAGACAGTCATATCCTGCAGTGGTCGAATTTTCCTTACATCATCATCATCATTTCTTCCCCTGCACTTTCTTCATCTCATTTTGGGACTCCTGTTGGTTGGATATTGGCTTTCCTAAATTGATCCTCAAATTTCCTTGTTTTTATCTCTACAACCTTGTCTGTTTTGTGAGCTCCTCAAGTATAAATTCTGTTCCTTGTACTGCTTTTGTTTTATTCATTTTTACATTTAAATATAGCAGAATTAGCATTTTCATGTATAGTTCTATACATTTTTAAAAATGTATAATGTAAGATACAGAACTCTTCCACTCCATCTTTAAATCCCCTCCTGTCATCCCTTTACAGTCAACCCTTTGCTGCAATCCTAACAACTGGCAGCAACTGATCTATTTTCCCTTTCTATAGTTTTGTCTTTTCCAGTATATCGTATAAATGCAGTCATACAGTATGTAACCCTTTGAAGCTCTCTTCATTGGCTTAGCACAGTGCATTTGGAATTCACCCATATTCTTGTATGTATCCATAATTATTCTTTATTGTTGAGGAATATTCTGTTTTATGGATATACCACAGTTTTTCCATTCACCATTTGAAGGATGTTTGGATTGTTTCCAGCTTGGGAGGAATCATGATTATTAATAAAGCTGCTATAAATATTCATGTGCAGGTTTTTGTGTGAACTTAAGTTTTCATTTCTCTTGGATATTTACCCAGAAGTGGGGTTGTTAGGTCATAGGACAACTCTATTTTATAAGAATCTGCTAAACTATTTTTCCAGAGTGGATGTACTATTTTATATTCCTACCAGCAACATATGAGAGTTCCAGTTGTTCTTCATCTTTGTCAATACTTGGTATTGTCATTTAAAAAAATATTTTGGTCATTCTTTGATGTATGTAGTAGTATCTCATTAAAGGTAAACACATGGCCAATAAGTACATGAAGAGATGATCAACATTATTAGCCATCAGGGGAATGCAAAAAAAAGCAAAAAACACAAAGAAGATACCATTTCATACCTACGTGGGATGGCTATAATCCAAGAGATGGACAATAATGTGATTTGGGAACTCTCATATGCTACAGATGAGAATGACGGTAGTGCAGCTGAAGCAATTCCATTCCTTGGTATTACCCAAGAGAATAGAAGTGTCCAGACAAAAACTTGCACATGAATGTTTATAACAGCATCAGTCATTTGATTGTCAAAAAGTGGAAACTACCCACATAGCTGTCAACTGATGAATGGATAACTAAAATCTACCTTAACTATACAAAGGATTGAAATACTGATACATAGGTGCTCCTTGAAAACATCGTACTAAGTGAAAGAAGTCAGTTCCACAGGATAGTATATTATATACCATTTGTTCGAGGTGTCCAGTATAGGCAAATACATAGAGACAGTAAATCAGTGGTTCCCTGGAGTTGGTGGGGATAGGAGGATTGGAGGCTGATGGTTGTGAGATGTGGGGTTTCATTTTGGGGGTAATAAAAATGTTCTAAAATTGATTGTGGTAATGGATGTATAACTGTAAATATACCAAAAAATCATTGAAATGTACTTTGTGAGTGAATGGTATAGTATGTGAACTATATTATAAAGTTATTTTAAAATCACCAGAGTTTTAAATACACAATTCAGTAATTTTTAGTGAATACGCAGAGTTGTGCAGACATCAACACAAAAGTTTTATAACATTTTTATCCATCAAAAAGATCCTTTGTGCCTGTTTGCATTTAATACTTATTCCCATCCTAACTGTAGGCAACCACTAACCTGCTTTCTTTCTCTTTAGACTTGTATTTTTGGTATATTTCATATGGATGGAATCATATCTTTTGGAATCATGCCCCTTTTGCATCTGGCTTCTTTTACTTAGGATCCAGTTTCTCCACAACCATGCTGCCACTTGTTATTGTCTGTATTATTTATCATAGCCACCCTAGTAGGTGTGTAGTGATGTCTTATTGTGGTTTTAATTCGCATTTTCCTAATGACTAATGATGTTAAACATTATCTTATGTGCTACAATTAGCCATTCCTGTATCTTTGGTGATATATGTAGTCAAATCTTTGCCCATTTTTAAATTGTTTAGTTGTTTTCTTATTGTTGACTTTTGAGTTCTTTTATATATTTTTGGTACAAAGCTTTTTTGTCAGATGATATACAGATATATTCTTCCAGTCTGTGGCTTGTGTTTTCACTTTCCTAACAGTGTCATTTGCAGAGCAAAAGTTCTTAATTTTGGTAAAGTCCAATTAATCAGTTTTTCTTTTATTATATTATACCTAAGTTCTCTTACTAACTCAAGGTCTTGACGATTTTCTCCTTCTAAAAGTTTTCAAGTTTTATTCTATATTTCTATCTTTGATCCATTTTGAGTTAATTATATCATAGAAGATCGGAGAAGGCAATGGCACCCCACTCCAGTACTTTTGCCTGGAAAATCCTATGGACGGAGGAGCCTGGTGGGCTACAGTCCATGGGGTTGCTAAGAGTCGGACATGACTGAGTGACTTCACTTTCACTTTCATGCATTGGAGAAGGAAATGGTAACCCACTCCAGTGTTCTTGCCTGGAGAATCCCAGGGACGGCGGCGGAGCCTGATGGGCTGCCATCATGGGGTCGCACAGAGTTGGACGTGACTGAAGCGACTTAGCAGCATATCATAGAAGATATGAGGTATAGGTTGAGGATCATTTTTTTTTCTTTTGCATATGGCTGTCAAGTGTTTCTTCCAGCACTGTTTGATAAAACCATTAATTTTTTCTGTATTGAGCTGCTCTTGCAACTTCGTCAAAAATCATATTTGTATGGGTCTCTTTCTGTGTGTTTTCTCTGTGTGTTTACATTTACTTTCCTCTATCTTTGTCTTCCTGCCTCTAATATTTCTTCTGTTCTTGCTCTTTCTCCTCTTTTCTGATTCTCTCTCCTATTTTCCCTTTTTCTGTCCCCTTTCTCAAAATGAAATGTATGGGTTAATATTTTTAGTTTAAAGGACAGTAAATATGAAGAATGTCTATTTTCTCTACAAGTAAGAAATTCCAAAAATGAAATAACTTTTTCACTGTAACTCAGTTTTTCTCAGTGAATTTGGGGTCTTAAAGAAAGATGGTGATCCCTCTTCCAAAACCATGTTTCAGGACTTTGCACCAGTGTTTTGATTTCTTTAAAAAAGAAGTTAGTCAAGGTAATTTCAAATTAGCATGCTAAAGAAGGTAAAGGTTTTATTTTTTTCTTCCATGCTTTTATTTCTCTCCTAAACTGTAAAATTGATTATTGATGCTTTTCCTATAAGGGGCAGTGGTCATTACTACTGGAGCCACAGATAACAGAAAAACAGTTTTGAAAGCAGCTTAATTTTACAGCTTCTCCAAAACCAGCTTTAGATCTATTATTTTTTAAAAAAACACTTAGAAAAAGTAAGGATGAAATTAGATTTTGGCATTTAATTAATACTTGACAGTGGAATCAGGTAATGTGAGTGACCAGTCGTTTTTGAGGCTTACAAAGAACAGTCATATTTACTTTGGTTTTCTCAGAATTCAGAGCAGTTTTTTTCCAGAAAAGTGCCCTAAACATTGAATCACGCCTCTAGTGCTGTGCCACAGCATTTTAAATGTAGTCCATTAGAAAGTTTGTGGGTAAGATATTTTTCATTACACTTCATTTTACATTTTAATTGTTTGCATTTTCAGAGAAACACCCTTTTTTGCAATTTCTCTTTCTGTTAATGTTAATACAAAAGTTTGGAGACATTAGTCAAGAACTGTGTCAGTGTTTCCTAGCATAACTAATGGATTTAATTTCTGTCATCCTGAAAGTGACAGTCGCTCGGTCGTGTCCGGCTCTTTACGACTCCATGGACTATACAGTCCATGGAATTCTCCAGGACAGAATACTGTAGTTGGTAGCCTTTCCCTTTTCCAGGGGATCTTCCCAACCCAGGTCTCCTGCATTGCAGGTGGATTCTTTACCAGCTGAGCCTCCAGGGAAGTCCATTCTATGATCCTAGCAGAGGGTTATTATCTAGGAGAATTAAATAAGATTACTTAAATCTCATACCTGAAATAACTGCTTTGGCACTTTACTTGAGATGTGACCTCTACCACTTTAGATTAAGGAAGTCCGCCACCCCACCCCCAATTTCTTTGTTTTTTAAGATAGTACAAAAGCTTACTTAGTTAATTGTGTTCAGATTTTTTTTTCCCCCTCTCATCTCCATGAAACTATGAAGGGAGCAGGAAACTTGGGCAGAGACTGAAAATTCGGCAGAGGTCTTAAAGCAGTGTCATGTGGGCTGAGGTGCATCATACACACCTGAGCCTTATTGCAGTTCCTTTGCAACCTCGTGCAGCAGTTGCCTTGAATTAAGCTGCAAGCTCAGGTTCTTTTTGGTCAGAAAGCTCAGCTGCTTGTGAATACTTCTCTCAACCTTGGGCTGGTTGGGTTAATCCCACCGTTCCCCAACTGGGTAGCTCTGCAAGTTCCTTCTCCCTCTCATGTCTCCTTCTCAAATCAAGTTCTTTCTTTGTAGGAGCATCGGCTCTTCCTCTTCTTTTCACAGGGTCCTGACTTAGCCTGGGCAAGCCAGCCCGTTGCTTCTGCTCCTGAGAAGTGCCAAGATTCTGCAGCGCTGACTCCAACTGCCTTCTCATGCCTAGACTTTGGGCTGCTTTCCGGATACCTGCATAAGCAAGCCCTTGTCACTGCTACCTATTCCTCCCTGCGCTCTGCTTTTTCCTTCTTGCCACACGTGTGTTCCCTTCTCCCCCTGCCCACCTCTATCCCTTGTACACAATGCATAAAGGATGGAAAAAGTACTGCGGCCAGAAGCCTCTGAATGAGGCATCAATGGATGAATATTTAGGCAGCTTAGGGCTGTTTCGAAAGCTGACTGCCAAGGATGCCTCTTGCCTCTTTCGTGCTATTTCAGAGCAGGTAAAAGGAAAACAAATATACCTTTCCCATGCTAAGTTTTTGGAGTTTGAGACTTGGCACAGTACTGTAGCTGAAAGAACTGTAACCCACCAAAACAAAATTCCCTTCTCTTTTTCGTATTTAAAACATTACGTTCTCTCTGGTACTTAACTAGCTTGGTGTGTGCCTTTGCCGATTAGTTCAAATATATTGCTGTGCCTTTGTTGTCTTTTCTAAATGACACTTTGGAATGTAAGAGATAACATAATGGGGTTAAAAAATCTTTGAAATGTATCTTGATCCTTTATAAGCAACTCTGTGTTCTTCTAAACTTTATACCTAAGGAAAAATTTATAGATGGTGCCCATAAGTAGTAGAAGGGGGGAGCATGACAGAATCACCTCCTCAGTATCATTAAAGATGACAAAAACAGATTTTAGTAAGATCAGGACTTAATTTCTGAATTTCCTACATATGTTCTGAATGGAGGGGGAGGCTTGAGTATCTAGTTCATAGTCTTAAGTTAGAAGCTTCTATTTCAAATGACTGCTGACAGTGAGCTGGTCTTTCTCTTCTTCTTAGTTGTTTTGCAGCCAGGTCCATCACTTGGAAATCAGGAAGGCTTGTGTCTCATATATGAGAGAAAATCAACAAACTTTTGAATCTGTAAGTAGAATATATAACCAAGGAAGAGTTGTTTGTAGAATATGCAGCAGATAGGAAATGGATTTTGAGCACCTATGTATGAATATTGTGTCCTGCAGTCTCCTCTCAGTAGCAAATATTTAATTTTTCAGTTAGCTTCTTTTCCCCTGGGTAGCATACTTCTGGATCTCCTCCCAGAACTAGATTGGTTTGTACTCTAAAAATTATGAAAGCTAATCTTTATCCTTCCTACCATTTATCCCCCTCATACCCCAACAGTTACATTTTGACCATGTTATCCATTTCACGGTTTTCTTAAACAAGTAATCATAGTTCACAAAAGGTTTGGCTATGTTAATATTTTTAAACATGCATTTTAAAATTTGTACAAATGAGAACTTCTTTCTTAATTTTGTGCTCAATGATCATCAGTCAACTTGATGAATCATGTAAACTTAACTATAAGGAAACAAATTAGTCCCAAACATGTCTTTTCATGTGACAAACTGGTAATTGGAGCTCTTCCGCTAATTGATTGACTTTAAAACAACTTCTAGAACACAGCTTTGTATATGTTGAAGTGTAAGTTGGGGTATAAGTTGAAGTCTTGTTAACATGTTAACAAAATGAGGTTTTATCAAGGTCTGATTTGAAGTGTGCTTTTTCCTGTGGCTGTTACTTTTGCTGTTCTTTTTTTTTTTTTTTAATACACTTCTAGCTGTTCCAGTGCTATTTGTTCTCCTGACTATACTATGGATATTGGCCTGCTGTTCGAGGTTTACTCTTAATTTTCTCAATAGGTTTCAGTGAGTTGTAAAACTATATGAAGCCTTCTTGATTTTGAAGCATTTTACCTTGAAGTTAATTAGTCTTCACCACACCTGGGGAAAGGGTTATTTGTGAAATTACTTCAAATGCAAGACCATGGTGTAAAGCACTGCATCTCAAATATTTTTGTGCATACCAATCACCTGGGGATCTTGTTAAAAAACAAATTCTGATTCAGTAGATCTGATCTGGGGCCCAAGATTTCTGCAGTTAACAAATTCCTGAGTGATGCTTCTGTTGTTCATGGACCACGTTTTGAGTAACAAAGATGTGGGTAAAATTTTAAAACCATTTGGATGAATCTCAGATTAATTAGGCAGAGTGAAAGAAGCCAGACCTTCCAAAAAGTACATGTTGTATGATTTTCTTTATATAAAACTGTAGAAAATACAAACTACAAACCAGTCTATAGAAAAACAGCAGATAGATCATTGGTTGCTTTGGGATCAGTGAAGTTATAGAGGCACACAAGGCAGCTTATGGGGGTGATGGACATACTATCACGATTGTCATGATGGTTTCATGGGTGCATACGTATGTTGGAACTTAATTGTGTCATTTAAATATGTATGGTTTATTGTATGTCAGTTATTCCTCAAAACTGTTTAAAAAGGTGGTTGAGAAAAATTGAAGTGATTTTTTTAAGTCTAGTGATACACATGAATGGAACTAGATGTATATTATCTCATATTCCCTGAGATTAATTTTTATTGAGGTATATTTTATGTCTGATAAAATTCACCATTTTATGTTTTAGCGTTTTAAGTTTTGGCAATAATATACAGTCATACAGCTGCCACTGCAGTCAAGATATAAAAATATTTCCATCATCTAAAAGTTCCCTTTTGCTCTTTTTGAAACTAATAAAATTCCCTTTAAAGTTCCTCAGTTCAACTTTGTAAATGAATGTCTGCTGTCAAATTTTAGATACTTATTATGCTTGCTTGATTTATGCAAATTGTTGCTTAAGTTGGCATTTCAAAAGAAACTCAAAGGCATACCATTTGATGAAATGCACTGATATGTGGATAAGCCAGGACATTTTCTAAGATACTTTTAATAATAGTCCAGCTTTTCTCCATTCAACTTTTGTGTATGTGCAAATCTTCTTGAGGTGCTATGCAAAGTAGTCATTTAATATCCTAATTGTTCAGCTGAACAAAAACTCACTGGAGGATTATGTTGCAGAATATACTCAGATTTCAGTAATGCTATGTATTTGGTTAAGTCAAGTTTGTTTTATTTTTGAAGTATGTGGAGGGATCTTTTGAGAAATACCTGGAACGGTTGGGAGATCCCAAGGTAAGATCAAATATGGGGTTTAATCTTTTCAGAGTATTTGGAATAGTAGCCTAAATATCATTCAGCTGTGTCACTTGAGCTAGAGCCAATCTATTTTCTTAAGTAGCCAGCTGTGTTGAGTCAGATACTTCTTGCAAAACTTTAGAGGCTGGCAATTGACCTGTTGTTTTGTGTTGAATATTGAAAATTGTGTGCTAACAATTTTATCATCCATAGACTAGCGAAATTATACACTGCTCGGAAACAGGACTGACCTAAACCTTTTCACTTTAATGTGGGAGGGGGGTGGTAATGAATATTACTAGGAGGTCATTGTTTTTATTAAATAATTTCTCTGATTTGTAGTTATCTTTCTTTTATGTGTGACTAAGATTCATAAACATATTTAATTAAAAAATAATTTTATGTGATTAAATTGCATAGTTCTAGACTTAACACATTTACTAAATACCTTGTTAGCTTCTATTCTTACACTAATTGCATTTTTATTGTGCCTTTTAAATCTCCCATATTACTGTCCTTATAGCAAACTAAGATCTTTAAGTCGACTTTTTTTTTTTCAGAATAAGTTTATGTTAATAAATAACTATCACAGTATCCCAAGCTCAAAGAAAGTTATAGTGTGTTGTACAACTTTTTCATCTAAAACAGTGTTAAGCACCTAAAAAAAAATTGTTGAACTTGCAAAAACTTCTACCTCCTAGGTACAGAATGTTTTTAAAAACTTTATGTACTCTTTATGTTTAGGAAAGTGCTGGCCAGCTGGAAATAAGAGCTCTTTCTCTAATTTATAAGTAAGTTGAATCTGTTTGTTGAGAGAGAGAGAGAGAGAGAGAGAGAGTGTGTGTGTGTGTATTAAGATTTCTAATAGAGTCCCTCAATGATTGAGAATATTTGAGGTTTGATATATTGATATGTAAAATGAAGCAGTGTAAGCAAAGTCAATGACATAATTTGTGTCCATTTGAATGGGATAATAAAGGGTTTTAAGAATTGCCAGTATTATTCCTTTAGAAAATCAGAATACTCTAGAATTTTTGTATATTTAACTTTGTGCCTCTTGTGCATGCATGCTCTATGGGGCAATATCACTTCCAACAGGGTAGAAATTGTTTCCTGAGGACAAAAAGATACTAGATATTACATTGGTTTATGATCCTTCAAAGGATTACGGTTCATAAACATATGATTATAGCGTGTGTGTGTGTGTGTGTATATATATACACACACACAAACTAGATATATATTTGTTGTAATAAATTTTTATAAGGAAATTAAGAAAAGTATTTCTTTGTTCTTTAGAGAAGCAGTAATGGTGTAAAAATTTGAAGGACACTGCTCTATTGCTTTTTGGAGAAGACAGCGGCACCCCACTCCAGTACTCTTGCCTGGAAAATCCCATGGATGGAGGGGCCTGGTAGGCTGCAGTCCATGGGGTCGCTAGGAGTTGGATACGACTGAGCGACTTAACTTTCACTTTTCACTTTCATGCATTGGAGAAGGAAATGGCAACCCACTCCAGTGTTCTTGCCTGGAGAATCCCAGGGACAGGGAGCCTGGTGGACTGCCATCTATGGGGTTGCACAGAGTCGGATCCGACTGAAGCGACTTAGCAGCAGCAGCAGCTCTATTGCTTTGAAAGTTCTGTTTAGGTCTTTAAAACTGCAAAGTAGCATTTCTGAAAGCATAGGCTTTTGAAAATAGCTATAAAATGTGGGTTGTAGGGAATCTTGTTCATTTAAGGAGTTGGATCTGTGGATGACTTCTTCATTCTTAGGATGTGAGATGGAACATACCTTGATAGAGTCAGAACTGTCTTGTATGGGAACTTGTTCAAAGGTAGTGTTTTGCAGTCTGCTTATCCTTCATTAAATCCAGCAAGAAGTAATACAGAAGAGGTATTGAGCAGGTAGCTAATCAGATGATGCTTTTAAATAGGGAACCAGTTTTTAAATTGGCCTTCTTTTTGTTTTTGTATGGCTCTAGCTAAGAATGCTTTATAAAATTTTTTAAATGGTTTAAAAAAATCAAAAGAAGAATAACATTTCATGGCATATGAAAATTATGTAAAAGTCAAATTTCAGTGTCCATAAATAAAGCATTATTGGAACATAATCATGTACATTTGTTTATACATTGTCTATGGCTGCTTTCAGGCTAGAAAGTCAAAGTTAAGTAAATCATATAGCCTGCAAAAGCCATATATTTGTTATCTGGTCATTTACCAAGAAAATTTTTCATTTACCAAGAAAATTTTGCCAACCCCTACTTTAAATAAATAGCCTCCAAAACTTACAGATATTCATACAGTGGGAAGTTTATCTTCTTTACTCCTCCTTTCCTCAAATTAAAATGCATTTTTAAAATGCATAGGACTTTAGGGACAGTTAGCTGCTGCTAAGTCGCTTCAGTTGTGTCCGACTCTGTGCAACCCCGTAGACGGCAGGCCACCAGGCTCCCCCGTCCCTGGGATTCTCCAGGCAAGAACACTGGAGTAGGTTGCCATTTCCTTCTCAGATGCATGAAAGTGAAAAGTGAAAGTGAAGTCGCTCAGTCATGTCCGACTCATAGCGACCCCATGGACGGCAGCCTACCAGGCTCCTCCGCCCATGGGATTTTCCAGGCAAGAGTACTGGAGTGGGGTGCCATTGCCTTCTCCGGGGACAGTTAGCTAGCTATGCTGAATTAAAATTTAACCTCTTAAGCATTTGAGTTATTTTATATGAACAAAGTAGGCAGTTTAAAAGCACAACTATTTGTTCCTATAACTATTTCTTGTGTATACTAAATTGTCTCTTCTCATCCATCTTTGTTTTCTACACATGTAGTCGGGATTTCATTCTTTATCGCTATCCTGGCAAGCCTCCAACTTCTGTCACAGATAATGGCTATGAAGACAAGGTAAGAAGATAAGTGAGTGTTTACTAAAATAAAAAATTGAATGATACTACCAGTTTGCTATCAACAAATCATCCTTTTTTAAACCAATTAATGAAAAATAAGCACAATCTAAAAGCCAAGCTTTTTTACAAGCAAGCCTTTTCATCTCCTGTTAGCCTTAGTATTGTTAGCTATCTTTCTGAACAACCTGATCCTGTCACCCCTCTGTAGTAGGAAAAAACCCACCCAAAACCCTAATTGACTATTCACTGATTAGAAGATAGGATCAAACTCTGAAGCAAGACATTCAGTGCCCTTATTGTTGTTCAGTCGCTCAGTTGTGTCAGACTCTTTGTGACCCCATGGACTGCAGCACGCCAGGCTTCCCTGTCTTTCACCATCTCCTGGAGCTTGCTCAAACTCATATCCATTGAGTCAGTGATGCCATCCCAACCGTCTCCTCCTCTGTCTTCCCCTTGTCCTACCATCAATCTTTTCCAGCATCAGTCTTTTCCAGTGAGTCAGCTCTTTTCATCAGGTATTGGAGCTTCAGCTTTAGCATCAGTCCCTCCACTGAATATTCAGGACTGATCTCCTTTAGGATGGACTGGATAGATCTCCTTGCAGTCCAAGGGACTCTCAAGAGTCTTCTCCAACACCACAGTTCAAAAGCATCAATTCTTCAGTGCTCAGCTTTCTTTATGGTCCAATTCTCACATCCGTACATGACTACTGGAAAACCCATAGTTTTGACTACAGACATTTGTCAGTAAAGTAAGTCTCTGCTTTTTAATATGCTGTTTAGGTTTGTCATAGCTTTTCTTCCAAGGAGCAAGCATCTTTTAATTTCAAGGCTGCAGTCACCATCTTCAGTGATTTTGGAGCCCAAGAAAAAAGTCTGTCACTGTTTCCACTGTTTTCCCATCTATTTGCCATGAAGTGATGGGAACAGATGCCATGATCTTAGTTTTTTGAATGTTGAATTTTAAGCCAGCTTTTTCACTTTCCTCTTTCACCTTCATCAAGAGGCTCTTTAGTTCCTCTTCACTTTTTGCCAGGGTCCCAAACCTTCTCTCCAGCTTCATTGTCCTTCAGCCTTAGTATATTGTGAGGCCAGAGTGTCCAGCTTTCATGATTTCCTATGTATCTAAAATGTCAGTTTCTTTGAAACCTTACCAACTCCCCTGGAGTTATTTCCTCCCTTTTTGTTCCCCTAGCATCACCCAGGTAATTATAGTGTTTATCACCTTATATATGTTTTCATGTCTGTTTTTCTTATTAGTCTGAAAGTTTCTTAAGTATAGGGACATTGTGCTAAACTACTGTCTAGTAAAGTGCCTGGAAAAATAGTAGGAGGTTGTTGTGTTGGTTGAGAACTCTCAGCAGGTAAACAAGTTGTTTTTCAGCATACAGCTTTTCTTCCAAAGAGTTTTTAAGAACACCCTTCTATCCACATGATTTTATTAGTGAATACAGATTACACAGTACTTGAGTCTTGTCTGTTTCATACCATAGAGCAAAATTCAGGCAGCATTTTGATAGTAAGAAAAGACTAGACAGTGGTAGAACTGTTAGAATATTACATTAGTCTAGATAGAAGATCTGAACTAGGCAAGTGGCATTAAGAATAAAAAAGACTGAATAGGATGCAAGAGATAACTTCAATTGTAAGTATAAAGTGGAACATGTTAATTATTTTACCAATGTGTGCTAAGTCGCTTCAGTTGTGTCCGACTCTTTGTGACCCCATGGACTGTAGCCCGCCAGGGTCCTCTCTCCATGGGATTCTCTAGGCAAGAATACTAGAGTGGGTTGCCATTTCCTTCTCCAGGGGATCTTCCTGACCCGGGATTGAACTCGTGTTTTTTATGTCTCCTGCACTGGCAGGCAGATTCTTTACCACTAGCACCACCTGCAAAGTCAAGTACTTCCCTTTTTTTTTTTTTTTTCATCAATAGTATTTAAAATACTATTTTACCAGTAGTACTGCCAATTTGTTCAGTAAACATTAAGCCCCTATAGTGTACCAGGCAATTGACTGGGCTTTGGGGATACCAAAATTAATAAAGCAGAATCCTTGCCCTTTTCTTATGAAGACAGACATGTAAATGATACAGTGCAGTGATATATTTTATAATAGAAATATTTGCAAGGAGCATAGAAGAAAAAGCCCTTCACTGTGCTTGAGGGAGTACAGAAAGTTTCATGGTAGTTGTGATATTTAAGTGAAATATCCAAAAACTGAATCTAACAAGTATGAAGGGCAGTCTATTCAGAGGAAACACTATATGCAAAGGCATAGAAGCAAGAGTTAATTTGTTAGCTGATTCCTTCAATCTCTAATTTTTTCAAACAATTTAAAGGCCAGGCTTACTAACCAAATTATTTCAGTAAAAATGCTCCCTGGATCCATATGATGGAATCTGTTTATATAAATCTGTCTAAGACCTTTTTGAATTTTTGTTCAAAAACCTCTAATCTTGTGTAAGGGATGTAATCCCAAGTGATCAAGTCTATTTCATTTTGAAGCCACTTCTGGCATCACCAACCTGAGGTAACAAAGAGAATTCTCTGTGATCTATAAGAGGATAGTGTCACCAAGTTTCCTTAGTAGAAAATTATCGTAAACACTCTTTTTTTCTACTTTCCTACACTACCCTGGCTAATTTCTCCCAGTAAACCAGTTCTCTGACCCCAGGTCTATTATTCTTCCCTAGTCTTTTTTTTTTTTTTTTGAAATCACAACTCTATCAATATAATGCATTTCAAAGTTCTGAGAGGGCATATCAAGCTAAAGTAAAACACAAAAAATTTAAGTTGCAAAGTTTCACCCACCCCAGGCAGTATTTGCGTTTAAGAGAAGGTTTAGTAGTATTGCTCCTATATAGCATATTGGTACACTGCTATAAAATACAGTGAATAACATTTTGAATAAATTGAAATTCTTCCCCTATAGTCTTAAGTTTGGGATTTTGGTGTATTTGTCCTGTTTTCTCCATTTTTAGAAGTTAAGCTATATCTTTTGACTTCTGTTAGGATTTCTGTTACGTTCACTCAATTTGTAAAAGTTCCCATCTTTTGCAAATTTATAAATCAGGACTTGTGTGGTATATTATCAGGAATGTTATTGAGGCTGAGAGTGTTACCTTAGTAGTGGTTTTTTTTTTTTTTTTTTTGCAGTTTATTTTTCTTACTGATTTCTAATCTCAGCATTGTGGTTAAAAGAGATGCTTGATATGATTTCAGTTTTCTTAAATTTACCAACACTTGATTTGTGGATGAAGATGTGATCTCTCCTGGAGAGTGTTCTGTATGCACTTGAGAAGAAAGTGTGTTTTGCCACTTTTGGGTAGAATGTCCTGTAAATGTCAGTTAAGTCCGACTGGTTTGTTGTGCCATTTAAAGCTTGTGTTTCCTTATTTATTTTCTGACTGCATGGTTTGTCCATTGGTGTAAGTGGCGTGTTACAATTCCCCACTATTGTGTTGCTGTATTTCCCCTTCTACGACTATTAGTATTTGCCTTATGTATTGAGGTGCTCTTGACATTTAAAAGTAACTGTCTTACCTCCCTTAGCACAATTATCTCTAGATCCATTCATGCTGCTGCAAATGCTATTGTTTCATTCTTTTTTTTTGTCTGAGTAATGTGCTGGGGGATGTGTGTGTGTGTATAAACCACATCTTTTTGGAAATCAACCACATACAAAGATGGTAAGGTTAAAAGACAAAGTAGTGAAATATCTATATCCATAATCAGTTAAGGGATACACAAAATAGATGTAAAATATGATGTCAAAACAGTAGTGAGGGGAGAAGGGTAAAAATGCAGTTGATAAGATGCATCTGGAATTAAGAGATCAGCAGTTTAAAATCATCACGTATATGTAGAGAGATTGCCGTATATAAATTTAATGCTAACTGTAAACCAGAAATCTATAATAGATATACTCACATAATAGAGAAAACAATCCAAATGTTAAGATTAGAGGAAGTCATTGGCTCATAAGGGAAGAGAACAGAAGGAACAAAAAATTACAAAAACAACTTCAAAACAGTTAAAAAAGAATAAAAGGATGGAAAATTGTGTCAAGTAGCTGGAGTAACTTAAACTCTAGTATACTGCTAGTATGAGTATAAATTGCATAACCACTTTGGAAAATATTTTTTTTATGGACATGGTTGGTTTACTGTATTGTGCTAGTTTCAGGTGTGCAGTGGGGTGATTCAGTTATATATATATTATATATATATATATGTATATTTTTCAGATTCTTTTCACTTATTAAAAAATAAAAGTAAAAAAATAAAGGTCACTGTCCAGAAAATGTTTTAATGGCATACAGGTTTCATTTATCTGTATTTAGATTTTAAAAGTTGCTTTTTTCCCAGCTCTATTGAGATTTAATTGACATATATGCTAAGTGAAGTGAGTCAAATAGAGAAAGACAAATACTGTATGATATCACATGTGGAATCTGAAAGTTACTTTTTTTAAAAAGCAAATATATTTAATTTTTGATTTCTGATTAGCAGCTTCAAATATTTCAGGGTTGTAAGATGTCTAACATTAACTTTACTTGCTGTGTGTTTTTTTTCAGATTCTACTCTGCTATTCAAGTAATGGTCATTATGATTCAGTGTACTCAAAGCAATTTCAGTCAAGTGCAGCTGTTTGTCAAGGTATGTGAAGGCTTTATAAATGTTTGGGTGTGCTTTCAGATGGTTTGTTGCCAATCTTCAAATTGGGGGGTCTACCATAAATAGCTCTTCTAAAACTTTGTTGGTGCCTGTTGAATTTGTATACTGGATTATAGCTATTTTCACTTTGTTATGAAAAACTCTTATTTGACAACTGGAGTCTTGATTATTTGTTTTTCCTTTAGCTGTATTGTATGAAATTCTCTATAAAGATGTGTTTGTTGTGGATGAAGAAGAGTTGAAGACTGCAGTTGAGTTGTTTCGAAGTGGTTCCAAGAAGAACAGGAACAATGCTGTGACTGGCAATGAGGATGTCCATATTGACTACAAGAGTTCAATTCAAGATAGGTAACAAAGGGAAAAGGGATGTCAGCTATAGGATCATCTTGTTTCTGTGCATCATTTGAAATTGGAAGGGACCTGGCAGGCTTGTGATTTAGACTATTTCTATACAGTCATCTCTCAACATTTGCAGGGGATTGGTGCCAGGACCCCTGCAAACACCAAAACGCTCAATGCTCAAGTCCCTTAAATAAAGTGTAGTATGTGCAGTCGGCCCTCTCCATATCCATTGGCTCTGCATCCACAGGTTCAACCAGTTCCATCTGCAGTTGTTTGAATCTGAGAATGTGGAACCTGCTGAAATGAAGGGGCCAACTTCATGTACACACACATGTATGTATATATGTATGCTCTTATGTACAGGGATATACATTTTTTTAATGGGAGAAGAGACATTTTACCAAAAGATACATTGCATTGTGAAACACTCAGGCTTTGGGTGTTTGATCCAAGTCAGAATCATTCTTTATTCCTGTTCTCCTGTTAATCTGTCTTGTGTCAATTTTTAGTCCAGCCAAAAGAACTCAAGAGGGGTGGGGTGGGGGAGAATTTTTCCCTCCTGACACATCTTGAGTCTGACCCCCAGAATCAATTTTTTAGTTGCTAGAAGAAACTTTAGAACTGTCTAATCCCATGATTCTCAAACTTATATGCAAATTACTTAGGGCGGTTGTTTAGAAAGGCACATTTTGGGGCCTCTTTTTAAAATTGAAGGTCAGAATAGGGCCAGGAATCTACTTTTTAAGCAAGTATACCCAAATATTCTATACAGGTAGGCCATGACCACACTTGAGGGTGGGGAACAACTAGTTCTAAATCAGTACATCGATTTGTAGATGGTAACTGAGGTTCATAGTGGTTACTTGACACATACATCCAGCTACCAGAAAAGAATCTCTCAGGCTAAAGGGGAGTTTTAGGCACTTTTGAGTGTCTGCCTTTGGTACTCACTAGAAGTGTACATTGTGTGACCTCTTAGGAAGCAGCTGTGTTGAACAGATTAAGTCAAAAACTTTGAGATCATAAAGTAGCTGTCATCTTATATTTCTTCCTGATTCTTCTGTCTGGAATTCAGATAGGTTTCATGCTTGTCAGATGTAACCTTTTTGTTATCTTGCAGTTCTATTTCTTGAATGTATAATGCTTGGTTTTTTCTTTTTTTGGATAAAGAGGTTTTTTTTAAACAAACAAACTTACAGTCAGCACTCCCAATCCAGATGTGGAGCCTGTGGATATAAAAGGCTTGAGGGACTTGAGAATCTTGAATTTGGTACCTGCCTGCGGTCCTGGACCCAATCTCCCATGGATACCAAGAGATGACTGTATTAGGGGTGTGGGGGGTGGCAACCATTTATATCAGGGTAGAAGTTGCTTCATGCTTTACTGATTATTCATCCTAAGAACTTGAGGCTTAGTTTTAGGGAACAGACTGGTGGACACAGCGGGGAAGGAGAGGGCAGACAAATCGAGAAAGTAGCATTGACATACATAAGCTACCAATGCGTAAAATAGATAACTAGCGGGAAGCTGCTGTATAACACAGGGAGCCCAATCTGGTGCTCTGTGATGATGTAGAGGGGTGGAATGGGGGGAGGGAAGGAGGTTCAAGAGGGAGGGTGTGTATATATATATATACACACACACACACACACACACACACACACATATATATATATATAAAATTATGACTGATTCACATTGGTGTATGGCAGAGACCGCCACAACATTGTAAAGCGATTATCCTCCAATTTAAAAAAAACACCCGAGGCCTACAGAAACTTAAAGTAGTAGGAAGGCAAGGTGTATTAGTTATTTTCTGCTACATAACACTATTTCCACAAACTTAAACTATGAGATAAGAATGTTGTTTTAAGCTCTTATGTGGGTTAGGAATCTGGGCACAGCTTAGCTGGGTCTTCTGCTTAGGATGTCACAAGAATGTACTGAGGGTTTTGATCAAGATTGAGTTATCATCTGGAGCTTTGGGGAAAAATCCAGGTGGTTCTTGGTGGTATTCAATTCCATGCAGCTCTAGGACTAAGAACATCAGCTTTTTGTTGACAACCAGAGATAACCCTCAGCTCATTGTGGCATGGGGTTGGTGAACATGGCTGATTCCTTATAGTCAGCAAAAGGGAGAGAGATCAGCAAGACAGGCACTACATTGTTATTCAGTGTAATGATATCAGTTCAGTTCAATTCAGTCACTCAGTCGTGTCCAACTCTTTGCAACCCCATGGACTGCAGCATGCCAGGCCTCGCTGTCCATCACCAACTAACGGAATTTACCCAAACTCATGTCCATGGAGTTGGTGATACCATCCAACCATCTCATCCTCTGTCGTCCCCTTCTCCTCCCACCTTCAATCTTTCCCAGCATCAGGGTCTTCAAAGGAGTCAGCTCTTTGCATCAGGTGGCCAAAGTATTGGAGTATCAGCTTCAGCATCAGTCCTTCCAATCATTCAGGAATGATTTCCTTTATGATGGAGTGGTTGGATCTCCTTGCAGTCCAAGGGACTCTCAAGAGTCTTCCACAACATCACAGTTCAAATGCATCAATTCTTCGGCACTCAGCTTTCTTTATAGTCCAACTCTCACATCCATACGTGACTATTGCAAAAACCATAGCTTTGACTAGATGGACCTTTGTTGGCAAAGTAATGTCTCTGCTTTTTAATATGCTCTCTAGGTTGGTCATAACTTTCCTTCCAAGGAGTAAGCATCTTTTGATTTCAAGGCTGCAGTCACCATCTGTAGTGATTTTGGAGCCCCCCAAAATAAAGTCAGCCACTTTTTCCCCATCTATTTGCCAAGAAGTGATGGGACCAGATGCCATATTAGTTTTCTGAATGTTGCGTTTTAAGCCAGCCTTTTCACTCTCCTCTTTCACTTTCATCAAGAGGGTCTTTAGTTCTTCTTCACTTTCTGCCATAAGGGTGGTGTCATCTGCATATCTGATGTTATTGATATTTCTCCTGGCAGTCTTGATTCCAGCTTGTGCTTCATCCAACCCAGTGTTTCTCATGATGTACTCTGCATATAAGTTAAATAAGCAGGGTGACAATATACAGCCTTGACGTACTCCTTTTCCTATTTGGAACCAGTCTGTTGTTCGATGTCCAGTTCTAACTGTTGCTTCCTGACCTGCATACAGATTTCTCAGGAGGCAGGTCAGGTGGTCTGGTATTCTCATCTCTTTAAGAATTTTCCACAGTTTGTTGTGGTCTACACAATCAAAGGCTTTGGTGTAATCAATAAAGTAGAAATAGATGTTTTCCTGGAATTCTCTTGCTTTTTCTATGATCCAACAGATGTTGGCAATTTGAACTCTGGTTCCTCTGCCTTTTCTAAGTCCAAGTTGAGCCTCTGGAAGTTCACATTTTATGTACTATTGAAGCCTGGCTTGGAGAATTTTGATCATTACTTTGCTAGCATGTGAGATGAATGCAATTGTGTGGTAGTTTGAACATTCTTTGGCATTGCCCTTCTTCGGGATTGAAATGAAAACTGACCTTTTCGTGTCCTGTGGCCACTGCTGAGTTTTCCAAATTTGCTGGTGTATTGAATGCAGCACTTGCACAGCATCATCTTTTAGGATTTGAAATAGCTCAACTGGAATTCCATCACCTCCACTAGCTTTGTAGTGTTGTTTCCTAAGGCTCACTTGACTTCACATTCCAGGATGTCTGGCTCTAGTTGAGTGATCACACCATCGTGATTATCTTGGTCATGAAGATCTTTTTTGTACAGTTCTTCTGTGTATTCCTGCCACCTCTTCTTAATATCTTCTGCTTCTGTTAGGTCCATACCATTTCTGTCCTTTATTGAGCCTATCTTTGCATGAAATGTTCCCTTGGTATCTCTAATTTTCTTGAAGAGATCTCTAGTCTTTCCCATTCTATTGTTATTCTCTGTTTCTTCACACTGATTGCTGAGGAAGGCTTTCTTATCTCTCCTTGCTATTCTTTGGAACTCTGCATTCATATGCTTATATCTTTCCTTTTCTCCTTTGCTTTTCACTTCTCTTCTCTTCATAACTATTTGTAAGGCCTCCTCAGACATCCATTTTGGTTTTTTTTTTTTTTTGCATTTCTTTTCCATGGGGATGGTCTTTATCCCTGTCTACAATACAGTGTCACACACCTCTGTCCATAATTCATTAGGCACTCTATCAGATCTATTCCCTTAAATCTATTTCTCACTTTCACTGTATAATCATAAGGGATTTGATTTAGGTTATACCTGAGTGGTCTAGTGGGTTTCCCTACTTTCTTCAATTTAAGTCTGAATTTGACAATAAGGAGTTCATGATCTAAGCCACAGTCAGCTCCTGGTCTTGTTTTTGCTGACCGTGTAGAGCTTCTCCATCTTTGGCTGCAAAGAATATAACCAATCTGATTTCGATGTTGGCCATCTGGTGATGTCCATGTGTAGAGTCTTCTCTTGTGTTGTTGGAAGAGGGTGTTTGCTATGACCAGTGTGTTCCCTTGGCAAAATTCTATTAGCCTTTGCCCTGCTTCATTCTGTACTCTAAGGCCAAATTTGCCTGTTACTCCAGGTTTCTTGACTTCCTACTTTTGCATTTCAGTCCCCTATAATGAAAAGGACATCTTTTTTGGGTGTTAGTTCTAAAAGGTCTTGTAGGTCTTCATAGAACTGTTCAACTTCAGCTTCTTTAGTGTTAGTGGTTGGGGCGTAGGCTTGGATAACCATGATATTGAATGGTTTGCCTTTTAAATGAACAGAGATCATTCTGTTGTTTTTGAGATTACATCCAAAAACACTTCGGATTCTTTTGTTGACCATGATGGCTACTCCATTTCTTCTGAGGGATTCCTGCCCGCAGTAGTAGATATAATGGTCATCTGAGTTAAATTCACCCATTCCAGTCCATTGTAGTTCGCTGATTCCTAAAATGTCGACGTTCACATCTTGCCATCTCCTGTGTTTGACTGCTTCCAATTTGCCTTGATTCATGGACCTAACATTCCAGGTTCCTATGCAATATTGCTCTTTACAGCATTGGACTTTGCTTCTATCACCAGTCACATCCACAGCTGGGTGTTGTTTTTGCTTTGGTTCTGTCTCTTCATTCTTTCTGCAGTTATTTCTCCGCTCATCTCTAGTAGCATATTGGGCACCAACTGATCTGAGGAGTTCATGTTTCAGTGACCTATCTTTTTGCCTTTTCATACTCTTCATGGGGTTCTCAAGGCAAGAATACTATACATCATGTATATAATGATATACATCCTGTCTATTGGTTAGATGCAGGCTTAGAGGGGAATCGTACAAGCATGTGAACACCAGTAGGTGGGGACCATAGGGACCATCTTAAGATTTTTTCCCCACAGGAGGGGTGAAATACAGAAGGTGTAAGTAGCACGTACTTTAAGAAAAAGAAGCACAATGTTGGGATGTTGGGCTGAAAAAAATATTTGCCTCATTTTTAGAATTGAACTACTTTACCACTAGGTGGTGGTAT
Source organism: Bos indicus x Bos taurus (assembly GCF_003369695.1). Taxonomy (NCBI): domain Eukaryota; kingdom Metazoa; phylum Chordata; class Mammalia; order Artiodactyla; family Bovidae; genus Bos; species Bos indicus x Bos taurus. The sequence goes on along the minus strand of NC_040105.1, from coordinate 84,509,031 downwards.
AGTCATTAAACTTAAGACTGCTTAGCTACTGCATTTATATAAAGCTCTTTGTTCTAAATCTTTTCAATTAGGACTGAAGAGTGGGGTGCCTGCTGCAATGTTGAAAATATACCAGAGGGGTACAATCAAGGAACAGACGAAACAAAGGTTTGAGATCTTCTAGGGCAAATAATTTTCATAATCTTGGTTTGCAATATTATAAGTTAAACTAGTAAAGGTCAGATGGTCCATTTTAGTTATATAGGGTGGGGGAGGAGCTGATGTTTTCCTTTGTGGAAGTCTTGATCTGAAAATGTAAAATGTGTGCTTAATGTTCTCTTAATTTTTATTCTTATGGAGTTGTAATTTTTTTCCAAAGCTTACTCTGAACACTTCAGAAATTTCAGAAGCTGTTGTTTTCAAGTTAAAGTAATATTAGAAACCTAGTGGATATTTGGTTTGCAGTCAATCTTCTGTTGCTAAGGTTTCTTTTTGTCATTAAAGAGAATAATGTTTATTCCTGTTTTACTCAAAAAAAAAAAAAATAGACAGTAATCCTAGTTAGAGAAGCAAGGGGAATTTTACCATCTGTATAGGTCTAAAATCAAGCAGACCTTCAGTTTGAGACTAGTTAAATAGGGCAAATATTACTAAAACAATCTTTGTGTATGCCCTCAAGTACTGGTAATTTGGAAACAGTATGGAATACCATGACATTCTAGGAAAGCAGAAGAAAAAGCTAATTCTTTGGAAATTGTAACAGATTTTGATCAAAACGAAGTAGTTTTCAGATTTGTCCAGTTGACTTTAGGGTACAGAAACACTTGCACCTCTGTGTGTATATCAAGATGAGACTTGTTGAATAGCCCTGACTGAATCTTTAATTCTTGTCTGTGTTGCATTGGTTAATATATGTCCTGAGTTATTGGATGCTTTAGAAAACATTTCCCTTCTGTCATCTATAACCTTTTAGATTTCTGCATATTACTTATTTAGACTCCTGCTTTTTAAAATACACAGTAAAAGTTATCGTGGATTTAATTTCTTTTAATAAAGAAGGAAAGGCCTATATGTACATAGTTTTATAAAAAGGAAAAGAACCTTATTTCTTCCTTCTTCATAGAAGGAAGACTTAAGGATGGTGAGTTGTAGCATGATTATTTTTGTTTTAGTCTCCAGAAAATCCATCAAAGATGCTCTTCCCCTATAAGGTGCTCAAAGCCCTGGATCCAGAAATCTATCGTAATGTAGAATTTGATGTTTGGTTGGACAGCAGAAAAGGTAATGAAATAACAGGATATTTTTGAATCCTGGCAGATCTAGGAGAACAATTTTGCAAATTCTTTTTAAATAAGAGATGTTTTCAAACCATGGTTATAAAAAACACGTTTATATGTTTATATGGTACTTTTAGCCTACTCAATACATGATTTAAGTCCAAAGGAGGAAGCAAATAGGGATAGAATTGGTGAGGGATCTTTTAGAGTGTGATGTTCATCAGGGACTTCAACTTTGCAAAGACTCTGTCTTTAGATAACTTTAAGAGTACCAGAATTGTAAGTGGATATAAGTTCCACTTAAGTTTAATATGTTAAGATGGATGATAGATGACTAGGTCAAGTGTTAGCAAACTGTGACATGTGAGTCAAATCCAATCTGCTACCTGTTTTTTTATGGTCCATGAACTAAGAATGGTTTTCTATTTTTAAGTGGCAGGGAAAAATTAAAAGAACAATATGTTGTGACACATGAAAATTATATTCAATTCTCAGTGACCATAAGGTTTTATGACAGATTTAAATAGTTGCAACAGAGTCTGTATGGCCTACATTCTTTAAAATATTTATCATCTAGCTTTTTACAGAGAAAATTTGCCAACCCTTGAAATAGGTAATTGTTTCTCTCTCCTTATAACTAAGTTGATCAAATTACGTCTTAAAGTTCTGCCATCAGTGTAGCCTTTAATGTTTCGTATTCAACTCCTTGGACCTTGGTGGTGAGCCTAGGTATGGTTAATAATCTAGAATGAGATTAATACCTTGTAGAACACAATAAATGGCTAAAAATACAGTTGACCCTTGAACAACATGAAGGTTAGGGTCACTGATCCTCCAAGCGGTTGAAAATCCAGATATAATTTGTAATCTGCCCTCAGTATTCCCAATTCCTCTGTATCCACAGTTCCACATCCTCAGATTCAACCAACCTCAGTATTTGTAGTACTATTGAAAAAAATCTACATATGAGTGGATCCCTGCAGTTCAAACCCATGTTGTTCAGGGGAAAACTGTATTGCTTTGAAGCAGCTGCATAGTCTTTCTTTTTCTTTTTTTTTTTATTTTCTTAAAAAAAATTGAAGTGTTACTTTCAAATTGAACCTTATTGGTGTATGACTAATTCTAAGATTACAACCTCTAAGTTTCCACTTATTTGTGTCTTATAGCACAGAACTATTCTGGCAAATCTCCTTAAATTAACCACAGTAATAACCTGTTAAGAGTGATGGAGAGACCTTTCAGGACAGTGGTCCCCCACCTTTTTGTCACTAGGGACTGATTTCATGGAAGACAGTTTTTCCATGGACCGGGAGGGGAATGGTTTTGGGATGGTTCAAGCATGTTACATGTATTGTGCACTTTATTTTTATTATTACATCAGCTCCACCTCAGATCATCAGGCATTAGATCCCGGAGGTTGGGGAACCCTGCTTCAGGACATTTTCCCTACAGATTTTAGATTATAGGGGTTGGTAGCATTGTCAAAAACACTGTGGTAAAAACAAATTAGAAAATGAACTGTTGTAAAATAGGAAAGGAACCAGTTCAGTTGAGCTTGAATCTTCATTTTCTTTTAATAGAACTTCAAAAATCTGATTATATGGAGTATGCTGGGAGACAGTACTATTTGGGAGACAAATGTCAGGTTAGTTTCTTCTTTAAAGAATCAGTAATTTGCTTTTCTGAGATTGTGGTTTTAGTCATTAATATGTGATTAACAAAACTAATTAATGTTTATGTTAGGTTTTAATTACAAACTTGTGATTATATGTGAAGTGTAAAGCTTTTTCAGCTTGTGCTGCCTCCATTGAACTGGACTGGCAGTGTTTATTATCAGCTGCTTTAATAAGTAGATACTGAACTCCATTTCAGGAGAAGAAGTATTTTTGCTTAGCAAAAGCCAGATCTGCTGATAGACTCAAGACTAGATGTGTTCTTACTGTCTCTTCCCCTCTTTCAGGTTCGCTTGGAATCAGGTGGAAGATATTATAATGCTCATATTCAGGAAGTTGGAAATGAAAACAGTTCAGTAACAGTCTTCATTGAAGAGCTGGCAGAAAAGTAAGAATATAATAATTTGTTGAATTAACTAAAATCTTTGGCTCTTGATGCCTTTTTATAGTCTTAAATTGAGAATTACCAGGATGCTAGTAAGAGAACAAAGTTATATCTGGCCTAAGATGACTTATTTTGAATTGTAAAAGCATGTGATGAAGTATGAAATTTCAGTAAGTCTATGCATAAGTTTTGAAATCCTAGGTAATAGCCAACTTATTAGAAATATTAAGAACAACAAAATTCTGATATAAATTTATACTAATTTGAAAGCTAGTTTGCTAACTGAGCCTCTGCCAATATCAAATTAGGCTAGTCCATTCGTTCTCAAACTTTAACATACCCCAGAATTACATGGAGAGTTTGTTAAAATTCAGATTGATGAGCTCTGTCCCCAAAGTTTGATTTAGTAAGTTTGTGATGGGGTCCAAGACTTTGAACTTGTAAAAAGTTTCCAGGTGATACTAATGCTGTTGGTACACTTTGAGAACCATTAAACTAGGCTGTGCTGCCCTAACAACCAGACTCTCAGCAAACTTAGAGTTCATTTCTTTCTCATTTAGCATGTTTATAGTAGGTCAACAAAGGGGCCCAGGTTGACAAGGGCTCTATCCAGACATATACTGCCATGATCACAGGCAGGTGGAAAATGAAAACATGACAAACCATGTGCTGACTTTTAAAGCATATGCTCACATTTTACTGGCCAAAATACGTTACATAATTAAGCCTAAAGTCAGTGGGGTGAGAAAATATAATCCTTCTCCAAGGAGAGGCAACAATTATTTGTAAACTAGTCTACCACAATCTTTCCTACTTAATGTGATATGTGCTATAAACAGCTATGAATTTATACAAACTGCTCTTAGTTTTCTAATGTACAAAGAAAACTTCAATAAGGAGGCTAGGGGTTACAGGTTTAAGTAGAAAACACTTGAAAATGAAGCAGGAGGGATGTGTATAAAATGAGAATTGACTGTTTTGCAGTGGCTTCATGTTGTTATCTCTACCTTTAAGGCATGTTGTTCCACTAGTTGACTTAAAACCAGTTACCCAAGTGACACCTGTTCCTGCCTGGAATGCTATGCCCAGTAGGAAAGGAAGAAGTTACCAGAAAATTTCTGGGGGCTATATCCCAGAAATAGGTTTGTATACTGAAAGTTTTATTATTTTCCTCTTCTTGTACTTATCTAAATTGCACTTATTTTTAAAGCTGTAACTCAAGTCTTATCCTGGTTTAGAGTTCCTCCTTTGACACTACTGAAGTTTTGGGATGGATAATACTTTGTTGCAGGGAGCTGTCCTATGCATTGTAGGATGCTTGGCAGCATCCCTGGCCTCAACTCACTATATGCCAGCAGCATTCTTCTCCAAGTTATGACAACCAAAAATGTCTCCAGACATTGCCAAATGTGCCACAAGGAGGAAAGGGGCAAAACCGTCCCTGGGTGAGAACTACTGTGTAGGTGACTTTGTTTAGCTTAAGCTGGGGTGGACTTTAAGCTCTAAAACCTGAAAAGATTTCTCAAAGAACTAGGAAAGCATCTCATGGAAGCAACCAGAGATATTAATAGGCATAATTTCTTGGATAATAGTAACATAGGAAATGGAATGACTAACTGTTTCGAAGACAAAAGTTGCCTGTACTAAAGATGGTGCTGAGATGTCCATCGATACAGAAGTTACTTGTTCGTTTTGCCCTTCCAAAAGGAACACCTAGTACATCCTTTTTTTTTTTTTTTTTTCTAGTACATCCTTTGAAAATACAGAAATTTCTTCCCCTGTATTCATATGGATTTCCTAGAAAAACATCTGAGTGTTCTAGACATTTGTGGGATACCTTGGACCTTTTGCATTGGTTATGAAGCTTATTGCTTACTGCTTTGTTTTCTTGAAAGCTATGTCAGAGATGGACATGAAGCAACGGAAGAAGATGTTCAAGAAAGTTAGAGGGAAAGAGGTTTATATGACTATGGCTTACAGCAGGGCAGAACCCCTTCTCCCACCCAGGCTTCAGCACAGTATGCATTATGGGCATGGCCCTCCAATGCACTACTCACAGACAGCTGGCAATGTTATGTCTAATGAACATTTTCATCCTCAACATTCATCTCAGAGACAAGGTCGGGGATATGGGATGCCCAGGTAGGTCTTAACTAACTTTGAAGATAATGTACGTCTCTGTTTAGACATTGGAAATAATTCCTGGGCAGAATTACGGTAGAACTTAGAAATATCTTAATAGTTTAAATTTCTCTTATAATCTCTACCTGAAGGGACATAGAGAATGGAAATGATGTATACTTAAATTCTTGGCAAACTTATGGAAGACTCGTATTCTCACAGTCTAGGAGAATATGAAGCAGTTGCTAGAAGATAGAATGCCATCAGGCTGAGAGTGCCATGTATATGGCACTGAATCTATCAATAATGAATAGGCCGATCTGTAATGGAAAAGAATAGGAAAAAAGAATGTATGTGTGTGTGTGTGTGTATATGTATATATATATATATGTATATATATATATATAACTGAATCACTTTACAGCAGGAATTAATACAACATTGTAAATCAGCTATACTTCAATTAAAAACAATGGATAGGCCTAATGCCAGTAGTGAGGAAAGCAAAGCTCTTTCTATTTGATTGTTTTTAGACAGATATGTTAATTCTATTTAACTACAAAGACTGACTGCTCAAGCACTAGTAAATAAGAGTTCTGTTTTTTCCCCCGTTATTCTTAGGGATTCTTCTCGCTTTATAAACAGGCACAACATGGCAGGCCCTAAAGTCGGTTTTTACCCTGGTCCGGGTAAAAGGTGCTGCCAGAGCTATGACAACTTCTATAGATCTCGGTAAGTGAACTTTAAATGTGGAAGGTTAGAGAAAATGAGTGAGTCTGACTTTATTGCTATGCAATAAATATATGGACTAATATTTTTAAAGTGTCAACATAGAGGCGTTTGAACTAGTATTTAGAAATTTAGAAACAAGTTAGTATCATATTTTATCTTTTTATCCCCTTCTCATTCTGCAAACTTAAGTTCCTTTAGACGTAGTCACCGCCAGATGCATTGTATGAATAAGGAGTGCCAGTTTAGCTTTGCTCCAGAAATGCCCAGGGGCTTGGAAGAAACCATTACTTTTTATGAAGTTGAAGAAGGGGATGAAACTGCTTATCCAGCTTTACCTGTAAGTAGTTCAAAGTTTTACTCACAAAGCTACTTATTTTTTTCTCTTTTATTTTTTTTAAGTAAAGGTAATGTGGATAAATTTTAGCTACTTTGCAAATTACCAAATAAAGCCCTTCCTGGAAAACATGAGTTTTCATCTTAGAACTTTTAAAAATTAGGGGAATTTTTTAAGCTGTCCTTACAGAAGAGGCGTAGAGGTGGACTTGCCTATATAAGTATGGGCTAAATTTTTCTGTTTTCTTGATCATTACTTCCTCACATATTTTTGATTCTCAAGTACATTTAAAATATTTGTAGCTTTTTCTCTGACTATATAGGGACATTGTGTTTGTGTGTATCTCTTTGGTACAGAATCATGGAGGGCCCTCTACAATGGTTCCTGCTTCTTCGAGATACTGTGTTGCAAGGCGAGGACATAGCTCAGGCAAACAGCCTTTGAATTCAGAGGAGGGTGATGGCCAGAGTGACAGTGGTGAGTCAGTTACAGTTCAGTATTTTTTTAAAAAGATGATTCTTGTGGTATGAGCACAACAGGGCTAAAGTTTTGGTTTGGAAAGGGTCCCCCTCCGTTCTGGCAGCTCATTTTGAAAGTTATCAGTTCTTGTTATCAGAGCTTGCTAGATTTTGAAGATGTCTTGATATTTTTCAGAAAGACAGACTTCTATTTCTGTAAAGCCACTACATTGTTAAAATGTTCAGTTCTCTGATAGGTCTTCAGTGAGTTTTGATTTGGTGAGATTTCAGTATTGGAAATATCTATTCTTTGTTAGTAAGCAACTGTTCATGTTGTCCATACCATTTGTATAATTATTTTAGATTTTCCTGTGATTGTTATTTTACAAGACTGCTATGAAATAATTTCTTTTCCTGAAGAAATATATTTGATCTATAAACATTACTATTCATTGAGTTCTAATGGCCATATACTGTACTAAGCAATTATATTTAAAATTTAATATAATACTTTGTCCCTCTGAGGAATGTGTATCTTTGTTTTATATATGAGGAAACTGAGATTCAGAGGGAAAATGACATAGCCAAAATCAGATACTTGGTAAATGGCAGAGATTTAATTACTTATAACAGCTTTACTTAGATGTAACTTACACATTTGTACACTTTACCTAACATGTACAATTCAGTGTTTAAAGTGTAAATGGTGGCTTTTAGTATAGTCATGAAGTTGCATGCTGCTACTGCTAAGTCGCTTCAGTCGTGTCCGACTCTGTGCAACCCCAGAGATGGCAGCCTACCAGGCTCCCAAGAACACTGGAGTGGGTTGCCGTTTCCTTCTCCAATGCATGAAAGTGAAAAGTGAAAGTGAAGTCGCTCAGTCGTGTCCGACTCCTAGTGACCCCATGGACTGCAGCCCACCAGGCTCCTCCATCCATGGGATTTTCCAGGCAAGAGTACTGGAGTGGGTTGCCATTGCCTTCTCTGACATGAAGTTGCATACATCATCACAGTCAATTTTAGAAAAAGAAACCCTGTACCCATTAGTGGCCTTCCCTAGTGGCTCAACTGTTAAAGAATCCACCTACAGTGCAGGAGACCTGGGTTCGATCCCTGGGTTGGAAAGATCCCTTGGAGAAAGGAAAGGCTACCCACTCCAGTATTTTGGCCTGGAGAATTCCATGGACTGTATAGTCCATGGGGTCCAAAGTGTCGGACATGACTGAATGACTTTCACTTCACTAGTGGCTCAAACAGTAGAGGATCTGCCTGTGATGCAGGAGACCTGGGTTCAGTTCTTGGGTTGGGAAGATCCCCTGGAGAAGGGACTGGAAACCCACTCCAGTATTCTTGCCTGGAGAATTCCATGGACAGAGGAGCCTGAGAGGCCACAGCCTAGGGAGTCATAAAGAGTCAGACACGACCGAGCGACTAACACTTTTACCTATTAGTGGTCAGTCCCCATTATCCCCCCAGCATCCCCTTCCCTGCCACCAGTCATAGGTAGCCATCAGTCTGCTTTCTGTCTTAATGGATTTGCCTGTTCTGGATATTTCATATAAAAGGATTCATGCAATATGTGGTCCTTTGTGACTGGCAGAGATCAGTTTTGAACTTGGTTTTATCTGACTCACACTGTTAATAGTTGTTAGGAGTGCCTTGCATTGTGAAATGTGCTTTTTTTTTTATTAACTTTTTCTGTAAAATGATATACGCCTACTGAAACACTTCTGGAGGAATTGGGTGGATTAAGGAGGTATGAGGTGTTCTGAATGATTTGACTTACTGGTCAGCGTCTTTTCTTGTTATATTCTTCTTGCTGCTATTTATGATGAAGAAAATAGATATTTTAAAGAATTTAATGACAACATATCTAGCCCAAGAATGATCTTTGAAGAATTTGTACATGCATATGTATGCCTGTGCTTATGTATGCGTATTTCTGGCTCTTTTACTCAGGATGACCCTTTGTCTATTTCTTTTAGCGTGGTGGGTACCTTCAGATGTACTGTTCACCTATAGTGGCATATTTAGAGTAACCAAGTATTTTTTCTCACCTTAAATCCTGTTTTCTGGAGGAGCTGCCTGCATATGTATTTGATAAGTGACATGTTTAAGAATCAAATCCACTTTTGACCTTTGTGGTTTTATTTGGTGGAAAGCAGTCCAACTGAAGGTTGATTTTCTCTGAATTTCAATGATATAGCAGTCTTACAGAAAAGTACTTCAGTCCTCTAAGCAATCTTCTGACAACAAACTGATTTTCAAGGTATTATATACCTGTATCAGGCTGAAAAACAGATGAGGTATGACATATTCCTTTAACGTTCACCTAAGCAACCTATTGGTTATTTTAGTCACATTACTTTATAATCACCATTTCCTATATGTCGAGCATCATACTATGTTCTTTTCACCCCACTATGAGCTAGGTACTATTATCCCTGTTTTACAATGAAGAAATGAAGACACAGAAATTAAATAACCTGCCTAAAGTGATACAGTTATTCAAGATTCAAATCTAGACAGTCCTAACTCCAGAGCCAGTGAAGTTAATCACCATAATCTACTGCCAGAATTGGACAGAGCTGGGTTTTTCACGTCTGCCTGAACTTTTAAGAACCAAGGGAACTTTCAAAGGAGAAATTTGTGCTGTTTATAGCCAGTCTGACTAATATCTGTTGACTAGTATGAAAGCTTTAAATCACTTATTTCAAGAATGTGTACATTTTAGTTTTGAACATGTACCCACAAAACTTGAGAAAAAGCAAGTGCTGGCCATCGGATACTGCTGAGCAAAAAGCTCTACATAAATGCACTTTTTCTGTCTTTTTTTCCTAGGGGGATATCATGAAGATTATATTTATCCTTCAGGTCAGTGAGATCTGATATTCATTATTTATAAAATTTCAAACTATAAAATAATGCTCATTATTGTACTTTGGTTATATCTTCTAGAACCAGACTATGACACTTCAGGTGTTTATAGCACAGCTGAATCTACTGCAAACTTGGTAGGTATTTAATTATAATCTCAAACACATATAGCTCCTGTGTACTAGAGCACTGTTCTAGGAGCTATGCACTTAAATGTGTTTAAGTCAGAATAGTCCTATGAGGTATTAGGGTATCATTCTGATTTTGTAGATGAAGAAATTGAGACCCAGAAATTAGCTCATCTAAGATCACATTTTTCTAGAAATTATCCTAGATGTTCCTAATATGTGTTGATACAAGAGGAAATTTGAACATTGGCAGTGATTTTTTTAGAGGATTTTGTCATGGGTCATTAATCTCAGGTACTTAATTTAGCAAAAGTTTATTTCTGCTACTTGCGTAGTGGAGGGCTCAGGAGGGCTCTGCTTAGGGGCTTAGGCTGATGGAAGCTCCATTCATGATTGGTAAGACAGGAAACAAAAGGTAGTGAATGGTGCACTGGCTCTTACAGCTTCCATGTGGAGGTGACACGTATTACTTTTCCATTTCTTTAAATTGGACTGAGCATATTTCCCTTGAGACTCTTAACTTCTCTGTGCCTGGAAGTCAAAAACTTGGAAATATTTTAATAGCACTAAGGATTACAACATTTAACGAAACTCCCTCACACAGACCAATTACTTCCTTCCACCTCAAAGGAGGCAACCTTAAAATCTCCTTCAGTGTGATTAAACTCAGAGCCCAAGGTTTCTGAAAAATGTGTAGTACTCTTTGTATTGGGTCCAGATGTGGTTCCTCTTGATCTGGAGGCCTAAAACCAAAGATACAAAGTTATTTACCCCCTACATACCCAATTTACAATGGTATAGCAGGGACTAAAAACTTGCAATTGAAATTCCCATCGGATCCAGGGAGAATGGGAGAAACAGTTACTGGCCTGTAGCATTTCTGACATCATGCTGGACAGACATTTTGAGGGCCCCCATCCTGGGCATTGGGACTGTTGCCTGGAAAAGCTCCCTGGTTAATTCTTTACTGGGGCTCTTGATTATGCCACAGCCCTTCCTTGGCCATGTTTGAAGTAGGCATTGGAGAATAATCCTTGTTGACAGCTGAGCAGCTTCCCCACACTGCTTCTTACTCATAGGAAATTGAGAGCCCAAGGCTGGTTTTTAATCTCAATTGGATAGTTTTAGTTCTGCTCATGGTTTCTTTGGCTGTGTGATTGATTTATTGTACAGCTTCTCTGATTCCTTCCTGTTAGTTTCATGTGCCAGTAGCCATACTGACATTAGATTTGCTATAATTCTTTGAATTCTTATTCCTTTCATGACTCAGTGGGTAAAGAATACACCTACAATGCAGGAGACACAGGTTCTACGCTGGGTTGGGAAGATTCCCCTAGAGGAGGAAATGGCAACCCACTCCAGTATTCTTGCCTGGAAAATCCCATGGACAGAGGAACCTGATGGACTACAGTACATGGGTCACAAAGAGTCAGACACAGCTGAGTGATGAAGACACACATTCCTTCACATTCTTATCCCTGTTTCTCTACTTGAGTGCAAATACCTTGAGCTTATCAATCACTGATAGAAGAGTCATAACCTTTGAATACTTTTCCCATGAGCCATTTTGTCCAAGTGCAAGGACTAACTGGATGTTATATCCTTAATTGTACTCCTGGTTTGAGATACCTTAGTGCAGTCATATTTTAGATTTGAGTCTTGCTTCAAGGCCAGCTTTTAACTTCTCTTTGTTGTTCAAAATATTTATCAATTTTATCTTGTACAGTTTTGATTTGAAGCAGTTACCTCTTCAAACCCTAAAAGTCCCAGTATTCAAGGATTCTATTCCCTTTCATTACTGCCTAAAAACTACTTTTCCTTACACATTTTAAAATACCTTGCTAAAATCTGCCAGCAGTAATCAAAACACAAAATTAATGTTCTGTTTCCTAAACCTCCTCCCTTAAGAGCTACAAGTTCATAATCTTCTCTAAGTCAAGTTTCTGTTACAGCAGCACCCTAATTTTAGTTACCAGTTACTGTTTTGGTCAAGCTAAGTTATGCTGTGGCAGCACTCCCCCCAAATCTCAGCAGCTTAACACAGTTGTTCTTGCTAATTTTATAGGTCCAGTGCATGTTGGTAGCAGGCTTTTGTTCATCAGAGTCACTCAAGAACCCAAGCTGATGGACCATGTACTTTCATAGTCATCTTGCAGAGCTGAAGATAAGGAAATTAAACACTGGGTATCAATATTTCTGCTCATATGTCATTGTCCAAACCACAAGGCCATACCTAACTAGATGAGGCCAGGAAGAGCAACATACCCATGTACCTAGGAGGAGAATTGGAATATCTGTGAAGAAGTTGAATGACTACCTTCTGTTCTCTGTGATTAATTTAAACTTTGATAGCTTCATGTACTTAATTTTTGTTTTTACTGTTTAGGCAGTACATCTTAGGAAGGTAAAGAAAACTGTAATATATAATTCTCTTCCCATTATTTCTCCTTCCCTTCCTTTGTCCCTGCTAGAGAAATAGTTTTTCCCTTCCCTCTGTCATTACTATTCTCAGTATCACATGCTTTTTATACCATTTCTTGAAATAGCCACCCAAGTTGAAAAGGCAAGTGAAAAATCTCACCTTCAGGAATGACAGTAGACATTTTCTTTTTGTCTCTTTAATTTCATTTGTTACATCTTCCTTTTTGTTCTGAACTTACTTTATCATACATCCCCAGTAGATTTCAATCTCTTCATGATGTGTTCTGCTCCCAAGCCCCAGTCACCAAGTTTCTAAGTAATTTTCCACAGCATTCTGAGAGGAGAGGACCTCTGCAGGACTTAAAGATTTCCAGGCACAGACTCTTCTTCTAACCACAGCATTTATTTTTCTTACTTTCACGCCTAAGTCTCACCTAAATCCTTCTCTAGAATTGTTTGGAATTCACACTGGGCCTTCTGAGCCAGGGCTGAGTTCACTTTTTGGCAGGTATTTGGTTTGCACTTGGGGCTTCCCGAGACCAGAGTTTGATCCCTGGGTCGGGAAGATCCCCTGGAGAAAGGAATGGCAGCCCATTCAGTATTCTTGCCTGGAGAATTCTGAGGATTAGGGGAGCCTGGCCGGCTACAGTCTATGGGGTGGCAAAGAATTGGACATAACTGAGTTACTAACACTTTCACTTTGTGCTGTACTTGAAACCAAACTTTTGAAATGTTCACTCTTTAGGTTGACATTAAGTTGTGCTTGTCTTTGTCACTTTGTGGTTCCTCTTGGTTTCTCTAATTACTTCCCCTGATTTCTTCTGTGTTCTTACTATGAGTACCAGTTTCTGCTGCTAGTTTATTTTCCTGTCATGACAATCTGTCATGCATAATCCTGAGTGCTTTAAAATCATTTTTGCTTTCACAAAGACAAGGTCTTGAACCAAAGGAGAATGATGTTTGGGTTATACTACATCCTGCTTGTAGGATGCATCTGACCAGTTATCCACCCTTGTTCCTAGCTGTATCTTTAGATGGACATCTTTCTTTTAGCAACACTGTTCCTGGTGCTAGTGATTTTGAGGTTTTTATGGCAAGAGAAGACACTGAGAAAGTGTTTAAATTACAGTCCTCCATTACATTTTAGTATCTGCATTGCGACTAGACTTGGATATGATCAAGATTTCTACAGTAGGAAATATTAGGTTAGTGCAAAAGTAATTGCGGTTTTTGTGTTGTTGAAATTTGCCTTTGTACTGGAATACATTCTTAAATAAATCTGGTTGTGTTATACATTATTTTAATGTGCATTTCTCAGTTTTTTTTTTTTTTTGCTAATGACTTGTTATGTACAGTTTATTTTTCATTTTAGACTGTGGAAATGATGTTAGACAAAAAGTAAATTTGAGTGATTTTCTTATTCGAGTTCAAAATGGATTGTAAAGCAGCAGAGACAACTTGCAACAACAATGAATTTGACCCAGGAACTGCTAAGGAGCATACAGTGCAGTGGTGGTTCAACAAGTTTTGCAAAGTAGTTGGGAGCCTTCAAGATGAGGAGTATAGTGGCCGGCCATCGGAAGTTGACAAGAACCAATTGAGAGCAATCATTGAAGCTGATCCTCTTAAAACAATCCAAGAAGCTGCTGAAGAACTCCATGTCAACCATTCTGTGGTCATTTGGCATTTGAAGCAAATTGGAAAGGTGAAAAAGCTTGATAAGTGGGTGCTTTGTGAGCTGATCTGAAATTAAAAAAAAATCATTGGAAGTGTCATCTTCTCTTACTCTGTCCAACAACAGCAAACCATTTCTTGATTGGATTGTGATATGTAATGAAAAGTGGATTTTATACAACTGGCGATGACCAGCTCAGCGGTTGGAACAATAAGAAACTCCAAAGCACTCCCCAAAGCCAAACTTGCACCAAGAAAAGGTCATGGTCACTGTTTGGTGGTCTGCTGCCAGTCTGACACACTATAATTTTATGAATCCCTGCAAAACCATTACATCTGAGAAGTATGCTCAGAAAATCAATGAGATACACTGCAAACTGCAATGCCTGCAGCTGGCATCAGTCAACAGAAAGGGCTGCATTCTCCATGACAGTGCCCAACCACATGTTGCACAACCAGCACTTAAAAAGATGAATGAATTGGGCTATGAAGCTTTACCTCATCTCCCATACTCACCTGACCTCTTGCTGACTGACTACCACTTCTTCAAGCATATTGACATTTTGCAGGGAAAACACTTGCACAACCAGTAGGATGCAGAAAGTGTTTTCCAGAGTTTGTCAAATCCCAAAGCACAGGTTTTTACACTAAAAGAATAAGCAAGCTTATGTCTCATTGGCAAAAATGTGTTGATTGTAATGGTTCCTATTTTTATTAATAAAGATGTGTTTGAGCGTACTTACAATGATTTAAAATTCACAGCCTGAAACCGCAGTTACATCTGCACCAACCTAATAGAACAGTCACCTTAGTCAGGCACTACAGTGATGCCTTTTGGAGTGTTATCATAGTAGTCACTTCCAAATCTGAATACTTTTAGGACAGATCAGTTTCACTTAATTTTAGGAGATATTAAAACAAAGCAGATCTTTTATTGGTGTATTGTTTAATTTCTTGATTTCCCCGTATTTGTATTTGTGTATTCATTAAAGTCTCTTCAGGCTAGAAGACCATGTTCTATGCCTCCTCAGGACACAGTTACCTCGTACAACTACCCCCAGAAGGTAATCTTTTTTTACTTTGCAGTTAGTTGAAGTGGCCTGAGCAGGGGAAAATGAATTTTTTCTTTTTGTTCTCTTTTCCCTTCATCATACTTCAAAGAAGCTGCTTATATTCATATTTTAAGTATTCTTGTACTTCCTGGTACCTGGCACAGTATTTAGTAAATTTATTAACAAATTTATTGATCATCTACTGTTCCAGACACTTTTCTACGTGCTGACACTAAGCTATTCATAGTCTATCTACTCTGAACCTCTTATATAATGAATAAGTTAATGTCAGTTACCTGTCAAGTCCGTGTCATTTCCTGAAAATTAAAATGTAAAGCTTTCCTATAGAATGGGGAGCTGGCATCAAAAAGGTAGCTGAAACCATAGGAGTTAGTATGATCATCCTGGGAAAAGGAAGAGATTGAGAAGAACTTCTAGAACAGAGCCTGTGTATCACCATTTAAAAAATGGGTAGAGAAGGAATAGCCAAGGAGGGAGGAAAGCAGGAGAATGTATTATGGAAGTCCAGGAAGAAAATATTTCAATGAATAGTTGTGTCAGTTGCTGCCAAGCGGTCAAGCAACATAAGGACTAAAAAGAGTCTACTATCACTTGTTGTCATGGAAATCACTGTGACTTTGAATATAATTTCTGAGAACCAGAGAGGGTAGCAAACACATTGCAATGGGTAATAAGAAAATGGAGACTGCAAGTAAGGATGGTATTCATGAAGAAGAAGCTATTATCATTTATTGAACATCTCTCTGTGCACAGCCCTGTATTGGGTGCTGTGGCCTAATCAGAAAAGCAAATTGCAGTCTTATGAAGTTTTTTTTAAAAAAGGAAAGAACACTTTTTTTAAGTGTTTTTGTATGGGGAAATATATATGCATGTTAAAAATGCAGTGTAAATTTCTGGATAATATTCAAGAAACCCAGAGGTTACTTGTTTGTTAAGAGAGGAGCTAAGCAGATAGAAGACAAGGGTTGGAGGGAAATTTTTCATTGTATATACACGTTTATACTTGGTTTTTGAATAATAATAATGTATTACCTTTCCAGAAAAATATTAAAAATGTAAAGCTCTCAAAGTAATCTGGGATCTTCTAAAAGAAATAACCTTCCTATATTAGGTTTACATGAAGATTGACTTCTTGGTGTTATCAGAATACTATTTCCTGAAATTTAGGATCAGATAAGAGACTAATATTATTTGAGAAACCAAACTTAGAGTTCTAAAATTTCTTCCACACTTACAGGTGATGGTAAATTCTGCAGCAGTTGCAGCTTCCTGTGCCAATAATGTTCCAGCTCCAGTCTTACCTAACTGTGCAGCCGCTAATCAAGCTAGTAGTACCACTTCAGTTTCCTCACAGAATGCTATACAGCCTCTATTTGTATCTCCACCTACACAAGGCAGGCCAGGTAGGTTATTAGTGGTTGCTTACTTTGGAAACCTCTTTTTCTATTCATGGACATGCACATACAGCAATTCTAGTGATTGGATAAAATTACTTGAATCTCCAGTATTAAGTTTGTTTAACCTACTAATAATGTATGTTCTATAGTTGAATCCATGAGATTTGAGAGGGTTTGAATTTTTTTTCTTGTAAATTTGACTTTGATATGATTTCATAGCTATCATTTTGCTACCCCATTGAAAATTTAGAGGACTTGTACTAGTTTTTCAAATTTTGAGTTGTTTTATTATGCTAAAATTAAGCTAGAGGTGTTTCACACTCTTACAGAATGAAAAGTTTGGCTCTAGAACTTAAGAGATCTAGGTTAGAATCTTGGTTTTACAACTTACCAGCTATGTAACTTTAGAGAAGTTATTGAATCTTTCTTACCTGTAAACTTGGAGGTACTCATAGTACCAGTTTATGAAGTTGTCAAAATTTCATTGAGTTAATATAGTTTAAAATTCTCAAAATTCTGGGAAAGTGCTGGCAACCACAGCATAGCTTTTCAGTCTGTGTCACCAAATAAAAATGGAAATAGCAAAATCAGAACCCATTGGACAATGCTTAACAACAAAACTAGGTGACAAGGTCTGCCCATGAGCCTTAAAATTTAAGCAGGTAGGGGACAAACCACCAAGCACGAGACCTGCATGCTGTCAGGGTCTATATGGGAGCAAGAAGACGGAAGCACTGGGGATGTTGTCTGATGAACCTGAGAACAGAAGAACCCTGAAAGAGCTAATAAGAATTCACTGAAAAGTGGGGCAGCCAATTTGGAAGGAGCAGCTAAGACTGGGAAGGGATTTGACCTCTCCAATACTCGGTGAGTGCTTTGGGTACACAGTAAAGGGACTGAAGGGCTTTGGAACAGTTTGGCCGCTAAGAACTCTCAAAACTGACCTTGGCAGGACTACCTTTTGGGATAGTATTCCTCACTGGGGAGAAACTCCTGGGAGTAGAATCAGAACTGATGAGGATAGGGAAAAGAGCAGGTCCAGACTGAAGTTGTGAAGAACAGAGCCAAGGAATACTAGAAAGTAGTCATATTTTAAGTGCTATATAAAAAGCAGTTGAGAGCCATATGAAGTTAGAAGAGCTTTCTTGTATTCCATCTCCTTCCAGAGTCTGTGAAAAATAATTTCACATAAAAATTAATGAAAGGAAAGCCCTACGTAAACATATACAGAGGTGTTTTAAGGGAAAATGATGATATCCCTGTAGACAGTAAAAAGCATGTCATAAATGTGTACACTAAACAGAACTTTTTCAAAATGAGATAAAGACATTAATAAAATAATACAAAATATTAAAACATAATAAATCAGGATTAGAAAAATTCAGAGGAGGTGAAAGAACTCAGAAAAGTATTAGAAATGGAAGAAAGTCATTTTGGTAGTGAAGACTAAACTACAAAAAACATGACCGAGTATATACAATAGATAATGCTTTAAGAGAAAGATGTAAAAGGGGGTAAATCTAAAATGAAAAAACAATGAAGAGAAAGACTCAAAAGTGACATATTGAAGTTAGGCAAAGGATATCCAGCACTGATAGAAGTTCTGAAGAAGAAAACCAACGTAAGGGAAAAGAGTACTAAAATTTACAATTCAGAAAATTTTCCTGACTTAAAAAAAACTTCAGAAACACATACTGAAACAGCACTCAGCATAACTGAGAATACTGAGGCAGAACAACCAACACCAGCATATTCTAGTAAAACAACTGGACTTAAAGAAAGTGCTTTGTTTATCTATGGAGTATAAAGGAAATAAAATGATAAAAGAGCCTATGGAGTATAAAGGAAATAAAATGATAATCATCCAACTTTGACAGCAGTGCTTCAGCTAGAAGAAAATGGAGTGACATTTAATGAAAGGATACGTGAACCAAAGATTTTATATCCAACCAAACATTTTCAGGCTTAAAGGGTAATATATAAGAATTCAGATAATATTGTTCTCATGAGTACTTCTTGAAAAATCTACTAAAGATACGCTTTCAAGCAAGGTAATCACTAGCCACATAGGACACTTTAATAATTACTATTAAGTAAAATAAATCTTCTGTTGCTCAGTCACACTAACCACATACCAAGTGCTCGAAGCCACATGTGGCTAGTGCACTGTATTGGACAGTGCAGATACAGAATATTTCTGTCAAGGAAAGTTGTATTGGATGGACAAAGTATTGAAGAATGAATTTTGACTTTTAGACCACCAAAACAGAGACATCAACATAAGACTTGATTGTGAATATTAAATATGTATTTACACAAAATAAAGGCTGAGAGGTTGATGATACACTATGTAAAAGCCTTATGTTTGAACAATGTAGATATAGTATAGCTATTTTTAAAAACAGCAGAATTGAGAGACAATATGCCAAGCTTTTTTTAATGCTTTCAATAAACACATCAGGTTTTGTATAGCAATCTATACTTATTATTCAGAGACTATAATGTCAGCTACAATACATGAATATGGGATATTCCAATTTTATCCCCTGTGTCCTTGCACACCAGGTCTCAGTATGGAAGAAAGTTAATACAGATATATACTAAAAAGGCTAAGGAAAAACTTTTATGGTATTATATCACATTTGAATTGGAAATATCAATATGAACTTGAAGTATTTTAGCTTTAAATTTATTTCCTAGCTCTGTCTACTGAAAAGGCCTAGAAACCACGAGTATCTTTAGCATTCAGTTTGTGACACTGAAATACCATTTCTCACTTCAAAGCAAATAGCTATGTGGAGAAATTTCTGGTTCCAGGTTTGGGCAGGAAATGTTCAAGATGAGCCTGGATCATCTTGTCATGCTAGATGGCAAGGAGGCTACCAAAGAGTACTGGGATCATGTCAAAAGAACTCGAGCCATCTTAGAGAGGTTCTCACTGGCCAGAGATGCAACAGTTTGAGCTTGAATAATGATCATTGTAATAGGTTGGGACATATCAAATATATTTAAAAGTTCCTGATGATATTTTTGAAATTGATTCCCTTGTGATTAACAGATACAAATAACTATACATAAAATAGATGAAAAAAACCAAGGATTTACTGTATAGCACAGGGAACTCTATTCAATATCTTGTAATAACATATAATAGAAAATAATCTGAAATATGTATATATAACTGAAAAAATTGGTTCTCAAGATATGAAATAATTTTGCTTTCCTGAAAACTGGACAGTATAGTGAAAGAATCAAGTATTTATCCTACCTTTCTTATATGAACTTTCCTACTGGGATTACCAAGTAGTAGATGAGGGGAAGTATTTCTATATATTAGTATTCTGATCAGTAAAAAAAAAAAAGTGGCAGAATATGCTCATCTTGCAGTCCTTACTGACTGAATGGATGCACATTAAACAGCAATTTTTGTTAAGACTGCAAAGATAGTGAGATGTTACCTATAGACTATTAAGGAATCAATCTTGAGTCTGATCTAGTCTTCTGGATCTAGTTGCCTATTTACGGGAAAGACAAGAACATGTTGAAATGCACAGTGAGTATGTAATCAGCACAATCTAGACTGGGAAATTCAATAAGTCAAGGGTTCCTTGAAAGAAAAGTTGAAATGACAGGGATGGAAAAAGGACCAAAAGATTGAAAGATATTCAGGATCTCAATTTTTAAAAACTTCCTTAGGGATGCATATTTGGGTGACAAAATGCTTAAAAATACAAAGTGATTACTATGAAAGCCAGGATAATGATTGATTATAGTTGGGTAGGAGAGTGGTAGTGGCTTCCCAGCTGGCACTAGTGGTAAAGAACCTGCCTGCCAATGCAGGAGATGGCAGAAACAAGAGTTTGATCCCTGGGTGGGGAAGATAACCTGAAGGAGAACATGGCAACCCCCTCCAGTATTCCTGCCTGGAGAATCCCATGGTCAGAGGAGCCTGGCAGGCTACAGTCCATAGGGTTGCAGAGGATTGGACATGACTGAAGCAACTTAGCATACAGCACTCAAGACTGGTGATTGTGATGGAGTGTATGGAATGTTTCTGAAATGGCTGGCAAACTTTTCTTTCTTAATCTGGATAGTGTCCGCTTGAAACGAATTTGTTGGATTTGTTTTCTGTATCTGTTTTATTTATAATGTAAAAATTGTGTGCTTAGCTAGTGCCTGGAACAAAACATTCTATATATGTGTGTGTGTGTGTGTATATATATATATGTTCATTAATGATCTCAGAAATTTTCCATTGGAGGTGTTAATGTAGACAGTGGCTTTATTACTTTGTGCTAATAATTGTTGGGCTTCTCAGGTGGCTCTAGTGGTAAAGAACCTGCCTGCCAATGCAGGAGGCTTAAGAGCTTGCAGGTTCGATCCCTGGGTCAGGAAGATCCCCTGGAGAAGGGCATGGCAACCCACTCCAGTGTTCTTGCTTGGAGAATCCCATAGACGGAGGAGCCTGGCAAGCTACAGTCCGTGGCATCACACAGAGTCAAACACAAATGAAGCAACTTAGCAGGCATGCATGCTAATAATAGTAAGGGAAAGTGTTGGCTATCTGCTTCTAGTAGATGTCTGAGCTTAAAAAACAAGCAATATGTGAATCAAACATTGTAATACCCCATTTGTGTAGAATGATTGAAAACTATTCTGTAAATTCCAGATTTGTGTTTTTTGTCTGTCTGTCAGTCAGTCAGTTCAGTTGCTCAGTCATGTCCGACTCTTTGCAACCCCATGAATCACAGCACACAAGGCCTCCCTGTCCATCACCAACTCAGGGAGTTCACTCAAACTCATGTCCATCGAGTCAGTTATGCCATCCAGCCATCTCATCCTCTGTCGTCCCCTTCTCCTCCTGCCCCCAATCCCTCCCAGCATCAGTCTTTTCCAATGAGTCAACTCTTCGTATGAGGTAGCCAAAGTACTGGAGTTTCAGCTTTAGCATCATTCATTCCAAAGAACACCCAGGACTGATCTCTTTTAGAATGGACTGGTTGGATCTCCTTGCAGTCCAAGGGACTCTCAAGAGTCTTTTCCAACACCACAGTTCAAAAGCATCAATTCTTGGACGCTCAGCTTTCTTCACAGTCCAACTCTCACATCCATACATGACCACAGGAAAAACCATAGCCTTGACTAGATGGACCTTTGTTGGCAAAGTAATGTCTCCACTTTTCAATATACTATCTAGGTCATAACTTTCCTTCCAAGGAGTAAGTGTCTTTTAATTTCATGGCTGCAATCCCCATCTGCAGTGATTTTGGAGCCCAAAAAAATAAAGTCTGACACTGTTTTCCACTGTTTCCCCATCCATTTCCTATAGTGATGGGCCCAGATGCCATGATCTTCGTTTTCTGAATGTTGAGCTTTAAGCCAACTTTTTCACTCTTCTCTTTCACTTTCATCAAGAGGCTTTTTAGTTCCTCTTCACTTTACATTTCTAAAAATGTATGCTGCCTTCGTTTTACTTTTTGTTGTGTCTCTTGTGAACCTCAGCTATAACTCTAATAGGTAATGAGTGCTTTTTAGTTGTTCTTTATCATTCCTGTCAGTCCTCCAGATAAAATTCATGTTTCCCTTGTTCTTCACATGTGTCTGTCTGGCAGCCCCATCCCATGTTCCTTTAAGTCACTTCTTACCTGCCAGGTAACTAGATGCTATGATTGCTTTTATTATGAGTGTCTTCATAGGCATTAAATCCTGTTAACTGATTTTTTTGGTAACTGTTTCCAAGTCTTTTGCCAGGGCCAGAACTAGTGACTCACTTGCGTTGGGTGCAAAATTTAAGGGAGTATTAAAAAAAAACACATAGGGATCAAGATAAATAACACTTTAATGCACTATATGAAAAAAGATTAGCGTAAAAAAAGAATCCATGATACACAAAGTATCAAAAATTTTTTAAAAGACAAGAACTCTCGGCCAGACTTAGGATGAGGTGAGTGAGGCAGTCACTCTTGGGGTCATGCAAGTGCAAGCTTGGATCCTGTCTTTTAGAATTTTGATATTTTATTCATCATGGATTTTTTTTTTTATTTTAATTTGGTGGCCCTTTAAATTTTACACCTCACTGCACTTTGGTCCTGGCCCTGCCCATTCATTGATCTCTAGAGAATCCAAATCTTCATGTTCTCTTCTGAAATGTCCTGAAGCAGCCTGCATCTGCATGGACAAGTAAATAAACTTTCTGAATGCATTTCATTGGTTTTCATTCACATTTTAGAGAAGTTTGCTTCCATTTTTCTGGGTCCCTTCTTTGAACTATACCTGTTAAGCCTCTTTGGAGCCCCATTAAACCTGTGGATGAGATGCTCATGCATCTCTAGAGCAACTGAAAGTTTTAAAAGTTCTTTCTTATGGAGTATATTATAATATGCATTTTAAAATAAAGGTGAGTTCAGACAAAGTAACCACCGAATTTCTTCTGTCCTTGATTCTCTCAGGCCCATGATAACTTATTTAGCTACTTTTTATGTCTAGTAGTTGGTTTTTACCTTGTAATCATAATCACTTCTACTTTTTTTTAGCTAATTGAACTCATTTCAGTTGTTTTTCTTGAAAAAAAAATATGGTGTTATTTGAGTGCTAATCTAGAAGAAATGAGTGAGGCTTTGTTGAAGCCATTATTTTATAGAAAACAAATCCATAAAGTCCTTGGAGCATTTGGAGATGTTCTAAGAATTAAATTCCTCTTCTAAAACTGTAAAAGTGGAGATTTCTACATGCATGACAAAACTCCAAAATCAAAAGTTATTTGAACAAATTTTTTTAATGTACTGTTTAATTTAGATACAGTAAAATTCATTTTTGGTGCCCTGTTCTATGAGTTTTAACAATACATTGTACAACCACCACCAAAACCAAGAGAGAACAGTTTCATTGCCCTCAGAAGAGTTAGTTATCAAGTTTTAATCACCCTAAGACTTACATTTCCTTTTACTGTTGGCCTGTAGCTATATAAAGATTATATTGTTGTTGTTAAGTCGCTAGGTCCTGTCAAAATCTTTGTGACCCTATGGACTGCAGCACGCCAGGCTTCCCTGTCCTTCACTATCTCCCAGAGTTTGCTCTAATTCATGTCCATTGAGTCAGTGATGCTATGTAACCATCTTATCCTCTGCCACCCTCCTTTCCTTTTGCCTTCTGTCTTTCCCTGCATCAGGGACTTTTCCAGTGAGTTGGCTCTTCGCATCAGGTGGTAAAAGAACTGGAGCTTCAGCTTCAGCCTCAGTCCTTCCAATGAATATTCAGGGTTGATTTCCTTTAGGATTGACTGGTTTGATCTCCTTGCTGTCCAAGGGACTCTGGGAGTCTTCTCCAACACCACAGTTCAAAAGCATCAATTCTTTGGTGCTCAGCCTTCTTTATCGTTCAACTGTTAATGTCTGTACATGAGTACTGGAAAAACCACAGGTTTGACCAAATGAACCTTTGTTGGCAAAGTGACGTCTCTGCTTTTTTAATATGCTGTCTATATTTGTTAATAGCTTTTCTCCCAAAGAACAAGCGTCTTTTAATTTCATGGCTGTACTCACTGTTCATGGTGATTTTGGAGTCAAAGAAAGATCTCTCACCGTTTCCATTGTTTCCCCATCTATTTGCCATGAAATGATGGGAATGAATGCCTTGGTCTTAGTGTTTTGAACGTTGAGTTTTAAGCCAGCTTTTTCACTCTCCTCTTTAACCCTTCCCTAGAGGCCCTTTAAGCTTCCCCGGTGGCTCAGACGGTAAAGTGTCTGCCTGTAATGTGGGAGACCTAGGTTCGATTCCTGGGTTGGGAAGATCCCCTGGAGAAGGAAATGGCAACCCACTCCACTACTCTTGCCTGGAAAATCCCATGGACGGAGGAGCCTGGTGGGCTACAGTCCATGCGGTCGCAGAGTCAGACATGACTGACTGACTTCACTCACTGACTCATCTGCATATCTGAGGTTCTTGATATTTCTCCCAGTAATCTTGATCCCTGATTGTAATTCATCCAAGCCGGCGTTGCACTTGGTGTACTCCACATATAAGTTATATAAACAAGGTGACAGTATACAGCCTTGTCTTTCTCCTTTCCCAAGTTTGAACCAGTCCACTGTTCATGGAAGGTTCTGACTATTGCTTCTTGACCCACATACAGGTTTCTCAGGAGACAGATAAGGTGGTCTGGTATTCCCATCTCTAAGTATTTTCCACAGTTGTGATTCACACCTTCAAGGATTTAGTGTAGTCAGTGAAGCAGAAGTAGATGTTTTTCTGGAATTCTGTTGCTTTCTCCATTATCCAGTGAATGTTGGCAATTTGATCTCTGGTTCTCCTGCCTCTCTGAAACCCAATTTACACATCTCGCTTCACATACTGCTGAAGCCTAACTTGAAGGATTTTGAGCATAACCTTGCTAGCATGTGAAATGAACACAGTTGTTCTATGGTTTGAACATTCTTTGGCATTGCCTTTCTTTGGGATTGAAATGAAAACTGACCTTTTCCAGTCCTATGGCCACTGCTGAGTTTTTCAAATTTGCTGGCATATTGAGTGTAGCACTTTCACAGCATCATCTTTTAGGATTTGAAATAGCTCAGGTGGAATTCCATCACCTCCACTAACTTTGTTTGAAGTAATGCTTCCTAAGGCCCACTTGACTTCACACTGCAGGATATCTGGCTCTAGGTGAGTGATTACACCATCGTGGTCATCCAAATCCTTAAGACCTTTTTTTGTATAGCTCTTCTGTGTATTCTTGCCACCTCTTCTTAATCTCTTATGCTTCTGTTAGGTCCTGTTTCTGTCAGGAAGCTGTTTATGTCTTTTATCGTGCCCATCCTTGCATGAAATATTCCTATGATATCTCCAGTTTTCTTGAAGAGATCTCAGTCTTTCCTATTTTGTTGTTTTCATCTACTATTTTGCATTGTTCATTTAAGAAGGCCTTCTTATCTCTTCTTGCTATACTATGGAACTCTGCATTCAGTTGGATATATCTTTCCCTTTCTCCCTTGCTTTTTGCTTCTCTTCTTTCCTCAGCTATTTGTAAAGCCTCCTCAGACAGCCATTTTCCTTTCTTCCATTTCTTTTTTCTTTGGGATGGTTTTTGTCACTGCCTCCTGTGCAATGTAGCCTCCATTCATAATTCTTTGGGCACTCTTGTCTACCAGATCTAATCCCTTGAATCTATTCATCACCTCCACTGTATAATCATATAAGGGACTTGATTTAGGTCTTATTTGAATGGCCTAGTGGTTTTCCTTTCTTCAGTTTAATCCTGAATTTTTCAACAAGCAGTTCATGATCTGAGCCACAGTCAGTTCCAAGTCTTATTTTTGCTGACTATGTAGAGCTTCTCCATTTTCAACTGCAAAGAATATAATCAGTCTGATTTTGGTATTGACCATTTGGTGATGTCCATGTGTAGAGTCATCTCTTGTGTTGTTAGAAAAGGTTGTTTCCTATGACCAGTGTGTTCTCTTGACAAAACTGTGTTAGCCTTTGCCCTGCTTCATTTTGTACTCCAAGGCCAAACTTGCCTGTTAACAGCAGGTATCTCTTGACTTCCTACTTTTGTATTGCAATCTCCTGTGATGAAAAGGACATCTATTTTTGGTGTTAGTTCTAGAAGGTCCTACAGGGATTACTTCTGATACTTGGCCTTAAATTCCTTCTGCTAAATTACCAGAGTAACAATTTCAGCTTATGTGGACAACACTTATACTAAATTAAGTGTTCTAAAACTCTGAATTTAAACCTTTATTGACTACTGAGCCTAAACTTTCTATAGTTCGGAGGGTTAAAATTATAATACAGGTAACATAGTGTTACGGAGAAGGCGATGGCACCCCACTCCAGTACTCTTGCCTGGAATATCCCATGGACAGAGGAGCCTGGTAGGCTGCAGTCCATGGGGTCGCGAAGAGCTGGACACGACTGAGCAACTTCACTTTCATGCATTGGAGAAGGAAATGGCAACCCACTCCAGTGTTCTTGCCTGGAGAATCCCAGGGACAGCGGAGCCTGGTGGGCTGCCATCTTTGGGGTCGCACAGAGTCAGACATAACTGAAGTGACTTAGCAGTGGCAGCAACACAGTGATAAAATTTAGTACTTGAATTTCTAAGTCAGCTAAGATGTTCAATTAAACTTGAAAGGTTGTATCAATAATCTTTCAATAAATTTCACAGATTTATCTAACACAGTATGTATATATGGAGATATTTATTTTTACTAGTTGGAGCTTCATTGTTTCCTTTATCATAGGGGAATGTATTGATATTTAAACAAAATTGTATTTAAATGTCTTATGTCAAAAACTGTGAAACTCCTAAATGAATCTTGTTTTTAAACTATAGTAACAGTTACAGAAAATTAAAGAAAATAAGGTGGTTTCATATAGCCTGTTTTATATTCTGTAGGTCATCACAAATGGAACTGTTATGATTTAGAGTTCTCTATATTCCTCTAATACTACCAAGTAGAAATCTTCAAGGATTGCTTAAATTTGTAATCTG
Organism: Bos indicus x Bos taurus; assembly: GCF_003369695.1. Lineage (NCBI taxonomy): Eukaryota > Metazoa > Chordata > Mammalia > Artiodactyla > Bovidae > Bos > Bos indicus x Bos taurus. Next base: position 84,482,010 of record NC_040105.1, on the reverse strand, counting down.
TGCAATTTAGTCTTGCCTATTAGTGTCTACATCTTGTGATTTTGCAGATGGCTGAGAACATCCTTAACTTTGTATTAAGCTAAGTGAAATTTTTGCCTTAATAATATTTATGTACTTGTTCAAAATCCTAGTAGTCAAACCTTGTAGCTTCCAGTTTTCATTTTTCCTTTTAATGTCAAGTAATTTCCTTAACTCAAAATAACTTATGTTGAACTCATTTTCAGTTGGCATGTCTAAAAGAATATGGACAGTTTACCTTCTGAGTTTGTTTTTAAGTCAAACTATAAGACTTAAGAGAGTTGCTTGTTGGAATTGAGAACACAAAAGAAATAGATGAGCTACTGCTTATAAGGTATTACAGTTGTGGTATCACTACTTCGTTTGTTTCTTTTGTAGTGATTGCTTCACCATCGTATCCATACCTCTCTGCTCCTATTCCTGCTGCTGCTGGTCCTCTACCACCTCCACCTCCTCCGTTACCACCACCAACTCCTCCTTCTCTTGAGGTAGGAGAGGCTTCAAACTTAGCACTGCCACCTCCACCTTATTCCTGTGATCCAAGTGGCAGTGATCTGCCTCAAGGTAAGTAGGTTTTGACACTTACGTGGGGGTTATTTAGGTCTGTTTTTCTCTTTTTAATTTTAGAGCATATCTCTCTTTGGTTGACCAATGAGGGTAGGGTGAGGGGACCAAAAGGAAACTGAGAGCAATGCTGGGGAAATGACTAAGGAAAGGAGCAACTGAAAGCTGAGAATATCTTTTGCATCATCAAGAAGAGGATGATTGAGCTGACTCATGCTGCTTTTCTAAGGTAGCTACATGTCTGCCCTGAAGAAGATTTGCAGCTGGGTATCTGTTCTCAACTATTTTTCTTGAAAAGTAGGAGTTGATAACAAAATTTTCTCCATTTATTTAATGCCCACCACAAGTACATGAAATTGTTGCATTATTGATATTTAGGATTCCAACTGAATTTTGAGGAATTGGAAAAGGTTTTTGGGAGAGGAGTTGCTGGGGAGGTCTGGTCTGCCTTGAATTTCCTTAATTAAACTAAGGATAGCTTTCCAATGGAAGTTTGTTGTTACCCCTCAGTGTATCTCAAAAGAGAATTGTAATTGAAAGTTGTTTGTAGCTTATTTATACTTTCTTTTCTTTTTTGTTGTAACTTTCCATTGATTCTTTTAACTGCTTCTCTGTCTTATTTTGTTTTTTCAGCCCCTAAGGTAGTCTTCAAGATCTTCAACTTCATTCTGTTCTTTTTCTCTTCCTTAAAAGTTGATATCAACTTTGTGTAGATGATTTCTAAATCTGTCTGGCCTTGGCCTCTACTTACTTGCTAGACAGTTTCATTTGGCTTTCTTTATTTCAGATTCACTCTGTCTGTAATAAAATTCATCTTCATCTCCCTTCTTTATTCTCTTTATGTGTGTAAAACATTGACTCTTCTCCTTGGTTTTCTATTTTGTTAGTAATGTATCATTTCCACCTAATTCACCCAGGATCTAAACTCTGATCCCTTTACTCCTCTCCTTTCACCTACCTACCCTTGCCCAAGATCTTCTCAGTACATAATGCTGATTATTGCATTTTCCAACATTTTATTATGAAAATGTTTAAACATAAATTTGAATTTTAAAATAAATATTCATATATATACCACCTATATTCCTTTGTAAACATTTAACTATACTTGCATTACTATGTGTTTCTGTTTTTTCCTCCATCCATCTCTCTGTCCATCAATTAATCCATCTTTTCAAAGATGGATTTCAAAGTAAGTTGTAGACATCATTCTTCCCCATAAAAACTTCAGCATACGTATCATTTACTAGAGTTTGGATCTATTTTTCTTTTGGTGTGATGTCTACTTATAATGAAATGAGCAAAACTTATGTGTACACTTGCTGAGTTTTGACAAATGAGTATGTGCACTTGTATAACCCAAATACCCATCAAGGTATAGAACATCATTATCCCACAAAGTTCACTCATTCCCCTTCCCAGTCGTTCCCCACCCCTCTTTCTACTTCCCCTTAGAGATAATCACTATTCTGATATTTTTCTTCTGTAATTTTACCTGTTTTAAAATTTCAGATGAATATAATCATACAATATGTACTCTTTATGAATGGCTTCTTAAACTCAATGCAGTGTTTTTGAGATTGTTCCATGTTGCTTCATATATCAGTAGTCTGTTTGTATTGCTGAGTAAGTATTTCATTGTATAGGTATTCCATAGTTTGTCCATTCTCCTGTTGAGGGACACCTGGACTATTTCTAATTTGGGTCTGTTATGGATAAAGCTGCTATGAATATGCTTGTAAAAGTCTTTGTGAACATGTGTTTTCATTTCCCTTGGGCAGGTACCTAGGAATGTTCTCCCGACCCCCACTCTTCCATCTAACTTCCTATTTAAATCCTATCATTTTCATGATCCCACCCCAATTACACTTCAAAGTGATGTTTTTCAGTTCTTATAGCCCTTGCCTGCCATTTTTTGACAGCTTGAGATATAATTCATACACCATACGAGTCATCCATGTAAAGTATATATCAGATCAGATCAGATCAGTCGCTCAGTCGTGTCCGTCTCTTTGCGACCCCATGAATTGCAGCACGCCAGGCCTCCCTGTCCATCACCAACTCCCGGAGTTCACTGAGACTCACGTCCATCGAGTCAGTGATGCCATCCAGCCATCTCATCCTCTGTCATCCCCTTCTCCTCTTGCCCCCAATCCCTCCCAGCATCAGAGTCTTTTCCAATGATTTGTATATTCACAGATTTGTTCAGCCATCACCACTGTCTAATTCCAGAACATTTTCATAACCCCAAAAGAAACCCTATACCAATTAGCAGTTAGTCTTCATTCTCTCTGGTCCTGGCAACTACTGTTCTGCTTTCCATCTCTAGATTTGCCTATTCTGGACATACAGTTCTGCCTATTCTGGAGTCATATAATATGTGGTCTTTTGTAGGCTGACTTCTTTCACTTGGCATAGTGTTTTCAAGGTTCATCCATGTTGTAACATATATCATTATTTCTTTCTTTTTTCAGCTGAGTAACAGTCCATTATATATAGATACACTTCATTATCTATTAGTTGATGGACATTTGGGTTGTTACTACATTTTTGCTATTGTGAATAATACTGGTGTGTATTTTGTATGCAGATTTTGTGTGAATATATGTGAATACCAAGAGGTGGAATCCCATGACATTTGTGGGTTTACTTCCTGCTATTATCTTTTCATATTCTTCAGCTTGAGCATTAGGCTTTTATACTGTACTCCTACATAATAGTCAGAATACAAGCTCATTGTTTTAAAGAGGCAGTAAATACATTTGTATGTATTGGGAGTCTCCAACTTAAGAAGGAGGGGCTTTCTGAGAGTTTGTTAGTAAAACTTGTTATATTGATAAGAATATATGTGAATTCCAGGTCAATCAGTAAAAATGCATTTAGAGCTATAATTGAAATGCTAAGGCTATTCCCTCTTCTCTCATACATCTAGTTTTTTTTTAATTTATTTTATTTTTAAACTTTACATAATTGTATTAGTTTTGCCAAATATCAAAATGAATCCATCACAGGTATACAGTTCTATGTCTGGAGAAATTTTATCACCTTAGGGTATAATTTGAGTTACCCTGCTCATTGCCTCCTCTTTTTGGAGTTCTAGTGGTGGTATATTTGTCATGTTAAATAAAAACAAGGTAGATTGTTTTAAACAGTGCTGGTTATCTTAGTGGACATTACTGATCCTGGCATTCATAGATCATTAATTTGTACTGTGTCTTAGCTCCAAAGATGAGTATGATTGCTTTTGTAGTAGATTTGTATTAAAATAAAATTCTAGTCTTGAGACAAGCGAGAAAATGCCTTTATTACATTCTTTCTAAGTGTTTGCATAGTAGTATTCCTGTAACATCTGCCTAATATTAAGAGTAGAATTAAAATATGTATTTCTTGATTAAACTTTCAGTTAGAACATGATCTTAGTGGTAGGTAAATGGTCATTTACTATAAGGTAGGATTGAGGGTAGTGTTGATGTGGGAAGACTACATTTGTTGTATATACATTAAATAGTCGAAGAGAAGAGCTCTTTAAGTGGTAAGTTTTAATTTTTTATGTCATCTAGTCACTAAAATTTAAATATTTAATTTTAGATACAAAAGTTTTGCAGTACTATTTCAATCTGGGATTACAGGTAAGAATCCTATTAAAATTGCTTTGATTTAAAAAAAGCTATCTTAAAAATGTAAGCTGTTTTGCTAAGCAGACTCTTGAACCTTAAAACCCAAGAATACTTTGAGTGACCTAAAAGGTTTATTTCTGTCTTTATATCTCTGAAGGTGACCCAGGCCAATTTTGTACTTTAACCTCCTAGTGCCTCAGCTTCTCTTATAAAATAGTTGTTAAATTGTTGTGAATGGGGTCTCTATGCAATACAACTTTAGCATATATTGGCTTCCATGTTTAACATCATATGCTAATGGTTCACTATGTTTTTCTGTCTCAAATGGATTATCCTATTTACTTAAAACATTTTTGTGGCTATTTCTGTATTTTATGTGAAAAGTAATTAGACTAAGTCAAAGACATTTAAAGAGCTGTATTATTTTTAAAGCACTCATGTTCATAGATACTTGCCACTGATTTTTACCACTTCCCTGAGTTGTAGAAAGGGAATATTGACAAATATCTTAATATCACTGAAAGGTATTTCTGATATCAGGTAAGAGCTCTTTTACTTTATTCTTTCAGGGATCATTTCCCCTTGAAATACATTTCTGATAAGATAAAATGGCATATTTTCTGAAAAAGAATGATGCATCTTAAAATTTGGCTGATGATATACTAAATTAGATACTCTCCTGGATAATACTCAGATTAGTTTGTATTTTCTAAGACATTGATTTTCCTAAAACCTTGAACATATCATTTCCAGGGAACTATCTTCCCCGATTGGCACACATTTATAATTTAAGGGTAATGGAGTGGATTTTTGTCCTTGAAACTGTATTTCCTAAATGCAGTTCCCTGTGTTGTACAGTATAGTCTCCTACATTTTGTTGTTGTTCTTTAGTCACTAAGCCATGTGCTATTCTTTTGGGACCCCATGGACTGTAGCCTGCCAGGCTCCTCTGCCCATGGGATTTCCCAGGCAAGAATTCTGGAGTGGGGTGCCATTTCCTTCTCCAGGGGATCTTCCTGACACAGAGATTGAACCCACATCTCCTGCATGGCAAGCAGATTCTTATGTAGAATAGATATTTTAATATTTTCTCATATTAAAAGTAATAGCATTCATTATGGAGCATATGGAAAATACTAATGTGTAAAGAAAACAAATCACTTGTGTAATCAATGTACACTTTGATATATTTCCTTATGGCTTATTTCATAAAATATGGACTAGGCTATGTATTTTGTAAACTTTTTAAGTTAAACAATATGAACACTTTTTTTTTTTTATTTGATGCCATGATTGTTTTATTGCCTGTATTGTATTACATCATGGCTGTATCATAATGCCCTCTAGTTTCTTATTGTTTAATATTTAGGCTGTTAACTTTTTTGCCTTTAAAAATAATGCTATAACAAATATCTTTGTATACAAACCATTGTGTATATCTCTAATTTCCTTAGAGTGCTTTCCTTAAAGAATTCCTGGTCCAAATATGAAATACAGAGGCTGCGAAAGATGTTAAAGTTGCTATGGAGAATAGATTTTCTAAATATCATGTCATTTATTTCAAAAGTCATTGTTATCTCACCTGAAAATCATGGCCTAGCTTTTTTTTTTTTTTCTCAGTGAACAATGGTGCTACTTTAAGAAAAGAAATAGTAAAGTTTTTTTTTTTTTTTTTTTTACTTTCTTGCCCAAGTGCTACCACCACAGCTTCTGGCACTCCATGGTCTATGTGCCACAGATGCAACAGCAGCAGCTTCATGCAGAGAATTATCCAGTCTATACTGAGCCACCACCTCTAGTAGATCAAACCATTCCTCAGTTATACAGTGAGGTGGAGAGACAAGATGGCACACAGGCAGAAGTATCAGCAAATGGTAAGCATGTAGTGAGAAATTTTCTACAAGAAAGACAATTGAATTTTATTGTTTATAACAATAACAGCCTTCAGATGTTATACTAGACCAACATTTCTTTAATTTATTTTATGTAACTATGTAACTGTGTATTGCAATAGAAGTGTAGAAATAGGAAGATCAGTTTAAACCTTTTCCTAAATTCGGTTCATTTAATCAGTAGCTTTATTTTTTAAATTTTGCATATATATATATATATATATTTTTTTTTTTTTTGAGAAGTAAATGGCAACCCACTCCAATAGTCTTGCCTGGAGAAGCCCATGGACAGAGGAGCCTGGTGGGCTATAGTCCATGGGGTTGCAAGAGTCGGACACGACTTAGTGACTAAACCACCCTCATATATTTTTAATTGGAGGATAATTGCTTTACAGTGTCGTGGTGGTCTCTGCCATACATCACTGTGGATCAGTCATAATTTTATGTACATGTCTTCTCCCTCTTGAGCCTTCCCCCCTCCATTTCACCCCTCTGGGTCATCAACCGAACACCAGGCTGAGCTCCCTCTGTTATACAGCAGCTTCCCACTAGCTATCTATTTTACACATGATAGTGTGTATATGTCAATGCTACTTTCTCAATTTGTCCTACCCTCTCCTTCCTCCCACTGTGTCCACCTGTCTGTTCTCTACGTCTACATCTGCATTTCTTCTGTGTAAAGAGGTTCATCAGTACTATTTTTTAGACTCCGTATATATGCGTTAATATACTATATTTGTTTTTCTCTTTCTGACTTTCTTCACTGTGCATAAGAGGCTCTAGGTTCATCCACCTCACAACTGACTCAAATTTATTCCTTTTTAGGGCTGAGTAATATGTACCACGACTTTGTTATCCATTCATCCTACACCAGCATTTTTTAAAGCATGGTACATGAACCTCTTGGGGTCCCTTGGGGCTCTTTCAAGGGATCCATGAGGCTAAAAGTATTCATTGTAATACATGGATTTTGTCTCTTTTGCTGTGTTAGGTTTGTATTAAGAGTGCAAAAATCAGTGTGGGTAGAATAGCTGGCACCTAAGCACAAATCAAAGCAGGGGCACCAAACTGTGCTAGTAATCAGCATCTTCACACATGCTTGATATAAAAATACCAGCTTTATTTATATTGTGTTTGATCAAAGATGTTCTTATTTTAACAAATTTTTAATCTTTGAAAAATTGTATTTAATATTGTATATGACAAAATAGGAAGTATTCAGAAAGCTCTCTGCATATCTAAGTATGATAATTGACTTTAAAAGAAAAGGATTTGTGAGCTTGAGTTTCGAGCTAAACTAGCTGACTTTCATGGAACGCTATTTTTACTTGACAGAAAGATAGACAAACTGTGGTTGTTCAGACTGGGGATCTGGCAGAAATTTTCTCAAATGAACAGCTAAGCCTGTCACTTCAATAAGGGAAATGGATAGTATGTTTTTTTGTCAAAGATAGAAATTCCAACTTTCAAATATAAGTTATCCAGAATTATAATTTTTATCTAATAACCATGAGCTTGACAGCTTCTAGTACATAATTATTTCTTTTAATAAAATAGGTGATGGGGGACTATTTATGATAGTTTTTTACATTGTATAATGAAATGTATGAACATGTGGGAGATCTGTATAACTTAGTGAAATAGTATTTTCACAATTACCATGTATAATCTTACCTGTGCATGATTTTGTAAAAGATGTCTGCAAGAAAAAACGATGGATTTTAATGTTAACAAAGTATGAAAAGTCCACATTGTGATTGACGTCTCAGAAATCACCACTTACCTAGTCTTGGTGTAGCATCAAAGAATATCTACAGTTATCTGAAAAGGCTAATTAAGACTTCTCTCTTTTCCAGCTACATATCTGTATGAGGCCAGATTTTCTTCATGTATTTCAACTAAATATATCATAATGTGTATGTGTGTTAAGTCGCTTCAGTCATGTCCAGCTTTTTGCGGCCCTATGGACTATAGCCCACCAGGCTCCTCTGTCCATGGGATTCTCCAGGCAAGAATACTGAAGTGGATATATCATAATAGATAAAATACAGAAGCAGATATGAGAATCCATCTGTCTTCTATTAAGCCATACATTAGAGATTGCACAAGTGTAAAACACTGCCACTGGTTTCACAATTTTTTTTTGGAGGGGGGGCGAATAATACAGATTTTTATGAAAAAATGAGTTTAACATAGTGGGTTTATTTTTATGTGAAATAACATATTTAACTTCGTTTAATTCCTAATGGGATAAATATTGATAAATATAACCCACATAAGCAAAAGCTATTTGAGATCCTCAATTTTTAAGAATGTAAGGGGATCCTGAGACCAAAGAGTTTGAGACCTCTGTGCCAGACCATAAGGATGCTGCTTTTTTTGTCAGTTTATAGTATAATATGGATCAGGAGGCATTTTGAAGGGTTTAGACTAGGATCTTTGGACTGCCCATCTTAGAATCAGCAGGAGGTAGAACAATGTATACTAACCGAACCAAATCTGCTTTCCATTCCAGCAACTGCTACTTGATGGATGTGATTTCTGCTAAGTTACCTAAGCTCCCTAAGTCTGATTTTATATAAAATGGGAAATAATATATTTTATGACTTTCCAGACTTGTTATAAGAACTAAATGAGACCTTATATGTATAAGTATACTGATCCTGTTGTGTGTGAGGAATGTGAATTTTCTTTCTCTCCTCCCTTTTCTGAAGGCATATTATAGTTTAGAATATTAGGACTATAAAATCTCATCCCTCATGTGGTGGTATGATGTGCTCCATGCTAATACAAATTAAAATATCAATTTTTATTGCCTTTTTGTTCCACTTACCTTTTATAGAGCTATTTTTATTGTAGTAAACATGAGACAGTGCCTGTCTTAATTTCACAAAACAAAGTTAAGTTATCCCAAGTAATAAAGGAATCCATTAAAAAAAAACATTTATATAGTCACTATAATGGCAGAACAGCATCTGTTTATTTCCACTAAAACTGATGCAGTGGAAGTGCTATAAAATTAAAATGATGCTAGCATGTTAATGCGGAGAAGGCAATGGCACCCCACTCCAGTACTCTTGCCTGGAAAATCCATGGACAGAGGAGCCTGGTAGGCTGCAGTCCATGGGGTCGCTAAGAGTCGGCACGACTGAGCGGCATCACTTTCACTTTTCACTTTCATGCATTGGAGAAGGAAATGGCAACCCACTCCAGTGTTCTTGCCTGGGGAATCCCAGGGACGGGGAAGTATGGTGGGCTGCCATCTACGGGGTTGCACAGAGTTGGACACAACTGAAGCAACTTAGCAGTAGCAGCAGCAGCATATTAATGACATTCAAAGGATGACTCTTAAATTTTTGGAATGCTTTTCAGAATTTTACCTTCAAGTATAGACAAAACTGTAAAAACACTTGAATTTTTAATTGCTGAAATAATACAAAATGGCTATTTGGGTGATATGTGTCATACGGGAAAAATATTTGATAATTCTGACCAACTCTTTTAAGAACTTAATTGACAAAAATGACTCTAGAGAATGTTTCTTTGTGTATTTTGTCTGTTGATACCTAACTCATCCCAGAAAGGTAGCTGTCTCTAGGTAGAGTACATTTGATATATTTTATATACATATATGTTTAATTTTAATTAGAAAATTTTTATATTTTAGTAGTCTGTTTTAGTAATGTTCATATCCAAAGTGTTTCTCCTACAATTCTAGGATCTTTTCTTAGAGTTAATGCTAATTAATTACTTAATTTAATTAGTTAATTTCATTTTTACCTCAAGAACATCTATTTATGTTGATGTTTAGTGAATCTTTGTATATGAAGTGTACTTTCTTTGTTTCAGGTACTTTTCCAAATGCTGACCCTGCATCTGTCCCTCATGGAGCAGTCTATTATCCAGTGATGTCAGATCCGTATGGGCAGCCACCTTTGCCAGGTTTTGATTCCTGCCTTCCTGTTGTGCCAGATTATCCCTATGTTGCTCCCTGGCATCCAGTTGGTGCAGCATATGGTGGTTCTCCACAAATTCATGGTGCTATGAATCCTGGGCCACTTGGTTATATTGCTGCCCCTCCCTCAGCTTCTCATTATGTACCTCAGAATATGTAAGATTCAGCAGTATGAAGTATTATTGCACTGCCATCTTTCTTGCTATTTTGGCTTTAAAAAGTGTTTTATGTTAGTGTTTAAGTGATTTAGGGTGGTTAGAGTGGTTACTATTATATCTGTCTTTAAGATTATTTTATCTTTTGATTTAAAATAGTACTTTAAAGGAGTATTTCTTTGGGTTGTAAATAACGAAATTGAGATGAATGTACAACTAGCCCCATATTTGAGCACATTTCCTTGTATTCAGCTATTTTCTTGTCAGCCAGCTTGTCAGCTTTATATTAGCTGATTGTACCAACTGATAAAAGGAATAAATCATACGAACTGTTTCCTGGGTTCACATGTCACACATCATATTAAACAATACAAATTTGGAAAGCCTTCTACTTTTTTCTAGAAAATGAAGCAAAACCAAGAGCATTTGCTTCTGGGTAACTAAATAATATTAAAAGAGAGAGCTTTTCAGGTTTCTTAAGAATCGTCTGACCTGAGTTGCATTCTATGATATTAACCAGTTTTGAAGGCACATGGTGCTCTGCTTTAGATTTATCCCATATACTATTGTTTAATATTGGATTTATGTAATTGTTTTACTGCACAGTATTGATGTCCTTTGCACATTAGCAGTAAATAAAAATTAGCATTTAAAATTGCTAAAATGACTGAGATGTTTTTCTCTTTTGCATTTTCATGGCAGCAAAGAGTACCAGATATTTCATTGTATCCATATGTTTTCCCCTGCTATTTTGGTTGGCAAAAAGCATGAATTTATAGCATGAACTGGCAGGGTCAATTGAAATGTTATTTAATCTCAAGATATTGCAATGCATACTACTATATCTAGTTCTTTTCTCTTGAGAATGTTCCTTTAAGTTGTGTTTCTGTTTTTCCTTTTTAAAATATACTAATTCCCTCATGGAATTTTAATCTAGATTTACTTTCTCATTGCCATGTTCTTCAACTAGTTGTTGAATCTTTTTCTTAAATTAATTACTTTATTTTAATTGGAGGCTAATTACTTTACAATACTGTAGTGGTTTTTGCCATACATTGACATGAATCAGCCATGGGTGTACATGTGTTCCCCATCCTGAACCCCCCTCTCAACTCCCTCCCATCCCATCCCTCAGAGTCATCCCAGTACACTGGCCCTGAGCACTCTGTCTCATGCATTGAACCTGGACTTGCGATCTGTTTCACATATGGCAATATACATGTTTCAATGCTATTCTCTCAAATCATCCCACCCTAGCCTTCTCCCACAGAGTCCAAAAGTCTGTTCTTTACATCTGTGTCTCTTTTGCTGTCTTGCATATAGGGTCATGGTTACCATCTTTCTAAATTCCATATATATGCGTTAATATACTGTATCAGTGTTTTTTCTTTCTGGCATACTTCACTCTGTAAAATAGGCTCCAGTTTCATCAACCTCATTAGAACTGATTCAAATGCATTCTTTTTAATAGCTGAGTAATATTCCACTGTGTATATGTACCACAGATTTATTATCCATTTATCTGCCAATGGACATCTAGGTTGCTTCCATGTCCTGGCTATTGTGAACAGTGCTGCGATGAACATTGGGGTACATGTGTCTTTTCACTTCTGGTTTCCTCAGTGTGTATGCCCAGCAGTGGGATTGCTGGGTCATATGGCAGTTCTATTTCCAGTTTTTAAAGGAATCTCCACACTGTTCTCCATAGTGGGTGTACTAGTTTGCATTCCCACCAACAGTGTAAGAGGGTTCCCTTTTCTCTGCACCCTCTCCACCATTTATTGTTTGTAGACTTTTTGATAGCAGCCATTCTGACCAGTGTGAGATGGTACCTCATTGTGGTTTTGATTTGCATTTCTCTGATAATGAGTGATGTTGAGCATCTTTTCATGTGTTTGTTAGCCATCTATATGTCTTCTTTGGAGAAATGTCTGTTTAGTTCTTTGGCCCATTTTTTGATTGGGTCGTTTATTTTTCTGGAATTGAGCTGCATGAGCTGCTTGTATATTTTTGAGATTAACCCTTCGTCATTTGCTTCATTTGCTATTATTTTCTCTCATTCTGAAGGCTGTCTTTTCACCTTGCTTATAGTTTCCTTTGTTGTGCAAAAGATTTTAAGTTTAATTAGGTCCCACTTGTTTATTTTTGCTTTTATTTCCAACATTCTGGGAGGTGGGCCATAGAGGATCCTGCTGTGATTTATGTCAGACAGTGTTTTTCCTATGTTTTCCTCTAGGAGTTTTATAGTTTCTGGTCTTACGTTTAGATCTTTAATCCATTTTGAGTTTATTTTTGTGTATGGTGTTATAAAGTGATCTAATTTCATTCTTTTACAAGTGGTTGACCAGTTTTCCCAGAACCACTTGTTAAAGAGATTGCCTTTTCTCCTTTGTATAGTCTTGCCTCCTTTGTCAAAGATAAGGTGTCCATAGGTGAATGGATTTGTCTCTGGGCTTTCTATTTTGTTCCATTGATCTATATTTCTGTCTTTGTGCCAGTACCATACTGTCCTGATGACTGTAGCTTTGTAGTATAGTCTGAAGTCAGGCAGGTTGATTCTTCCAGTTCCATTCTTCTTTCTCAAGATTGCTTTGGCTATTTGAGGGTTTTTGTATTTCCATACAAATTGTGAAATTATTTGTTCTAGCTCTGTGAAAAATACCGTTGGTAGCTTGTTAGGGATTGCATTGAATCTACAGATTGCTTTGGGTAGTATACTCATTTACACTATATTGATTCTTCCGATCCATGAACACGGTATTTTTCTCCATGTATTAGTGTCCTCTTTGATTTCTTTCACTGGTATTTTATAGTTTTCTATATATAGGTCTTTTGTTTCTTTAGGTAGATATATTCCTAAGTATTTTATTCTTTTCGTTGCAATGGTGAATGGAATTGTTTCCTTAATTTCTCTATTTTCTCATTATTAGTGTATAGGAATGCAAGGGATTTCTGTGTGTTGATTTTATATCCTGCAACTTTACTATATTCATTGATTAGCTCTAGTAATTTTCTGGTGGAGTCTTTAGGGTTTTCTATGTAGAGGATCATGTCATCTGCAAACAGTGAGAGTTTTACTTCTTCTTTTCCAATTTGGATTCCTTTTATTTCTTTTTCTGCTCTGATTGCTGTGGCCAAAACTTCCAAAACTATGTTGAATATTAGTGGTGAAAGTGGACACCCTTGTCCTGTTCCTGACTTTAGGAGAAATGCTTTCAATTTTTCACCATTGAGGATAATGTTTGCTGTGGGTTTGTCATATATAGCTTTTATTATGTTGAGGTATGTTCCTTCTATTCCTGCTTTCTGGAGAGTTTTTATCATAAATGGATGTTGAATTTTGTCAAAGGCTTTCTCTGCATCTATTGAGGTAATCATATGGCTCTTATTTTTCAACTTGTTAATGTGGTATATTACATTGATTGATTTGCAGATATTGAAGAATCCTTGCATCCCTGGGATAAAGCCCACTTCATCATGATGTATGATCATTTTAATGTGTTGTTGGATTCTTATTGCTAGAATTTTGTTAAGGATTTTTGCATCTATGTTCATCAGTGATATTGGCTTGCAGTTTTCTTTTTTTGTGGCATCTTTGTCAGGTTTTGGTATTAGGGTGATGGTAGCCTCCTAGAATGAGTTTGAAAGTTTACCTTCCTCTGCAGTTTTCTGGAAGAGTTTGAGTAAGATAGGTGTTAGCTGTTCTCAAAATTTTTGGTAGAATTCAGTTGTGAAGCTGTCTGGTCCAGGGCTTTTGTTTGCTGGACAATTTCTGATTACAGTTTTGATTTCTGTGCTTGTGATGGGTCTGTTAAGATTTTCTATTTCTTCCTGGTTCAGTTTTGGAAAGTTATACTTTTCTAAGAATTTGTCCATTTCTTCCAAGTTGTGCATTTTATTGGTATATAGTTGCTGATAGTAGTCTGTTATGATCCTTTGTATTTGCGTGTTGTCTGTTGTGATTTCTCCATTTTCATTTCTAATTTTGTTGATTTGATTCTTCTCCCTTTTTTTCTTGATGAGTCTGTCTAATGATTTGTCTATTTTATCTATCTTCTCAAAGAACCAGCTTTTAGCTTTGTTGATTTTTGCTGTGTTTTTTCTTTTTCATTTATTTCTGCCCTAATTTTTTTTCTTTCCTTCTACTAACCCTGGGGTTCTACTTTTTTTTTTCCTCTAGGTGTAGAGTTATGTTTTTTATTTGATTTTTCTCTTGTTTCTTGAGGTAATCTTGTATTGATATGAACCTTCCCCTTAGCACTGCTTTTACTGAATCCCATAGGTTTTGGGTTGTGTTTTCAATTTCATTCATTTCTATGCATATTTTGATTTCTTTTTGATTTTTTCTGTGGTTTGTTGGCTTTCAGAAGTGTGTTGTTTAGCCTCCATATGTTTTATATTTTTAACAGGTTTTTTCCTGTAGTTGACATCTAATCTTACCACATTATCAGCAAAGATGATTGGAATGATTTCAATTATTTTGAATTTACCAAGGCTAGATTTATGGCCCAGGATGTGAACTGTCCTGGAGAAGGTTCCGTGTGCACTTGAGAAAAAGGTGAAATTCATTGTTTTGGGGTGAAATGTCCTATAGATATCAATTAGGTCTAACTGCTCCATTGTATCATTTAAAGTTTGTGTTTCCTTGCAAATTTTCTGTTTAGTTGATCTATCCATAGGTGTGAATAGGGTATTATATTCTTCCACTATTACTGTGTTACTGTTTATTTCCCTTTTCATACTTGTTAGCATTTGTCTTACATATTGCGGTGCTCCTATGTTGGGTGAATATATATTTATAATTATGTCTTCTTCTTGGATTGATCCTTTGATCATTATGTAGTGTCCTTTGTCTCTTTTCATGACCTTTATTTCAAAGTCTGTTTTATCTGATATGAGTATTGCTACTCCTGCTTTCTTTTGGTCTCCATTTGTGTAAAATATCTTTTTCCAGCCCTTCACTTTCAGTCTGTATGTGTCCCTTGTTTTGAGGTGGGTCTCTTGTAGACAGCATATATAGGGGTTTTGTCTTTGTATCCATTCGGCCAGTCTTTGTCTTTTGGTTGGGGCATTCAACCCATTTACGTTTAAGGTAATTATTGATAAGTATGATCCCGTTTCCATTTACTTTGTTGTATTGGGTTTGAGTTTATACACCTTTTTTTGTGTTTCCTGTCTAGAGAAGATCCTTTAGCATTTGTTGAAGAGCTGGTTTGGTGATGGTGAATTCTCTCAGCTTTTGCTTGTCTATAAAGCTTTTGATTTCTCCTTCATATTTGAATGAGATCTTGCTAGATATAGTAGTCTGGGTTGTAGATTTTTCTCTTTCATCACTTTAAGTATGTCCTGCCATTCCTTTCTGACCTGAAGAGTTTATTTTGAAAGATCAGCTGTTATCCTTATGGGAATCCCCTTGTGTGTTATTTGTTGCCTTTCCCTTGCTGCTTTTAATATTTGCTCTTTGTTTTTGAACTTTGTTAATTTGATTAGTATGTGTCTTGGAGTGTTTTGCCTTGGGTTTATCCTGTTTGGGACTCTCTGGGGTTCTTGGACTTGGGTGACTATTTCCTTCCCCATTTTAGGGAAGTTTTCAACTATTATCTCTCAAGTATTTTCTCATGGCCTTTCTTTTTCTCTTCTTCTGCTGTGATTCAAATGTTGTGGCATTTGACGTTGTCCCACTTCCCAGGTTTAAAACTCAGGTTCAGGTTCTCAGGTACTGCACAAAGGCACAGACTTGGTTGGGCCTGCGTTTTGTGCACTTCCCAGGTCCAAGCAGCTCAGGCACCAGGTGCTTGGCAAGTGTGCTGTCCCAGGTGTGTGGTGTGTCTTATCACCTCCCAGGTCCCAGCTGCTCGGTTTCCTGGGTGTGCAATGAGAGCACTGTCTCAGGTGTGCCATGTGTCTCCTCTGGGGAGCTGATCTCAAGCCTTGACCCTCCTGGTGGATGTCAACCGTCCAGGATCCAAGGAAGACTTGGTTAGCAACTGGGAATCTGCTCACAGTTTGGTGGAGGATCTGTCTCTGGGGCCAAGATTGCCCTTTGCCTTCTGCCTCTGGCTGTTGCCCGCCTGCCTCTCCGCCTCTCACAGGGGAATGGGCCTGTCTGCAGCTGGCTAGCTGTCCTCTGGTATTCACTCAATCCTTTGTTCTGTGAGCAGACCAGGGTGTGCCTTAGGTTAGAGCTTTTTGCGGGAATGTTTTCTCTCTCCTTTTTTTTTCCTCTCTCTGATTAACCCAGAGTTTGGGTTGCTCTCTCATGTTAGCTCCCTCAGATTGTCCTCAGGGCATTGAGGCCCAGTCTTTACCATAAGCATGCAACCTGTGCCTCCCTGTTCAGCCCCTACTTGCTGCTGGTGGACATGAGCATTTGGGCTACTTCTCCACTGGGAGTTGCAGTTAGGCACATATTCTGTATTTTTTTTTTCCATTCTGGTTATGTTACCCTCTGAGATTCCAAAACTCCCCACATACCTGCCAGTGAGAGGGTTTCCTGGTGTTTGGAAACTTCTCCTCCTTCATGACTCCCTCCCTGGGACAGGTCTCCATCCCTAACTCTTTTGTCTCTATTTTTGTCTTTTATATTTTGTCCTACCTTCTTTGGAAGAGAATGCACTGCCTTTCTGGGTGACTGGTGTCCTCTGCTAGCATTCAGAAGTTGTTTTGTGGAATTTGCCCAGCATTCAAATGATCTTTTGATGAATTTGTGGGGGAGAAAGTGGTCTCCCTATCCTTTTCCTCCACCGTCTTAGGACCACCCCTGTTGAATCTTTAAGTTGTTTAGATTTACCTCATATCTGCCCAGGCCTACCTTATCTTTAGCTTTCTCTGAGACTTATTTTATCAGCCTTTCTTTTCTGCCTTCTCCCTTTAACCTACCCAAAGACCACAAAATTTTCTGTATTCATTAGTTTTCTGAGACGTAATTCATCACAATGCTCTGCTCTGTCTCACCTACAAACGTCTATTTTGTTGCCACAAAACTTATTAATATTTCCTCCTTTAAAAGTTATTTATGCTTGTGAATCATTCTGTTCTTTTCCACCTTAAGGCAAACCCCAGGGAAAAATAACCATTTGAGACTCAGGGCTTGAACAGTTGAAAAAACTAGAATGGAATCCATTTCAAAGAGGATATCCTATCTTCAATATACTATTCTTGAGATAATTGATAATAGTGTCAAATCAATCAGTGTACTAGTTAAAGCTTCTGCTTCATAATAGACATGGAACTGGTAGTGTTTTGGTTTTCCATCCTTCATCTTTAGAAATTCTTGCTCTACAACTTGGCATCTGACAACTTTAATAAAGAAAGATGGACAGTAGTGCCTGGTCAGCTTTTCTCTACTAACCTCCTGGGTTCACAATTTGTGCAGCCTACAGATTATTTTAAGTAAATGTTTATTATAGTCAAGCTTCAAATCTAGAACAACCCCTCTCCAGTGTTTTTCAAATATGCAGCATTTCTGAAATGTATATAACTCATAGCAAGTGATTTTCCTATATCTATAACTGTCAATGATTCACTAATTAGATTCTAAGCAGTGTTTTAGAAGGTTGTGTATCTTGAGAATGTGGGTCTGGAAATTATGTAGCTTTGAGATAAATATGTTTGGCTTAGGCTTCCAGTTAATTTGTTTATATTTTAAACTTGTAGATTGTTGCCTTGCCTTCATTTCCACTACTAATTTAATGCAATTTAATGAAATACTTGTTATTAACTTAGAAACCCAAGATCAACGTGTTTTTATCACAATTGAAATCAGTGGTATGTATGCTCTGTTTATAAGTCATGCAAGTATAGTCCACTTGTTTATGCTTTACATTCAGACTTCCCTAAGACATAATCAAAGAGTGTGCCCTGACCCTCCTATACTGTTTTGGGAGTTTGAACAGTGAAGGTAACCTGTGAAGTGAAAGTCACTCACTCTTTGCGACCCCATGGACTGTAGCTCATGTGGCTTCCCTGTCCATGGGATTCTCCAGGCAAGAATACTGGAGTGGGTAGCCATTTCCTTCCAGGGAATCTTCCTGACCCAGGGATTGAACCTGAGTGTAATGCGTTGCAGGCAGATTCTTTACCATCTGAGCCACCAGGGAAATGAAGGTAACCTGTACTGCTGCAGAAATCAGCAGTGGGTTTTGAAGGCAGCTTTCAGGTAAAAAGGAAGAGGTCTTTCTGATAATAGTAATAATAATAATAATAAAAACTCCAAACCTAGGACTTGGAGCACAGAATGAGGCCAGGGCAAAGGCTAACGGTTTTGCCAAGAGAACTTGGTCATAGTAAACAACCCCTTCCAACAACACAAGAGACAACTCTACACCTGGGTATCACCAAATGGTCAATACTGAAATCGGATTGATATTCTTTGCAGCTGGAGATGGAGAAGCTCCATACAGTCATCAAAAACAAGATCTAGAGCTGACTGTGGCTCATATCATCAGCTCCTTATTGCAAAATTCAGACTTAAATTGAAGAAAGTAGGTGAAACCACTAGGCCATTCAGGTTATGACCTCAATCAAATCCCTTACAATTATACAGTGGAAGTGACAAATAGATTCAAGGGATTAGATCTGATAGAGTACCTGAAGAACTATGGATAGAGGTTCATAACATTTTACAGGAGGCAAAGAACAAACCATCCCTGAGAGAAAGAAATGCAAAAAGGCAAAATGGTTGTCTGAAGAGGTCTTATAAATAGCTGAGAAAAGAAACTAAAGGGAAAGGTATACACATCTGAATGCAGAGTTTCAAAGAATAGCAAGGAAAGAAAAGAAAGCCTGCTTAAGTAAACAATGCAAAGAAATAGAGGAAAACAATAGAATGGGAAAGATTAGAGATCTCCTCAAGAAAATCAGAGATACTAAGGGAGCGTTTCATACAAAGATGGGCACAACAAAGGACAGAAGCTAATATAGACCTAACAGAAGCAGAAGAGATTAAGAAGAGGTAGCAAGAATACACAGAAGAACTGTACAGAAAAGATCTTAACCTGGAAAACCACGATGGTGTGACCATTCACTAGAGCCAGACATCCTGGAATGTGAAGTCAAGTGGGCCTTAGGAAGCATTATTACAAGCAAAGTTAGTGGAGGTGATGGAATTCCTGCTGAGCTATTTCAAATCCTAAAAGATGATGCCATTAAAGGGCTGCACTCAGTATGCCAGCAAAATTGGAAAACTCAGCAGTGACTACAGGACTGGAAAAGGTAAGTTTTCATTCCAGTCCTAAGGAAGGGCAATGCCAAAGAATGTCCAGACTACCGTACAATTGTGTTCATTTCACAGACTAGTAAACTTATGCTCAAAAATCCTTCAAGCTAGGCTTCAGTAGTGTGTAAACTGAGAACTTCCTGATGTACAAACTGGATTTAGAAAAGGCAGAGGAACCAGAGATCAAATTGCCAACATTCGTTAGATCATAGAAAAAAACGAGAATTCTAGAAAAACATCTGCTTCGTTGAGTATGCTAAAACTTTTAACTGTGTGGATTACAACAAATTGTAAAAAAAATTCTCCAAGAGACAGGAATACCAGACCACCTTACCTGCTTCCTGAGAAGCCTATATGCAGGTCAAGAAGCAAAAGTTAGAACTGAATATGGAACAACATACTGGCTCAAAATTGGGAAAGGAGTATATCAAGGCTATATAGACTGATTCAGAATCGGGAAAGGAGTACATCAAGACTGTATATTGTCACCCTGCTTATTTAACTTTTATGCAGATTACGTGCGAAATACCAGGCTGGATAAAGCACAAGCTGGAATCAAGATTGGTAGGAGAAATACCTATAACCTCTAATATGTGGATGACACAACCCTGGTAGCAGAAAGTGAAGAGGCTCTAAATGAAGGTGAAAGAGGAGAGTGAAAAGCTGGCTTAAAACTCAACATTCAAAACACTCAGATCATGTCATCCGGTCCCATCACTTTATGGCAAATAGATGGGGAAACAATGGAAACAGTGACAGACTTTATTTTCTTGGGCTCCAAAATCACTGGGTCCAGTGACTGCAGCCATGAAATTAAAAGATACTGGCTCCTTGGAAGAAAAGCAGTGATAAACCAAGACAACGTATTAAAAAGCAGAGAAATCATTTTGCCAACAAAGGTGTATAGTCAAAGCTATGGTTTTTCTAGTAGTCATGTATGAGTTGGACCATGTGTGAGTTGGACCATAAAGAAGACTGAGCACTGAAGAATTGATGTTTACAAACTGTGGTGCTGGAGAAGACTCTTGAGAATCCCTTGGACTGCTAGATCAAACCAGTCAATCCTACAGGAAATCAACCCTGAATATTCATTGGAAGGACTGATGCTGAAGCTGAAACTCCAATACTTTGGCCACCTGATGTGAAGAACTGACTCATTGGAAGAGACCCTGATACTGGGAAAGATTGAAGGCAGGAGAAGGGGGCAACAAAGGATGAGATGGTTGGATGGCATCATTGACTCAATGGACATGAGTTTGAGAATGCTCTGAGAGACAATGAAGGACAGGGAAGCCTGGAGTGCTGCAGTCCATGGGGTTGTAAAGATTTGGACATGACTGAGCAACTGAACAACAATAAAAGATGTATGTTTGATCAACATATATTATAAGCATATAGTGTATATAAGTGTATATATTATATAGAGTATATATATATAATGTATTATATATAGTGTATATATAATATATATAGTATACATAAGTATATACAACATAAGTTGTATACTCATAAGTATATACAACATAAGTCTACTACTGTGGTAGACTTTTTATATATCGGCTCTTTAGTTATGATTAATGTTACAAAAGGCATCCTTTCTTTTATCGGCTGTTATACCCAGATTTCATCCATTTAGAATTATTAGGGTAAGGAGGATATAAAGGCACTGTGGTTTGTTCTGGACCCTTTACTTTGACCCTTTTCCTGAGATAAATTTGATTTACACCAGAAGTAGAAAGCTGTTTCATTTCCATAGTGAGGAAAAACCATTAGAATTAATTTTTATGCAGTGTATATTTATTCTTAAAACTAATTGTGGGTTTCTGCCTTTATTAAGAGCAGATGAAAAGATTGATTCTGTTTTGCTGTTGAAATTCAAGATTTCTGAATTTAAAACATCTTTTGTTTCCTTAGAGCCTAAAACAAGGCATAACCTTTTAATTAGCTTTGGAAATAAAGGTATAAGCATACATTATGATTTTTATGCAAACAGCATATATTCAGAACTTAATTCAGACATAAATCTCCATGAATAATGAAATGGTCCATTGGAGGAGGGTGAACTTAACCTAGATTTTTCTAAATCTGGGGCAGACTTAGTCCATTTTACAGGAAACCTCTTTGAAGCCATTTATATTTCCATTTATAATGAGAATTCAGGAGAACTCATACAGCAAAAGGCAACCTCTTGTTTCACCCATCTTACCTAGAATGTTAAATTTCAGTTTGAGCAACTTGATTTAGAACACTTGTCTTCTCTTCTGCCTCAGTTATCAAAGGGATTTTCAGGGATGTGTAGGATGTCTGAATATGGGGAGATAAAGCTTTGGGAAAGGATGGACCTGAGATTAGGTAACTACCTACATGTGACTAAAACTGCTTTAGAGTATCTGAAAAAGCTATAAGACCTATAAAAGCATAAAGCAGTAGAAATGCTTTAGAGTATTTTGGGTATCACATCAAAATAATCTGGGGAATGGTGTTTAAAGATGAAAGGTAAGCTGCACATTTATAAATATTGAAACTTGAGTTCATTGTTCTATTCTCTCTACTTTTGTGTTTGAAAACTTTCATACTAGTTGAAGAAAAACTGCCTTGGAAACTGACCATCTAGAGAGAGAATGATTATACAGTTAGTCAAAGTTCAAATTTTTAAATATTTTGCCTTGAATCCTGAAAAGAAACATAAGATTTTAGAGATGCTGTCATAGTAGTTGAGTCACTCAGTCATGTCCGACTCTCTGCAACTCCATGAACTGCAGCATGCCAAGCTTCCCTGTCCATCACCAACTCCCGGAACTTGCTCAACTTATGTCCATCAAGTCAGTGATCCCATCCAACCATCTCACCCTCTGTTGTCCCCTTCTCCTGCCCTCAATCTTTCACAGCATCAGGATCTTTTCCAATGAGTCAGTTCTTTGCATCAGATGGCCAAAGTATTGGAATTTCAGCTTCAGAATCAGCCCTTCCAATGAATATTCAGAGTTAATTTCATTTAGGATTGACTGGTTTGATCTAGAAGTCCAAGGGACTCTCAAGAGTCTTCTCTAGCACCACAGTTCAAAAGCATCAATTCTTCAGTGCTCAGTTTCTTTATAGTCCCAACTCTCACATCCATATATGACTACTGGAAAAACCATAGCTTTGACTAGATGGACCTTTATTGGTAAAATAATGTCTCTGCTTTTTAATATACTGTCTAGGTTTGTCACTGTTTTTCTTCCAAGGAGCCAGCATCTTTTAATTTCATGGCTGTAGTCACCATCTGCAGTGATTTTGGAGCCCCCCAAAATAAAGTCTATCATTGTTTCCTGGTCTATTGGCCATGAAGTGATGGGATCAGATGCCATGATCTTAGTTTTTTGAATGTTGAGTTTTAAGTGAACTTTTTCATTCTTCTCTTTCACTTTCATCAAGAGGCTCTTTAGTTCTTCTTTGCTTTCTGCTGTAAGGGTGGTGTCATCTGCATATATGAGATTATTGATATTTCTCCTGGCAGTCTTGATTCCAGCTTGTGCTTCATCCAACCCGACATTTTGCGTGATGTATTCTGCATATAAGTTAAGCAGGGTGACAGTATACAGCTCTGACATACTCCTTTCCCAATTTGGAACCAGTCTATTGTTCTGTGTCTAGTTCTGTTACTTCTTGACCTGCATACAGATTTCTCGGGAGCAGATAAGGTAGTCTGGTATTCCCATCTCTTTAAGAATTTTCCACAGTTTGTTGTGATCCACACAGTCAAAGGCTTTGGTGTAGTCAATAAAGTAGAAGTAGATGTTTCTCTGGAACTCTCTTGCTTTTTCAGTGATCCAACGGATGTTGGCAATTTGATTTCTGGTTCCTCTGCCTTTTCTAAATCCAGCTTGAACATCTGGAAGTTCACTGTTCACATAGTGTTGAAGCCTGGTTTGGAGAATTTTGAGCATTACTTTGCTAGCGTGTGAGATGAGTGCAATTGTGCAGTAGTTTGAGCATTCTTTGGCATTGCCTTTCTTTGGGCTTGGAATGTAAACACCTTTTCCAGTCCTGTGGCCACTGCTGAGTTTTCCAAAGTTGCTGGCATATTGAGTGCAGCACTTTCACAGCATCATCTTTTAGGATTTGAAATAGCTCAACTGGAATTCCATCACCTCCACTAACTTTGTAGTGAGGCTTCCTAAGGCCCACTTGACTTCCCATTCCAGGATGTCTGGCTCTAGGTGAGTGATCACACCATCGTGGTTATTTGAGTTGTGAAGGTCTTTTTTGTATAGTTCTCTGTATTCTTGCCTCCTCCTCTTAATATCTTCTGCTTCTGTTAGGTCCATACCATTTCTGTCCTTTATTGATCCCATCTTTGCATGAAATGTTCCCTTGGTATCTCTTATTTTCTTGAAGAGGTCTCTAGTCTTTCCCATTCTGTTGTTTTCCTCTATTTTTTTGCATTGATCACTGAGGAAGGCTTTCTTATTTCTCCTTGCTATTCTTTGGAACTCTGCATTCGAATGGGTATATGTTTCCTTTTCTCCTTTGCCTTTAGCTTCTCTTTTCTCTGCTATTTGTAAGGCTTCCTCAGACAACCATTTTGCCTTTTTGCATTTCTTTTTCTCATGCCAGCTATTAATAATAGATTTTATATGGGTGTTCGGCCCCTTTTCCTAATCAACTAGTAAACATTTTCTTGCAGATATTATGGCTCTTTCTAAGAAATTTAATATAGGTTATTAAATAATATGCAGAATCACAGAAAAAAATTCTACCATAATACTAAAGTATTAAATTTCTTGACTTAAACTGTTTTATGTCCTTGCTAGTGTATTAACCAGATCCAAGTAACAATTTTTTTTCTTGGTAAATTTCAGTAACACAAGAGAAGTTCCAGAGATCCACTCTACAACATTTGCCTATAGATGACAAAACTGTATTGTACACTTAAAAATACTATGAGGGAAATATCATGGTATGTGTTCTTACCACAATAAAAGTTCTACTACATGTATAACCCTACAAAAAAAACAAACTTCTATTCAGCTGTTTTGGTTGCATCAGCAGTTGAACTTCTAGTTTTCTTTCTCTCTTTTAACTTTGCTCAAATAGCTTCAATTATTCAAGAAGTTTTCTTCCTCCTAATTGTTTTGAATTTTTTGAAGCATGGTGTAGTTTTGGCTTTTATTAACCTAGTTCTTTTCTTGAATTGCTGCTTATTTTTTCCAGCATTTTATTATTGAAAATTTTAGACAGAAAAGTTGAAGTAATTGTGCAGTGTACATCTATATATTCACCACCTAGATTATATAATTAACATCTTACTACACTTACTTTTTTACATACCCATCTATAAATCCTATTTTTTGATGATTATAAAGAAAATTGCAGACTTAAATACATTTCCCCACTAAACATTTAAGCATACATATTGTTAACTACAGTTTAGTATGTGTTAAAGGTTCATTTTTTTTAAGGTTCTTTTCAGAAAAAAAAAAAGTTTACATGTGATGAAATGCACAAATCTTAAAGTGTTTGATACAATGAACTTTTTACAAATAACACATCCGTGAAATCCAGGCCTTTATCAAGATAATATTTTCATCACTCCAGAAAATTCTCTCATGCTCCTTCCCAGTCAATCACTGCTTCCCCCGTCCCAGTCCCCTAGGCAACCACTGTTTCTTCTGATTTTTCTCCTATCATAGTTTGTTTTTCAAAGTGTAAGTAAATGAATCAGAGCATTCACTCCTTTGTGTAAGACTTGTTTAGCATAGGTATTTGGAATTCATCCATGGTGTGTGTATATAATTCTTTTTATTGCTGAGCAGCATTTCATTGTACACAAAAGCCATTGTTTATTTATTCATTCTCCTGTTGGTGGATACCTGGGCCATTTCCAGGTTTTAGATATGAATGAAGTTGCTATGAACATTTTTGTACAAGTCATCTTGTGAGCATTTGTTTTAATTTTTCCTGGAATTACTGGATCATAAGTTATGTATATGACTAGTACAGAAATGCAGGAAATTTTCCTGAAATGGTTGTACCGTTTTGTCTCATCAGCAACATATGAGAATTCCAGTTGTTTTTCATCCTCATCAACATTTGGTGGTATTGGTCTTTGTGATTTTAGCCATTCTGATGGGTTTGGTAGTAAGTGTTATCTCGTGGTTTTAATTTGCATTTCCCTGTAATTTAACACTTTTCCATCTGCTTCTTCACTTGGCATATATATTTCTTTTTGAAATTGTTCAAATTGTGTTTTTGTTATTGAGTTGTTAGAGTTTGCATATAGTGGTTGCACATCTTTTCTAGATATATTACTGCTTTTTTAATTGTCTTATCTAACCAATGTATAAATGTTCTATACCCAGTTACACTTAGAATAATTAGGCCAGCACTTGGAATGAATTATTTGACTGAACGTTAAGCTGGTCTGATATCCTAACCAATGCTCTGATGGCCTAAAAGTTAATTATGTAAAATAAAAGACAAATTTTTAGGAATCTGAATTAATTAGGGGAAAGCTAATTGCTAAAGAGTACATGACTACAGAAAAAAAAAAAAAAACTTGAAAAGAAATGTCAACTGATAGTTTCAGAAAATATTACCCAAATGTACTCAGATTATACTAGCTTATTAATGACCAGCCTAACCCCAGTTTATGATTCTTCTCACTGATCCACAGGTTGAAATAGCTCTCTACAACATGTATCATTCTTTGGATACTCAGTTTTGTCAGTATTGTAAGTTGTAGCTGTACTGGTCCCTTCATTCATCATCTCAAAGTTGTTTATGAATGCTGGCAGTTTTCTAAATATTTAACACAGCTTTATTTAATGGGAAGTATAAAAGTTAGAGTTATGTTTATTCTTAATCATCTACTTTTTAAAAATATATTGGATGGTGGAGGTCTCCCTTCAGTGTGTATTCTGGTTAAATTATAGTGTAAAATCCATCGTTGTTCACAAATGTTTATTAACAATAGGTGGCTAGAAATGATTATGTTGCAAAAGGGAGGAAAAGAACACCTTAAATCTCAGCAGCCATACATTTCAGAGGAAAAAGTAAATGCTTTATTTTTGTTTATACTGAAGCTAAAAACACACAAAATCTTTTTATTGTACAAGATACGTTTTAACACATTTAAGGATGACAGCTTTGCGCTTCCTACAGAAAATATTTAAATAAAAGTAATAGTTTTCTCAAGTTTTTAGCTTTTAAAATAGTCTGTAAAGCCAAAATGCCATTTACACAAACATTTAGAATTTTCCCTTTTCATGATTAAGCTCAGGAGATACAATTTTAACCTGAAGTTTGATGCATACATTTTCTGTGTGGTGTGATGTGTAATTGGGGCCTCCAACTAGGCTAAGAAAGTTAATTAAACACTGCCTGTGTTTACTAAAAGTATTCTTTATCTTCCTCAAATGTTGGCTCCAAACTACATTCGTTGTTTTGAATAGGAAGAAATTCTTCATCCTCAGTTTCAACCTGTTTTTGAGAAATCTTGAATCCTGTGAGGAGTTTAAATAGTGATATTTTCTTGAATCCCACCACTGGTATGCATTTATGTTATAAGAAACAGACAAATTAAAATGTTTTCACTAGAGAACGTATGGGTTTACTTTTGCTATGCTAGAAGAGTAATTTGAACAGTTAAGAGTTTTTAGGTTAATAATTTATTGGATTGTCTTTAACATTAAGAAAACTACAGACTAATGTATTAACCCCTTGGGTTTCAAGGTTTCCTCTTGAGTTCACACAACCTTCATTTTAGTGTGATTGGTTTCAGTGAATCCTACTAGACACTCAAGGATTCTGACTGCTTCTCCTGCCCAAGTGTATACAAAGCACAGTTACCACTCTGCTTATTGGACCACAGGCTACATTGCTTTGGTTATTTAAACCGATTGCTTAATACATATTGTAAAAAGAAGTCCTGCAAGATGAGACCAAAAATGGATGAACCTGTACTTCAAATAATATGACTGTATTTTATATAGGAAATACCAAGTGTTAACATGTGATTTTCAAATGACCTGAAATTTCAGCTAGCTGTTGCCATCTTCCCTTTAGCACTGCCCCCTATTTCTGTTACTAGAGCACCTCTGAATCCAAAACCCTCCCCTCAATTTTCTGGGGCAGCTAGGGCTTTTCTTTACTGCTCTTTCTTCCTGCTAACAGCCTAGCTGTCAGAGCCTGTGTATTATAAAGTATGATTTCTTATGGATCAAACAAAGTTTGGGAAGCCAATTCTGACTTTATTTACAACATAAGCCATTGGAAATTGGAATGTGTTTTACTGTTTAAATACAAATATTTCAAGAGCTAAGTCATTAAGGTTGTTCTCAAATCAATGATGGTTCTATATCTAAACATGGTGTTCTTTAATGTTTCCTCCTTGGGAAGCTATAAACTTATTCCAGTAAGGCTGGCACTGTTCCAAGCATGTTTGAAACTAGATTGCAGACTTGAAAGAGGAACAAGGCTTCTTTTGGGCCTGATGGAAATTTTTGCATCTTCATTTTGGTGGTGATGATTCTAGGGATATACACAACTGTGAAACTCACTGAATTGTACACTTTAAATGGATGCAGGTAGTTGTACACAAATTATTCCTCAGAGCTGATAAGGAAAAAACGAGATTCCAAAGAACAGTTTCAGGTTACTTCACAAACCCCACAAGAAACTTGTTTTATAATTGTGCCTATTAAAGTGCATATTGTGTGACAGCAGTTGAAAATTATTTTTTACCAGAAAAAGAACTAACCCCAATTGTCCAAATTTTTATCAAGTATGAATCTAAAATTAGTTTTGACTGTTTCTTGGAATTTAATTTTATAAGATTATGATTTTCTACCATTGAGGGTATTCAGAGATTGTATTGTGTGTTTTGAACATCCTCCCCAAAGCAGGAGTCCATGATGGTTTGAGTAATGTCAGTATTCGAATATGGGTACACCTTAAGGTGGCTACTTTGAAGAATTTTGAAGAACAACATTAATTTGGGCATATTAATTACCATGTTTATGAAAATACCAGTCTCATTTTATAATCTCACTTTATATGTTTATCCTAAATTATGAGGCCAAACTATGATAGGGGCTTCCCTGATAGCTCAGTTGGTAAAGAATTCACCTGCAGTGCAGGAGACCCGGTTCAATTCCTGGGTTGGGAAGATCCGCTGGAGAAGGGATGGGCTACCCACTCCATTATTGTTGGGCTTCCCTTGTGACTCAGCTGGTAAAGAACCCACCTGCAATGTGGGAGACCTGGGTTCAATCCCTGGGTTAGGAAGATCCCCTGGAGAAGGGAAAGGCTACCCACTCCAGTATTCTGGCCTGGAGAATTCCATAGGCTGTATAGTCCATGGGGTCTCAAAGAGTCAGACACGACTGAGCAACTTTCACTTTCAAACTATGACATCAGGTATAGAATCTAGCTTTCTTCCATACTACCCTCTCCCACTTTTACCTTTTATTTCTCTTTTCTGTAGAGTTTTGGTAAATTAATTTCATTTCTTAGATAAAATGTGGGAAAATCATTCCTTTCAGTAATTGGTCATATGTACATATTTATAAAAGACAGTGATATTGTACAATTTAAAATGTAACCTTACTATGAGTCTGATGTGTTGAATTTAGGAATACAGTGATCACAAGGTGAGAATGTGCTGTGATCTGAAATTCAATCTCAATATATATATAACTCAACCTTTGAAAAAAGATTTGCAGTTTTTTCAGAGATAGTTTGCATATACTATTGCACTTCGGGTTGTGTTAAGGGAGAAAATGATGATGTTAATATTTTAATCCAGAAACTACATATTTTAAAAATCAAGGAGTGCCACCTCAGTTTGGTTATTGAAAAAGTTTGACGGTGTGATGATTCAGCACTACATTTTAAAGTGCTTATCTATCTAGTCCTTACTTTGAAAGCTTTTCTGATTATCTCTTTACCACACCAAGTACCTCAAGCACTCCCCATAAAAGCCCAAAGCCTCCTTTATGTCTTGTCACCCAAGGGTCAGTTTTAAGGGTTGTATAAGACCAGAGATTTGTCAAGAGGGTTACTAGGTTAGAAGGTGATGAGTCCCAATGAGTATTGTGGGATATATTGAACATTGTGGGACAAGACAAAGTGGCCAAACCTAGCTTAAGTGTACTTGCAAATGGTTGGTTATCACAGGCTAAAATAAAAGTCACACTGCCTCCAAGGGTGATGTCTCGTGTGTATGCCTGTGTTGAAGTGCAGCTCCTGGGGTGTTAGGTGGCTCTGGAACTTGCTCATAGACAAAGTCAAAGAGAAAAATGCCCTGCACATTGCTGAAAATGGCATTCACACTGCAGGCCTTTCTTCTTCTTTTAGTTTGTTTTGGTTCTATCAAGTCATTTGGAGTTGTCAGGAGGCTTTTTTTTTTTTTTTTTTTTTGAGGGTGAGGGATGAGGTTAGGGCAAATGTGTGCTATAGTGATGGACTGATGAAGGTTGATTACAATGACAAAAATTTGCAGGCTCTTTTTGTTACTATGGAAATTGCCTTTCATTTGGATAATAAGGAGAAGTTGCTACAGAACTTTCACAGTTTTCACATCAGATGAGCTTTTGGCATAAGGGCATTCCACTTGATTTTATATTTAAACATTAATAATTCTTAATATGTGCATGTCTCTTAAGTACCACAAACACTCATGGTATATCTTTAGAAAAAGACCACAACTCAGATCCAATAAACTAACAAGTATAAGATACAAATCCACTCTAGAGTTTAAAAATGCTAGAGCACCCTGGCCAGCTGCCTGTATCATTCCAGCAATTAACTCCTTTATTTCTTAATAAACATTCAATTTCTTAAAGCTCTCAAAACCACCTATCAGCCCCTTCTCTGGACCACCATGCAGTATATAGATGAAAATCCTAGGCCACATATCAACATATGAATAGTAATATCGCAAGTATACAGTAAATCTGAATTATGCAGACTTTAATTCACAAAAAATATATATATTTGTTTTTTTATAGGTAAGTTCTCTCTTCTGACTGACAAGCTTTGGTTTTCCTTCAAACTGGAAACACCAAGTCCTGAGCGCTGTTTGAACAGCTGTACTACAGTGGATGCCGCCTTGGCGGTTCATTTTAGCAATTCCTCATCACATCTCAGGCAGTTTCTTTCCATTGAGCCTATTCCTGTCCCCCTCCCTTCAAAATGATTTAGTAATTACCAAAAGGGATGAAGGGCCAAGCCAGAGCAATCAAATGCTATTAAGTTTCATTGCATGTGTGTGTGTGTACATGCACACACAGATAAGGTTCTCACTTTTACAAACATCCCCAAAAAGTGCAAGCCACGACCCACATCTGTTGGAAAAAGCGATGGGAAGGGTCTTTGGAAATAGAGTAGAAATAGCATTTCTCTGTACTAAAGTAATGCTCACACTGAATTGGGGTACTCGATTCCCAATGACTAGTTCTACACCAACAAATTGTGTATTTGGAACAGTTATCTAGATAAAGCATGTCAAAGAAAGAATCTACACAGATTTGAGGCAAAGCCACAGGGTTTGGGGTTGAAGGGAGCTGACAAGTATATATGGGAAGGTTATTTAAGTGATTCAGATAACTACATCAGCTTATATTAGCTGTGTGTATACAAACAATCTGTTTACTAACACTGTTTTGAAATGTGATTACCAAAATAATATGATCAATTTTTCTTGGGTACTTTTTAAATAGGAAAGAATGCCTGACTCACTTCAAGTACTTTTTCCTAATGGTTGAACAAACCAAGATCTGGGCCACTTAAACTGTTAGTTAAAACAACCCTTCAGTCTCAGCACAAGGCAATATGAATGTCAAATGGTTATTTATATTTCCTAGCTAAGCTATCAACTCATTTTAAGTCATTCAGAAGGTAGAGGCCATGGGGCGCGGTGGTTTGGTGTGTGTGTGTGTGTGTGTGTGTGTGTGTGTGTGTCTTTAATCAAATGCAGACAAATGTTTAGATGTTTTGAACTTAGCTGAAATGCCCTAAATTAGGTCAGAGTGGAATGAAAAATGACTATGAGAGGCAAAAAGAATCAGAAAATTTTCCAGTATGCCTATATAAGTGGACAGGAGCATAACTTGGAGATTTATATCCCTATAAAATTTGACATCTTCCAAAAGTAATGACTTTGAATTTGGAATCATTCCTTTTTCTTTATACTCCACTGGATTTAAAGCTGTAAGTGGAGGACCTACTTCAACAATGGCCATTTTTGAATATACATCAGATATTTTCTTTGTAAACAATTTTACCCTTACTAATTATGAAGTGAAGTAAAGTTGCTCAGTCATGTCCGACTCTTTGCCACCCCATGGACTGTAGCCTAACAGGATCCTCCATCCATGGGATTTTCCAGGCAAGAGTACTGGAGTGGGTTATTATGAAGGAGATGTTAATATAATTATGATGGAATCAAACAAATATAGGTGTCCATAAATGATAAGAAGTTCACCTGTTGTGGAGGTGAACCATAGTATATTTAGACAAAAAGTGATTCTTGAATCATTTATTATTATATCTGACTTTGGAGTACATTTTTAACTTTACATATAAATATGTCAGTCTTAAATTATGGAGTTCATGGCATTTTGGGCGAATGAACAAAAAGGTACAGTGGCCAATCCATTTCCACATCTCCTTTGTATATATATGCTTAATAGTAAATGTCTTGTTTCTATGATCTAGAAGAGCTGGCTTTGTTGACTGGCTTTCTGACCTTGAGCAAGTCATTATCATTTTCTGAGCCTCATTTTTTCTTTCTATTTGTAAAATAAGAATTGAGTGGATCCCCACTAAGGTTCTTTTACTTCTAACTTTTATGTTTATAAATTTACTCTCAAGTTGACTTATACCTTCTCTGGGGTCAGAGAACATAGTTAAACATTTGATTTGGAATGTCTTTCTTGATAGTAGCTGATACAGAGTTAACACAAGTCTCTTTCCTTTCCTACTTTCTACTGGAATTAGAGTTATTAAAAATGTTGGTGTCACCATCATAGACGTTAGGGCAATAACTGATTAGCTTTAACCGCTAACTGGCTTCAATCCCCAACACAGCTAGGCCTGAGCATAGCTGGTGAAATCTTAAGCTCACGTCATAAAGACAATAACCCTGAGACGATCTGAAAAGGAATGAAATATGACACTGGTTTCTTTCAGTAGTAGAGATTGCTATTATGACTTATACATATTCTCTCTTTGGCACATAGAGAAGACTGTATTTTGGACCATAGCTCTATCCCTGGCTATCCTTATTTTCTGACAAACTGATAAAGTAACTGCTGGAACAAGCCTAGGTTATCATAAGTACATGCATTTGTAAGAGAGATGAAATAGGGCCATCGGTTTCTGGTGCCATCAATATGAAAAGAAATGTAGCCTAGGTGCTATTTATTATTCAAAGTGAATTTGGAAACTGGGAAAGTTGAATATGTAACTTTAGAAAACTTCCTTCTGGAAGGTAACCTGTTACTGATGTCAGGGCCACTTAGAATAGTCCCACTTAGAGAAGCAGGTTTGAGTAAATGATCGCTTCAGGTATGATCAAGGAATTATTTTGTGATAATCTCTTGCCAAATGGACCTTGATGCAGCTTGTTCTCTTGGTCACTTTTTCCTGGATCTGAGCTTTGTTCTTCAATACCTCCTCTTGTTTCCCCTTTATCCCCAGTTTGTGTCTTTTTCCTGTAGAATATTTTGTCAATCACTGAAGCTAGGGCTGGAATGGGAATCAATTCAAATAACAGAAACTACACTGTCAAAAACCATTTTGGCGGCATATTTGCACTGAGAATTTCACTAAATTTTGCCAGAAAGTATACACATAAATTTAGATGGTTTCCTATTACTGTTGGCCTTTGCAAGAACAGGGTGACAACTAATTAAGTTTCTTATGTTTTTGAGCTATGTGTTAATTTAATCACCAGGACTCAGACCTTGAGCTATTTTAGGTCATGTGTTAAGAGTGTAAGTTGGGGATACCTTTGTGCTAATGTTGGTAAGAACCACCCTTGTTTAGCAGGTAATCAGTCACTGGTTACCAGGTCTAACATTATGACCACACACATTATGGGCTTCATTTTATAACCTTAACCTATGTTTTCTGATGAGGTACTCTTAAGCTGTGGAAAATAATTTGTTTTGGTGTATAATGCAGTTTTCTTTAAAGACAGTAGAATTTGGATCATGTTTGTAGTTCCATGAATTCACTAGGGTTGTTATGTTATATATTTAACATCAGTTTACACATGCAATTCCACTGTTTCCTCTGAGCAGTAAAACTGCAACTTGAATCAAGTTATCTAGACCTAAAATTGTTTTGTTGTTCTTGTTTTATCAGAGAGCAATTAATTAAAATGAAATTGTTTTCAGATTCTGACACCTCAGCAAGATGTCATTTTTCTGATAAAATATTTTCAAATCCAGATTTTTATCTTAGAAATACTTTTGATAGCAATAATGATTAAAACTATCAACAGTAGATAGAACCCTATAAATATGCCAGCTAATTATTTTTTCTTACCAATGTATGAGATGTAGTGACTATTGGCTAGAGTGCAGGAAAAGTTTTTAAAAAGAGTCCACATCCTAAATACTAATCTTGATACTGTCAAATTTTAAGATGTAGTAAGCTAACTGAAATACACAAACACAGGAAAGGAATTCACTAACTTATTAGATATGACATATACTATGGGGGTAAATAGTCACTGGCATACATTAGGAAACTCACAAGTCTTTAAGAAACAAAAAACTCAACAGCCCCCACAGTAAGGAGAAGTTGTAGTGTTTAAAAACAAAAACACGAAAGCCAGTTATACCTAGAAACCACAAGCTGACAATTCTTTGGAGTCTATTCAGTCTCCCTTTGATGCTGTTCATTGAACCAGAATGGGCAGCGTGGAGCACTGAAGGGCAACAAACATAGGCAGGTGAGTTTGCCTCATCTGATAGCTGGTGGGGACTGCTGAGCACAGCCCTCAGCCCTGTGGGGAAATGGTGTGAGATCCCAAGGAAGGTCAGGAATCTGTGCGGCAGCGACAGTAGCGAAGTGGCACCTGGAGCTTCAAGGAAGCAAGGGTAAGAAAAGCAAAGCCAAAGGGTTAAGCACCTGACTGCATCTCTGCTGATTAGGGGCAAATACCCCTTCAGTTGGTTATGAAATGGACTTAGTGTTTTATAGGTATAAAAAGGCAAATAATAGTAATACTAATAACAAGAACAAAAAAATGAATGTAGCTATAAAAGATGGTGAAAGCAATAGGAGTTTCACTCTCCTGTCTAGTGGGGGAGCAGTGAGGGAATCATATTCTATGTCACCTCTGAGAGCAAAGAAATGAGAAATTTTCTGAGTTCCAGGACATGTGATAACGGCTTGACTTAGAGCCGAGTTGTAACTTGTTCTTCCTGTCCATCACCCCATTTGTGCATGAGCAGGTCACAAGCCTCTCCCCACGTTTCAAATACATCCTCTGAGGAGTCTAAAAGTTTAGAATTTGAGGAACAGATGCTGGATACACAGTGAAGAGAGCTGGAACAGGCTAGAGGGCATTCAGTGCTCTGAGCAGTGCCCCGGGCTTCACCTAATTCTACCTCACTGAGGTTAATTTCACTTTGAGAACAGGCCTCTGCTTTCCCTTTCTCCATCTGAGAATATCTGATGTCCTGCCACATATAGTGTGGCTGAACAATTCCATCAGAGATTGTGTACATCGGCTCTGAACTGGGTTCGGACATATGACCATTAAACTTGGAGAATAGGAGACCCAGTTTCTTGAGAGAGGGACCCATGAAGGATCGTTTGCTTGATGACTCAGCTTTTGACTTGCCTTGGGCACCACCGACTCTTGGCATAGTCCTGATGAGAGGTGGCCCATGGCAGGCTTTTTTCTTGCAGCCTACATTGAAAGAGACACTCTTGGATTTGGCCCGAGCCCCACCACTGCCATCATTGGTATCATCCCTCTGAGAGAGTTCAGTGCTGCTAGTGGAAAAGCTTCTCCTTTGGTGCTTCCTGTTTCCCAAGAGGTCAAGCACTTCATATCGAAAGCTGGAGATATCCTGCTTTAATTCCTAGGGCAAGAGAGAAGACATGTTATGTTAAGAAGCTTCGGAATGTTCCAGGTTTTTGTCTCATAGCAAATCACAAGGTATACGAACTACCAGAAACATCTCACATTATTCCACCACAAGAAAAACATAGTAACAAATCTGTGGGCAGGGCTGGCCATTGGGAAAAAATGTGCAATTGGTAAAGTTGATTTCAGAACCTCCCTATCAGGAGTACACCAACAGACTGAAATGTTAACCAACAATGACAGTATTAGAGTAGTGTATTGGCTCTCATCGACATCTGCATAGAGAAAGATACAGAAGAGGAAAAGCTTTAGGACTCAGGAATAAAACTAGGGAAGTGGAATGTCAGGTGATGAGACTAGTGCTCAGTCGCTCAGTTGTATCTGACTCTGTGATCTCATGGCCTGTAACCGGCCAGGTTCCTCTGTCCATGGGATTTCCCAGGCAAGAATACTGGAGTTGGTTGCCATTTCCTCCTCCAGAGGATCTTCCCAACCCAGGGATCAAACCCACATCTCCTACATTGCAGGCCAATTCTTTACCATTGAGCCACCTGGGAAGCCCCATTTTGGGACAGGGGACCCTGTTTATCCAAGTCCCTGTGAAATGTCTTCTATCTCTCACTGGCTGCCTAGATACTAGATTGCTCTTTTAAAAACCATCTTTGAAAAGCTTACATCTGATGATTTAATTCTTTTGCTTAACACTTTTTAGTAACTTGTCACTGACCTTATGAAAAAGGAAAAATGCCATACCACAGACTACAAGGTTTTTCAAGGCCTGGTATGTGTTCATCTCTCCTGTTTCATATCTTTCTACTCTTTCCCCAGGCTCGCCACTGTCCACCTGTATGAACATATTCTCTCTTGCCTCTGAGTCTCTGCATGTGCTGTTCTCTCTGGAACACTCTTCTATCCAACTAGCTCCTCCTTTAGACCTCAGCTTGAACATGGCTTCCTCTGAAAAGCCTACCTCAAATCCCCAAGTCCCAGCTGGGTGTCCCCTCATTTCTGTGTCTCCACAGTACCTTGTGTTGCTCTTGTTAGAATACTCCGTCATTCATCACCCTGTGTTATTATTGTGTGTCACTCCATGAGAGAGTAGGGGCTGTTTATATCTTGCTCATCACTGTGCTCCAACTACCTGGCAGAGTGTTTGGCACGTAGCAGGCCCTCAACTGGTGAGTTATGTCTAGATTAGGATAACAGCCTTCATGTATTCCTTAGAAAATGTATATGTGTTCTAGGATAGGGTTTCCCAACCAATTGACATGTTGAGTGTGGCAATTCTTTGTTAAAGGGATCTGTCCTGTGCATTGTAGGATTTTTAGCAACAACCCTGGTCTCTACTCACTAGATGCCAATAGCATTCCAGTGTGACAAGCAAAAATGTGTAATGGTAGGATATCATAAATGTTAAGTTTTAATAATAGATTTTTTTGTCTTTATTATATATTTTAAGTAAAGAAGACCTTTAAATCTCACACATCCTTGCCATATCATTTAAAGCATTCAATTCCCACACTGAGAAACACTCAGACTATTAAAAGACTGTGTATTTTTATTATTCATAACTGTGGTGGTGTGACAAACATTGGTAAAATCTCTTCATCTATTGGAAGAACTGTAACTGATTTTACTGTATTATAGGCAGTTGAAATTCCATCACCAGAAACTTCAAATACTGTGAAGATTAAATGATGCTTAAGAAATGTGAAATGAGAAATTAAACCACTTTATGACCAAATTACCTTAAAATTTTCTTCTGTTAGTCCCTCATTTGTTTTGGAATTTCTTATCATAGCTGCCACATATCTTTTGACTAAATTCCTGATAACTTCCTGGAATTTAAACAAAAACATGAAAAGGCATTCAGTTTCCTTCTTGGACTCTTAATACAATAAGGAACATATACAAGAAAAAAATATGCCTAGACTGTCTTTGCATTGGAAAATTCTCACAGGATCCAACCATTTTCTACAAAATCCCCAGTTAATTCCACTGGCTAAATGAAGAATTACTGTGTGTCCAAATAAATTTGGTGGCAGAGTGGGCCAGTGAGATCAAATTCACCCAAAAGAAAATTTTTCTACCCAGGCATAAGGTAAACATGATTCACATTAATAGAATAATCAGAGTAGAGTAATCCTTGAATGGTCACAGTCAGTATCCTTTCCTTTCAGGCTGGATTAAACTTTAACCCTCCTAGTAAGATGAGAGTTTTTTTTCCTCTTATAAAGTTGAGAAAGTCATTCTTCAGTGTCACAAAATCTGCTGATTTCGATGTCCAATAATTACATAGTCAAGATATTTTTTATTAAAGTCAGTATGTTCTTCTCCTTTACAGGGATGGCCTCTTTTAACTTAGCCTCCTGGGAATGGTATACACATAGTCACTCAACTTTGTGTTAGTAACAATGATGATGATAGCCACCACTTAATGCAATACGTCAGGCACTGCCAGGACACACATGCACACACAAATACAAACGTACTCACCACTCAATTCTCACAACTACACTTTGAGTTAAGTTTTATCATCCCTATTTTACAGATGAAGAAACTGAGGCTCAGGGACGGTAAGTGACTTATCTAAGGTCAGACAACTGACCAAGAACTACTGTGCTTAGTTCATATAAAGAAGCTTTACCTGGTAATGTTGGTTCTGTATCAGGCTGTCAGCATGGCGTTCCTGTCATTGAAAATGGACAGAGAGCTTATATCAGCAGTGTCCCAGCAGGCCATCCACTCAAATATATTTCTAAATATTAGGACTGGAACATGACACAGGAGCTGCTGCTTGACAAACCCCCAAAGCATCTGTAGGTTGGAGTAGTTTTATGATGTTCGAGATAGGGAATGTCACAAAGGAGAGAAAGGAGAAAACAGTTGTTTTTACAAAGAGACAATTTTTAAAGGCCTTACTGTGAAGCTTCTCAAGTTGTGCCTTCTTCGTCTACCATCAGGGTCTCTTTTAGGGCAGAAGGTGTTGTTGAACCAGTTGCCAAGGTATAGAAATGACTTGGGGCTGGGGATAATGTTGAAAGGAGGTGGCAAGGTGCCACCTTCATCAAAGTAACTCATCCAGAGCTTCGTCCTTGCAAACTTCCACTCAATATCAGCATGATCCTGTGAAAGACAAGTTCAAAGATGGGGAATGGGAAAGTATAAAATGCACCCATGACTCATTCTAAAAGTTCTACTTGCTTCTACAGAGGGAAATATGTCAGTAGCTATAAAAATTCAATTTACACTGACCTTACGCTCTAGTGTTTTCCTCTACATGTTTTCTAGTTGCAACATTTACGTTTTGTTCTATGATCAATTTTGAGTTCATTTTTGCTTAAGGGGTGAAGTTTACATTGAGGGTTTTTTTTCTTGTTTTGTTTTTGCCTGTCAGTGTTCATTTGCCATTTGCTGAAAAGGCTATTGTTCTTCCATTGAATTGCTTTTGCACCTTTGTCAATCAGTTGTGCATACTGGGACTACTCGCTATTCACATTCAAAAGAATAAAGTTGGATTCCTACCTCACACCACGTACAACATTCAACTTAAAATGAATCACAGAACTAAATTTAATAGATAAAAAGTATAAATCTTTAAGAAGAAAATTAAGGAGTAAATATTTATAACCCTGGATAAAACAATGGTTTCTTAGAGAAGACACCAAAAGCTAAGGAACAAGAGAACAAAATAGGTAAATTGGACTGGGTCAAAGTTAAAAACTGTATGTCAAGGACACCATAAAGAAAATGAAAACCCACAGGCTAAAGTAATGAAATATCATTACTGGAAGAAACACAAGCTGGAATCAAGATTGCCAGGAGAAATATCAATAACCTCAGATATGCAGATGACACCACCCTTATGGGAGAAAGTGAAGAGGAACTAAAAAGCCTCTTGATGAAAGTGAAAGTGGAGAGTGAAAAAGTTGGCTTAAAGCTTAACGTTCAGAAAACGAAGAGCATGGCATCCAGTTGCATCACTTCATGGGAAATAGATGGGGAAACAGTGGAAACAGTGTCAGACTTTATTTTTCTGGGCTCCAAAATCACTGCAGATGGTGACTGCAGCCATGAAATTAAAAGACGCTTACTCCTTGGAAGGAAAGTTATGACCAACCTAGATGGCATATTCAAAAGCAGAGACATTACTTTGCCAACAAAGGTTCGTCTAGTCAAGGCTATGGTTTTTCCTGTGGTCATGTATGGGTGTGAGAGTTGGATTGTGAAGAAGGCTGAGCGCCGAAGAATTGATGCTTTTGAACTGTGGTGTTGGAGAAGACTCTTGAGAGTCCCTTGGACTGCAAGGAGATCCAACCAGTCCATTCTGAAGGAGATCAGCCCTGGGATTTCTTTGGAAGGAATGATGCTAAAGCTGAAACTCCAGTAATTTGGCCACCTCATGCGAAGAGGTGACTCATTGGAAAAGACTCTGATGCTGGGAAGGATTGGGGGCAGGAGGAGAAGGGGACGACAGAGGATGAGATGGCTGGATAGCATCACTGACTCGATGGATGTGAGTCTGAGTGAACTCTGGGAGTTGGTGATGGACAGGGAGGCCTGGCGTGCTGCGATTCATGGGGTCGCAAAGAGTCGGACACGACTGAGCGACT
This sequence comes from Bos indicus x Bos taurus, assembly GCF_003369695.1. NCBI lineage: Eukaryota > Metazoa > Chordata > Mammalia > Artiodactyla > Bovidae > Bos > Bos indicus x Bos taurus. Next base: position 84,441,886 of record NC_040105.1, on the reverse strand, counting down.
GAACTGAACTGACTGAATGAAATATCATGTATCTGATAAGGGAATTGTACCCAGACTATATAAAGAATGATAACAATTCAATAATAAAAAGACAAATCAATTTGAAAAAGAGGAAAGCACTTGAATAGACATTTGCAGAAAGACACAAATGACCAACATTGTTGGTCATTAGGAGTATTCAAATTGAAACCGCAATGAGATATGACTTTAAACCCACTAGGGTAGCTACAACAATTTTTCATAAAAGAATAGCTAGTGTAGGTTAGAATCTGGAGAATTTGCACCCCTCACACACTGCTGGTGGCAACGTGAAATGGTGCAGCTACTTTGGAAAACCATATGGTAATTCCTCAAATAGTTAAACATAGAGTTAACATACAATCCAGCAATTTCATTCCTAGCTACTTACCCAAGAGAAACGAAAGCACATTCTACACAAAAACGTGTACACAAATGTTCAGCAGCATTTTTCATAATAGCTAAAGAGTAGAAACAACCTAAATGTCCATCCACAAATAAAAGGATAAACAAAATGTGGTATACTATCATTATTATCCAGTCTTTAAAAGGAATGAAGTTTTGACATATACTGCAACATGGATGAACCTTGAAAATCTTACGCTGAGTGAAAGTATATTCTGCTGAGTCTTCCAATCCATGAACATCGTATGTTGTTTCTTTCATCCATGTTTTGTAGTTTTCAATGTGTAAGTCCTATCTATACATGTTTTGTTAACCTTTTGCCTAAAATGAAAGCTTATGCCTATTTCATTTTACTAACAACAGTTTACAATAGTACTGTCTTTTAAAATTTCAGTTTCCCATTGTTCATTGCTAGTATATGGTTGATTTTTATGTATTGACTTTGTATTTTGTGGCCTTGTTAAATTCATGTTTTTATTCTATGAAATTTTAAAAATAGATTATTTAGGGTTTACTTTATACAGAATCACAAGACAGTTTTATTTCTTCTTTTCCAATCTGTACATCTTCAATGCTTTTCCTTATTGCACTACCTAGGATCTCTAGTTCAAAGTGGAATAGAAGTATTTAAAGCAGATATACCTTGTTACTGATCTTAGAAAGTCTTCTTTCACCACTTAGTTAGCTATAGGTTTTGTGGTTCAGGTTGTGCACATTGCATTCTATTCCAGTTTTGCTAAGACATTAAAAAAAAATCATCAGAGTAGAAGTCTATCAAACACCTTTTCTGGTTATATAAATTGATATGACCATAGGATTTTTCTTTTTTAGACTATGAATATGATGAATTACTTTTCATTTCTGGAGTAAATTCTATGTGGTTATGGTATGTTCTTTTTATATATTGCTGGATTCAAATATGTTAATGCTCTGTTGAGGATTTCCCTGTCTATGTTCATAAAGGATATTGGTCTACAGGTTGTTTTTTTTTTTTTAATTTTCTGTACTTTTTTCCTGGTTTGGGTATCAATAGAATACATTATAAATGTAATGTATTTATATATAATTAAAATTAATTTTACCAATTTCTTTTCACTATATTTTAATGTGGTTACTATAAAATGTAACCTATGTGGCACATATTTGTGACTTGCATAAAATTTTTATTGTACAGAACTTCCCTAGACTAATGGTGTATTTAGTCCTGCCTAACAAGGCTTAAAAGCAAGCCTCAGAGATCAAACTATTTCCAGAATAAAGCTCAAGAATATTTAAAACAATACAAAAATATCCAGCGTCCTACAAGGTAAAATTCATAATGTCTGACATCCAATACAAATTTATCACAAATGCCAAGAAATAGGAAAATATGATACATAATGAAGAAAAATCTATTAAACAGAACCAGATACAAATCAGTAATAAAACTGATTAAATAGAATAGAATTAAATAGAATAAACTATATACTGGCAATGAACAATAAAATATTAATTTTAAAAAGTATCATTTAAAATATAAAATCCTTAAGAATAAATGTGACAAAAATATGTGTGTTTTTTAACATTGGAAACTGTGAAAGATTACTGACATAAATTAAAGAAGACTTAAATAAATGTAAAGAAATGGCATATTCATGAATTGAAAGACTGGATATAGTTAAGAAGGCAATTCTTTCCAAATTGATTATAGATTCAATACAATTTCAGTCAAATCTCAGTTGGCATTTTTGAAGAAACTGACAAACTGCTTTCAAGTTTATATATAAATACAAAAGATGTAAAAGATGTAACTAAAAGATGTAGTTAATTTTGTAAAAGAACAAATTGGCATTGAAGATCAATGGAACAAAATAAGAAAGTCCAAAAATAAATGTGTGCATATGCATAATTACAGGCATATATGCAGTTGACTTTTAAGAAAGGTGTCAAAGCAATTCAACTTGGAAAGAATAATGTTTTCAACAAATTACCTTGGAATAGTTGGACTTCCAGAAGGAAAAAATAAAGAATCTTGATCCTTACTTCACACCGTATACAAAAATTAACTCAAAATGAGTTGTAACTCAAAGTTATGGGAGGGCTAAATCTATAAATATTTTACTAATAAACAATTTGCTATGTTTTTTTCTTTCCGCTTGCTTTGGGTTTAGTTTACTGTATTTTTCTAGTTTCATAAAGGTGGAAATTTAAGTTATTGATTTGAAATATTATTTACTTTTTAATATAAGCTTTTAAAAATTATAGATTTCTTTCTGGGGATATTTAGGATATACCGTACTCTCCCTTTAACTCATCTCAAAGTATCTTCTAATTTCCTTTGTGATTTCCTCTTTGAACCAGTAGTTATTTTGCAGTATCTTCTCTACTATCCATTGATATGTGAATATCCCAAATTTTATTATGTTACTGATATCTAATGTTTGCAGAACATATTTTTTTATTATTTCAGTCCTTTAAAAAAGTAGACATTTTATGGACTAACATATAATCTGTCCTGGAGAATGTTCCATGTGCAGTTCAGAAGAACATATATTCTGCTATTGTTGTATGGTATGTTGTATAGATAGATGTCCATTAGGTCTAGTTGGTTTATAGCATTGTTCAAGTATTCTATTTCCTTTTTGATCATTTGTCTACTTCTGTTTGTTACTGAAAGTGGGGTAATAAATGCTCCAATGGTTATTATTGAATTTCTATTTCTCCCTTCAGTTCTGTCAGTTTTTGCTTCATATATTCTTCAGCTCTGTAGATAGGTGGAAATGCATTTATAATTGTTAAATCTTCATGATAAATACATTCCTTAATCATAAAAAATGTCCTTTATTTTCTCTAATAACAAATTTTATCTTAAATTCTCTTTTGTCTGATAATTAGTATAGCCACTTAGCTAGCTCTCTTTTGGTTACTGTTTGCACCATCTATCTTTTCCCAGTCTTTTACTTACAGTTGGGCTTCCCTGGTGGGCAGTGGCTAAGACTGCAGTCCAATGCAGGTAGCATGGTCAAGGAATTAAGATCCCACATGCCACATGGTGCGGCCAAAAAAGCTTTCATCTTTTACTTACAATCTACTTGTATCTTTGAATCTAAAGTGTATCACTTCTAGACAGAATATAGTTGGATCATGTGTGTTTCTTAAAAGTCTGGCAATCTTTGCCTACTAACTGGTTTTCTTAATCTAGTTACATTTATAGTAATTACTGATAAAGTAGTATTTACATCTGCCATTTTTCCATTTTCTGTATGTTGCATGTCTTTTTTGTTCTTTTGAATTATGCAGTTATCTTTCAAAGTAGCTAGGAAAAAAGTCCCCCCCACCAATAAGATTTGTATTGTATTTATCTATGCAATTACCTTTAATTACCATTTTTTGGTGCTCTTTACTTCTTTGTGGTTTTTTTTTTTTTTTTTTTTTGTATTGTCTAGTGTTCTTTCATTTCAGCCTGAAGAATTCTCTTTAGCATTTCTTATAGGATGTGCCTTCTGGCCATTAATTCTCTCAGTCCTTGTGTACTTGAGAAATGTCTTTATTTTTCCTTCATTTAAGGATATATTTGCTGAATATAGAATTCTTGGTTGGCAGTCTTTTGCTTTAACCATTTTATATATGTCATTGTGCTGACTTCTAGATCCCATTGTTTTGGATGGAAATCAGCTATCTTTTCCTCCTTTCAAGATTTTTTTCTTGGTCTTTGAGAGTTTGACTAAGACAAGGCTTTTTATGTGTGTTTATCTTACTAGGAAATATTTGAGTTTGTGGATGTGTAACTATTTTTGAGAAGTATTTAATCATTATTTCTTTAAATATCCTTCCAGTTCTTTTTTTATTTTCTCTCTTCTTTTTCTGGGACTCCCATTATGTTGGCCATACACATGTGTCTCACCATTAAATTCTCTGAAGATCTGTTTTTATTCATTCTGTTTTACTTTCTGATCGTCAGTCTGCTGCTGCTGCTAAGTCACTTTAGTCGTGTCTGACTCTCTGCGACCCCATAGACGGCAGCCCACCAGGCTCCCCTGTCCCTGGGATTCTTCAGGCAAGGACACTGGAATGGGTTGCCATTTCCTTCTCCAATGCATGAAAGTGAAAAGTGAAAGTGAAGTCGCTCAGTCGTGTCCGACCCTCAGTGACCCCATTGACTGCAGCCTTCCAGGCTCCTCTGTCCATGGGATTTTCCAGGCAAGAGTACTGGAGTGGGGTGCCATTGCCTTCTCCTAGACAATGGTAATTGAATTATCTTCAAATTTGCTAATTCTTCCTGCCAGCTGAAATCTGCTGTTGAGCCCATCTAGTGAATTTTTAATTCTGCTACAACACTTTTCAAATCCAGAAATTCAATCTGATCCTTGTGAAAACAATTTCTATCACTTTATTAATATTCTCTATTTGATGAGACACTGTTTTCATAACTTTTCTTTAATTATTTAGATGGTTTCCTTTAGTTATTTGAAGATATTTAAAATAGCTAGTTCAGTCTTTAATGAAACCAACATTTGGGCTTCCTCAAGGACAATTTCTATGACATCTTTTTTCCTGTGTATAAACCATACCTTCTGTGTGTGTGTGTGTGTGTGTGTGTGTGTGTGTGTGTGTATGTTTTGTAAATTTTTCTGAAACTAGACATTTTAAGCAATTTAATATGATAACTCTGGAAATCTGATCCCCTTCTTTCGTTTTTATTGTTTTACATGACTTTCCTTGACTGATTCTGTAAAATCTGTATTCTTTGTCATGGGCAGTCATTGAAGTCTCTGTTCATTTAGCCTAGTAATTAGATAATGATTGCACAGGGATTTCATTAACTGCCTTGAATCAATAAGTTTATTACATTTTCCTTGTGGCTCTGTGTTTGCATAGTGACACATCTTCAATGTTCTTGTAGTTTATCATCTGTAAATGACATGTTTGAGACAATAAGGGAAATTTAAATATGGGCCCCCAAATTAGTAATTATAGTGTATCTGTGTTATATTTCTCGAGTGAGGTATGGTATTGTGATAATATAGTTAAATATATATGACAGTATTTGCAGTGAAATGTGATATTGGCAATTTACTTCCAAATATCTTTTAAAATGTCCTTGGGCCCTATCATATATATATACAGTGGTAAGAGCTTTGTTTCAGAGGCCACATTAACTTGTGACTTATATCCACAAACTTTTAACTTAATGCCAAATAAGATGGTTATACAATATAGTCTCCATTGTCAAAAGTGTACAGTGTAAAGGAGAGAAAAGTCTTTTTTATTAGCACATGAAATCTTTAAAAGGAGACCTATGTCTTACACTGTTTGTCTTAGGGTGGTTTTTGAGTGAACATTCAGTCTGTCAGTGATAACTAGAATTGCTCCTTGGTCTTTTAGATATTCCATGAAGGTTTTCACTTTGCTCTCCAAGGTAGTAGTGCTTAGCTATGATATTAAAGGATTAGCAGATCAAAAATGACATCAAGCAGAATAGAGATTTGTAAACCTTGTTCTATGAATGAAGGTAATGGACTCAGTGAATCTATTAAAATTGTATATAAAATATTGGGGTTTTTAAATTTTTCTGAGCTTTCATCATATTCTCAAAGAAGTATGCCCTCCCCTAAATGGTTCAGAACTACTGAAGTAGAGGATAGAGGATTCTGTTGATTTATGAGATGCCCATTGTCTGTATCTGAACACTGCAAACCAGCTCTTAATGGATAAATCAGAGATACTTCTATGTTCTCTAGGAGGGAATAAATGGCTTTGGGTTAAGTGAGCAACCAGTTCAAAAGGGAAACAAAACCCTAGATTAAACTTAAGGTACTTGTTAAACCCACTGCTAAATTTTATTTCATGAGTTAATAAAGAAGCACATATATTACCATGTTTGAAAAATATTTTGATAGCTATTATAATTTATTTCTATGGTAATTGCATATATTTTGTTTTCATGTAGCCCAATTTGTGTGTTTTTTCTTTTGATATACATGCTTTTGCTGTTCTAATCTTTTAAAAAAATGTAAATATATTTGACATATAACATTAAGGTGTACAACATTGTTAATTTGATACACTTATACATGGTGATATGATTGCCATTGTAGCTCTATTGCATTACATAATTATTGTTTTTTGGTGGCTGGAATAATTAAGATCTAGTGTCTTAGCAATTTTGATGATTACAGTATGATATTATTGTCCCTAGTCACTATATTGTGCATTATATCTCCAGGACTTGCTACTAGTTGCAAGTTTGTACCCTTAGGCAATGTGAATTGTACACTTGCAAAAATGATTTTTATGGTATCTGGATTATCTCAATGAAGCTGTTACCAAAAAATAAACTGAGAAGAAAACATAGGAATAATTTTCATGACTTTATGTTAGGCAGTGATTTCTTAGATTTCACAGATAGCAATGCTGCTCTCCTCATCTTTTAAACTGTACAATTCAGTAGTTTTTAATAGATTTACAGAGTTGAGCAACCATCACCACTATCTATTCTAGAAGATTTTCATCACTCCTGAAAATCCCCTGTATCCATTAGCAGTCAATTCCCAGCACTTGGTCCCCTCCCCAAAGCCCCTATCAGCCCATAATCTACATTAGTTTCCATGGATTTATCTATTTTGAACATTTCATACCAATGGATTATATAATATTAGTCCTTTGTGTGTATATTCTTTCACTTAGCATGTTTTCAAGGTTCACCCATGTTGTGTGTGCTCAGTTGCTCAGTTATGTCTGACTCTTTGTGACTCCATGGACTGTAGCCCACCAGACTCCTCTGTTCATGGGATTTTCCAGACAAGAATACTGGAGTGGGTTGGCATTCTGTCCTCCAGGGGATCTTCCTGACCTAGAGATAAAACCCATGTCTCTTGCATCTCCTGCATTGGCAGGTGGATTCTTTACCACTATGCCACCTGGGAAACCCCCCATACATGTTGTAGCAACTATCAATACTTCATTCCTTCCTGTGGCTGAATAATACTACATTTCATTGTATGGACATACTATGTCTTTGTGTATTTCTTCATCAGCTGATGGTTGTTTGAGTTGTTTCCACTTTGCTGTTAATATTAATGAATTATGTTACTGTGAATATTTATGTCCAAGTCTTTGTGTAGATATATTTTTTTTTAATTCTCTTGGGGACATACCTAGGAATGGAATTGTTCAGTTATACAGTAACTCTATGTTTAACTTTATGAGAAATTGTCATACTATTTATTAAAGTGGTTATACCATTTTACATTCCCACTATCAATGTATGAGTTCTGATTTTTCTACATCCTCACCAAAGCTCGCCACAGTCCGTGTTTTTTTTTATCATAGACATGCTAGTGGGTGTGAAGTGGTATCTCATTCTGGTTTTGATTTATGTTGTCTTAATGCTGAGTGATGTTGAGCATGTTATCATGTGCTCATCAGCAATCTGTATATCTTATTTGGAGAAATGTTGATTCATATATTTTTGCTTATTTAAGAATTAAGGATAAAATTTGGCATGAGAAACAGTCTGATTCTGGGGTTTTGAGATAATTTATAGTGGATGGCAGGGCTTCCCTGGTAGCTCAGCTGGTAAGGAATCTGCCTGCAATGCAGGAGACCCCGGTTCAATTCCTGAGTCGGGAAGATCCCCTGGAGAAGGGATATAGGCTACCCACACCAGTACTCTTGCCTGGAGAATCCCCATGGACAGAGGAGCCTGCTGGGTTACAGTCCATGGAGTCACAAGGAGTCAGACACAGTTGAGCGACTAAGCACAGCACAGCAGCATAGTGGATGGAATAAATGATGACAATTTTAACCACCTCAACTCTCCATTCCCCAACTATTATTAAAGACAAAAAAAATTCACTCAGAGTTCTGTAAAAGCAAAACAAAAAGTGCTAAAAAAATTATTGAACTCACTTTATTTCATCCAGATAACAAACTTATAACAATCCTGCATGCTCAAGCTATCTATCTTTTAATTTGTCTATTCTGGTATTAGGATTTACAAGTAAAATGATCATCACAGGGTTAAGTATTGATATATTTATTGAGTTGAAAAATGAAGTCATCCTTTTTGAGACAAAAGAAATATGATTTAGCAAATTGATTTGGAAATGAGACTGGCTTTGCTAGTTAGGCTCTCTGACAGATTTTTTTTCAATGAATTGCTGAATCTGAAGCTCGAAAATTTTGGTAAAATTATATGTAAAACATATGAGAAGAAAGCATTTCATAAAGAAACGGGTGCTGCTGCTGCTGCTAAGTCGCTTCAGTCATGTCCAACTCTGTGTGATCCCATAGACAGTAGCCTACCAGGCTCTCCCGTCCCTGGGATTCTCCAGGCAAGAACACTGGAGTGGGTTGCCATTTCCTTCTCCAATGCATGAAAGTGAAAAGTGAAAGTGAAGTCGCTCAGTTGTGTCCGACTCTTAGCGACCCCATGGACTGCAGCCTACCAGGCTCCTCCGTCCATGGGATTTTCCAGGCAAGAGTACTGGAGTGGGTTGCCAGTGCCTTCTCCAAGAATGGTTAAGCTGTATTAAAGTTAATAACATTTCTATTTTCCATTTCAAGAACTTTGTTTATTATAATTGAGTTAAGCAAAGTGCCTCTATGTAACACAGTAACTGGTACATTTAATAATTATTTGATAAGTCTTAGTAAAGTCTCCAAATTTAGTGGCTTAAAACAACAAATATTTATTATTGTAAAGTTTCTGTGGGTCAGGAATCTGGGTGTGGCAAGTTGTTTGCCTCTGGCTCAAGATCCCGTACAATGGTATAATCCAGTTGTTGGCTGGAGATGGGGTCTCGACTGAAGCCTGAACTGAGGGGCATTTTCTTTCAAGCTGGTTGTATGGTTGTTGACAGGATTCGGTTCCTTGTGGGATGCTGGACTGAAAACCTTAGTCTTTTGCTGGCTATTGGCCAGAGATCTCTCTCAGTTCTTTCCAGAGTGGGCCTCTCCATACCAGCTTATAAAATGACAGCAGGCTTCCCCCAGAGGGTGTGTGAGAGAAAGGCCATGGTTTTTTTTAATAACTTAATCTCTGAAATGACATCACTTTTGCCATAATCTATTTGTTAAGAGTCCATAGGTCCATCTCATACTCAAGCAAAAAAGTTGAATATGGACTCAAATAACAGGAAGTGGGTATCATTGGGGGGACATCTCAGAAGCTGCCACAGTATTACTTCCCAGAAATTGAGAAACTGAATGACTATAATCTGTAGGGTAAAAGTCCCTACCACATTGAATTACTGTAGAAAAAGTGAAGTGAAAGTCACCCAGTCATGTCCAACTCTTTACAGCCCCATGGACTATAGAGTCCATGGAATTCTCCAGGCCAGAATACTGGAGTGGGTAGCCTTTCCCTTCTCCAGGGGATCTTCCCAACCCAGGAATCAAACCCAGGTCTCCCGTATTGCAGGCAGATTCTTTACCAGCTGAGCCACAAGGGAAGCCCAGTTGCTGCAGAAGTCAGTATGAAATGCCTAGGCTACTGCCTGGTATGTAGTAAAAACTATATAAGTATTCATTCCTTATTCCACATTTCTGAGCCTCTAATACCAGAAACAAACTTTGAATTTTCATTTTACCCTTTGATAGCCCAGAATAGGCAGTCTTTTATCTGTGGAATATTTCTGTAGCTCTTAAAATACAGCAGGTATTCAATAAGCTCTTTGTAAAATGAAGTGAGTCACATTTTTAAACACAGGGTCTCTAGGTTCTTGTCATCTCTAGACACATTTGAAAAGGGAGAATGATGATATAGCTCCTATAGGTATTTGGCTATTTTCTAATAAATTGAGATGAATGTCCTGGTATCTAGGCAATGGCTTTACTACTTTTAATTTTTTAAAATCCCTTTGTGGGCTAGCTTTTTGTTTGTATGTGTTTTAACCAAAAGCAGTTATGTCTTTTAAAAAATAGTTTTCTAAATATCTAATGATTTCAACAAAGAATAGAAACAAGCAATGGGCTGAGTTGTAAACCACAGGCATTTTTATTTTAGCTTAAGAATCTTTCTGGTGCCCACTCATTGTACCTACTCCAATCAGGTGAGGATATAATTTTTTCTAAATATTTTATTTTTTTTCCTAAATATTTTAAAAACATCTCAAGGACCCCAGTTGATACCATTCCATTGCCCTTGTGCTCAGGTGACCTCACATTGGGATTTACTATGTAATAATTTGGCAGAGAAGTTATTGCAAATTGTCCTCTCATTGGTCTTTTCCCACTCATTTATCACATATAAATTCATTGTATACCTATTCATTCATTTTTTAAATTAATGTTTTATTTTTATTAAAGTATTATTGATTTACACAAAAAATAAAGTATTATTGATTTACAATATTATTTTTGGGTATACAGCAAAGTGATTTGGTTATGTGTATATATAATATATATGTATACATACATAAGAATATATATATTTTCCACTATAGTTTCTTACCAGATATTGAGTATAGTTCCCTGAACTATACAGTAGGTCCTTGTAATCTATTTTTTATATAGTAGTTTGTATATGTTAACCCCATACTCCTAATTTACCGCTCCCCTCCCATCCCCTTTGGTAAGCATGTTTGTTTTCTATGTCCATGAGTCTGTTTCTGTTTTGTAAATAAGTCCATTTGCACTATTTTTAGATTCCACATATAAATTATATATAATATTTGTCTTTTTGTGGCTTACTTCACTTAATATGATAATCTCTAAGTCCATCCATGTTGCTGCCAATGACATTATTTCATTCTTTTTTTACAACTGAGTAATATTCCATTATATGTATATACCACATCTTCTTTATCCACTCCTCTGTCAATGGACATTTAGGTTGCTCCCATGTCTTGGCTATTGTAAATAGTGCTTCAGTGAACATTGGGGTGCATGTATCTTTTCAAATTAGAGCTTTCATTGTTTCCAATATATGCCCAGGAGTGGGATTGCAGGGTCATATGGTAGCTCTCTTTTTAGTTTCTGGTTTCCATAGTTTCCAGTTTCCATAGTGGCTGTACCAATTTACATTCCCATCATTCATTTTTTTCTATTCTTTTCTTGAACAACTACTATATTCCAGATATTCTGATGGATGCTGGGTATAGCAAGATGACTGTCCTCTAATGGTGGTGTGAATACCACACTGAACACAATTAGAATACAGAGGTAGCACCTGAATCATGAAGACTGGGACATAGCAGACCACCTGGGAGGATTGGTTATACAGTGTGAGCTGTAAAGTAATGAGTAAGGTACTTATTCATCCAGATATTCATTCATTCAACCAGTATATATTGACTGCCTGCTAGTTGTGAGGAACTGGGATTTTAGCAGTGAACAATATGGACAACATTATAATTTGGCATGTGGAAATTTATTTTCAACCCTTGATCTGCTTTGAATTGCCTGATGACAGACATGGTCTTTGTAGTCATATTTGTCTAAATCTCTCTAAATGTATGATGCCCAAGAGATTTTCATTCACCTTATATAAGCTGGCCTTTTACCTTAGGTGATAGACAAATCAGACAGACTTTTTAAATTGTTCAATGTTTGGTGATGATACCCTTTCCCATACTTTGCCATACTGTCTCTACCCAACTATGACTTTTCAATATTCTCCAAGATCATCCCCTTGCTGGGTGCTTTTGTATAAGACAAAAACCTACACAATCATAGGCTGTGGTCCTTCCTCTTCCAAATTTCCAAAATTTTCAGGACTTTTGTGCTACCATAATGTGATTGTAGTGATACACATCCTTACACATGTGTTCTAATCATGTGTCTGGCTTTCATTGTCTTTGATATCATCAGCTTCTATAGAGCAACCAGGTGAGGACTTCTGCTTAGCTCCTTTCTCACTGCCAGTGTAATATAGATCATACTCTCAAACATTGTTGACTTGCTCAGATTTGGAACACATGGCCGCAGCTATGTCAAAGGAATGTGTCTGTTCATTTTCACATTTCTCAACAAATCTAAGCACAAGGTTATTTTTCTTGCAATCAAACTACAAAACCGATTTCTTACCAGTTTTTGATAAATTCTTAGGCACCCTCTCAGCTCTCCTGCCAGTAACCATCTTGCCCTAGAAGACTGGAAAGCTTTACAACATAATGCAAAGGGAGAGTGGCAGGCACAGACATCGCAGAGCAGAACTAATCAAAGCCTTTAAGGAGAACAACTACTTCCAGGAGTCTTGGGCCCCATGGCAATACAAATTGCCATGAAATGCACAATTGTCAAGGTGGGACAATTCATTTCCCTGGCATTTCAAGGGAAGTCTTCCTCACTTTAGACTGCTTTCTTCTGGTAAAATTCAGAGCATACTTCTCAAATGTTGGTGTGCATCAGAATCATATGGGGCATTTGTTAAAAATGCAGATTTCTGGACCTCAGCAGACATCATACATTGTATTGTGGGTTTGCCTTAGGGCAATTTTTAAAGAATGTAAGCATTTGAAATATGTCATCATTTTTGTAACTCCATTTTAGTCTTCATTCATTTAAAAAATACACAGGAATCTTCAAAATATGGAAGGGGCCATACCTGCCACAATCTCTCGGAGGCACTGAAGTAGAGAAAGTAGCCCTCAGTGAGTATCACCATCCTCCGCCAGGCACTACCTCCAACTTTGTGTGCATGTGCAATGGTCTAGAGGGGAGCCAATTTTAATCATTTTGAGGCCTGCCAGGAATGACTTTGATGCTGGTTTGTGTAGTTTAGAGCCTTTATGGTAACTTCAAGCCAAGCACACAAACTCAGGTGCAAAACATCGAGGCCAAACAGAGAGCTCTCCCCTCCACTTCTGCTCCTTACCCATCCATTGCCTCCAGCACTCCCTGTACCCTAGTACTGATGCCCCCCAATATCCCCAGACTGCAAGAGCCCCCTCAATGGGTGTTACAAACAGGTCTTCCTTCCCACTGAACACCTGGCAGTTGTCCATTGAGCAGCCATTAGGTCTGCCCCCTCACCCACTTCCATTCCCAGGGATTAAACGGCCACTAATTCCTCCAACAATTATGTTGCTGCTGCTGCTAAGTTGCTTCAGTCATGTCCAACTCTGTGCAACCCCATAGACGGCAGCCCACCAGGCTCTCCCGTCCCTGGGATTCTCCAGGCAAGAACACTGGAGTGGGTTGCCATTTCCTTCTCCAATGCATGAAAGTGAAAAGTGAAAGTGAAATCGCTTAGTTGTGTCTGACTCTTAGAGACCTCATGGACTGCAGCCTACCAGGCTTCTCCATCCATGGGATTTTCCAGGCAAGAGTACTGGAGTGGGGTGCCAGTGCCTTCTCTGGATTATGTTGCTAGGTGGGGGAAACTGCTGCTCTGACCTCTCAAGGACTTCATGAGTGTTACTTTTTTACTGGTTATGCAAGTTTCCAGTCCCTGAAACAACCAAAGCTTGAGTACACAAATTTCAGTGCTAAACACCAGGGCAAAGCTCACAACCCAGGCACTAACTCCATCCATCTCTCTCATCCTCATGCTCCCAACTCCCCTCACATTCCATTACTGATACCAACCAGTCCCCTGTCTTGTTGCTTCACGAGCAATCCCCAGCTGTGTGCAGCTGGGGACCAGGAAGCAGGGAAGGAGCGAACAAAGAGCTTGTATTTGAGCTGGGCCTTGAGAGATTGGCAGGATTTCTCCATGCAGAGATGGAGGTTAAGAACTTTCCAGAAAGAGGCAACATTAAGAAAAATCAGGAAGAGTAGAGAGGTTGAGCATGGCCAATGATGTCCAGGGAACTACTTAAGATTTGTTTACATCAGAGGTTCTCAAACGTCAAGGCCTTATTAGACTTGCCTGGTGTGTCATAATGCATATGCCTGGGTCTCACTTCAGACTTGAAAAAATGGATAGAGACTTTATTTTGGGGGGCTCCAAAATCACTGCAGATAGTGGCTGCAGCCATGAAATTAAAAGACTCGTACTCCTTGGAAGAAAAGCTATGACAAACCTAGACAGTATATTAAAAAGCAGAGACATTAGTTTGCCAACAAAGGTTTGTCTAGTAAAAGCTATGTTTTTTTTCAGTAGTCACGTATGGATGTGAGAGTTGGACTATAAAGAAAGCTGAGCGCAGAAGAATTGATGCTTTTGAACTGTGGTGCTGGAGAAGACTCTTGAGAGTCCCTTGGACTGCAAGGAGATCCAACCAGTCCATTCTGAAGGAGATCAGCCCTGGGATTTCTTTGGAAGGACTAATGCTGAAGCTGAAACTCCAATACTTCGGCCGTCTGATGCAAAGAACTGACTCATTGGAAAAGACCCTGATGCTGGGAAAGATTGAAGACAGGAGGAGAAAGGGATGACAGAGGATGAGATGGTTTGATGGCATCACCAACTCAATGGACATGAGTTTGGGCAAGCTCTGGGAGTTGGTGATGGACAGGAAAGCCTGGCGTGCTGCAGTCCATGGGGTCGCAGAGTCAGACATGACTGAGTGACTGAACTGAACTGTGGGGATGGGAGGGGGGCACTTCTAGAATCTTCATTGTTTCACAAGCTTCTTTGGGTGGTTTTGACACAAGTGATTCTTGAACATCTTTTCAGAAACACTAATTTTTGGATTCTGCTTGCTTATCCAGGTGTATTCAGCAAGCCAAAGCAGCAGAACAGCAGCTCTCCCACCTTCCTACATGTCCCTGACTTCCCATGGCCACTGCCTTTTGTCCCTCTGTCGATGGGACAGTGGGTAGTAGGTATAATTTGTGCACCTCCAAAGATAATGCTATCTTGCTGCTCAACAATATGAAAAAAAAACTGACTTATCCAGCTACTATGGAGAGAAGACATGGGAAGGAAGGAGGGGAAAAGTCAGAATTAATAACTGATATGGGCTTCCCACGTGGTGCTAGTGGTAAAGAGCCTGCATGCTAATGCAGGAGACACAGGAGATGCATACTCAATCCCTGGGTTGGGAAGATCTCCTGGAGGAGGTCATGGCAAACCACTCCAGTATTCTTGCCTGGAGAATCCCATAGACAGAGGAGCCTGGTGGGCTATGGTCCATGAGGTTGCAAAGGGTTGGACACGACTGAAGTGACTGAGCACTCATGCAGCAGTCTCCCCAGGCTTTTTTCTTATTGGAGTATAGTTGCTTTACAATGTTTTATTAGTTTCTTCTGTATAGCAAAGTGAATCAGCTATATGTATACATATATCCCCAGGGTTTCTTAATGTGTGCATTATTCAGTCAAAGAGATGCCCTTTCAACTAATGAATGGGTGGGGATGGGGCCAGGGAGAAAATGGATATTTGGTGCTTACTCAGGCTTGGCACTCTTTGGTCTTTCTTTGGCAGGGGTGTATGTGTTGATCATGTTTATTTAACATTCTCTGCAGAATTTATTACTTTTCCTTTCAATTTTACTGAGATGTAATTGGCATAAAGCACTGCATAAGTTTAAGGAGTACAGCATAGTGATGTGACTTACATATATTGTGAAGTGGTTACCACAGTAAGTTCAGTGAACATCTATCATCTCATATAGATACAAAAAAGGAAAAAAAGGTTTTATCCTTGTGATGAGAACTTTTTAGGATCTACTCTCTTAGCAGTTGTCAAATATGCCATACAGTGGTGTTAATTACAGTCGTCATGTTGTACATAACATCCCCAGGACTTGTTTATCTTATAACTGGAAGTTTGTATCTTTGGACCACCTTCATCCAATTTCCCCACCTCCACACCCCCTGCCTCTGGTAACCACAAATTGAGTCTCTTTTTCTATGATTTTTTTTTTAAGATTCTACATATAATTGAGATCATACAATATTTGTCTTTCTCTGATTTATTTCACACAGTTTAACACCCTCAAGGTTCCTGTTTGTTGTCTTTCTTATAAGAAGGTAGCAGACTGTCTCATACTAAGGACAATAAAAGTGGCAGAACAAAAGACAACTGCAAATTGATCCAGTGTGTTAGGTCCCTGAGACCCAAAAAGATCTGCTTTCCATCTTCTAGAATGGTTCTGCAAGGTCCTCACAAGCAGACTGGCTTTTCTTCAGAGACCACTTAGTATATGGAACACAAGCATGCTCATAAAAACAACACAGGTCATAAATAATGGAGCGTATTTATCTTTTCCTCTCTAAGTCCAAGGTATGCTGAAGGAAAAGTGGCAAATAAAATGAGGGCACTGGATCCCCAGAATTCCCTCCTCCATAATCCACCTCTGACTTACTCTGTTGCCTTCAAATAAATCATCTATTTTCTGAGTCAGAATGAAGTTTGGGCAGTTTTTAATTCACAATTTCTCAGGAAATCAACTAGCAGGAGCACACAGCTTCTTCAATCCCTCACTAACTTGTCTGTAGTCATCTGAATAGTTTCTGTTTTTCTCTTCTTCTTGTCCTCACTCTCTTACCACAAGGTGGGCTGAGGGGTGTGAGGAGAAGAAAAAAAGTCTCAGGGAGATTAGATGATATATTCTGTGTGTTCTTAGTTCCTCAGTTGTGTCCGACTCTTTGTGACCCCATGGACTGTAGCCTGCCAGACTCCTCTGTCCATGGGATTCTCCAGGCAAGAATACTAGAGTGGGTTGTCATAACTTCCTCCAAGAGATCTTCCCAACCCAGGGATGGAACCCAGGTCTTCCGCATCACAGCCAGATTCTTTATTGTCAAGCTACCAGGGAAGCCTGGATGATATACTGGGTTGGCTAAAAATTTTGTGTAGGTTTTTCCATATGATGTTATGGAAAACCTGCACAAACTTCTTTTTGGCGAATTCAATAAATTAAAAAAATGTAATGCTCTCCCAGTAGACACTAGTACTCTCCATTGTTATATGAGGATATGAGGAAGGTAAGCCTCATTGGAGTAGAACATAGGATGCATACATTTTGATTGAGGAATAGCATGAAGAACAAAGTTGGGAACAGAATGCCCTGGTCTATGCAAGGTCAGAAGGAACAGCACAACTGTATGACTGACCACACACACCACACAAAGCAGCTCTAGAATCCACATCTTCTGGCTCTTTGTTGTTGTTGCTATTGTTTAGTCGCTCAGTCGTGTCTGACTCTTTGTGACCCATGGGGCTGCAAAGAGTCGGACACGACTGAGCAAACAACACTTTCACTTATTCACTATATGTCATACAGTGTATCCTGGTTAAGGATGGAGGGACTTGAGTATTAAGTGTCTCTGCATTAGTATTAAGAGAAACACACTATGGAATAACTTCCTTGAGGATTCACTGGGCAATGCAAACTTCTCTGTGCCTGCAAAAATCTGGAGGCCTAGGCCAATGGGAACTTTGATGAAGTCAGTGAGAGGATTCTGGTTCCAGCTATCCAAGCCTTCTTTAGTAATTGGTGCTGATTTTTTAATGAATGAGAAGGCCTATCATACTTTCTTTTCTTTCACTCTGGGTGATTCCTGACATGCCACATTTATTAAGAGAAGCTTTGAGATAATTCTGTTTCTCATCAAGCCTTTGTGATTATCTTAAAATTTTATACACACAGGTACTTCTAAAAATTCAAACATACAGGGAAAATTGAGAAAGAGAACAGAGGAAAATCAAACTCCCATGATGGAAGAATGGAAAATAAGAGGGGGAGAAATACAGTTACCTCTCACACCAATTTTTTACTCTTAGATCATTTCTATTATCCTCTTTTAAATAAAGTCGGGTATACCTTGACAGCTAAGATAATGTAATTTTGCTGTCAGATTGCAAGTAAGAAGCAGGGTATTGCAGTAGGTCATAACTTCTGAGGCTCCTTCTGGGGTATTTTGGCTTCTGTGTTGTAGCTACAGGCCACCTCCTGGCCCAGGCTGTCTCCATGCTGAGCCAACCTACATGTAGGGCTCCAGTGACCACAGCAGGGGAGAGAACTTCTTAATATTAATATTAAGCTTCTTAATATTAGTCGGCTCTCACATTTAGTTTCTAAACCTTAAGTTGCTCAGAAATTAAAGAACATTTGTATCAGATAGCTTTCTAGTCAACTGATTCTTGATGCTCAGGACAAGACTAAAGGCAGAAGCCAAGTACACATTTGTCAACCATGGCCTGTGGGCCATGGGCATTTGAAGTTTCCACCAAAATTATTTGTAGCCTATGAAGAGCACATTCAGAGGCCAATCCATAGGAAGTCCAGGTCTTCTCTGCTTCTCTCCAGATTGTCCATCAATAGTTGTTACTTTATGTAGAGGTTGAAAGCACCTTTGACTTCAGTCAGTCAGTTCAGTTGCTCAGTCGTGTCCGACTGTTTGCGACCCCATGAACCGCAGCACGCCAGGCCTCCCTGTCCATCACCAACTCCCGGAGTTCACCCAAACCCATGTCCATTGAGTCGGTGATGCCATCTAACCATCTCATCCTCTGTCATTCCCTTCTCCTCCTGCCTTCAATCTTTCCCAACATCAGCGTCTTTTCCAATGAGTCAGCTCTTCGCATCAGGTGGCCAAAGTACTGGAGTTTCAGCTTCAACATCAGTCCTTCCAATGAACACCCAGGACTGATCTCCTTTAGGATGGACTGGTTGGATCTCCTTGCAGTCCAAGGGACTCTCAAGAGTCTCCTCCAACACCACAGTTCAAAAGCATCAATTCTTCGGCACTCAGCTTTCTTTATAGTCCAACTCTCACATCCACACATGACTACTGGAAAAAGCATAGCCTTGACTAGATGGACCTTTGTTGACAAAGCAATGTCTCTGCTTTTGAATATGCCATCTAGGTTGGTCATAACTTTCCTTCCAAGGAGTAAGTGTCTTTTAATTTCATGGCTGCAATCACCATCTGCAGTGATTTTGGAGCCCCAAAAAATAAAGTCTGACACTGTTTCCACTGTTTCCCCATCTATTTCCCATGAAGTGATGGGACCAGATACCATGATCTTAGTTTTCTGAATGTTGGGGATTGTTAAAAAGATCTGATCCTTTGCAAATTGTGATGATGGTGACATTTTCCTTCAGTGCTTCTAATCTCTTTCTCTTATTGTTGTCCCCCCTTCTTCAGGTACACTTCTCTCACTTGCTTGATTCACCATGAAAACTTGATCTTAGTAAGGGATTGAACTCACAAGGAGTCATAAGTCACCTGCTAACAGCTTAAAACCTATTTGCATTTTAAGTGGGGACAAGGTCCCAAAGTGAGGTATTTCAGAACAATGGGAGGATGTCTCTGAATCCTCTGAGATTTTATGCTAAACTGTATGCGTGCATGGGCTTCCCAGGTATCACTAGTGGTAAAGAACCTGCCTGCCAATGCAGGAGATATATAAGAGACGCAGGTTCTATTCTTCAGTTGGGAAGATCCCCTGGAGGAGGGCATGGCAACCCACTTCAGTGTTCTTACCTGGATAATCCCATGGACAGAGAAGCCTGGTGGGCTACAGTCCATGGAATTGCAAAGAGTTGGTCATGACTGAAGTGACCCTAGCACACGCACACATGCATATTTGCTTCATAGGATTATCAAAACAATTCATGACTCAAAAAAGGTGCAGTCTTAAGGTAAAGAAATGAAATGCAAATAGTGGAAATTGAAACTGTAGTTCTATGACTATCAACTCCATGAGAACAGAGACCACATCTTTCTTGCTCCCATTACCTACTGTATCCCCAGCATAGGGTATATAGTAGTCTCTCAATAAGCATTTGTTAAATTCATTAATTTATCCATCCAGGAGATATTTATTGTTAAGTGAATGGATGAAAGAGTAAAAGCACCAGCTGGCATGAGGGAAGAGGTATTTTTTGGGCATTAGGCCCTTTCCATCACTCACATAGTTGATCGTGTTTCTGTTTGAGTTACCCAAGATGGAGTCTCCATGCTACTTATGTTCCTGATGAACATCCAGTACAAGTGAGTCTGGGATGCAGAGAAGGAGCTCAGGCATCTGCCCTGTTGGGTTGACCTTTAGCACAGGATAAGGAAACTCACTTCCCTCATTTGTCCACTTCCCATTCCCACTTGAATCTTTGTCAGTCACCAAAATCATTACCAGGCAGCAGGTGGCATTGAAGGCTCAGTGTTTTGAAGCAAAGCACTCTCATCACCAGCAGATATGGGCTCTCAGACAAAACCATGCAAGGGCATGGATGCAGAATGACAGAGGAATCCATTTCTGTGTTAGACTACCAGAGGGAGGGCCAGGCCCACGCAGGGCTAGCAGTCTGAAAAGTCAGCCTTTGGTGCTCCCTGCAGCATTTCCCCGGAGAAGGCAATGGCACCCCACTCCAGTACTCATGCCTGGAAAATCCCATGGACGGAGGAACCTGGTAGGCTGCAGTCCATGGGGTCGCGAAGAGTTGGACACGACTGAAGCGACTAAGCAGCAGCAGCAGCAGCAGCAGCAGCGTGTGCCAAGAGAATGCTCCTCTCTCCCCAACTGCAGCTGGAGTGTGGATAGTCAGTCTATTTACTGCTGTGGATATAGTTTCAAGAGAATTTAAAGTATCCAAAAACTGTTTGAGAAGGAAAAGGGCTGAGAGATCCCAAGGCAGCATGTGTAAGTTGAACGAGGAGTTCTTGTCACGCAAATAAGCTTAGTAGCTCTGAACTTTTTACCCTCTGTGGGTGTGATGATTTTAGGTGGGTTGTGTGATTGTTTGGGGAGGCTGGGGATATTAGGGACAGAACTAACAAGAAACCAGAAGTTTGAAGTCTGGTGGGCAAAAAAAAAAAAGGGAAAAGAAAGTGTGTGCGTGTGTGTGTGTGTTGGGGAGTTGGTGGTTAGGGGATTTGACCTCAGGAAAACAGAATAAGTCACTTAGTCTCTGGAACCAAAGAAGACTCCATAGAAGATCCCTCTGGTTAGAACCCATGGGAGTATCAGTGAGTCAGTGAACCAAGTGGAGAGGCAAAGCTGGGGGGAGTCTGACATTGGGTGGGATAGAGTGGAGGGTGTGCACCAGGGCCTGGGGGCTTGGGTTCATGCAGGAAAGGAGGTGTGTGGTGTCATTATCACTTTGGATCAGACAGACCTGCTGGTGCTCTTATGAAGGGTGTGCCCTTGGGCCAGTCACTTTAGCTTTGTGCCTCTGTTCCTCACCTATAAAATTGAATCAATAATAGTACCTTCCTCAGGTAGTTGTAGGGATTTAATGAGAAAATATACATGAAAAGTGCTTTGTATAGCGTCTGGCACATTATAAGTGCTCAATAAGTGGTAGTTTTATTATTTATTTATTTAAAAAATATTTATTTATTTGGCTGCCTGGAATCTTAGTTGCAGCACACTTCTCTCTAGTTGTGGTGTGTGGGCCTAGTTGCCCCGTGGCATGTGTGATCTTAGTTTCCCAACAGGAATCAAACCTGCATCCCCCGCATTGCAAGGCAGATTCACAACCATTGAACCACCAGGGAAGTCCCCAGTAGTTTTACTGATAGTAGTTATAATGATTGTTGTTGTTTAGTTGCTAAAGTCTTCACTTGCCACCCCATGGACTATAGCCTCCTAGGCTCCTCTGTCCATGGAATTTCCCAGGCAAGAGTACTGGAAAGGGTTGCCATTTCCTTTATGGGATCTTCCCGATCTAGGGATTGAACCCACATCTCCTGCATTGGCAGGCGGGTTCTTTACCACTGAGCCACCAGGGAAGTGCTGTATGATACTAAATAGAAAGTGCCTGGGATTTAATAAAGGCTTGTATCTATACCAGATACTCACTGTATTCTTATTTCTGATTTCTCTAAGCCTTAGGGAAATGAGAAAGACTTCAGCTTGAGACTAGAGGTGGAGGCCAGGCCACGGGCTTGTCCAGGTAAGGTAAGGCAGTTAACCCCAAGTGCTGTGCTAAGCCAAGTAGACAGCAACATGAGGACTCAGCATGGGGATGTGGGAAGCCACAAAAGCAGACCTCATCTTTAAAAACTATTTTTCTAAAGGCAGGCTCTAAACTTTGTCATCCAGCTTCTAGAGACATGACTTGTCGACATGCTTCCACTCCTTGTGGGAACATAGTCCCTGTTGGCACAGGGAGGACTTCCTTCCCATTTGAAGATATTTTCATGGGGAATAAGGATGAGAGGTAGAAAGGAGGCAAGCTTCTACACTCTTTACAGCACTGCCCCCACCCTCCAGTCAACACCAAGCCAATCCTTGCTGGTATGCCTGCTATTGGGCTTCCCAGGTTGCGCTAGTGGCAAAGAATCTGCCTGCCAAAGCAGGGGATGTAAGAGATGCGGGTTCGATCCCTGGGTCAGGAAGATCCCCTGGAGGAGGACATGGCAACCTGCTCCAGTGTTCTTGCCTGGAGAATCCCATGGACAGAGGAGCCTGGTGGGCTACAATCCATAGGGTTGCAAAGGGTCAGACACAGTGCCAGACACTGAAGCAACTTAGCACACACAGAACATGCCAGCTATTACTCTGCCAGTGTGAAGTGAAAGCCACTCAGTTGTGTCTGACATTTTGCAACCCCATAGACTATAGAGTCCATGGAATTCTCCAGGCCAGAATACTGGAGTGGCTAGCCTTTCCCTTCTCCAGGGGACCTTCCTAACCCAGGGATTGAACCCAGGTCTCCCACATTGCAGATGAATTCTTTACCAGCTGAGCCACAAGGGAAGCCCCCAGGGATTGAGATCAAAAAGCTGCCCCCACTATTCTGTCTTTCCAAATTTGACCTCCAATGCTCAACTCAGTGTGTTCTTCCTAAATCAGCCTCACAACAACCCAATCAAATAGGTACTGGTTGGGAGGTAGCCAGAAAAACAGAAATCACTTTAAGCCTTTCAAACATAGGAGATTTAATACAGATTAGTCACAGGGGATGGAAGAGTCGGGAACCAAACAGGAGGCACTGAGGCAACTCACGATTAGCAACAACAGGAAGCCCCTCTTATCCCTGGAGTTAGAGGGACAGCGTGAAGACATGGTGAGTGGTGTTTCCAGAGCTTGGAGACTGGGTCTATCTGGTGGGAACTAGAGCCAAGATGGGGCTGCCTTGCAGAAGCTGGAGCCAAGGAGAGGGGGATGCCTGGTGGTAGCTGGAGCTACCAGAGGTGAGCCCTGTAGGAAACACAGCTGCTGCTGGAAGTGCCACAAAAAGTGGGTTGGACATGGGAAAGAAATATCCTAGCTTCTCTCTTCTTCCTTCCTTCCGGTTGGTCAATCCCACACAGAAGCAAATGGCAAAGGACTATGGGAAATGTAGTTCCCTGATACAGACCAATGCAGGAAATGAACAGGGAGTGGATCTGAGGGTAAGCAGCAGATGAAAAGCCTAATTATGCACCCCCACTTTACAGAGGAGTCAAATGAGGCAGAAAGAAGTTCAGTTACCCCAACTACACTAAGTGGCAAGAGTCCAGGTTTCAAATCCAGGCAGGCAGACTACTCCTGAGTCTATGCTCTCTGCAATCACTACTATTATATGCTCAGGGTAATAGCACTATTGTTATTTAACTCGTCAGACTTTTCCCTCTGGATTTAAAGCTCCCCAAAAGCAGCAGCAGCAGCAGCAGCAGTAGCAGCAAAGGCATCTACTATGTCTTTACATCATTTATAGCATGTAGCCTTTGTGGATTTTTCAGAACCTTCCAGCAGATGTAGATTGTTGACCGAAATGGGATGATCAGCAGGTTTTCATAGGTTTGGGTGGTGGTGAGGTACTGTGAAAATGTCCTCTGCCATTCTGAATGTTTTCTTGTTAATTAAATGTAGCAATTTCTGATAAGATTCCAGACAATAGTTTAGCAACAGCGAAAAGTCTAAGCAGCAAGGAGAAAAATTGGTATCTAGATTGCTTGAGGGCATCTCAAAGGGAACAGACAGTTATAAAAATTTAACTCCAATGTTACAAAATTTCTACAACTTGAATTGAGCAGCTTCTTCACCTGGGAAGAGGATATACCATCCCTTAGGTGACTTGGCTGGCAGTGTTGCTGTTTTATTTGGTTTTATTAACAGTTCTTGGATACTAAGAGTACACAGTTATGTTGATGGAGTGTTATTTCTTGTGTCCATCATGACCACCCTTGTCTAAGCCACCAACAGCTCTTATGTGGCCAATGCAATGGTCTCATAATTTGTCTCTGTCCCTGTACCATTCCATCTCTTCTCAATCAGCCACAGCAATCTTATTAAAATGCCAGTTAATTCACAATGTTGTTGTTCAGTCACTAAGTTGTGTCTGACTCTTTGTGACCCCATAGACTGCAGGATGCCAGGTTTCCTTGTCCTTCACTATCTCTCAGAGCTTGCTCAAATTCATGTTCATTGAGTTGGTGATGCTATCCAACCATCTCATCCTGTGTTGCCCACTTCTCCTCCTGTCCTCAATCTTTCCCAGCATCAGGGTCTTTTCCAATGAGTCAGCTCTTCACGTCAGGTGGCCAAAGCACTGGAGCCTCAGAATCAGTCCTTCCAATGAATTTTCAGGACTGATTTCCTTTAGGATTGATTGGTTTGGTCTCCTTGCAGTCCAAGGGAGTTTCAAGCATCTTCTCCAGCACCACAATTCAAAAGCAGCAGTTCTTTGGCACTCAGCCTTCTTTATGGTCCAACTCCCATCATGTACCTCCTCTGTTTAAAACCCTCCCACAGCTCCCCATTTCACTCAGAGAAGAATCCAAAGTCTTCACAAAGGTTTATCAGGCCCTACTTGATCTATCCTTCACCTCCATGACCTCATCTCCAACTTGTCTCCCCTTTATGTACTCCACTCCCATCACATTGGCCTTCCCAAGGCTGAAATCAAGGTGTCAGCATAGCTCAGCTGTTATCTGGAGACTCTGGAGACGAATCTGTCTCAAGTTCGTTTATGTTGTTGGCAGAATTTATTTCCTTGTGGTATGAGGACTGTGATACCCTTGTCCATGCAGGCTGTCAAGTGGGGGCCGTACTCATCTCCTAAACACCGTCCATATTTTTTACTACATGGTTCCCTTCATCTTCAAGCCAGCAATGACACACCAAATCCTCCATGTACTTCAAACCTCTGACATTCTTTTTTGCATTTAAAAGTCTCATGAGATTAGATTAGGCCCACCTAGATACTCTTCCTGTGTGGTAACCTTAATTATATCTGCAAAACCCCTTTTGCCATGTAATGCAATGTAATCACAGGTGTGCTATCTCATCATAGTCATGGTCCTAATGATTAGGGTGGGAAATCTTGAGGCAGCATTTTAGCCTTGTGCCCCCCCCACAATAATCAGCTGTTTGAGAAACTAACCAATCAGAATATATGCCAACAATAGCCCCGGAGCAGGGACGTGGAGAATGCCTGCTGCTCCAGGTGTTACCCTTTACTTGCAGGATTGTTGAGTGGCCTGGAGGCATCCTAGAGACAATAGCCGGAGCTGTAGCTATTTACCAACTGGTATGAAAATTCTTTAATCTTTTTACAAGTGGGGATAGCATATCCGTGCCTAACAGTTGTTTATCTGCTACATAGTGTGTGAAGTCCTGCCTTCTTTTCTGAGCTCAGAGTCTGAGGTTGGTCTCAGATGATCAGGGGAAGGTGGGGACACTGCCTGCCTTTGCATACTTCCATGGTGTGCAGTGGCCCCTTCCACCCTTACCTGCTGTTTCTGTGCCACCACATTTGTTTTTCTGTTTTTTTGTTGTTTTTTTTTGTTTGTTTTTTCTGATGAATGTCTCCATTTGCATGGCTGTCTTATGCAGTGGGAGAGTTCATCCATCATCTAAGCCTCCAAGCACTGCCACTCCAAGGCAGATAACCAATCCCATGTGTACGGCCTCTCCCCAGGAGATGTGGCTCAGTGAGGCAAGTGCTGTGGACTTGCTCTCACCATTAGCCTGCACACTTCACAGCAGCCAAAGAAACCCAGGCTTCTTATTAACTTGCCAAGCGAAGCTTGGTCACAGCTCATCATGAGCCTCATGTTTTGTGAGGACCCATCTCAGGCAACAGACATGACCCCTGTGGGTGAGTTGTGGTAGGAAGAGGGCCTAAGTTAAATGACTTTGGTGGGACTGGTCTGTTTCTCCCACCTAATATTTTTATATGGGTGAATTTGATGAAAAAGTTATCAAGGACAGCTTCACTTGATGGAATCGTGAGTATACATATCAGGCACAGCAGTGACAAGGTGGGTGTGTTGAAGGAAGTGTCACAGAGGAAAATGAGCGGCTCAAGGAGAGAGAAAAATAAAGGGAGGAAAGTAAATCGCTGCTGACTGCAAACAACACTAGTAGTAATAATATACAACATGGCCAGCTTCACTTGCTGATGTTGGCTGAGACCACAGAGCACAGCTGTGGTGTGCTGTGGTGCTCATATATCACGGATTGACAGTGAATCTGTGTCAACAACTGAGTGTCTACTTAGACTAAGTCAGCCTGTGCTTCCTTGTTTTTTTGGGGGGGGCTGTGCTGAGTCTTCATTGCTGCAAGCAGACTTCTTTCTCTAGTTGTGGCAAGTGGGGGCTACTCTTTGTTGCAGTGTATGGACTTATTGCAGTGGCTTCTCTTGTGGAGCATGGTCTCTAGGGTTCATGGGCTTCAGTAGTTGTGACTCACCAGCTCTAGGGCATAAGCTCAGTAATTGTGGTGCATGGGCTTAGTTGCCTCGCGGCATGTGGGATCTTCCCAAACCAGGGATTGAACCCATGTCCCTTGTATTGGTAGGTGGATTCTTAACTGCTGGACAACCAGGAAAGCCCTGTGCCACCTTTTGAAGTAGGAGAGATTTGTCTTCAGTGGCTTCCTTTCTTGTAAACCTTCCCCCCATGTCTAGGCCTTTCTAAAGACTGCATTCATGGCTGAAGTAGAGATGTGGCAAGTGGAATCAAATCTACTTGCTAGTCTTTACCATGTAAACAGAACCAGATATCTTTGGAATCAGATCCCATTGGAGCCAGTTCCAAATGGTAAAGACACATTTACAGAGGATCTCAAAGCCGCAGGTAGTATTCAGGATGGTTCACTATGACTTTAGATGTGTGAGATGGTATAGACCCTATTAAGGACATCTCCTTGCAAACCCCACCCCCAGCTTTCTCTCAAGCTGAGGCATTTTCTCCAGGTGCAGCAGTAGGCAGCATTGAAACACAACTTACTACCAGCAGCTGCTGACAAGAGAGCTGAAGTTGAAGATTTCTACCCGTCCTAGCAAAATGTCACCAAACTCAGTGGAAAACATCACAGCCCTGCATTAGGTGACAAGAAAATATCTCCCTTTTTATCTGCCATTAGGAGCAATCAGCTGCAAGATGCCCAGAGAGAAAATGACAAATGCCTCAGCACAAATATTGCCATCTTTGGTAGGGGTAGGGGGTTTGGATATTAGGCATAGTGGTGGAAAAATAAACCCTTGAGATTCTATATGCCTTTCTCCCTTACAGAGACAGGTTAGGAGTGAGCATAGAGTGTTTCAGAGTTGTTGGTCTAGTTGGGTTTGGAGGGGAGAGAGAGAGAAAACAAACTATTTTGTTTCAAAAGCAACAGATGGAGAGAATTTCAAGCTAGAAAGGACCTTGAGACCTGTTCATCCATAGACACTCAGACTCATAGAATATCAGAGCTGGCAAGGATATTAAAGACCATTGAGTCAGACATGCAAATGGCCAACAGGTACATACAAAGTTGCTTAACATCATTCTTCATCAGGGAAATATAAATCAAGACCAACAGTGAGATATCACCTCATAACAGTTAGTATGGCTATTATAAAAATAAAAATAACAAGTAGTGGTGAGGGAATGGAGAAAAGGGAACCCTGGTGTTCAGTTGATGGGAATGTAAATTGTTACAGGCACTATGGAAAACAGCATGGAGTTTCCTCAAAAAGTTAGAAGTAGAAGTACCATATGATCTGGAAATTGCACTTCTGTGTATTTATCTGAAGGAAATGAAATCACTATCTTGAAGGAATATCTGCACCTCCATGTTCACTGCAACATTATTCACTATAGCTAAGATATGGAAACAACCTAAGTGTCCATTGATGTTGTTATTTAGTTGCTAAGTCATATCTGACTCTTTTGCGACCCCATGGACTGTAGCCCATCAAGCTCCTCTGTCCATGGGATTTCCCAGGCAAGAATACTGGAGTGGGTTGCCATTTCCTTCTCCAGGGGGGCTTCCTGACCATGGGGATCAAACCCACATCTCCTGTACTGGCAGGTATATTCTTTATCATCCATTAATATGTGGATGAATAAAGAAAATGTGGTATTTATGTATACAACTGAACATCCAAATTCATTGATATCTAATTAAACAGGACCTCAAGTAGCCACAATTTCTTTGCTAACACTTGCATTTTTAGAAATCACAAGAAAATAAGCTAAGGTTAGATATTTATTTTGACATCAAAAACCAAGACAGGGCTTGCACTGATCCCATATCCTATACCTTCACCATTTGTAGTTTAGAGTAATAAACACTACTGATCCAAATGATAATATGATGGTCAAAAAAAGATTCAGCCATAGAACTCTATTTCAGAGTATCTTACAGTGGACTGTAGTCACTCATATATTTTTGATAAAAAAAAAAAATACCACCCTCTGAGAAAGTTGTCCTTGGCAATAAATAGACTGTTCAGTTTTGGGAGAAAGATGTCTACAGTGAAGATGAAGATAAGGCCCTCCCTCCTGCCTGAGAAATGGATCAGTTCAATCAACCCTAGAGATTAGTGAGGGGACATGTTATAGCCAAACTGCTCATACCTCCTGAGCTTTTCTTACCAAGGCAAGAAAATGGATTCAGAGATTTAAACATAGTTTTAACAGGTAACCAGAAACTCTTATTCACTAGAGTTTTACTAGTGTAAAGAGTTTTCACTTAGTAATCTTCTACATTACTAAGATTCAAAGGACTAACAATCCAAACTGAGTTGCCTTAGAAATAAATAATTCAATCTAATAACTAGAAAAGCTAGTGTAAAATAACTAAGGCAGATGGACTCTTTCCTTGAGTTTCCAATGGGCTCCAGCCCACTGTGACCACTCCTGAAACCAAGGTACCCACCCACCTACCCGTCGCCTTGTAGAGCAAAGTGACTTACAGCAATAAGTTGGTAGGAGTTGTTCATCATGGCGATCAGCATGTTCAGCAGCACTACCAGGGAGATGACATTGTATGTCCCAAACATGGTCGCTCCCACAAACTCTGTGAACTCATGTCTGGCTTTCACATTGGTGACATAGAGATTTAAAAGGCCGAATACAGACCAGAAGAGGGACTGAAGGGTTTCAAAGAGCCTAAAAGAGATCAAAGAGAAGGTTAGTTCTCGAGGAGGAGCAAGAAAAAAGCAAAAACGTGCTTAATTAATTAATTAATAAGGAGGTTGCATCCCAGCAGGTAGACTGATGGTCTTACGTATTTTGGTCTCTTCTCCAGCACAATCCACCCAAGTCTGTTTGCTCCCACTTCTATGTCTTATGCCTTGCCCTTCCACCTGGAATATCATCTCCTTCTACTCAATCTACACAGAACCTTTAATTTTCCAAGACTTATTTCAAGCACTACTTCCTCCACCAAACTTTCTCCTTTATCTTCAGACCATGTGACTTACCACCTTTCTAATTACATAGAGGCAGGAGTGCAATGGCTAAGAATATGGTACTTGGGTTAGACTTCCCTGGGTTAAAAACAGCTCTGACACTTGTCAGCTAAGTGAACATGAGCAACTTAAACCATTTCTGATACTTCTTTTGTGGTTCCCACAGGGCCCAGAATGGTGCTAAGCTCAGTAGAGTAGCTTAAGGATTCTTGAATAAAAATTTATATGAATTGTTTTTAATGATATATTAGCTAACAATTACTGAGAATTTACTATAAAAGCATTTCTGTTGTGTTAGTCGCTCAGTTGTATCTGACTCTTTGCAACCCATGGACTGTAGCCTGCCAAGCTCCTCTGTCCATGAAATTCTTCAGGCAAGAATACTGGAATGTGTAGCCATTCTATTCTCCAGGGGATCTTCCTGACCCAGGGATCAAACTGGGGTCTCCTGCATTGCAGGCAGATTCTTTACCATCTGATCCATCAGGGAAGAACCATAAAAGCAACTAGACATTTTACATATATTAACATTATGATTCCTATAAGACTGATATTGTTACTGCTGAGGAAAGAGAGGTTCAGAGATTGAATAATTTGACCAAGCTATAAGTGCTGAGCCATAATTCAAATCCAGGTACTTCTGACCTCCCCAAACCACTGCATTATTCTATATTGGATAGCTTCATAAATTATGGTTTCTTCTCATAGTCTCCACATCCAAATATTAATATGTAACTTTTGCAAGGATATGTTTTGGGGGTCCACATTTTCTTTTGCATCATATTCAGAAATTTGTGCATATAGCAATACAAAGTAGCCAGCTCCCAGGCGGGCACTAACCAATCATTTCTCCAGTACACGAAAGAGGCAGAGAAGTCAAGAAATACGACTTTGAGGATGAATGTAACTTTTCAATTCTTGAAAGGCTCAAAATGTGTTGTTTTTATAGCCCAGTGTATTTTGAGCAGCTTAGAGACAGGTTCTTGGGTTCATTTGGGGGTTATACGTGGGCAATGTCTTAAAGATTTCCTCTGTCTGGGAGTGCTCATCCCCCATCTCTGCATGGTTGTCTCTTTGTCATCACTGAGGTCTCAGCTCAATCATCACTTCCTTAGACAGATTCCCCGGTGTCACTCTACCTAAAGTAGGCCCACCAGTTACTCTCCACCCTGTTGTCTTGTTTCAGGTTTTTGGTAGCATTTAAAACTCTCTAAAATTATATTATTAAGTAAATTCTGTTTCTATGTTGATTTTCTATTCATCTCCACTAGAAAGTAAGCTCTATGAGAAAAGAGACAGGCATACAGCTACTATGTACCTGGCATATAATAGGCTTCCCATGTGGTGCTATTGGTAAGGAACCTGTCTGCCAATGCAGGGGATGTAAGAGATGTGGGTTTAATCCCTGGGTCAAGAAGATCCCCTAGAGTAGGGCATGGCAATCCACTCCAGTATTCTTGCCGAGAAAATCCCACGGACAGAGGAGCCTGGCAAGCTACAGTCCATGGGATTGCAAAGAGTCAAACACGACTCTGCAGCACTATATTTGTTGAATACATGATTGAAGACATATTAATAATACAACTACTGTTATAACTAGATTAAGGTTTAGAAGACTCCAAACCTGTTGATAATTGCATGTTCAGTAGGCAAGGGTTTCACAGCGAGGGTTAGTTCATTTTGATGAAGCTTGTGCTCTGCACTGGCCTGATTCTCAGGTGACCTCCTTTGGGACATGCATGTGGCCCTTTGCCATCTGTTAAATGGCTCTTTTCTAATCATAGTGGATAGCTCCCACTATCCTTTCAGCATCATATTACTTGAGAGCTAGCCAAGAAGGAAGAAATCTTTTTTTGTTTGATGAAAGTAAGTGCCAGATGGTGAAACATTTAAAAATCAACAGTAAGATGAGAGTCTGGACTTCAGGGGCCAGAGAACAAGAATAAGAATATGGCAAGTCAGACCTATTACAGGATCTGAATTTTCAGGAGACTCTATAAGTCAGGGCCAGGCAATACAATGTATCACATAGCCAGACAGAGTGTCAGAAATGGAAAAGATGTGGGGTGCAGGAATCTGGTTCTGCTATGAAAGCCTATCTAGGACCTAGCAGTGTCCATTAGAAGTCAGGGCAGGCAGGAGGCCAGAAATGGCATAAGAAGCTAGCCTAGCAACTGGATAACAAAAGCCAAGGAATATAGGGCTTAGAAAAACAGGAACAGCTGCAGCAAATAGGAATGACACCGAAGAACCAGAATCTCTGGAAGTCGAGTGTCCTTGAATATAGAAAGCATTCACAAAGTGTTTGTTGATTGCATGACTGACAACAAGGCCACAAGCAGGGCAAATATGTCATCAATAT
The DNA here is from genome assembly GCF_003369695.1 of Bos indicus x Bos taurus. Classification (NCBI taxonomy): domain Eukaryota; kingdom Metazoa; phylum Chordata; class Mammalia; order Artiodactyla; family Bovidae; genus Bos; species Bos indicus x Bos taurus. The sequence goes on along the minus strand of NC_040105.1, from coordinate 84,409,669 downwards.
GCTGGCAAAGTCTTAATTCATTGGTTGCTTCTCCAGAATGGATGATGTTACTCTCCTCCACCCCCAAGCCCCATAACAATTAAAATTGTAATGGTTAATGCTTAAGTGGAAAGTTTACTACTAGCCATTCCAATGACTTATACAAAGATTCCTAAAAGTGAAAGTACAGGCATTTAAAATCTATCCTAAACCGTGGTGATATCCTAGTCAGGGAGACCCTAGAGGTATGATTGTATAACAGATACGGAAAGGGGACAAGATTGTTCCTCAGGTTTTGGTGGTTGTTAGTGAAAATGCCCTTGACATGGGGCACAAAATGTCATGATACAATCTGGCCATCAGGAAAATATGTCTTATTGAAAGGCATGCCCAGGTGAAATGGGTGATTGACATTTGGGGTAGAAAAGAACATTCCAGTTAGAGATCTATCTATAGGAAGCTCCATGGCTTCTAGACTCAATTGAATTCATGACCTAGGGGACCATTATATGGTGGTCAGGTCCATAACACAATCATCACAGGGATGGAAAGACTTGTTGACCAAACCCCAGGATCCTAAATGCCAAAGGAATACTATTTTGATATTAACAGAGAAAACAGTGAGTCCATTTTCATTTAGCAGAGAGTCAACTAGTATACAGAACTTACTGACTCAACAAGGGGCACAAAGTGAAGATACAGAGATTCAAGAAGACTTGGTATTAACTGCTTTCAAAACAAATCCCTACCAGCTAGTTAAGAGGGGATTTGTGTATGTTGGGAGCCATCCATAAATATTAATAGATCATGAAGCAAAGAGAGACTTGTTAGAATAGAGATAAGAACTATGGTCCTCATGACAGTTGCTGAAAGTCTCATCTTTGAGATGAGTTCATCTTTCTAAAGGTAGAAGGAGTGTAAAGATTGACCCCTCTGCATTTCACTCTGACCAGTGAAGAAGTGGAGGATGTATTGGAAAAGAACGGCTCCTTGGGAAAAAGCAGTGCCAAGTTGTGCTGATAACCCACAGGGAGCAAAGGCATAGTCATCTTTTGGTCATCCCTACCCATTTTGAAGTTCACTGGACTTGGCAATTTCTTATTTCAACCTGCCTTTGACAAGTTTCTGACTCTGGTTGGAATGCTCCCACCATGCTCCCAACCTGTAGCCTCCACTTCCGTCCTGTCTTCTTCTCTACCCAACTCTTGTTTGACCTGCCAGCCTCAGCTAAAGCCCCAGCTCTTCTAGAGGCCTCCCCTGATTCCTTTCCTACAAGGTAGGGTCAGATGCTCCTCTTTTGTTCTCCCATAGCAGCCTAGCCTTACTACATAGACACACATATCATACTGTAGAGACAGGAGAGGGGAGTGGCTAAGAGCAAACTTTAAAACTTCTGTATGTATTAATTGGGCTTCCCTGGTGACTCAGTGGTAAAAACCCACCTATCCATACAGAAGATGTGGGCTTCAATCCCTAGGTTGGGAAGATTCCCTGAAGAAGGAAATAGCAACCCCCTCCAGTATTCTTGCCTGGAAACTCCCACGGACAGAGGAGCCTGCTGGGCTACAGTCCATGGGGGTTGCAAAAGAGTTGGACACAACTTAGCCACTAAACAAACATGTTAACTATAAAATTTGGTAAAGGCACATGACAAACATAATAACTATAAAATTTGGTAAAGTCACATGGCTTCTTTAAATTTCAAGTTTCCTCATCTCTAAAATGGCCAGTGGTAAGATAAGTACTAACTGCTAACATTTATTGTGCTCTGTGTGCCAGGCACTGTGCTAAAGGCTTCTCATGCATTGTAATATTTGATTCTCAAAATAATTCTATGAAGTAGCTACTATTTATTCTTTTTTTTTTTCAGATAAGAAATTGATGCACAAAGTGGTCACACAGGCGAAAGTGGCAGAGGTAGTATTTGTACCCAGCTCTTTTGACTCTGGAGTCAAAACATTTAACCACCTTTTTCTATCATGTAAGGTTCTGCATGTAATGCACTTGGCACAGTGCTTGGCATAGCAAAAGCATTAAAAATGTAGCTATTCTAATTGTTTATTTGTGTTCTCTGTTAGACTATATGCTTCTGGATGATAAGGATGCCATTTACTCAGTATTATCATTGCCATATAACAATTATAATTGTTTATTTGTGTTCTCTGTTAGACTATATGCTTCTGGATGATAAGGATGCCATTTACTCAGTATTATCATTTACTCAGTATTATCATTACTCAGTATTATCATTATCATAGGAGTTGCTGAATAAATGTTAGGTAAATCTATAAAAGATTATAGAAGCACATAAGTAAGGAAAGGATGAATGAGTGGCACGCCATCTTGTGATAACAGTAGAAAGGTTATGAATTGAATTTAGGAGAAAATTTGAAGATACTCAATAAGGACCTTTAAAACCTTGTCGGAACAACAACCACAAAAGAGCCTTTGATGGGGACTGAGTTTGCATCCAAATAAATAAGAAGGGAATATATGCGCTGAATTTGGGTAAAGAAATCACCAATGATTAAGTAGGAACAGCTACAAATGAATGATGATGATCTACATGGGGGTCCTAAGTGACCTGCTAGGTAATGGCTCTGGCCTCTTTAGCTTTACATGTATCCATGATTATTGCAACTTTATACAACTAATTTTACATAACTTTACAAACTCAGTCTTACACCCACACCCTTGGATAAAAGCACAACCTGGAACTTATATGCCTGGATTAAAGTTCTGATTCCACCACTACGACCTGTATGACTGGGCACAGTCTGATTAACTTCCTTGTACCCTAATTTCTTGATCTGTAAAATGGATAATCATAGTAGTGCCTACCTCATAGCACTATGAGGATTGTGAGGATTAAATGAATTAATTCATATCAAGCTCATTTTGTAATAGTGCCTGGACCCAGCATTCAGTAACAACCTTCCACCTAAATACAACCTTGTTGTTTCATGTTTCTTTATTGTCTTCATAGATTATCATTCATTTTCACATCTAGTTACAACTATGTTAGTTGCAATCATAGTGGACATAATTTTTATGTCTTTAAAAACCACATATTTCATAAATGTAATTTTAAGAGCCACCCAGTATTCTACCCAGAAAATACAAGCCTGAATGACAGTTTTATCAATGCTTTGGATGAGAATAGGTGGCAAGCTTCTTAGATCTTCAGAAGACACAAGATTGGGAAGAATAACTAATTGGATGACATAAATAAGATTCAGAAAGATTTCAATGGCTTGGAGCAAGGGGCTAGAACTAACAAGATGAAGTTTAATAGGGATCAATATAGAGGTTTGTTCTCTGGCTAAGTGCCCACGTACAGGATGAGAAGGGAGGAGAAAGGCCAAGCGTTGTCACTGACAGCAAGTTCAAAGTGGATCAGCAGAGTGACAGAACTGGCCAGATACTTCAGCCATGCGAGGGAGGGCAGAAGGAAAAGTGAATCTTCTAGAATTAAAGATAGGGTTGCTAATAGAATTCATTCTTTCACTCAGTTGTTCAATGGGCATGTTGAACTCCTTCATGTCTTAGGCCCCTCTGTGGTAGGAGAAAGACCTGTAAAGTGGGAGTCTCAGTCTGGTGGGTGAGAGAGGCAACAAACAACTAAAATATAGTATTTATTACATTATTATTATTCAGTTCAGTTCAGTCGCTCAGTTGTGTCTGACTCTTTGCAACCCCATGAACTGCAGCACGCCAGGCCTCCCTGTCCATCACCAACTCCCAGAGTCCACCCAAACCCATGTCCATCGAGTCAGTGATGCCATCCAACCATCTCATCCTCTGTTGTCCCCTTCTCCTTCTGCCCTCATCTTTCCAAGCATCAGGGTCTTTTCAAATGAGTCAGCTCTTCACATCAGGTGGCCAAAGTATTGGAGTCTCAGCTTCAACATCAGTTCTTCCAATGAACACCCAGGACTGATCTCCTTTAGGATGGACTGGTTGGATCTCTTTGCAGTCCAAGGGACTCTCAAGAGTCTTCCCCCACTCCACAGTTCAAAAGCATCTTTGTTCTTTGATGCTCAGCTTTCTTTATAGTCCAACTCTCACATCCATACATGACCACTGGAAAAATTATTATATTACTATTACCTTTATTATTATGTTACCTTTTAAAATGGAGATGTCCTTAGAATGCCATGAGAAACACAGAAGGAGCATATAACTGAGAGTGGGGTCGAAATGGGTAAGAACAGGCTTAAAAGAGCAGGTCAGGCTTTGACAGACACTTGAAGGGGCAGGGAGAGTTGTCCAGGCTGGCCAGGCAGGGATGGACATTCCAGGCAAAGAGGATGGTGTGTGAAGTACACAGGACTGTAGAACTAAGATGCTCTCCTGAAGTTGGGAAGAGCAAGATGTTGACTATGGAGGAGAGGAATGAAAGGCTGGAGAGGTGGGATTCCAGGGCCCTGTGCACTATAGGAAAGAGGTGAATTTTACACTGGAGAGGATACTGATACCAGGCGGGCAAGAGACCAGAGGGTAACGAGATAAGGCTGGCACTTAGAGACTTCTGTGTAGCAGGTGGGAAATTGTTTGAGGGGACATAAGACTAGAGGCAGGGAGACCAATTAACTGTGTAGCAGTTTGGGGGAGAGATGATGTAGGCCTGAAAGAAGACAGTATTTTGTGTGTGTGTGTGTGTGTGTGTGTGTGTGTGTGTCTATACAGAGAATGGATTGAAGAGATATTTAGGAAGTAGACAAAGCTGAGTGTGAGATAGGATGTGTTGCTTGAGAGAGACAGGAAGAGTCCTAGATGACTCCTAGGAGTCTATCTAGTATCCTTTAATGAGATGAGGAGTTAAAAGGGAGATGGGTTTGGTGTGAGGACATAGAGCTAAGGAATTTATTTGTGAACGTTGTGTTTGAGAGGCCTGTGGAACAGTGTGGAACAGCCAGGTGTGTTCATGAGGCATCCAGAGTTGAGGGCCAGGACCTCACAAGGACAAGAGGACCACCAAGTCAGCTTCTTGCCACTTCTGCCCTGTTTCTCTCCCAAGTCCCATGCCCTCAGAGGGTACCTTCCCAATTGCTCTCAACAGTGGATGAAGGCCAGGTACCCCCAGTATTCAATACTGAACTCAAACCACCAACTGTACTGTCAGGCAGTTGTCACCAAGGACAACCAGGTCCCCCTAAATTGTGCACCCAGGAAAGTCCTTTTCTTTTTTAAGCCAAAGAATAACAATAACATCTCTAGAGAATCAGAAGGAAAAGGGTAACAACAAGCAGATGCCATAGTTTACATCAGGTCTGTTCACAGGCTCCCTTTTCCCCTTCTCTAAAAATGGAGTCTTTCTGACAGTCTAAGAAGCATATATTTTAGCAGTTATTATAAATGCCTGAGTTGAGGCATTTAAAGGAAAACAGAAGTCAGAGCTCTGTGGAGGAAAAAAAACCAACACCTAGAAGAGAAGTTGAGGTAACATTACTGCTGCTTTGGTCCCAGCATGACAATGCTTCTTCATGCCTGACACCCAAGATATAATTTTGTGTATGACAGGTGTCCATTCTTGTCAATCATCCCTGCTGGGCAAGTGATGGGAGCAAAATCTCAGTTGGCAACAGGGGTGTTAATAATCACTACTGACTTGTAAGGAGACATTTCATAAACTTCCTCAGCAGAGTTCCTATGAGAGGGTGATCGGCAGTGACCTAGCCTCCTGGAATGTGCCTTGCATTCACGTGTGCAACTCTGTTGAAAGCTTTGATGGGAACAGATACCATCTTCTGGTGCTCAAGCCACTATAAAAGTGTTCTTTGTATTGAAAACAGGGTGATGTGAGTTGTATCTCTAGAGTAATGCAGGAGAGGAAGCAGTTCCTAGTCAAGAGGCACTATAGAGGTGATCAGTTGCCTTTGTCCACTCTTGGTTGGCTTCACCAAAATGGCACTATCTGTTTGTCATCCCATTTTGGCTTCTTTTTTCCTTTCACATAAGTCTGGATTCCCCATCCAAGATTTTTCCCTGAGTTCTGGGAGGAGAAGCAGGGAGTGTGGCCTAGTGGAGGGGATGGGTGCTGGAAAATGGGTGACAGGACAAGCCAAAATTTTCCAGACTTCATTCACTGGAACAGCATGTTGGTAAATAGATTTGGGGAAATCCCTCTCTTTACTGTAGATTCACAATGGAAAGTCTCTGAGAAGCCCTGCAGTGGCTTAAGCCCTTCTTAAATTTGTCCTAGGGGCTTCCCTGGTGGCTCAGAAGGTAAAAAAATCTGCCTGCAATGTGGGAGACCTGGGTTTGATCCCTGGGTTGGGAAGATGCCCTGGAGAAGGGAATGGCAACCCACTCTAGTATTCTTGCCTGGGGAATTCCATGGACAGAGGAGCCTGGTGGGCTACAGTCCATGGGATCACAAAGAATCAACACAAATGAGCAACCAACACTTTCTTTTTTCACTTAAATTTTTCCTAGCATTTCCAAACCTCATGCAATCAGAAATCTTGCTTTCATGTCTATTCAATCCCCATGAATGTGAATGGTTATTTGTCATCCATTTTAGGAAATGTTGCTAGAGATCAATAATAAGGGTTGGCTACATAGCATTGTTTTTTCCCTTTCTCTATTGGTACAACTTGGGGCCAAGCAGAAACCTTTTTCTCCCCTTGGCCTCTGTTATTTAACACATTTCTAGAATGTCTGAGTCCATTGATCTGCTCTAGTTTATAGAGTTAAGGAGGAAAATTGTATCTTAACTTAATAACTAGGAATCCCTCCTGACTTTGGGGTCATGACTATGATTACCAGATGACTGGCACTCTCCAGAACAGGGGCTAGAGATAGACAAGGTGTAGGACACTGAGTCTGGCGTAAGCACAGGACTGCTCCTAGAAACTAACACGTTTCCTGACATATGCTTATTTTCTTTCTCTTGTCTGCTTCCCCTAACAGTGATTTGTCAGAAAATAAAAGCCATTCTGGAGGCTTAAAGGTCCTAGAGAAGCAGGTGTTGAGTTTATAAAGAAAAGGCACAGGGGTTCCATATTGGAGGCAGTGGACTGGTGGACAGTCTTCTGGGTCCCGAGTGGGAATAGGAGATATTTCCAATCACTGCTTGGTGCCTTGGTACATCTGAAACCTTAAAGTAACCCCAGAAGTTGAGCTGACTCTCATCGTACTCTTTGCCTGTCTCCTCTCCATCTAGGAATTAAAAATTCACCATCCACCTGCCCTTTTAGTTACTAATATTTTCTCTCCCCAAACCCCATGTTTCCATGAACCAGGGCTGTTTGAGCAAATCCCATTTCTCTGACACCACCTAAGGGGTTCTTAACTCAATTCCCATCTCACTTCCCATCTGTGGGAATGAGGAGATATTTTTCCCTCATACTACCAATTCTTCGACACCAGTTGGGTGTTCTACAAGCCAGCTCATTCAGTTCTGACACTCCTGGGGAATAACATCAGATTCCATGGATTAAGAGCCCAGTCCCACAAGACTGCTCCCCTTCCAGTTTTCCCAGATGTCCCTCATTCTTCTGACCGGCTGGCTCTAGGTAGAGCTCCCCACAATCCTCTCCTTGGGTTTGATTAATTTGCTAGAGTGCCTGACAAAACTCAGAGAAACATTGAAATGACTAGATTACTGGTCTATTATAAAAAGATACAACTCAGAAACAGCCACATAGAATATGCACAGGGCAAGGTATGGGGGCCAGGCTTCCCTGAGTTCTCTGATCACCCACACTCCCCAAATTTCCACATACTCACCAACCTGGAGGCTCTCTGAACCCTGTCCTTTTGGTTTTTATGGAGGGTTCATTACACAGTTGTGTGAAGTTGCTTCAGTTGTGTCCGACTCTTTGTGACCCCATGGATCATAGCCCGCCAGGCTCATCTGTCCATGGGATTCTTCAGTCAAGAATATTGTTGTCATGCCCTCCTCCAGGGGATCTTTACAACCCAGCGATTGAACCCACATCTCTTACATCTCCTGTATTAGCAGGTAGCTTCTTTACCACTAGTGCCACCTGGGAAGCCTCCATTACACAGTCACAATTGATTATATCATTAGCCATCGGTGTGTGCATGCATGCTAAGTCACTTCAGTCATGTCTGAATCTTTGTGACCCTATGGACTGTAACTTGCCAGGATTCTGTGACCTCCAGGCAAGAATGCAGGAGTAGGTTGCCATGCTCTCCTCTAAGGGATCTTTCCAACCCAGGGATCTAATCTGCAACTCCTGTACTTAGCCATTGGTGATTGAAATCAATTTCCAGTCCTTCTACCCTCCCTGAAAGGAAGGTTGAGGGGTGAGATTCAAAGTTCCAACCCTCTAATCATATGGGGATAACCGGCCCCCATCCTAGGTGAGGTCCAAAAGTCACTTTGTTAACACAACCAAAGACACCTTTGTGGTTCTCATCACTTAGGAAATACCAAGGGTGTTAGAAGTTCTGTTCCAGAAATGGGGACAAAGAACAAATACATATTTCTTATTGTAAATCACAGTATCACAAGATACATTCAGGTAATTTTGCACCCTTCCTTTTTCTTTGTTCTTGATTCAGAACAGTTACATTAGCTTCAGTAATTACTTGTTGAGAGGTATAGCCTTGCTCTTTCATTTCCTTGGTTAGCGGTGCTTTTTTGAGTGAGGGATTATTTACTCCCTTCCCATAACCTTCCTTTACAACCTTCCTTTCTCGGGGCTTCCCTGGTGACTGAGATGCCAAAGAATCTGCCTGCAGTGCGGAAGCCCCAGCCAGATCTCCTGCAGAGGACATGGCAGCCCATTCCAGTATTCTTGCCTAGAGAATTCCACAGACAGGAGCCTGGCGGGCTACAGTTCATGGGGGTCACAAAGAGTCAGACCCAACTAAGTAACTAACACTTTTATTTTCATGAATTCCTTTAAAAATATGAGATATGACCAAAATAATTCGGAAGTTACTCTTTAGATGAGTTCCTGGGAGCCCATGTGTGTTTATCTCTTTCCTCCCTCACCTAACTCTACTTCCTCTCCTAGTCTCCTAGAGTGATCAATAAGTGAGCTCTGCGTGCACTGTCAAGGGACAGTGGCAAAGATATGGACTGAAAATAAGGCAAAGAAAGAGAAAGCAGACAAAAGGCAGAAGAGGAGAGGGGGGAGTCTTACGTGGAGAAGGCATTGTTCTGTTTCTCGCATCTGATCCCCTTGCAGTTGTTGGGCTCATCGATTGCTCTGGTCTCATAATAAAAGTAAAGCTGGTTCAATCCATTGGCAAAAGCCAGCAGTACCAGGCAGTAGATAAAGAGGAATTTGAGGATATCGAGCAACATGCGCCCCAAAGAGATCTGCAGAGGCCCTAAGTGGGAGTTGGCTGTGAACAGGGATATGAGACGCAACGAACTTAAAATGTTGGATATCGCAAAGAGAGCTTCTGCAATCAGAGTCGGGTGCCACATTTCCCATTCTTCCCTTGGACGGGAACCATTATACTGAAAGAAATAACAAGTGCAAAATATGAGAGGTACAGCGAGCATTTAGAAAACTTTCCCCTCTTTCCTCCCTTCTGCACCCAAATAAAAACATCAAAGTAAGCATCAAGCATTCATTTATACAACAGGCCCCTGTGACTGGCACTACTGGTCTTTTTTTCCCCCACCCAATCAATACATAATGCTAATAACACTCTTCCTTCCACTCCTATCCAAATATATACTCAGCGCATAGATGTAGAAACATGAATTTCAGAGCAATCATCTGGAGTAACAATCTATGGTTTATTAACAGACATTTTCGAAGTGTGAGTTGACCAGATTGTTGGGGAGTGCCCTAGAACAGAGCCACAGGTGTGCCCAAGGTTGTGGGGCCAAAGTACTCTGTTTTCTAATGAAATTGCAAACCAGCTTTGCTGCCCAAGTCCCTGTTTTGTGCTGAGCACCACGCACAGCTTGCAGTTACTGAAGGACATGGGGTAGGTTCAGCCTCCTCAGTGTGCAGTGTTCACCTTGACTTCCCTGCTGATTGCAGTTTGGGGCTGATTGAGCATCCTTAGAAGGTCATTACTCAGAGTTTTTTGCCGATAGTCTTTTCTCCCATGTGATTACATATGGCATGTCAGCCTCCAAGGCAATGAATTTAGTGCTGCTCACCAAGTGGTGTATGGATGTATTTTATTGTTGCTTTGATAGTCTTACAAGTTGGAATGTTCCTTTAGCACAAACAATGGACCAGGGGGTTGAACGAGGAGGAGGAGCCAGGATTTCTGGGGTTGGCTGCCCATGTTCCAGTCTTTCCTGAGCTTTCAGCTCCTAGAACATTGGAAGTCACCTTATGGAGAGTTGGCGTCGTTGTGAGACTGAGCTCCAATTTAGCCTTTGTCACTTAAAACTGCCCCTCTTTCTCTCATTTCACCAGAAAATGAGGATAATATCTACTCCTACCCACTGCACATGTCTGATTATGTACCCATATGTGAAAGTCTGTGTACTCCATAAGGAGAGATGTTATGGAAATACAAGAAATTGCTTTTTACCTTCCCCAAGACAGAAGTAGATTTGCCTTGAATACAATCTGAAGCATATTGCTTTGAACGCTCATCTAAATATCACAATTTCTCAGGACTAAATGTAAACAAGTTTCCTGAGAAAATGTTGCTTCAGGGGCCAAATTATATTGTTAGCATTTCTAAAATGTGCCTCACTTCCAACAACTGAGGAAACTGGTGTTATTAAAATCATTTGTGTGTATCCAATATTCCCCACTGTCAGAGGAGTTTGGAGGAAACTTGCCACATGTGTGCTTCTATTTCAAATAGACTTGAGATGGCCAATTGGTTTTATACACTTTTGGCCAAATCTTGTATCTCTCCACTTTTGTTTCCAAAGGAAACATTTGCTGCATAGTTGTGAGAGGTGGACATTGTTATGCCTGTTTTACAAGTGGAGGAACTGAAATCCAGAGAGGCAGAGGGAGCTGCTTAAGGTCACACAGCAACTTGGTAGCGGAGCCAGGACTAAAACTCAGGCCTCTAAACACTCAGTATAGCACTCTTTCTATGAAATGTTACTTCTATAATAGTTGATATCACAGTGCATTTATTAGATAGGCCTTTACTTATTTGGAGTTCTATGTGAATGATGCAGATTCTTTGTTGACAACAAAACAGACCTACATTTTAAAACTAGGGATTATCAACTGGAACATACATAGCTCACCATTTAGGGTTTTCTCACTCCACAGTCACACCCATAACCACAGGGAAGTCTACTGTCCATGAGTTTGGATTGCAGAACAGTCACAAGTGTGAAAGATGATTCTCATGGAAAATCTATGCTTTGTGTATGTGTTTTTAGAAAAAAATACTATAGAATATGATAGCAGAGAGTAAACTTGGAGCTCATTTAGCATAGAGATCAGCAAACTTTTTGTGTCAAGGGCCAGATAGTATATATTTTTGGCTTTGTGGGCTATATGGTTACTGTGGCAACTACTCAACTTTTTTCTTCTAGAACTATATATTTATTTATTTTGCTGTGCCAGGTCTTAGTTATAGCACATGAGATCTAGTTCCCAGCTCAGGGATCAAACCATGGCCCCCTGTGTTGGGAGCATGGAATCTTAGCCAGTGGACTGGTGGCTCAGAGGGTAAAGAATCCACCTGAAATGCAGGAGACTCAGGTTTGATCCCTGGGTTGGGAAGATCCCCTGGAGAAGGAAATGGCAACCCACTCTGGGATTCTTGCCTGGGAAATCCCATGGACAGAGGAACCTGGCGGGCTATAGTCCATGGGGTCACAAAAGAGTCAGACACAACTGAGTGACTAAGTACCAGGGAAGTCCCTTCTAGAACTATAATAACAGACAATATGTAAACAAACAGTGGCCCCAGCTTGGCCGGCAGCCCAGTTTGCTGAGGCCTGACTGAGCACAAGTGGTTTTCAAATCAAACTGTGTTCCTTCAAGCCTGAGGGTTCAATAGAAGCATCTGGTGGTCACTGTGGAAACCAGAGAGGAGGCTAGGAAGAGTCATTTCTCAATCCAAACTCATTCCTTTGAGCTCCTTAGTACATTGAAATTCTGCATAAGTTTTAACTTTAAGATGTGGTTCCATGGGAAAAAATTAAAAGGTTGAAACCCATTGATCTAGTTCCATCTTATTTTTCAGAGGCAGTGTCTGAAGCTCCTAGAGGTAGAAGGGTGGCCTGTGGTAATCCAGCTCATAAATATCAGAGCAGGGATTACCTTTGGGTTTCCTGACTCTTCAGAGAGTGATACTGGGAGACAAATGATTTTTCTTATATTCTCAGAGATAGAATGCTGCTTGAAAATTGGCCTCTATGCCTGTTAAAAGGATGTGAACTCAAAAGCAGAATATGAAAAGGGTTGGCCAAACATGGGAACCCAATAGTAATAAAGATAGGGAGGTGTGTCTTCATCCAAGCATTGGCTGGAGAAAGGGTCACAACTCAATGGGTATCAAAGTTCAGTTTAGTCTGTACATATGGAGTAAGGGAGTGCTGGGATAAATCTAGGTGGTGCTATCCTAGAAGACAAAAAGACAATTACTCTCCATTTTTAGTGTTATCTTGGGGGCACTGAGGGCTAATATTAGATATGTTTGTTCCTTTTGAGTACTTTGGTATGTGCCTTTTGCCTCTTGGTGTTGTAGCCCACGTGAGGTAGAGTGTATATATAAGTGTATATATACATATCGTTGACTACTTTTTCACTCTAATAAAGGATCTTCTCAAGGCCAGTTTCTGTCACAGTGTGTCATACTGCCTCAGTGCAATGATGATCTGAAATTTTTAAAAGGGCCTGGGACCAGCCCTATGTCTTTACTTCATAGAAGTTGGCTCAGCCTACTTGGTGGAGTTCATTTCGGACTGATGTGCCTGCCTGCACAAGTGAACCCGACTGCTCACTGACAATTGCTCATTGTAAATCCAGTCTGCATGTGGCATCTCCTATTTGTAAATTCTTCTTTGTTGTGAAGGGCTCCGACTTCTTGGCAAATGCCTTTTTTTGAGTTAAGTATTTGCCAGTGTGGTGCATTTACTCAGCTTAGTGAGCTGATTTATCCTTACACTCTATGGTGAGGAAGTATCTAGTCCTTGGAAGGCTTGCCAGTGAAGGTGGACAGGGTACGTGATTAACTAATGTTGGGCATCTGTTGACACAATTTCACATCCCCAAGGGTTAATCATTTGATCATTTATTCTACACTTTCTTGTTTAAGCAGAACTCACCACTTTCTAGATTGATAATGTATTGTCCCTCCAGTGTATAAATACCACTTCCAAAGGAAGAATTTTTTTTTTGGCAAACAGTGTTACTTAGTCAGCTGAGTGCCAGAATGACATGGATTTCATCCAGGCACATTAACCAGAGATTCAAACATTTTCCTTACCAGCTTTTTCTTGTAAGGAAGTTGTAAGTATGTGTTGAACGATCACCACAAAGTAGAAGCATACTCTTAAGCTTCTTTCAAAAATGTTTTAGGACTGCATTCAATATTCACGCTCCATGTAACTAACTCCCAAGGTCTTAAAATTTATGCAATATGCATATTAGAGATGTAAAAATAAACTAAGTTGTTGGCGATTTGGGGGACAGCCATATTCCCATTCTAAAACTCCTTCATGTGGGATTTCACGCCAAAAAGCATGACTGACTAGACAGTCTTGGAGATGGAGTTGTCAGCTTTTCCTCATGCTGGAGAAGTTCACTTCACGGTAGAGACAGTGCAGCCATTCCAGTATCTAATGAGCATCAAACCTGAACTCAGAGCCTGTGACTATCCAGCGTGAGGTGCTGGACATGAAGCTATTTCTCAGGATAATGCAGGCTGTACATTATGTAGGAATAAACATCAAAGTGGGGTGTGTGTGTGTGTGTGTGTGTGTGTGTGTGTGTGTGTGTATGTGTTATCTGGATTGGTAGAGACATAGAATGGGTGATACTCAAAAAGGTGGATTCATAGCAGCTTGAACGATCATCCTGGTGATAGAAGTGATGCAGGAGGCAAAGACTATTAAAAATCTATGTCTCACACAGTGAAGTTTCTAGGGTTCTGCTACCAATCCTACGAAGAACACTTGAGGGAAGTGTGAATATTTGGCTTTGAGAAGAGACAGCTCAGCAGGCTAGGGAGAGATGAGTTCATATCTGAAGCACTTTATGGAGAAGGAACATCTTTGTTCTGTTTGACCCCATGATGAGGAAGGATTACTAATGGATGTGTCACAGGAAGAATAATATTAGAAAAATATAAAGCAGCACTTTTTAATGAAGTGACAAGAGTTGAGAGAGGCTTTTGGAAATTGAGTGAATGTCTTGTCTCTGCCTCATGCAAACATCAGTGGGCTATCTTCTTGGCCAGGATACTGTAGAGAGAATGTAAACACTGACTGAGTGGGTGGGCAGCTGCAGACCTTTTACTGTCAGAGTTGAAGAAGCTAAGAATTCATTTGCAAATTGCTCCATTCTCCACTGTCTGGTTAGGTGGACACTGCTTACAAGCCACTGAAAAAATGTCTATTTTATGGTACCTTTCCATATGGATTGACAGTCTTAACACTTGCCCCCTAAACTCTTTGTGCTCCCATAGCTAAAGCTTACTGTAAACAAATGATTAAGAAAAACAGCAAATATTCCAAGTTACCTTGACATAGGCTACAATCTTCAAGGAAATAGTTGCCAGGTAGAGTGAGTTCATTGCAAAATCCATCAGGTTCCACCAGTCATGGATGTATTCAGTAAATCCACCATCCCACATTTCCTTTATCTCCCCCCAAATGAAACCTGAAAAATGGAGGCAAAAGGTTTATTGCTTCACAGCATCAGACTAGTCATCACAGTGAAAGTGAAAGTGAAATTGAAGTCACTCAGTCGTGTCTGACTTTTTGCGACCCCATGGACTGTAGCCCACCAGGCTCCTCCGTCAATGGGATTCTCCAGGCAAGAATACTGGAGTGGGTTGCCATTTCCTTCTCCAGGGGATCTTCCCAACCCAGGAATCGAACCCAGGTCTCCCGCATTGCAGGCAGATGCTTTAACCTCTGAGCAGGAATCCCCAAATGAAGAAAGAGGAAATCAATGAATGAATTGGGAGTCAGTGGAGCCCCTAGGAGTGGTAATAACTTTCTTCTTTCTTTGCTATCTCACCACTCTGTCTTGAACTTGCCAAACTGGATAGACTTTACCTAAAGACGCCTGTATGTTATAGTTTTCTGGATGCTACTCACTTTTACATTGTTACTATAGTTACTGGAATGCTGCTGCAATTTAGGGTGTCTGACTCTACACTCTTCCCATTTTAGAGTGGGGGTTATTTACTCAATGAATTAATTAAGTATCATAAGGGATTGGACTTAGATCATACCTGAATGGTCTAGTGGTTTTCCCTACTTTCTTCAATTTAAGTCTGAATTTGGCAAGAAGGAGTTCATGATCTGAGCCACAGTCAGCTCCTGGTCTTGTTTTTGTTGACTGTATAGAGCTTGTTCATCTTTGGCTGCAAAGAATATAATCAATCTGATTTCGGTGTTGACCATTTGGTGATATCTATGTGTAGACTCTTCTCTTATGTTGTTGGAAGATGGTGTTTGCTATGACCAGTGTGTTCTGTTGGCAAAACTCTATTAGCCTTTGCCCTGCTTCATTCTGTATTCCATGGCCAAAGTTGCCTGTTACTCCAGGTGTTTATTGACTTCTACTTTTGCATTCCAGTCCCCTATAACGAAAAGGACATCTTTCTTGGGTGTTAGTTCTAGAAGGTCTTGTAGGTCTTCATAGAACAGTTCAACTTCAGTTTCTTTAGCATTATTGGTTGGGGCATAGACTTGGATTACTGTGATATTGAATGGTTTGCCTTGGAAACGAACAGAGATTATTCTATCATTTTTGAGATTGCATCCAAGTACTGCATTTCAGACTCTTGTTGACCATGATGGCTACTCCATTTCTTCTAAGGGATTCCTGCCCACAGTAGTAGAAATAATGGTCATCTGAGTTAAATTCACCCATTTCAGTCCATTTTAGTTCGCTGATTCCTAGAATGTTGATGTTCACTCTTGCCATCTCTTGTTTGACCACTTCCAATTTGCCTTGATTCATGGACCTGACATTCCAGGTTCCTATGCAGTAATGCTCTTTACAGCATCGGACCTTGCTTCTATCACCAGTCACATCCACAACTGGGTATTGTTTTTGCTTTGGCTCCATCCCTTCATTCTTTTTGGAGTTATTTCTCCTCTGATCTCCAGTAGCATATTGGGCACCTACCGACCTGGGGAGTTCCTCTTTCAGTATCCTATCATTTTGCCTTTTCATACTGTTCATGGGGTTCTCTAGGCAAGAATACTGAAGTGGTTTGCCATTCCCTTCTCCAGTGGACCAATACAGTGGAAGTGAGAAACAGATTTAAGGGACTAGATCTGATAGAGTGCCTGATGAACTATGGACGGAGGTTCTTGACATTGTATTGGAGACAGGGATCAAGACCATCTACATCAAGACCATGTGGAAAAGAAATGCAAAAAAGCAAAATGGCTGTCTGGGGAGGCCTTACAAATAGCTGTGAAAAGAAGAGAAGCGAAAGCAAAGGAGAAAAGGAAAGATATACGCATGTGAATGCAGAGTTCCAAAGAATAGCAAGGAGAGATAAAAAAGCCTTCCTCAGCAATCAATGCAAAGAAATAGAGGAAAACAACAGAATGGGAAAGACTAGAGATCTCTTCAAGAAAATTAGAGATACCAAGGGAACATTTCATGCAAAGATAGGCTCAATAAAGGACAGAAATGGTATGGACCTAACAGAAGCAGAAGATATTAAGAAAAGGTGGCAAGAATACACAGAAGAACTGTACAAAAAAGATCTTCATGACCAAGATAATCACGATGGTGTGATCACTTACCTAGAGCCGGACATCCTGGAATGTGAAGTCAAGTGGGCCTTAGAAAGCATCACTATGAACAAAGCTAGTGGAGGTGATGGAATTCTAGTTGAACTATTTCAAATCCTGAAAGATGATGCCATGAAAGTGCTGCACTCAATATGCCAGCAACTTTGGAAAACTCAGCAGTGGCCACAGGACTGGAAAAGGTCAGTTTTCCTTCCAGTCCCAAAGAAAGGCGATGCCAAAGAAGGCTCAAACTACCGCACAATTGCACTCATCTTACACGCTAGTAAAGTAATGCTCAAAATTCTCCAAGCCAGGCTTCAGCAATATGTGAACCTTGAACTTTCTGATGTTCAAGCTGGTTTTAGAAAAGGCAGAGGAACAAGAGATCAAATTGCCAACATCTGCTGGATCATGGAAAAAGGAAGAGAGTTCCAGAAAAACATCTATTTCTGCTTTATTGACTATGCCAACGCCTTTGACTGTGTGGATCACAATAAACTGTGGAAAATTCTGAAAGATATGGGAATACCAGACTACCTGTCCTGCCTCTTGAGAAACCTATATGCAGGTCAGGAAGCAACAGTTAGAACTGGACATGGAACAATAGACTGGTTCCAAATAGGAAAAGAAGTACATCAAGGCTGTATATTGTCACCCTGCTTATTTAACTTATACGCAGAGTACATCATGAGAAACGCTGGACTGGAAGAAACACAAGCTGGAATCAAGATTGCTGGGAGAAATATTAATAATCTCAGATATGCAGATGACACCACCCTTATGGCAGAAAGTGAAGAGGAACTAAAAAGCCTCTTGATGAAAGTGAAAGAGGAGAGGGAATAAGTTGGCTTAAAGCTCAACATTCAGAAAACTAAAATCATGGCATCTGATCCCATCACTTCATGGGAAATAGGTGGGGAAACAGTGGAAACAGTGGCTGACTTTATTTTTGGGGGCTCCAAAATCACTGCAGATGGTGATTGTAGCCATGAAATTAAAAGATGCTTACTCCTTGGAAGGAAAGTTATGACCAACCTTGATAGCATATTCAAAAGCAGAGACATTACTTTGCCAACAAAGGTCCATCTAGTCAAGGCTATGGTTTTTCCAGTGGTCACGTATGGATGTGAGAGTTGGACTGTGAAGAAAGCTGAGTGCCGAAGAATTCATGCTTTTGAGCTGTGGTGTTGGAGAAGACTCTTGAGAGTCCCTTGGACTGCAAGGAGATCCAACCAGTCCTTTCTCAAGGAGATCAGCCCTGGGTGTTCTTTGGAAGGACTGATGCTGAAGCTGAAACTCCAATACTTTGGCCACCTCATGAGAAGAGGTGACTCATTGGAAAAGACTCTGATGCTGAGAGGGATTGGGGGCAGGAGGAGAAGGGGACAACAGAGGATGAGATGGCTGGATAGCATCACCGACTCGATGGATGTGAGTTTGAGTGAACTCTGAGTTGGTGATGGACAGGGAGGCCTGGCGTGCTGCAATTCATGGGGTTGCAAAGAGTCGGACATGACTGAGCGACTGAACTGAACTAAGTATCAGTATTATCCCATATAGTCCTTATTTTCCACTATATATGTCTTATAGGGAAAATTTGTCAATGAGTTTTGAGGTATGCAAGGAGGCCATGGTCCAAAGCACTGGATGTTGGGGCTGAAGCTAGGCAATGGGTATCAGAATCATTTAAAATCCTCCTTTCTCTTCTCTCCTCTCATTGTGTGTGGGTTTCATGGAATTCTGCCTGATGACATATTAATAGATGTTTCTTTAGCTTTGGTATGTTGAAAGCAGTAAAAGGAGCGACTGTGGTCTAAGTTAGTACGTCTCAACTTTATTTTTTTATTTACTTATTTTTAATTTAAATTTATTTAATTGGAGACTAATGGAGAAGACTCTGATGCTGGGAGGGATTGGGGGCAGGAGGAGAAGGGGACGACAGAGGATGAGATGGCTGGATGGCATCACTGACTCGATGGAGGTGAGCCTGAGTGAACTCCGGGAGTTGGTGATGGACAGGGAAACCTGGTGTGCTGTGATTCATGGGGTTGCAAAGAGTTGGACAGGACTGAGTGACTGAACTGAACTGAACTGAATTGAATTCCTTTACAATATTGTATTGGTTTTGCCATACATCAACATGAATCCGCCACGGATGTACACGTGTTCCCAATCCTGAACCCTCCTCCCACCTCCCTCCCCATACCATCCCTCTGGGTCATCCCAGTGCACCAGCCCCAAGCATCCTGTATCCTGCTTCGAACCTGGACTGTCGATTCGTTTCTTATATGATATTATACATGTTTCAATGCCATTCTCCCAAATCATCTCACTGTCTCCCTCTCCCACAGAGTCCAAAAGACTGTTCTATACATCTGTGTCTCTTTTGCTGTCTCGCATACAGGGTTATCGTTACCATCTTTCTAAATTCCATATATATGTGTTAGTATACTGTATTGGTGTTTTTCTTTCTGGCTTCATCTCAGACTTTAAAACAGCGGTCCCCAAGCTTTTTGGCAACAGGGACCAGTTTTGTGGAAGACAATTTTTCCACAGACCAGGATGGCAGTGGGGTGGGGTGAGAGATGGTTTTGGGATGATTCAAGTGCATTACATTTATTGTGTACTTGATTTCTATTATTTATTACATCAGTTCCATCTCAGATCATCAGGCATTAGATCCTATAGGTTGGGGACCCCTGCTTTAAAATACATGTGAATTACATGGGGATTATGTAGATTCTGATTTCACAGACCCTAAGTGAGACTCGCAAATCTGTATGTCTAACAAGTTGATGCTAACATTGCTGGTTTGGGGACCTCAGTTTAAGTATCAAGGACCTGGAGGGTGGTGATGCACTGGAGGGTCCAATGCAATGTAATTATGCCTGGAGACTTGTGGTTAAGGCTGCTTTTTTACCATGAATTGTGTGAATTTCCTAGGTTTCCCTCCTGGTTGTGAAATCAGTATCCAAATAGGATGTGGACCCTGGATAATAAGTACAGGGATCATTTAGCATAGTCATAGGAAAGCAGCAGATTTTGGTGGCATCCCCTCAACTTCAGTGATGGGAAAGAAGGCATCAAATAGACTGTTCAGCACTTGCCCTGCCCAGCCTACCTGAGCCTGTCCTGACTAACACTTGGCTTTCCCTCTAAACCCACTGACAGACAACTTCCTTGTCATTGACGAAGTTAGGTTAGTTGAAACAAGCCCTGGGTACACTGCCAATCTCATGGCAAACCCTGTGACAGCAAGTGACCCAGGCCCAGGGGGGGAAGGAACCACGTTTCTGAGATTCCCAACAACTATCCCACCACACAGAGGAAAGGTGCCTTATTTCAGGGCCAGTCCAACTGCTGATTCCAGTAGTTTCTTTAGACAAGACCAGCAGGCAGTCTGGCCATAGCTTCTGGTCCCTGTGACTCACCGAGAACCCAAGGCAGTATCATCCACTCCACAACAGTCGGGGGAGGTCCTTGTACATGGAGGTCTGTCCTGACGATGTGCTGAGAAGCCAGGAGAAGCATGAAGAGGAAGGTCAGATATGACGCTGTGTGGCAGATAAACTTGATGAAGGGTTTCTTGATGAACAGCCCAAGGTTGCTCCTGGGTGAGATGAGATAAGCAATAGACAGCATGGGAAACAGGAACCCAATGGTCATGCACGTCAGAAGCTTGACGACCCAGTGTTTCCGCCGCCATCCAGGGAAGCCGTCGTACCACAGAGTGGCAAGCAACTGTTGGCAATTGGGCTGGGCCACAAACTGGGAAAAGAAGAGAACAAGTCAGGCATCTGGGACGGCTGGGAGGAAGTCTACCTTCATAATCGCTCTCCTAGTTTACAGCCAGCTTATGGCCCACTCCCAGAGGAGGCCTGATTTCCAGGGTCCCACAGGTGGGTCTAATCTCAGAGCCAACTCTACATGTCAAGCTAGGAGAGTTAGGGTTAATGATTTGTTTCCTACATTAAACAAAATCGCTCTGGTCTGTGCTTTGGCATATGTGCCCCCTACTCCCCACTTTCATCATATTAGAGAGATGCTGCCTCAAACTTGGCTCAGTATCAGAATCATCCAGGGAACATGAAAAAAATTTCCTCATTCCCAAGTCACACCCCAGACTGACTAAATGAGCCTCCTCTGGGGAGTAGAACCTGGGCAATTGTTCTACAAAGCTCTCCTGGGAATGTACCTGCCTCTTTGCAGAGAATCATGGGGATGTTTCATTTCAAGTGGATTCACTTTTGCTTATTCCCCCAGCTTGCATGAGATCATCAACAAGTGTGTACTTCGGGCAAACACAAACTGGCAGCGAATAAGCTCATGCCTGTGGCTATGGTTTGGAATGGAAATGAGTTCCCTTTTTGATTTTTTTTTCCCCTCCTTTTGCTTCTGAGCACCTCTTGGCTAGCAAAGAATCATGTTGCTACTTTGCCATTTAACACCTTCTCTAGTCCAGACATGCAAAGGAGGAAAATATATTTGGGGGCCAATATTATAAGATGGTACCTAACTCAGCTGGGATTTTACTTAGAGGCAATCTACAACATGTCAGTTATTAATAGTTAAGAGATCATCAGCATTGCAAGTCACCCTCTGGCTGCTACTTCCTAGTAAGCAATTCAACAGGGAGCTCAACTGTCAGCAATCGTTTTAAATATTGCCTCTATCTGATTGCTGCAGCTTCCCATGGGAAAGGTTAAATGGAGCTGTACCATATAGTTTTCTGGTACAAAGGAAATAAAATTCTTCCATCATTTATCTGACACTCAAGGTAAACTAGGCCAATTTTATTGTTAGTATATCTGTGAAGGTCTCTAGCTTCCCACCAAAACCATTCTCCCCTTCCTTAAGCACAGGGGGGACTACATTTCCCAGTCTCCCCTGCAGTGAGGCATGGTTACATGACCAAGTTCTCAGTAATGGAATGTGAGGAGAAATGATGATTGGCATCACAAGGCCTGACCTATGGAAGTCCCCTATGTTCTCTCCCCTTCTTGCTGACTGGGATCTGGTAACTCAGGGTGGTCCAGGGGCTTCTGTTAGCCTTTGTCCTTCGATGACCACGTGGAGGAGAACTATCTTGCTGATCAAGAATATCTATCTTGGACAGTTACATGACTGAGATAATTATATTGTCTTTGAGCCATTCTCAATTTTTGGGTCTAGCCCACCCTAAAGCAGTTTACTATTGCAAAATGACAAAAAAAAAAAAAAAAAAAACACACACAACCTCTAAAGTCTTTTTATCATGAGGTCTCATTTTCTCAAAAGATGTTCATGATCCCCCTTATATCCTCACATCTCCTTTTCACACAATCACACACAAAATGACAAAATCCTATACAGTCCCTTTCTACTCTTCTTGGCATTATAGCCTGTGCCAAAGCCTGGGATGAAAAGGTTCTAGAAAAAGGT
The DNA here is from genome assembly GCF_003369695.1 of Bos indicus x Bos taurus. Classification (NCBI taxonomy): domain Eukaryota; kingdom Metazoa; phylum Chordata; class Mammalia; order Artiodactyla; family Bovidae; genus Bos; species Bos indicus x Bos taurus. The sequence continues at coordinate 84,387,411 of NC_040105.1, read as the reverse complement.
ACAAAAAAAATAGAAGGGTAAAACAAAATATTTGAGTGCAATGGAAAAACCACTGGGAACACACAGTCTGGTGAGGGAGACAGATATATAAAAAGATAGTTATGAAACAGTACAGTAAGGGCATATAACTGGATGGAAAACAGGGCATAATGGGAACACAGAGGAAGTGCAAATCTGCTCAGCAAAGGCTTCCTGGAGGAGGCAATACCAGAATGGAGCATTAAAGGATTTGTAGAAGCTGGCTGCATGTAGGGGAGGAGAGGGGAAGGGAGTAAACAACTAAAGTGGAGGGGATAATATGACTGAAGGCATAGAGGTGAAAATGAGCATGACTGGTACAGGGAGTCTGGGGAGGCTGCTGCTTAACTGCAAGGCTCTGGATGGCAAGAGATGAGGCTGGAGAGGTAGGCAAGGGTTACAGAAGATCAAAATGATAGTCTTCAACCATTATAAATAGTATGACTTATTTTAAGAGCAATGGGAAGCCATGAATGATAGGGGGTGTGTGTGTGTGTGTGTGTGTAGAACAGTAGAGTAGTTTAAACTATAGACACTTGAGCTAGATTACATTGGTTTTCTCTGTTCTTAAAAGTATTCACCTAAAGAATGGAGTTAATAACAACATCAGCAATAGAGGATTCGTGTAAGGATTAAGATCAGTTACTACACAGGAAACACTTAGAACTATGTCTAGCACATAGTAAGGGCTCATTAAATCTTGGCTGCATATATCATCATGCATGTGCCAGAATCGGGTTTAGACATTAGAAAGATCCTTCTGGTTATTGAGTAGAAAATGGCTCGGGGGCAGAAGGTAGGCAAAGTTAGGGGTAGGAAAATTGGAAAAATAAAACTAAATAATCAACAATGAGAAATACATTCAAATGAATACCAGTCAGTAAAAATAAGGTGAACATTGTTATATGTCAATATGCAGAAATAAAGAAGGATATAAATATAACCCTAGGGAAAAAAGCAATGGGAAAGCCTGTTTATTAAATTGTTGGAATAGTTTTGCTCTGGCAAAATAAAATTGAAGGAGATTTTCACTTAAGGTAAAAAATATTCATCTGTATAATTTGTTTTATTGTATTTATTTAATAATTATAATGCCTGGTCTATGTCATGCCTTTTGGTAACTACCTGTGGTGATGCAAAGATGAATTAGATGTGTTCTCCATTCTCAAAGAGCTTGGAGATGAATGATATTTTTACTACAAATGACTTACCAACAAATGAAATGTAATGAATCAAAATAAGATTATGTCACCCTCCTCTATTTACAATTTCCTCACTGTCAATATTGCCCCCAAATACTGTTCTTAGAGATTACTATACAATTTGATATTTCCACAGTATCAATTAATCAATAAATCTTATTTATACCTCCAGAAGAAAAAACAAACTAGGGGCAGGAAGACAAGTTAGAAAGCCATTGTTAATCTTGTACAAAATGATCATGACCCAGACTAAGTTAATGGCAGTAGAAATGAAGAGATGTGCTCAGGTTCAAAATATAGTGAAGAGGTGGAATTGGCAGGATGTGGTGATGGATGAGATGTGAAATAATATACAGGCTGCTAAGGCTACTGCTAAGTCACTTCAGTTGTGTCCAACTCTGTTCGACCCCATAGATGGCAGCCCACCAGGTTCCCCCGTCCTTGGGATTCTCCAGGCAAGAACACTGGAGTGGGTTGCCATTTCCTTCTCCAATCCATGAAAGTGAAAAGTGAAAGTGAAGTTGCCCAGTCATGTCCGACTCCTAGCTACCCCATGGACTGCAGCCTACCAGGCTTCTCAGTCCATGGGATTTTCCAGGCAAGAGTACTGGAGTGGGGTGCCATCACCTTCTCCAATAATATATAGGGTGAGAGGGCAAAAGGGAGAGAGGCTTCTTCTGTGGGTGAATTGGTAGGCAGTAGTGCTAAGAGTGGGAACACTGAAGCTGGAACAAGTTTATGCATGCATTTTTATACCTGCTGAGTTAGATTTGTCTGTGGGACATCTAGATGGAGCTATCCAGACTGAAGTACTGATGTTACACAAGGGTCAGCAAACTTTTTCTGTAAAGGGCCAGACAGTAAGTATTTGCAACTTTGCAGACCACATCATCCCTTTTGCAAAGACTCAACTTAGCTGGTTCAGCACAAGCCCAGCAATAGATAATATGTAAATGAATAGGTTTAGCTGTGTGGCAATAAAACTTTATTCACAAAACAGGTAGCAATTTGTAGTTTGCTATTCTATAGTACTGCCCCCTAATGCTGCCATACCAGACATTTGGACCACTTCTCCATAGTCTTTATGATCTCCTAGGACTTCTTTCTCTTGTGCATCCCAAGAACTCTGACCCAATAAATAGCTCTTTCCTAAAGCAAAAATTTGGTGGTGTTGTTTAATCGCTAAGTCATGTCTGACTCTTTTGGGACCTCATCAACTGTAGCATGCCAGGTTCCTCTATCCGTGGGATTTCATAGACAAGAATATTGGAGTTGGTTCCCATTTCCTTCTGCAGGGGATATTCTGGATCCAGGGATTGAACTCGCATCTCTTGCATTGTCAGGTGTTGTCAGGCAGATTCTTTACCACTGTGCTCTCTGGAAAGGCTTCAGCAGTAAGGAATCCGCCTGCAATGCAGGAGACACAGGACATGCAGGTTCGATCCTTGGGGTCCGGAAGATCCCCTGGAGAAGGGAATGGCAACCCACTCCAGTATTCTTGCCTGGGAAATCCCATGGACAGAGGAGCCTGGCAGGGCTAGAGTCCATAGAGTCACAAAGAGTTGGACATGACTGAAGTGACTGAGCAGGAGCAAAGCAAGAATACAGATGTGAAGCTTCTTTAAAAAGTGGATATAACTGTCCACTTCATGTGGACATAACTGTCTACTTCATATGGACATACGACAGGCTTCAACAGTACATGAACCATGAACTTCCAGATGTTCAAGCTGGATTTAGAAACAGCAGAGGAACCAGAGATCAAATTGCCAACATCCGTTGGATCATAGAAAAAGCAAGAAAGTTCCAGAAAATACCTACTTCTGCTTTATTGACTACTCCAAAGCCTTTGACTGTGTGGATCACAACAAACTTTGGAAAATTCTTAAAGGTGTGGGAATACCAGACCACCTTATCTGTCTCCTGAGAAATCTGTATGCAGGTCAAGAAGCAACACTTAGAACCGGACACGGAACAACAGACTGGTTCCAAATTGGGAAAGGAGTATGTCACGCTGCTTATTTAACTTATATGCAGAATACATCATGTGATATGCTAGACTGGAGGAAGCACAAGCTGGAATCAAGATTGCTGGGAGAAATATTAATAACCTCAGATATGCAGATTACATCACCCTTATGGCATAAAGTGAAGAAGACCTAAAGAGCCTCTTGATGAAAGTGAAAGAGGAGAGTGTAAAAGTTGGCTTAAAACTCAACATACAAAAAACTAAGATCATGGCATCTGGTCCCATCACTTCATGGCAAATAGATGGGGAAACAATGAAAACAGTGACAGACTTTATTTTCTTGGGCTCCAAAATCACTGCAGATGGTGACTACAGCCATGAAATTAAAAGATGCTTGCTCCTTGGAAGAAAAGCTATGACCAAACTAGACAGCATATTAAAAAGCAGAGATGTTACTTTGCCAGTAATGGTCCATCTAATCAAAGCTATGGTTTTTCCAGTAGTCATGAATGCATGTGAGAGTTGGACCATAAAGAAAGCTGAGTGCCAAAGAACTGATGCTTTTGAACAGAGGTGTTGGAGAAGACTAGTGAGAGTCCCTTGGACTACAGTCAATTCCAATCAAACCAGTCAATCCCAAAGGAAATAAGTCCTGAATATTCATTGGAAGGACTGATGCTGAAACTGAAACTCCAATACTTTGCCCACCTGATGCAAAGAACTGACTCATTGGAAAAGACCCTGATGCTGGGAAAGATTGAAGGCAGGAGGAGAAGGGGATGACAGAGGATGAGATGGTTGGATAGTACCACTGACTTGATGGACATGAGTTTGAGCAAGCTCTGGGAGTTGGTGATGGACAGGGAGGCCTGTTGTGCTGCAGTCCATGGGGTCACAAAGAGTTGGACATGACTGAGCTACTGAACTGCCTGATGACTGTCCAATCGTTATTTTCAATGCATCTGCTCTGATTTTCACTTTGGCTGAAGATGATAATTTTAAAGTTGGACAGGTTTTTATTTTCTATGTTTGTATCTGACAAGAGTAGTATAGGGTGGTGTGGACTCTGGCAGAACAAATTACAATTAGAATGTTATAAAGCAAACTTGTCTTAAGCCACCATGTAGTATCTAATCCAAACAGGTCTATGAGCTTTGAAGGCAAAGTTCTAATTCCTGCTTGTATATTGAAGTTCCAGTTTGACAGGTTATTTAATAAATCTCTAGTTGATTTTGAGAATGCCTCAGAAAGAGAGATTGCAATAAAACCACAGTGTGTATGTGTTGTGTTTGAGTACACTGAAGGCCAAAATGTACAGAGCCTAGAGCAGTAGTTTTTAGTTTTGATGAAGTCCATTTTATATCTTCTAGTTCCTTGTGCTGTTGCAACCATATCTAAGAAAGCATCACTCAGTCCAAGACCACAAAGATTTACTTTCATGGGTCTGTCTATGAATTTGATCACTTTAGCTCTTATACTTAGTTCTTTGATCCATTTCAAATTAAGTTTTGCATATTGTGGGAGGAAAGGGTCCAACTTCATTTATTTGCATAAGGATATTCACTTTTCTTGAGGCAGCAGATAGATGGGCCCTAGGATGAACTGCTGGAGTCTGTCCCCTCTGGACAGATACTCCAAGACAGAGAAAAAGACCAGGCGCAGAGAGGAGCTGAGTCCTGCCCAGATAAGAGATAAAGAGACCAAATATTTCCCAGTCTTGGGGTCAGAGAGACCTTCCCAACTACATATGCAAAGAAAGGCTCCTCAGGGGGTCAAAAAGGGAGGGAGCTGCACCTCACAGTAATGTCAAGTGAAATCAACCTACCCATAGGCCTCTTCACTAAAATCCATCTTGGCTAAGAGATGACATGCACACAGAGGAGGACCCTGAGATAAACTGTGGACTCAGACCCAGGCAATGAAAGACCATTGGCCAAAAGAAATCCCCATATAAGTGATTCCAATTACCCCTAGAGTGCAACTCTCTGAGCCTATCCACGTGTCTATCTGCACAGTCTTTCTCCTAATATACACTTGTTTCACTATTTTCCATCTCTTTGTGGAAATTCATTTCTACACAGCTGACAGGCCAAAGCCTTGTCCCTGTGGTCTAGGGTCTAGCATTTAGCACTCTCACTGCCTCACACACCTCTAGCCAGGCAACCAAAATTCTATTTCAAGCCACTACAGGGCAAGGCCACCCGAGATCAACCCCATTTTTTGAAAAGACTACTGTTTTCCCATTAAATCATTTTTTTAAATTTTATTTTATTTTTAAATTTTACATAATTGTATTAGTTTTCCCAAATATCAAAATGAATCCGCCACAGGTATACATGTGTTCCCCATCCTGAACCCTCCTCCCTCCTCCCTCCCCATAACATCCCTCTGGGTCGTCCCAGTGCACTAGCCCCAAGCATCCAGTATTGTGCATCGAACCTGGACTGGCAACTCGTTTCTTACATGATATTTTACATGTTTCAATGTCATTCTCCCAAATCTTCCCACCCTCTCCCTCTCCCACAGAGTCCATAAGACTGTTCTATACATCAGTGTCTCTTTTGCTGTCTCGTACACAGGGTTATTGTTACCATCTTTCTAAATTCCATATATATGCGTTAGTATACTGTATTTATGTTTTTCCTTCTGGCTTACTTCACTCTGTATAATAGGCTCCAGTTTCATCCACTTCATTAGAACTGATTCAAATGTATTCTTTTTAATGGCTGAGTAATACTCCATTGTGTATATGTACCACAGCTTTCTTATCCATTCATCTGCTGATGGACATCTAGGTTGCTTCCATGTCCTGGCTATTATAAACAGTGCTGCGATGAACATTGGGGTACACATGTCTCTTTCCCTTCTGGTTTCCTCGGTGTGTATGCCCAGCAGTGGGATTGCTGGATCATAAGGCATTTCTCCAAAGAAGACATACAGATGGCTAACAAACACATGAAAAGATGCTCAACATCACTCATTATCAGAGAAATGCAAATCAAAACCACTATGAGGTACCATTTCACACCAGTCAGAATGGCTGCGATCCAAAAGTCTACAAATAAGAAATGCTGGAGAGGGTGTGGAGAAAAGGGAACCCTCTTACACTGTTGGTGGGAATGCAAACTAGTACAGCCACTATGGAGAACAGTGTGGAGATTCCTTAAAAAACTGGAAATAGAACTGCCATTAAATCATTTTGGTACCCTTGTTGAAAATCAACTAACCATAAATATAAGGATTTGTTTTAGATTCTTAATTCTATTCCATTTATTGATATTTATCCTTATGCCAGTACCCAACTGTCTTGATAACAGTAGCTTGGTAGTAAGTTTTGAAATTGAGAAGCATGAGTCTTCTAAATTCATTGTTCTTTTTCAAAATTGTTTTGATTACACTGCCTCTCCATTGCATTTCACATGAATTTTATGATCTTCTTGTCAATTTACACACAAAAAAGGAACCTGGGTTTTTAATAGGGATTGCCTTGAACCTATAGAACAATTTGGGAAGTTTTGCCATCATAACAACATTAAGTTTTCCAATTCATGAGCTTTTAATGTCTTTCCATTTGTTCAGGTCTTCTTTAGCCTTTTTCAACAGTGTGTCAGTGAAAACAAATATTGCCTGCCATATCAGTAAACAAAAGATGTTACAGCCATTAAACCACTACAGCCACCCCTGATGGTGAGCCCTGAGGGAATTCAGGATGGAGACTAAAGGACTCTGCTGGCTGCCAGTCCATCAGCCATTACAGTTTCCTCCAACTGTGTACCCTGATGGGGATTCAAGATGGAAAAGAGCTGGATACTGGTCTCAGGTAGCTGAGGTGTATATCAAAAGAATAATTTCAGTGAGCCCAGATTCTTGCATCTTCCCATAACTTAGAAAAGTGCTCAATTCTTTAACTTGAGATATCTGGTTTTCTTTAACAGTAATCTTTTGAAGTTCTGACTACTTTGTTTTCATTGCAAAAGCTCCTATATATCCTGGTTTCTCCCTTATCTCTTCAGAGCAGTTTCTCAGAGCTATCTGAGAGGCTGTGGCCCTGGCTTAAGTCCTCAGAAAATCTGCCAAATAAAACATAATTTCAACTTTTAGGTTGTGTAGTCTTTTTTTTTTTTTTTCAGTTAACAAGTCTTTTATAGTTTTTGCTGTATAACTCTTACACTTCTTTTGCTAAACTCATTCTTTAGTATTTTATTCTTTTTGATGCTAGTATAAATGGAATTTTCCCCCTTAATTTCATTTTTGGGTTGTTCATTGCAGGTGTATAGAAACAACTGCTTTTGTGTATTGATCTTGTATCCTGCAAACTTGCTGAACATATTTATTAGCCCTAAGAGCTTTTTTTGTTGATTCCTTATGATTTTCTATATTCAAGAACATGGTGTCAGCGAATAAAATGGTTTACTTCTTCCTTCACAAACTAAATGCTTTTTATTTCTTTTATTATCTAATTGGTATGGCTAGAAACTCCAGTACAGTGATGAATACAAATGGTGAGAGTGGACATCCTTGTCTTGTTCCTGATTTTAGGGGGAAAGTTTTCAGTCAGTTTTCATTAAGTGTGATATTTTTCAGTGGCTAAGTCATGTCCAACTCTGCGACCCCATGGACTGTAGGATGCCAGGCTCCTCTGTCCTCCACTATCTCCTGGAGTCTGCTGAAATTCATGTCCATTGAGTGGATGATGGTGTAGTATTAGCTGTAAGTTTTTCATACCTGGCCTTCATCAGATTGAGGAAGTTCTACAGTTTTCTGAGTTTTTTTTTTTTTTTTAATGATAATAGGGTGTTGGATTTTGTTAAGTACTTTTCTGTGTCAATTCAGGTGGTCATGTTTTTTTTTTTCTCCCTTCCTTCTAATACTATAGTGTATTATATTGATTGATTGTTATGTTGACCCACTCTTGCATTCCAGTTATAATGGTGTATAATCCTTTTTTTTTAATTGCTGGAATCAGATTGCTTTTTGTTAAGCCTATTGTTTGCCTCAACTGTTAGCCATTACCTCAGGCAGCCATGCTATTAAATAATTGCTGCTTATTTTTTTCAAAAAGTGCCCCTAGGGAAAGGTCTATTGGTCTTGAGTCAGATGACACAAAGATAAACCCCGTAAATGGAGCTTTTCTAGAGATTTACCAGATAGGTCATATAATGACAATTCTCTGGGAATGGATCTTTTTGAAGAGCTCGAAACTTAGTCCTTTTCCTGTCCATTGGCTGCCAAACTGCTCCTTTTCACAGTTACTACAATTTCAAAACTTTTGGTTTTCAAGGTTACTGTGGAGCTGGGTAGATAGGAAGAGGGCAAGCTAAACTATCACAAAACTTGCTGTTCTTACTGAGATTCAGCTGTTTTTCTTGAATAAATGTTCCTCTGTTGCAAGCCTTTGGTTAAATTCAAGAGTGGTAAAGAAGTTGAATTTGAAAAGTTTTCCAATGTCTTGTTTTTTTAGAGTGGATTTTCAGAAGTCCCTAACACCACCATTCTAAAAGTGCCTTCCCTCTTGAATTTTTAAATTTTCATGGAAAGTGATGTAGTATTTGTGTGTAAGTTAGTCCAAATGATAGAGTCCTTTTCTAATGCCCTCCTTAGGGGGCTTCAAAGAAACAAGTTTTAGCAGTATAGTAACTTCTTAAAAGTCAGAAGACTGGGTGTTGCTCAAGGCCTGGGAGCATGTCTTAGTCTCCATTATGTTAACAATATTTTGTTAAGTGCCAGGTACAAGGTAAACACTGAATAAATACTTGTTGAATGAGTGGTTTAGAATCTTGGTGGAACACTCTTTTTCCAAAGTCTTCTTTCCTTAGTGTATGTAGGGGGTGAAATCTGGTAGGTAAGTCAAATCTCTTAGGAGTTGCAACTAGGAACTATTCTTAACATAGTCAGATTAGCTACCATATAATGAGTTTTTTCTGGGTTTCCCAGGTTGCTCAGTGGTAAAGAATCTGCCTGCCTAGCAGGAGATGTGGGTTTGATCCCTGGGCTGGGAAGATCCCCTGGAGTGGGCATGACAACCCACTCCACTATTCTTGGCTGGAGAATCCCATGGACAGAGAAACCTGGTGGGTTATAGTCCACAGGGACACAAAGAGTTGGACTTGACTGAGTGGCTACACTACCACCACCACCATCACAATGAGCTCTTATAGTATGCCAGACACTCTACCAGATTTCACATGGATCATTTCACAGCAACCCTAAAGGCAGATTATCAGTATCATACTCACTTTAAGATGATGAGACTAAGCCCAAGCTCACATTCCTGCTAATAGTAGAGCCAGGACTGGAGCCCTAGCTTGGCTGACCGTAGACTAATAACTGTACTCTGTCAATCTCTGGATGGTATGATTTGAGACCTGCAGAAAGCTGAATTTTCCAGTATCTTATCTATTGGCCTTGCCACAGTGATTGAAATGCCCACATCATTTATTACTTTGGGTTGAGGCCTTGAAGTTATATTCATGTTTGTAGGAAGTGGTAATATAGAAAACAACTAACTACCCTTAACAGTTTAAAGTGAGTACTTCATATTAGTCAGTTATCTAGCTATTAATATAAGGGGCCTACCTGCCAGCAAACACTAGAAATGATGGGGTGCTCTCTGAGTCTGGGCTCCTAAGTGGCATCTATGAGAGGCAGAAAGAGTCACACATAAATAAGGACATGGGGGAGACAGTGAAGGTCTCAGCTTCCTGGTTTAACCCCAGTACAAATTGTACTGGACTCATATTTTCAACCTGTCTAAATCTTTTCTTCTTAAATCTTCTAGGGACTTCACTACAGTTTTTTTTTTTTTTTTCCTTCTGAAATGCTTCATTTCTCCAATGCTCCCAGGAAAGGGCTCTTTGCCTCTCCAAAGAATAATCCTTGAGAACAATATTGTCAGATTCTACTGGAAAGATCTCACTTCTCCCCCAAACATCTAGCAAAACCGCTTTGATTTCACCTCAGCAGATGAAAACTGACTTCATTCAGTGAGAATTATCTCCCTAGTTCCTCACTAGTCTATTATCAGTGACTTTTATTCCTACAGCTGTCAAAACCACGTGACTTTAATACCTGATTCCCAAGCTGAACCCAAGGCAGAGCAGAATCTGACTTGCTCATAGCCAAGGGGATGCAAGGTCCACATGATTCAGTTCAGGCATTTCAACAAGTAGCTCTGTACCCCGCTGTGCCAGTTCTTCATGGCGCATGTGGGGAGAGGGTCCCAACAAGAGACAGTGACAGTGATTCTGCCTGCAGGATCTCATTGAGAGGCCAGTCAAAGTCACATGAAACAAGTAATGGGACAAAAAGGTTTATGTTTAGATGCCTTCACAAGCACTACAGATGGTAAAAGTGGCAGGTTCCCAGATGGCTGGCTCTCAACAGACCAGTGAAGGTTACTCCCCCTCCAAATCCAGAGAACGTTTTGCCAAGTAAGGACATGAAAATACAAAAACAACAACAACAACAAGAAAAACCTATGCCTTTTTGATCTCCCATTACCATCATTTTATAAAAATAAAGGTCAGCATAAAGTCTAGTCATTCAAATTGGATCCAATTAGTGTTAGGAAAAGCTCACTACTTTGTAATGAGGCACCTAGGGCATTTAGAGATGGGACAAATCAGCAGGCACTTAGATTCATAAGGGAAGACTGCAGAGAATAATTAAATCATGATTAAAATGATTAAACCTCACCTCCTTTTGGAAGCCTTCCCTGATTGCCTCAGCCAGAGGCGATACCTCCTTCCTGAGCTCAGACCACCTTGCTTCTTCCTTGTGGTATCTCTTGAAGCCCACTTCATGTTACAGTTATACCACTTACATGTAGAACCCTTGACTCACCCTATAAAGGGGAGGAAAAACTGGGTATGTGTATGTAACATTTGGGTATGTTGTGTAACATTTCACAACAATTGGGTATGTTGTGTAACATTTCACATCTCAGGGGCTTTACAGGCATTTACTCTTATTTGTTAAGGTGAGAAAATTTCCTCCCTGCCACCCTGCTAAACTTCAGACCTAAATGTTCGACTGCCCAGTGGGCATCTCAAATGCATAACCCAAACAGAACTCTTTCCCCCCGAAGTACTCCCAAACATACCCACACACACACCTGCTCACGTATGTTTCTCTTTTCATTTCATATTCTGTGTGCTTTCAAGGCATTTTTCTAGTAGTAGTCATAACGGTCACAGATTAGATGTATACAGACCTTCCTATGTTTTGGATACTTTTTAAAAGCATTTTCTATGTTTTGAGTAAATCCAGGAGGTTGGTATCATATTTACACCCATTTTACAGGTTAGAAAACTGAGACTCAGAGAGGTTAAATAGTAATAACAGAAATTAACATCTCAGTGCCTGCTGTGTGTCAAAAAACTGTAGCTAGTCTTTATTTAAGAGTAAAGAGCTAGGGACAGACTTCCCTGGTTATTGATTGAGTCCCCATTCTGCAGAGGTAATGGAAAATGAGGGAAAGTCCCTTGGTAGGAGCAGAGGCTGTGGGGTGTGTGTTGAGGGGGACAGATGGGCTCTTGAGAAGTAAGCCAGGCTATGAGGCAGAGAAAAAAAGCTAGTAGCACTGAGCTTTTAGTGGCTCCATTAGGAACAGGCAGTGGTCGGACTACAAAAGTCTTTCTTAACTCCCATCATCTAGCCTGTTCCCTGCCATGGAGGCTGTCAGTAAGAAAAAATTAGATCAGGATCAAACAAGTCAATACCATGTGGAGTTCCCTGATTGGTTATTTGCAGATGATTTTAAATTGTTGGGTGTGTACAAAAATGCAATAGGTGAGACTAGAAGGAAGGTCACCTTGACATATGCTTCACATTCAGAGGTTCAGAAGGCGGTACAGGCTTATTGTTCTCTTAAGTAATTGGCAGTGAGTTATCTTTGTGTTTCCTAAAGGAGATCAGCTGACTTCAAGCTAGGAGACTGACAGCTGCAAACACTTCTTCCTTTAGTTCATTTGGAGGAAAGGAAATCTGAAGGGTGAGAATGAGTAGCTGCCCCCACCCTCAACCCAGGGGAGAAGGTGAGGCTTGGGAAGAAAAATCCTGGCTGTGGCAGGATCTGAGATGAAAAGGCCTTTCTTGGTAGTTTGAAAAAGTCTACTAACCTTTGAGAATCTTCTTCTGCTCCCTCAGTGAATGGCTGCAATTGGAATAGGCCAAACTTTCATTGCCTCAGATGTCAGTTCTTCAGAAAATAGTCTAGTTGTGTATAAAAGTATATTTAAAAAGCCAGCAGAAATGATCTGAGACAGAACAAGTTTTGTTGGTTTGTTTTGTAGTTGTCAATCAAGATGGGCTCTGTTGAGGAGAAAAATGCTCAGAAAGGAAACTGGTGGCAATGCAAGCTTTCCCAAAGAGGGAGAAACGCTCAGAACCCCTTCCTTCTCTCACCATGGCAGGAGCTTGCTGAGTCGTGCTTTCATTAAACAGTTCTGCTTTTTACCACTGCAGCAGAAATTTGAGACGAAGAAATAGGTTTTGGCAAGAAGTTTAGGCCCAGATTATGGTGGGAAATAGCACCTATATTTTACATGTAGTCTTTGTCTAACACAATTTGCTATTTGCTATTTGCTCAGATCACTAATCCTTGGTGAATTTTTTTTTTCTGACAAAAGATGTATGTTTACCCAAGGATTACTGAGACATTTGGGACTCAGCTGGCTGGTTCCTGTTCCTGAGCTGGGCAACCAATAGTGATGGCAGCACAGGAGCAGACACAAAATAAGTCAACTGGCAGTCATACCTCTAATTTCAAACTATCGCTCAGCTTCACTGATTTGAACTAAATCAAGAAAAGTGAACTAGATGCTGAAAACTCTGTTTTAGAACATGTATTTTAAAAATGTATCATTTTCCATTTGCAAGTATACCCAGTAGTCAGAAAGCTAAATGGGATTCCCTGGCAGATGTTATAATTCTCCTGTGTTGGAGTTAATGGGCTCTGAAAACTGCTGCTGCTGCTGCTAAGTCAGGTCAGTCGTGTAGGACTCTGTGCGACCCTAAGATGGAAGCCCATTAGGCTCCACCGTCCCTGGGATTTTCCAGGCAAGAACACTGGAGTGGGTTGCCATTTCCTTCTCCAGTGAATAAAAGTGAAAAGTGAAAGTGAAGTCGCTTAGTCTTGTCCGACTCTTCACGACCCCATGGACTGCAGCCCACCAGGCTCCTCCGTCCATGGGATTTCCCAGGCAAGAGTACTGGAGTGGGTTGCCATTGCCTTCTCCAGGAAACATTCTGCTACTGCTAAGTCGCTTCAGTCGTGTCCAACTCTGTGCAACCCCATAGATGGCAGCCCACCAGGCTCCCCCGTCCCTGGGATTCTCTAGGCAAGAATACTGGAGTGGGTTGCCATTTCCTTCTCCAGTGCATGAAAGTGAAAAGTGAAAGTGAAGTCACTCAGTCGTGTCCGATTCTTAGTGGCCCCATGGACTTCAGCCTACCAGGCTCCTCCACCCATGGGATTTTCCAGGCAAGAGTACTGGAGTGGGGTGCCATTGCCTTCTCCTGGAAAACATCTAGTGCTGTGGAATTAAATCCAATGCAATGGCTTGTTCTAGCCATGAGATGGCAGCAGAGGGTGATGGGTGCTCACTTCCTACCTGAAAGTTCTAGAAGGGGAGCCTGCATTGGGTAAAGGCTCACCTGAAAGGGAACAAGTGACCTAGCATGTCAGGACAATTGATGAATGGAGCCTGGAAATCAAAAAAAAAAAAACAAAAACAAAAAAGTCAGACAGTATTGTATAGCACAGGGAAGTCTACTCAATATTCTGTAATGACCTCAATGGGAAAAGAATCTAAAAAAGAGTGAATATATGTATATATACAGCTGATCCACTTTGCTGTACCACAGAAAGTGACATAACACTGTAAATCAACTATTTATTGTTGTTGTTGTTTAGTTGCTAAGCTGTGTCTCTTTGCAACCCCATGGTCTGTAGCCCCCCAGGCTCCTCTGTCCATGGGATTTCCTAGGCAAGAATATGGAAATGGGTTGCCATTTCTTTTTCCAAGTTATCTTCCTGACCCAGGAATCGAACCTGCGCCTCCTGCATTGGCAGGCGGATTTTTTTTTTAAACCACTGAGCCATCAGGAAAACCTGTAAATCAACTATGTGCCCTGCCATGCTAAGTTGCTTCAGTCGTGTCTGACTCAGTGCAACCCTATGAACTGTAGCCCACCAGGCTCCTCAGTCCATGGGATTTTCCAGGCAAGAATACTGGAGTGGGTTGACATGCCCTTCTCCAGGGGATCTTTCCAATCCAGGGATTGCATCCGTGTCTCTTAAGTCTCTTGCATTGGCAGGTGGGTTCTTTACCACTAGCGCCACCTGGGAAGCCCACAAAAATCAACTGTACTCCAGTAAAAAAAAAAAAAAGTCAGGGTGTGGTTAGGTCAACTGGAAGTTGTGATCCTACTGGTTTAAATCAAGAGGCTGGGAGGAAAATGCCTCAGGGAATAAAAATATCAGCAGAGCTGCACTAAACCATTATGAGAATTAGATGAGGCAGCGTTCAATAAATGTTAGCTATTTTCAACATTATGGCTATTGCTATTATTATGAGATGGAGAACTGTGACTTCTTGGATGGACAGTCTTGAAGTGACTCTGTATGTGACCTGGCACAGTCTTTGGCTAGACAGTTGGCACACATCAGCACTGTTTCCATGATCAACTCCTCTGAATATTCTGAGAGTGTGTTCTGACATACCAGTTACTGACTTGGAATTCAGAAAAGGAGACTGATGGCAGCAGTAGCAGGATGAAGGATGGGGAGGTGGGGAGAAATAGTGCATTGGAGAAATACATCCAGTTGGAGTCAGTACAGTCCTCATTGTATAGTCAGAGCCTATAAATAGCTGTAACAAATTCCAGAATGAAAACTGTATTATTATGCAAGACACATTTTAGAGGACGAGCGACAACTTGGTAGATAAAGGAGAGAATTTTTTTCATTGAGAAAGATTGGCAAGTCAGGATTGCAAGGATGGCTTTTGCAAAGCTGGCTGACAAGCTACAGTATCTCAGGGGGTTCTTTACAGCCAAGACAGAAGATTCCATGAATGTGTTTTTGGCTCAAAGAAAAAAAAAACTTTATCTGAGTGGCTTTCACTATGTGATTATTCAGGAGCATGGTCTCTGTCTCCGTGTCACTCTCTCTTGCTTATGGGCAAAGAAAACATGAACCCACAGTGCTCTGATGGCTTTTAAGAAGTCACTTTCCAGACTTTGCTGGTGGTCCAGTGGCTAACACAGTGCTCCCCATGCAGGGGGCCTGGGTTAGAGCTCTGGTCAGGGAACTAGATCCCACATGTAGCAACTAAGACCCAGTACAGTCAAATAAAGAAATAAAATAAATATTAAAAACAACTGGCATGAGACATGTTATCACTGCCAGAGAAAGAGAAATAACTTAGTTTTCTTTTTTTAAGAAGTCACTTTCCTCCTGCTTCCAGGCAGGACCACTCCAAAGCCAATCAGACCAGCAACATTTACTGAGCACTTACTCTGTGCCATCCCCTGTGTCAGGTACTTGGAGAGACATGAGTCCAGGAGCCAGAACCTCATTCCTGAAGGAAAAACTCCATAGATAATGACTCATATTCCTGTCCTCTCTTGAAACCAGGAGACTCTCTCACTAATGACTAAAACAGGAATGTAGACTCAAAAAAGAACAAGGGTTTGTGTAACTGAAAGGAGAACAGATTTAGCTGGCGTCCTGAGGGAGTAATTGTTGCTGTTGAGTATCAAGACTATTGGACCTTGGTGGTTTGATTTTAAAGAGAGCGATGCCTTTCCTAATTTATTTCCTTCTAGGGGCCAGCCTTGTTGTGGGCTTTAAATAATGACTTACTGTTGAGTTACTCGACTATGTGTTACTTTCACCTGTTCATTCCTTTAATCCTTAATCCTCATGATGACTGTATGCTGCTGCTGCTAAGTCACGTCAGTCATGTCTGACTCTGTGCAACCCCATAGACAGTAGCCCACCAGGCTCCGCCATCCCTGGGATTCTCCAGGCAAGAACACTGGAGTGGGTTGCCATTTCCTTCTCCAATGCATGAAAGTGAAAAGTGAAATTGAAGTCGCTCAGTTGTGCCTGACTCTTAGCGACCCCATGGACTGGAGCCTACCAGGCTCCTCCATCCGTGGGATTTTCCAGGCAAGAGTACTGGAGTGGGTCACCAATGCCTTCTTTGGATGACTGTATGAGGGATGTACTGCTGCTGCTGCTGCTAAGTCGCCTCAGTCGTGTCCAACTCTGTGCAACCCCATAGAGGGCAGCCCACTAGGCTCCTCTGTCCCTGGGATTCTCCAGGCAAGAACACTGGAGTGGGTTGCCATTTCCTTCTCCAATGCATGAAAGTGAAAAGTGAAAGTGAAGTCACTCAGTCGTGCCCAACTCTTAGCGACCCCATGGACTGGAGCCTACCAGGCTCCTCCATCCATGGGATTTTCCAGGCAAGAGTACTGGAGTGGGGTGCCATTGCCTTCTCCAGAGGGATGTACTATTACTATGCTAAGGATGAAGAATCTAAGACACAGAGAGGCTATTTTCAACATTATGGTTATTGCTATTATGAGATGGAGAACTACGACTTCTCAGATGGACAGTCTTGAAGTAATTCTGTATGTTACCTGACACAGTCTTTGGCTAGACAGTTGGCACACATCAGCACTGCTTCCATGATCAATTCCTCTGAATGTTCTGAGACTAACTTGACTTTAGTCTCTTGAACCCCAGTCTTGAGCCCAGGTCTGTATACACCACTGATGCTCTGACCCCAGTGGTCATCAAACTACAACCTGGGAGCCAAATGCAGCCTAGTTCCTGTTTGCATAAATTATAATTTATTGCAATATAGCCACACTCATTTTTTACATTTGTAGAGTTAAGTACTTACATCAGAGACCTATGACCTATGATGCCTAAAAGATTTGCTATCTGGTCTTTTACAGAAAAAGCTTGCTGACCTGCAGCTCTAACCATCATATGACACAGTTTCTGGTATGTAGACTTTGGAGTCAGAGCTCAGGTCAAACTCTGGCTTGGCCATTTATTCACAGTGTGCCCTTGAACAAGTCCTTTTAATTCTCAGTTTCCTTGTCTGTAAATGCAAATAATAATATTGCCTGTCTCCTAGGACTGTTGGAGGATTAAATGAGATACTTCACGTGAAAAGTCCTTAGCACAGTGTCTAGATGCCTTGCACATAGTCAACTCTTAAAAAAGTGATAGCTGGATTATTTGGAGTATTGATGACCACTGACAGATAAAAGTTAGCTCTGTGCCTGGCACATAGTTAGTGTTCACTTAAATACCAAATAGTCTTAGTGTCTTATTCTTGCTTATTTTCAATGGCTTTAGAGTGCTGGAGAAAAGACTGAAGTTTACAGCTGGAGGAACAGGTGCAGGGATCAGCAGGGCCATGAACACAGTGGTTTTGGCCTAGAGGGGAACTGATACCAGAGGATTTACTCTGGAACAAGTTGTTTAATGCTTTAAGCCTAAATAAGCCTGAACCATATTATATGACAAATATGAGGGGTGGGTATATGTGGGTGTGTGTGAGAGAGAGAGAGAGAGAAAGCAAATCTCAATGCTGTGACTTTTTTCCTTCTGTCTTCAAAATCCCTCTCCCTCTGTTACACCTGAATGAACTATAATTCCATTCTTTGAAATTTTGATGTTTTCTTTTTTTTTTTTTACTTTAAAAATCAATGTTATAGAGGTAAAATTTACAATAAGGAGGCAACTATTTTAACTGTACAGATCCATGAGTGTAGTTTGATGAGTTTGTTTCCATGGCCTAAATTGTTCTGTCATGCCCCTTCTTTTTTTTTAAGTTTTCTTAAAGATTCCAGTGTTTGCTGACCTCCTCATTCTCCAAGTTCCTGTAGCAGTTATAGACAAAAAATGATTATCCGATCTTCCTTTTCTCAATTGTGCTTGTTGGTCTCCCTGATTAGACTCTAAACTCCCATAGGGCAGAGACCTTGGCTTACATCTGCCTGGTTGAAAAGTTTGGTGTTACTGCTATTAAACAATGAAGGGACATATATTTGTTCATGGTGTATGTGTGTGTGTGTGTGCACACGTGCACGTGCATGCACGCATGCACCTGATTAGGAAGGTCCCTAATAGAGAAGGCAGAATGAATTTCGGAAGCAAGGTCTTTGGGAGATAAATGAAACAGGTGAATGTTGCAACATCCCCTTAAAGTGACAGAAAAACTAGAAAAATGAATGTGGCCAAAACAAAACAAATAGAAACAAAAAAAGAAAGTCGGGAACCTAACTGGGGGAGCCTTCTTCTGTGGGCTGGCTACATCTCTGACTTAACTAGATGGATGAGGAGGTTACCTACAATGTGATAGAAATGCCTATATTAGAGAGGCAAACCGATGGGTTATGGCACTGCCTTTTTTTTTTTTTTTGATAGTCATCTTTTTCTAATGCCCTTGTGAAAATCAACTTCTCACTCCCAAGGTGAGTTCCTTTACCTTGGTGAGTTCCTTTACCACTTACAAGTGTCAGAGAGGAGACAGAGGACCATTAAGTTTTATTGAGGGAGGGAGGGATGAGCTCTCTTTCCCCTCTGGGGAACACATTAGGCTTTTTCTTCATCTGGCAGTTTGCACTTCTCATAGTCTAAATTTGGTTCCCGCCACCACCACCATTATTCAAATGGGATATATGTTTCCTGACACTGATATAAACATCAGTCAAGCAAATTCTTTTTCTCACCAGTCTGGAAAGCCTGTGCCTCTCACATTGGGGGTCATTTGAAAGTTGAGCCACAGGCAAGTTAAGACTTAGCCTAAGGGAGCAAGGGTATTACCTCTCAGACTATTTTAGTTTCTGCACAGTGTGACTTCCAGTTGGTTCTATTTCAGATTAATATCAAGGCCATGACTGATCTATACTACCTGAAATTCCCTGGCTATACTTACTATAACTGTGGTTGTCATATACTTCTCTGAAAAAAAAAAAAAAGAGAAGATGCAAAACGGTAATGGACAGATTCAAAATTGCTGGCTTCTCAAGAATATGGTGGTTGGTTTTGTTTTGTTTTGCTTTTCCCTTTCACTTAAGCTCATACTACTACTTGGTGCATTTTAGTGAGTCATGGCAACACGTCTAAGGTCTTTCACTGTGTAGTTGTCATGCCTGAATACCTGGGAGCCTAGGTTTAATACTGTTCTTGGGGTTCGGACTACAAGACTTCCATGTTGATGAGATGATCAGATACATGTTTCAGAATGATCCATCTTGGCTGAATGGAAGGTGAATTGACAAAGGGGATGAGAGTGGGATGGAGGCTGGGGACTGGCTAGGAGTCTATTGTAACTTCCCAGATGAGATGTTATAAGGGCCTGAATTCAAGCAGTGGAGCTGAAAAGAAGTTATAATGATAGAGATATTTTGAAGATAGAACTGGCAATATTTAGTAACCAATATTTAGCACATCAGGGTGGGAGGTAAAGAGGGGTTGAGAATACTCTGCTAGTAAATGGTGTAGGGAAATTAGGAGGTCAGGAGGAGGACTGGGTTTGGGACGGGTAGTGATGAATTCATTTCAGATATGTCCTGATTGGTCAGCTAATTGAGGCCATTCTCAGGACATGGGAATTTCAGTTCTAACACTGGGAAAGTTCCAGAAAAACCAGGACAAGTTAGTTACCCTAAACTTAGGACATGCTGGATTTGAGGAGTCTGTGGACAGTGGCCAGCAGGTGGTTGAGGATGGAGGAATGGTATGTCAAAAGGATGTCAGAATCAGAAGTGTAGCTTGGAAAGTTGCTGATGTTGAGATGATGGGTAAAACCACAGCAGTGGGTATGAGAATTAAGGAAAAATACATAGTATGAGGGGCTTCCCAGGTGGTGCTAGTGGTAAAGAACCTGCCTGCCACACAGAAGATGTGAGAGATGTGAATTCGACCCCTGGGTCAGGAAGATCCCCTGGAGTAGGGCATGGCAAACTCATTCCAGTACTGTTTCCTGGAGAATCCCATGGATAGAGGAGCCTGGCATGCTACCGTCCCTAGGATTGCACAAAGTCATACACAACTGAAGTGACTTAGCACACAGTCATGCATGAGATTATAGCAGAGAGTCATAGCATGAGATTGCAACTACCTCAGATCCTTGTAGAAGTATATCTATACCCTTGTGGAGATAAATGAATGAATAAAATAATTAAGGCAGAAAAGTGAGTGAGGAGAAAGAGAGCAGGATGGAGGTTGAGGCCCTCCAACCTGTTGAGGTTAGCTAGAGAAATAAAGAGATCTAAAGGGAACAAGATGATTGTGTAAAAGTCAAGGAGGAAGACAATTAAATTTTAAAAAGGTGGGAGCTAAAGAATATTGAGCTCTAGTGAGTCACAGATTAACATGCCATTGGTCACCTACAAGAGACCATTTTGTGTGGTGTCCTCCAGTTTGTGAAGTCTTGAAATTAGTTTACAAGATGCTGATTAAGTAGAGAATGGGAAGAAAGGAAGTATGGGTAGTGAGCATAGATTCATCTTTTACCTAACAATGAGTAATTTTCTCCACTGAATACCAACTCAAGATCCAACTCTTTTACATTTTCCTGAGTGATTGCCATGCCTCCTGTTCTCCTCCTGAAAGTTCCTATAGCACCCAGGGTCTCGTCCATACTATGCTGGGAAAAAAAAATAGCTATATGATATACTTCTTTAGTTTCTGGTAGCTTCAGTATACTTGGTTGGTCTCCCTATGTGAGTCTAAGCTTCCTTAGGGCAGAGACCATGGTTTATATCTCCCACAGTGCCAAGAAAGGCTTTCAAGAGTATTTGCTAGTTGTTAGGATAGGAAGGATAGAAAGATTCTCTAGGGCAAATTTTCTCAATCTCAATACTATTTACATTTTGGGTATGTCCTGTGCATTGTAGGATGTTTAGGGGTATCCTTGTTTATACCTACTAATTGCCAGTGGCACCTCCCTTCCTGCCTCCCAAAGTTGTGACAACCAAAAGTATTTCCAGATAGTGACAAATGTCCCCTGAGGGGGAAACTGACTCAGTCGAAACCCATTGCTCTAGGTGAGTTGGGCCTAGCACATTTTTTCCCTTGTACTTCAGCAGGGACAATCCAAAGCCATCTCCCATTGAGATGTATTGGTGTCCAATTCACAGCCTCCAGATAGGGACAGATAATCTTCCTTGGTTACTTGCTTTCAGTTCTGAGATGTTTAAACTCATTCTTTTATCTGTCTCTTTCCTGAAGTGAATGAATGGCTTGGTATTTGCACTAAAACACAAAGTACTGAAATGCTGCCAACATACTTCTGTTATGATCCTGAATATCAAAGCCAAGTTGGAGAGAGATCTAATTACAGCAGTGGTTTGTAATGTTTCTGCAACTGTTAAGGGAAGCATTTATTAATTTGTTCACAAAGTCTAACTAGTACTTATAATATTTTCTTTTTCGAAGTATGTTTCAAATATATTATAACTTTGCTCATAGGTTCCTAAGAGATTGGCCAGAGGTTGGGGAAATCAGAGAAAGCAGAAATATATAAAATAAAGGTACAGAAGGTTTCAGTGCCCCAGCAGAGCAGAAAACGCAGGAGTCCTTGGGTTTCATTATTTAGGCTAAACCCAAAGTGTCTCCCTGACACTTTTGTGTATCATCCCAATGGGGCCAGTGGTTCCAGGAAGACACTTCTTTGTTACAGTTCAAAAGAATGACTAGATATAGGTTGAGCTCGACTGGGGGGGAAGATTAAAAAACAAACAAACAAACAAAAAAACACTAATATCTTACCCTGTTCTATCACCCTGTTCCAGGCTTCTGCGGTTCCTTGGCAGTACCCTATGAATCTCCCTACTGTCCTATGGGCAAGTTCAAAAAACCAGTCAGTACATTTTATTCAAGTGCCTGATAGTCTTAACATATCAAAAGTGATGAGAATAAAAGGAGTGAGGTTGTACAATGGTCATGTTTATTTATTGAACTAAGCATCTTCCAAGTAGTTTTGGAATTTGGCTCCACAACAGCCTGTGAAATAGGTATTATTAGTATCCACTCTATTTTTTGGGATTCTCTGGTGGCTCAGACAGTTAAGAATCTGCCTGCAATGCAGGAGACCTGGGTTTGATCCCTAGGTTGGGAAGATCCCCAGGAGGAGGGCATGGCAACCCACTCTAGTATTCTTGCCTGGAGAATCCCATGGACAGAGGAGCCTGGTGGGCTACAGTCCATGGGGTCACAAAGAGTCGGATACGACTGAGCAACTAAGCACAGCACAACACTCTCTTTATACAGAAAAAATGTGAGGCTCAGTGCAGTTAAATGACATGCTGAGGGCTTACAGCAACAAAGAGACAGAGCTGTGACTCAAACCCTGATCTGTATAACTCCAAAGCCTTTGCTGTTATCCACTATGCTGATATGATTCACTTACCTAATCTACTTTCTCTCCATTTATTTTCAAGTGGGTAATCTATTCCATTTTATAGAAGGAAGAATTGAAGATCAGAAAATATAAATGACTTGCTTATGGTGGCATATGGTGGTGGTGGTGATGATAGGGGTAAGAAGCAGAAGGAGAAGCTGGAAAACACATTTTTTTCTCCTTATCCTGGAAGGAAGTGTTTTTTTCTATCTACCACATTCTTTCTAGTTCAGAAGATAAGACACCTCTCATTCTGCAAAATAATTAAAGAACTAGAAAAGGCAGTCTTTCATGAATTGTATGATATTGAATTTCTGAATCCTGTGGTACTGACAAACAATGGAGCTATTTTCTTTCCTAATGGACACTGGAGGTCATTAGCTATACTTAGCCTGCCAGCAGGCTTCAAATGGGGAATATGTTGCATCCCTGTGGGATGTTCCAGGGAGATTTGAGACCAAAGAATATATACACTTTGACCAGGAAACTCAGCTAGAGAATCCAACTACCACAAAAAGAAGTTTTCTGTAGCATTACTGAGTTGCTTCTGAGACACCTTGAGGAGTATGAAAAGAGATGCAGAATCAACTGGCATTTTCCAAGATTTAACCGAGTGATGGTGGTAGTCCCGAACAACTTTGGGAGTTCCTTGGGCTTGAAGCAGGTGTTCTTCCTATTCTCAACTAGACTTCCCCTGGATAGCCCTGTACAATGAACTCCCTCCCATCATTGGATCAAGGTGACTAATCAGAGGGATGGGGCTAGTCTCTTGATTCCAAGAGACTAATTTTTACTTTTGCTTGATATAGACAGTGTATTTACACGCAAGAATTCACTGTTTTTTTTGGCAGAATATGGACTATTAAGCATTAGCATTCCTTACAACCACAGGGATTACTATAAATCCTCACAGTTTTGTTACATTGGATAAGTCATAAAATACTCTTGGTTATTTTCACCCCCTCTCAATAGTTTACTGTAAAATAATGCTGATGAAGTAGCCTTTTTTTGGTTTCCCACAAAATTGGTCATAGCCCAGAGGTTTTGTACAATTGTAACCATTTCTTCCTTTTCAGCCATTGTCCATGCCAAATTTATGGAGGCTGTCACCAGATTTTTAAAACCATGTGCCTGGAGGCGGTTCTAAGATGGTGGAGGAATAGGACGGGGAGACCACTTTCTCCCCCACAAATTCATCAAAAGAACATTTAAACGCTGAGTAAATTCCACAAAACAACTTCTGAATGCCGGCAGAGGACATCAGGCACCCAGAAAAGCAGCCCATTGTCTTCGAAAGGAGGTGGGAAAAATATAAAAGACAAAAAGAGACAAAAGAGGTAGGGACGGAGCTCCGTCCCAGGAAGGGAGTCTTAAAAAGAGAGAAGTTTTCAAACACCAGGAAACACTCTCACCGCTGAGTCTGTGGCAAGCCTTGGAACCACAGAGGGCAACATAACCGGGAGGAAAAATAAATAAATAATTAAAACCCACAGATTACGTGCCCAACAGTAACTCCCCCAGCGGAGAAGCAGTGCAGATGCCTGCACCCACCACTAGCAAGCGGGGACCGGGCAGGGAGGCGCGGGCTGCATTGCTTAGAGTAAGGACTGGGCCTGAATGCCCCGAGGGCAATCTGAGGGAACTAACTTGGGCTAGCAAACCAGACTGTGGGATAGCTACCACGCGAAAAGCCCTAACCTAAGACACTGCCAGGCCCACTCACAGAACAAAGGACTGAACATAGCTAGCCAGCTGCAGACCATCCCCCTCCCGTGACAGGCAGCCATAGCCAGAAGGGGGCAATCGCAACCCCTGAGAGGCATTATCTACCAAAATGCAAGCAGGCTTCTTTGCTAAGACTTCTTGGGGTTCTGGATGGTCAACATCCGCCTGAGAAGGTGTGCTGGTTGTACACCCAGAAAACCGAGCAGCAGGGACGTGGGAGGCGATAAGTCACAGCAACCACACTTACCAAACACTTCATCGCCTGAGCTACTCGGACCTGGGAAGGGCACAAAACGCAGGCCCAACCGAGTTTGCACCTCTGAGGACTACCCGAGTGCCTGAATCCTGAGCGGCTTAGACCTGGCAGGTGCATGCAGCCCAGGGCCGGCCTTGGATGGTTCCTGGCAGAGCAACCTAGAACCTGAGCTGTGTGGACAGGGAGGGCACCCGCGCTGTGAGCGAGGGCAGGCCCAATGTGGCTGAGACACTGTGAGCACACGCCAGTGTTATTTGTTTGCAGTGTCCCTCCCTCCCCACAGTGCAACTTTACAAGTGAGCCTAAAAGTGTCCACCACCGCCCCCTTGTGTCAGGGCGGAAACCAGACACTGAAGACACCAGCAAACAGAAGAAGCTGAAACGGAGGGAACCCCCTTGGAAGTGACAGGTGCAATAGATTAAAACCCAGTAGTTACTGCAGACTACATAGGAAGGGGTCTATAGATCTTGAGAAATATAAGCCAGACCAAGGAACTATCTGAAAATGAACTGACCCCACACTGCCCACAACAACACCAGAGAAAGTCCTAGATATATTTTTACTATCATTCTTTTTTTTAATTAAAAAAAATTTTAAGTCCTCTATTACTCCTTTAATTTTCATTTTTTATAACCTACTATTATTTTGCAAAAAAAGAGAGACCCTATTTTTTTAAAGCAAACCTTTATAAGTTTTGTGACTTTTTTTTTCTTTTCTTTTCTTTAATATTGTAGTTTTGAAAATCCAACCTCTACTCTAGGTTTTTAATCTTTGCTTTTTGGTATTTGTTATCAATTTTGTACCTTTAAGAACGCAATCTTCAGGACCCATTTTTACTTGGGAGCGAGATTACTCACTTGACTGCTCTCTCCCCCTTTGGACTCTCCTTTTTTCCACCAGGTCGCCTCTATCTCCTCTCTCCCCCTTCTCTTCTCTACCCAACTCTGTGAATCTCTTTGTGTGTTCTGGATGGTGGAGAACACTTAGGGAACTGATTACTGGCTGGATATGTCTCTCTCCCTTTGATTTCCCCCTTTATCCTCCTGGCCACCACTGTCTCCTTCCTCCCTCTTCTCTTATCTGTATAACTCCATGAACATCTCTGAGCAGTCCAGACTGTGGAGTGCACATAAGGAAGTGACTACTGGATAGCTTGCTCTCTCCTCTTTTGATTCCACCCCATCTGATTCGGGTCACTTCTAACTCCCTCCTCCCTCTTCTCTTCTCCATGTAACTCTGTGAACCTCTCTGGGTGTCCCTCACTGTGGAGAAACTTTTCATCTTTAACCTAGATGTTTTATCAACGGTGCTATATAGATGGAGAAGTCTTGAGGCTACTGTAAAAATAAGACTGAAAACCAGAAGCAGGAGGCTTAAGTCCAAATCCTAAGAAAACCAGAGAAGTCCTGACTCCAGGGAACATTAATTGACAGGAGCTCATCAAATGCCTCCATACCTACACTGAAACCAAGCACCACCCAAGGGCCAACAAGTTCCAGAGCAAGACATACCACACAAATTCTACAGCAACACAGGAAAACAGCCCTGAGCTTCAATATACAGGCTGCCCAAAGTTACTTCAAACGCATTGACATCTCATAACTCAGTACTGGACACTTCATTGCACTCCAGAGAGAAGAAATTCAGCCCCACCCACCAGAACAGGGACACAAGCTTCCCTAACCAGGAAACCTTGACAAGCCACACATACAACCCCACCCACAGCGAGGAAACTCCACAATAAAGAGAACTCCACAAACTGCCAGAATACAGAAAGCCCACCCCAGACACAGCAATATAAAAAAGATAAAGACACACAAGAATACACAGCAGGTAAAGGAACAGGATAAATGCCTACCAAACCAAACCAAAGAGGAAGGGATAGGGAATCTACCTGATAAAGAATTCCAAATAATGATAGTGAAAATGATCCAAAATCTTGAAATCAAAATGGAATCACAGATAAATAGCCTGGAGACAAGGATTGAGAAGATGCAAGAAAGGTTTAACAAGGACCTAGAAGAAATAAAAAAGAGTCAATATATAATAAATAATGCAATAAATGGGATTAAAAAAACACTCTGGAGGGAACAAATAGTAGAATAAAGGGGAAGAAGATAGGATTAGTGAATTAGAAGATAGAATGGTAGAAATAAATGAATAAGAGAGGGAAAAAGAAAAATGAATGAAAAGAAATGAGGACAATCTCAGAGACCTCCAGGACAATGTTAAATGCCCCAAAATTTGAATCATAGGAGTCCCTGAAGAAGAAGACAAAAAGAAAGACCATGAGAAAATACTTGAGGAAATAATAGTTGAAAACTTCCCTAAAACGGGGAAGAAAATAATCACCCAAGTCCAAGAAACCCAGAGAGTCCCAAACAGGATAAACCCAAGGTGAAACACCCCAAGACACATATTAATCAAATCAACAAAGATCAAACACAAAGAACAAATATTAAAAGCAGCAAGGGAAAAACAACCAAAAACACACAAGGGGATTCCCATAAGGATAACAGCTGATCTTTCAATAGAAACTCTTCAGGCCAGGAGGGAATGGCAAGACATACTTAAAGTGATTAAAGAAAATAACCTACAGCCCAGATTACTGTACACAGCAAGGATCGCATTCAAATATGAAGGAGAAATCAAAATCTTTATAGACAAGCAAAAGCTGAGAGAATTCAGCACCACCAAACCAGCTCAAGAACAAATGCTAAAGGATCTTCTCTAGACAGGAAACACAAAAAGGGTGTATAAACTCGAACCCCAAACAATAAAGTAAATGGCAATAGGATCATACTTACCAATAATTACCTTAAACGTAAATGGGTTGAATGCCCCAACCAAAAGACAAAGACTTTGGCTTTTGCTGAATGGATACAAAAACAAGACCCCTATATATGTTGTCTACAAGAGACCCACCTCAAAACAGGGGACACATACAGACTGAAAGTGAAGGGCTGGAAAAAGATATTCCACGTAAATAGAGACCAAAAGAAAGCAGGAGTAGCAATACTCATATCAGATAAAATAGACTTTAAAACAAAGGCTGTGAAAAGAGACAAAGAAGGGCACTACATCATGATCAAAGGATCAATCCAAGAATAAGACATAACAATTATAAATATATATGCACCCAACATAGGTGCACCACAATATGTAAGAAAAATGCTAATACGTATGAAAGGGGAAATTAACAATAATGCAATAATAGTGGGAGACTTTAATACCCCACTCACACCTACGGAAAGATCAACTAAACAGAAAATTAACAAGAAACACAAAATTTAAATGATACAATAGACCAATTAGACCTAACTGATATCTATAGGACATTTCACCCCAAAACAATGAATTTCACCTTTTTCTCAAGTGCACACGGAACCTTCTCTAGGATATATCACATCCTGGGCCATAAATCTAGCCTTGGCAAATTCAAAAAACTGAAATCATTCCCAACATTTTTTCTGACCACAAAGCAGTAAGATTAGATCTCAATTACAGGAGAAAAACTATTAATAATTACAACATATGGAGGCTGAACAGCATGCTGTGGAATAACCAACAAATCATAGAAAAAATCAAAAAAGAAATCAAAATATGCATAGAAACGAATGAAAGTGAAAACAAAACAACCCAAAACCTGTGGGACACTGTAAAAGCAGTGCTAAGGGGAAGGTTCATAGCAATACAGACATATATCAAGAAACAAGAAAAAAGTCAAATAACCTAACTCTATACCTAAAGCTATACTATACTAGAAAAGGAAAAAATGAAGAACCCCAGGGTTAGTAGAAGGAAAGAAATCTTCAAAACTAGGGCAGAAATAAATGCAAAAGAAACAAAAGAGACCATAGCAAAAATCAACAAAGCCAAAAGCTGGTTCTTTGAAAGGATAAATAAAATTGACAAACCATTAGCCAGACTCATCAAGAAACAAAGGGAGAAAAATCAAATCAATAAAATTAGAAATGAAATTGGAGACATCACAACAGATAACACAGAAATACAAAGGATCATAAGAGACTACTATCGGCAATTATATGCCAATAAAATGGACAACATGGAAGAAATGGACAAATTCTTAGAAAAGTACAACTTTCCAAAACTGAACCAGGAAGAAATAGAAAATCTTAACAGACCCATCAGAAGCATGGAAATTGAAACTGTAATCAGAAATCTTCCAGCAAACAAAAGCCCAGGTCCAGATAGCTTCACAGTTGAATCCTACCAAACATTTATAGACGAGCTAACACCTATACTACTCAAACTCTTCCAGAAAACTGCAGAGGAAGGTAAACTTCCAAGCTCATTATATGAGGCCACCATCACCCTAATACCAAAACCTGACGAAGATGCCACACAAAAAGAAAACTACAGGCCAATATCACTGTTGAACATAGATGCAAAAATCCTTAACAAAATTCTAGCAATCAGAATCCAACAACACATTTAAAAAATCATACACCCTGACCAAGTGGGCTTTATCCCAGGGATGCAAGGATTCTTCAATATCCACAAATCAATCAATGTAATACACCACATTAACAAATTGAAAAAATAAGCCATATGATGATCTCAATAGATGCAGAGAAAGCCTTTGACAAAATTCAACATCCATTTATGATAAAAACTCTCCAGAAAGCAGGAATAGAAGGAACATACCTCAACATAATAAGAGCTATATATGACAAACCCACAGCAAACATTATCCTCAATGGTGAAAAATTGAAAGCATTTCCCCTAAAGTCAGGAACAAGACAAGGGTGCCCACTTTCACCACTACTATTCAACATAGTATTGGAAGTTTGGGCCACAGCAATCAGAGCAGAAAAAGAAAGAAAAGGAATCGAAATTGGAAAAGAAGAAGTAAAACACTCACTGTTTGCAGATGACATAATCCTCTACATAGAAAACTGTAAAGACTCCACCAGAAAATTACTAGAGCTAATCAATGAGTATAGTAAATTTGCAGGATATAAAACCAACACACAGAAATCCCTTGCATTCCTATACACTAAAATGAGAAAATAGAAAGAGAAATTAAGGAAACAATCCCATTGACCACTGCAACGAAAAGAATAAAATACTTAGGAATATATCTACCTAAAGAAACTAGAGACCTATATATAGAAAACTATAAAATACTGGTGAAAGAAATCAAAGAGGACACTAATAGATGGAGAAATATACCATGTTCATGGATCGGAAGAATCAATATAGTGAAAATGAGTATACTACCCAAAGCAATCTATACATTCAATGCAATCCCTATCAAGCTACCAACGGTATTTTTCATAAAGCTAGAACAAATAATTTCACACTTTGTATGGAAATACAAAAACCCTCGAATAGCCAAAGCAATCTTGAGAAAGAAGAATGGAACTGGAGGAATCAACCTGCCTGACTTCAGGCTCTACTACAAAGCCACAGTCATCAAGACAGTATGGTACTGACACAAAGACAGAAATATAGATCAATGGAACAAAATAGAAAGCCCAGAGATAAATCCACGCACCTATGGACACCCTATCTTTGACAAAGGAGGCAAGAATATACAATGGAGAAAAGACAATCTCTTTAATAAGTGGTGCTGCGAAAACTGGTCAACCACTTGTAAAAGAATGAAACTAGAACACTTTCTAACACCATACACAAAAATAGACTCAAAATGTATTAAAGATCTAAATGTAAGACCAGAAACTATAAAACTCCTGGAGGAGAACATAGGAAAAACACTCTCTGACATAAATCACAGCAGGATCCTCTGTGACCCACCTCCCAGAATATTGGCAATAAAAGCAAAAATAAACAAATGGGACCTAATTAACCTTAAAAGCTTCTGCACAACAAAAGAAACTATAAGCAAGGTGAAAAGACAGCCTTCAGAATGGGAGAAAATAATAGCAAATGAAGCAACTGACAAAGAACTAATCTAAAAAATATACAAGCAACTCCTACAGCTCAATTCCAGAAAAATAAACGACCCAATCAAAAAATGGGCCAAAGACCTAAACAGACATTTCTTCAAAGAAGACATACAGGTGGTTAACAAACCCATGAAAAGATGCTCAACATCACTCATTATCAGAGAAATGCAAATCAAAACCACAATGAGGTGCCATTTCACACCAGTCAGAATGGCTGCTATCCGAGTGTCTACAAGGAATAAATGTTGCAGAGGGTGTTGAGAAAAGGGAACCCTCTTACACTGTTGGTGGGAATGCAGACTAGTAAAGCCACTATGGAGAACAGTGTGGAGATTCCTTAAAAAACTGGAAATAGAGCTGCCTTATGACCCAGCAATCCCACTGCTGGGCATACACACCAAGGAAACCAGAATTGAAAGAGACACGTGTACCCCAATGTTCATCGCAGCACTATTTATAATAGCCAGGACATGGAAGGAACCTAGATGTCCATCAGGAGACGAATGGGTAAGAAAGCAGTGGTACATATACACAATGGAGTATTACTCAGCCATTAAAAAGAATACTTTTGAATCAATTCTAATGAGGTGGATGAAACTGGAGCCTTTATACCGAGTGAAGTAAGCCAGAAAGAAAACACCAATACAGTATACTAATGCATATATATGGAATTTAGAAAGATGGTAACGATAACGCTGTATGCGAGACAGCAAAAGAGACACAGATGTATAGAAACAGTCTGTTGGACTCTGTGGGAGAGGGAGAAGGTGGGATGATTTGGGAGAATGGCATTGAAACATGTATAATATCAAATATGAAATGAATCACCAGTCCAGGTTCGATGCAGGATAGAGGATGCTTGGGGCTGGTGCACTGTGATGACCCAGAAGGATGGTATGGGGAGGGAGGTGGGAGGGTGGTTCAGGATAGGAAACACGTGTACACCCGTGGCAGATTCATGTTGACGTATGGCAAAACCAATACAATATTGTAAAGTAATTAACCTCCAATTAAAATAAATAATTTATATATAAAAAATAAAACCATATGCCTGCTCTGTTTTTGTTTTTTTTTTTTTGCTGATTTGTTTTTAATTATTAGAGCATTGTTGAGAAGTAGGCAGAACTGAGAAATAAGGACTGAGCTGGTGATAAGTGGTTTTAGTAAAGGAATCTGAGAATGCTTAAAGCTCTTTGCTTCATTTCCTGAGAATTTTTAGGGCCAGGAATCAGTTCTATAGTATAGTAGTTCTGGAAACCATAGTGGTTTCTGGAGTCATTTAGTTCTTTTTTTTTTTTTTTTCATAGTTTATTTTATTTATTTATTTTTTTTCTCTCTAATTTTATTTTATTTTTAAACTTTACATAATTGTATTAGTTTTGCCAAATATCAAAATGAATCCACCACAGGTATACATGTGTTCCCCATCCCGAACCCTCCTCCCTCCTCCCTCCCCATACCATCCCTCTGGGCCGTCCCAGTGCACCAGCCCCAAGCATCCAGCATCATGCATCAAACCTGGACTGGCAACTCGTTTCCTACATGATATTTTACATGTTTCATTGCCATTCTCCCAAATCTTCCCACCCTCTCCCTCTCCCACAGAGTCCATAAGACTGTTCTATACATCAGTGTCTCTTTTGCTGTCTCGTACACCGGGTTATTGTTACCATCTTTCTAAATTCCATATATATGCGTTAGTATACTGTATTTATGTTTTTCCTTCTGGCTTACTTCACTCTGTATAATAGGCTCCAGTTGTATCCACCTCATCAGAACTGATTCAAATGTATTCTTTTTAATGGCTGAGTAATACTCCATTGTGTATATGTACCACAGCTTTCTTATCCATTCATCTGCTGATGGACATCTAGGTTGCTTCCATGTCTTGGCTATTATAAACAGTGCTGCGATGAACATTGGGGTACACGTGTCTCTTTCCCTTCTGGTTTCCTCAGTGTGTATGCCCAGCAGTGGGGTTGCTGGATCATAAGGCAGTTCTATTTCCAGTTTTTTAAGGAATCTCCACACTGTTCTCCATAGTGGCTGTACTAGTTTGCATTCCCACCAACAGTGTAAAAGGGTTCCCTTTTCTCCACACCCTCTCCAGCATTTATTATTTGTAGACTTTTGGATCGCAGCCATTCTGACTGGTGTGAAATGGTACCTCATAGTGGTTTTGATTTGCATTTCTCTGATAATGAGTGATGTTGAGCATCTTTTCATGTGTTTGTTAGCCATCTGTATGTCTTTTTTGGAGAAATGTCTATTTAGTTCTTTGGCCCATTTTTTGATTGGGTCATTTATTTTTCTGGAGTTGAGCTGTAGGAGTTGCTTGTATATTTTTGAGATTAGTTGTTTGTCGGTTGCTTCATTTGCTATTATTTTCTCCCATTCTGAAGGCTGTCTTTTCATCTTGCTAATAGTTTCCTTTGATGTGCAGAAGCTTTTAAGGTTAATTAGGTCCCATTTGTTTATTTTTGCTTTTATTTCCAATATTCTGGGAGGTGGGTCATAGAGGATCCTGCTGTGATGTATGTCGGAGAGTGTTTTGCCTATGTTCTCCTCTAGGAGTTTTATAGTTTCTGGTCTTACGTTTAGATCTTTAATCCATTTTGAGTTTATTTTTGTGTATGGTGTTAGAAAGTGGTCCAGTTTCATTCTTTTACAAGTGGTTGACCAGATTTCCCAGCACCACTTGTTAAAGAGATTGTCTTTAATCCATTGTATATTCTTGCCTCCTTTGTCGAAGATAAGGTGTCCATATGTGCGTGGATTTATCTCTGGGCTTTCTATTTTATTCCATTGATCAATATTTCTGTCTTTGTGCCAGTACCATACTGTCTTGATAACTGTGGCTTTGTAGTAGAGCCTGAAGTCAGGTAGGTTGATTCCTCCAGTTCCATTCTTCTTTCTCAAGATC
Organism: Bos indicus x Bos taurus; assembly: GCF_003369695.1. Taxonomy (NCBI): domain Eukaryota; kingdom Metazoa; phylum Chordata; class Mammalia; order Artiodactyla; family Bovidae; genus Bos; species Bos indicus x Bos taurus. Next base: position 84,353,945 of record NC_040105.1, on the reverse strand, counting down.
GCTTTGGCTATTCGAGGTTTTTTGTATTTCCATACAAATTGTGAAATTATTTGTTCTAGCTCTGTGAAGAATACCGTTGGTAGCTTGATAGGGATTGCGTTGAATCTATAAATTGCTTTGGGTAGTATACTCATTTTCACTATATTGATTCTTCCAATCCATGAACATGGTATATTTCTCCATCTATTAGTGTCCTCTTTGATTTCTTTCACCAGTGTTTTATAGTTTTCTATATATAGGTCTTTAGTTTCTTTAGGTAGATATATTCCTAAGTATTTTATTCTTTCCGTTGCAATGGTGAATGGAATTGTTTCCTTAATTTCTCTTTCTGTTTTCTCATTATTAGTGTATAGGAATGCAAGGGATTTCTGTGTGTTGATTTTATATCCTGCAACTTTACTGTAGTCATTGATTATTTCTAGTAATTTTCTGGTGGATTCTTTAGGGTTTTCTATGTAGAGGATCATGTCATCTGCAAATAGTGAGAGTTTTACTTCTTCTTTTCCAATTTGGATTCCTTTTATTTCTTTTTCTGCTCTGATTGCTGTGGCCAAAACTTCCAAAACTATGTTGAATAGTAATGGTGAAAGTGGGCACCCTTGTCTTGTTCCTGATTTTAGAGGAAATGCTTTCAATTTTTCACCATTGAGGATAATGTTTGCTGTGGGTTTGTCATATATAGCTTTTATTATGTTGAGGTATGTTCCTTCTATTCCTGCTTTCTGGAGAGTTTTTATCATAAATGGATGTTGAATTTTGTCAAAGGCTTTCTCTGCATCTATTGAGATAATCATATGGTTTTTATTTTTCAATTTGTTAATGTGGTGTATTACATTGATTGATTTGCGGATATTGAAGAATCCTTGCATCCCTGGGATAAAGCCCACTTGATCATGGTGTATGATCTTTTTAATGTGTTGTTGGATTCTGATTGCTAGAATTTTGTTAAGGATTTTTGCATCTATGTTCATCAGTGATATTGGCCTGTAGTTTTCTTTTTTGTGGGATCTTTGTCAGGTTTTGGTATTAGGGTGATGGTGGCCTCATAGAATGAGTTTGGAAGTTTACCTTCCTCTGCAATTTTCTGGAAGAGTTTGAGCAGGATAGGTGTCAGCTCTTCTCTAAATTTTTGGTAGAATTCAGCTGTGAAGCCATCTGGACCGGGGCTTTTGTTTGCTGGAAGATTTTTGATTACAGTTTCAATTTCCATGCTTGTGATGGGTCTGTTAAGATTTTCTATTTCTTCCTGGTCCAGTTTTGGAAAGTTGTACTTTTCTAAGAATTTGTCCATTTCTTCCATGTTGTCCATTTTATTGGCATATAATTGTTGATAGTAGTCTCTTATGATCCTTTGTATTTCTGTGTTGTCTGTTGTGATCTCTCCATTTTCGTTTCTAATTTTGTTGATTTGATTTTTCTCCCTTTGTTTCTTGATGAGTCTGGCTAATGGTTTGTCAATTTTATTTATCCTTTCAAAGAACCAGCTTTTGGTTTTGTTGATTTTTGCTATGGTCTCTTTTGTTTCTTTTGCATTTATTTCTTTTCTAATTTTTAAGATTTCTTTCCTTCTACTAACCCTGGGGTTCTTCATTTCTTCCTTTTCTAGTTGCTTTAGGTGTAGAGTTAGGTTATTTATTTGACTTTTTTCTTGTTTCTTGAGGTGTGCCTGTATTGCTATGAACTTTCCCCTTAGGACTGCTTTTACCGTGTCCCACAGGTTTTGGGTTGTTGTGTTTTCATTTTCATTCGTTTCTATGCAAATTTTGATTTCTTTTTTGATTTCTTCTGTGATTTGTTGGTTATTCAGCAGCGTGTTGTTCAGCCTCCATATGTTGGAATTTTTAATAGTTTTTCTCCTGTAATTGAGATCTAATCTTACTGCATTGTGGTCAGAAAAAATGCTTGGAATGATTTCTATTTTTTTGAATTTACCAAGGCTAGCTTTATGGCCCAGCATGTGATCTATCCTGGAGAAGGTTCCATGTGCGCTTGAGAAAAAGGTGAAATTCATTGTTTTGGGATGAAATGACCTATAGATATCAATTAGGTCTAACTGGTCTATTGTATCATTTAAAGTTTGTGTTTCCTTGTTAATTTTCTGTTTAGTTGATCTATCCATAGGTGTAAGTGGGGTATTAAAGTCTCCCACTATTATTGTGTTATTGTTAATTTCTCCTTTCATACTTGTTAGCATTTGTCTTACGTACTGTGGTGCTCCCGTGTTGGGTGCATATATATTTATAATTGTTATATCTTCTTCTTGGATTGATCCTTTGATCATTATGTAGTGACCTTCTTTGTCTCTTTTCACAGCCTTTGTTTTAAAGTCTATTTTATCTGATATGAGTATTGCTACTCCTGCTTTCTTTTGGTCCCTATTTGCATGGAAAATCTTTTTCCAGCCCTTCACTTTCAGTCTGTATGTGTCCCCTGTTTTGAGGTGGGTCTCTTGTAGACAACATATGTAGGGGTCTTGTTTTTGTATCCATTCAGCCAGTCTTTGTCTTTTGGTTGGGGCATTCAACCCATTTACATTTAATGTAATTACTGATAAGTATGTTCCCGTTGCCATTTACTTTATTGTTTTGGGTTCGAGTTTATACACCGTTTTTGTGTTTCCTGTCTAGAGAATATCCTTTAGTATTTGTTGGAGAGCTGGTTTGGTGGTGCAGAATTCTCTCAGCTTTTGCTTGTCTGAAAAGCTTTTGATTTCTCCTTCATACTTGAAAGAGATCCTTGCTGGGTACAATAATCTGGGCTGTAGGTTATTTTCTTTCATCATTTTAAGTATGTCTTGCCATTCCCTCCTGGCTTGAAGAGTTTCTATTGAAAGATCAGCTGTTATCCTTATGGGAATTCCCTTGTGTGTTATTTGTTGTTTTTCCCTTGCTGCTTTTAATATTTGTTCTTTGTGTTTGATCTTTGTTAATTTGATTAATATGTGTCTTGGGGTGTTTCTCCTTGGGTTTATCCTGTTTGGTACTCTCTGGGTTTCTTGGACTTGGGTGATTATTTCCTTCCCCATTTTAGGGAAGTTTTCCACTATTATCTCCTCAAGTATTTTCTCATGGTCTTTCTTTTTGTCTTCTTCTTCTGGAACCCCTATGATTCGAATGTTGTAGCGTTTAATATTGTCCTGGAGGTCTCTGAGATTGTCCTCATTTCTTTTAATTCGTTTTTCTTTTATCCTCTCTGATTCATTTATTTCTACCATTCTATCTTCTAATTCACTAATCCTGTCTTCTGCCTCTGTTATTCTACTATTTGTTGCCTCCAGAGTGTTTTTTAATTTCACTTATTTCATTATTCATTATATATTGACTCTTTTTTATTTCTTCTAGGTCCTTGTTAAACCTTTCTTGCATCTTCTCAATCCTTGTCTCCAGGCTATTTATCTGTGATTCCATTTTAGTTTCAAGATTTTGGATCAATTTCACTATCATTATTCGGAATTCTTTATCAGGTAGATTCCCTATCTCTTCCTCTTTTGTTTGGTTTGGTGGGCATTTATCCTGTTCCTTTATCTGCTGAGTATTCCTCTGTCTCTTCATCTTGTTTAAATTGCTGAGTTTGGGGTGTCTTTTCTGTATTCTGGCAGTTTGTGGAGTTCTCTTTATTGTGGCGTTTCCTCACTGTGTGTGGGTTTGTACAGGTGGCTTGTCAAGGTTTCCTGGTTAGGGAAGCTTGTGTCGGTGTTCTGGTGGGTGGAGCTGTATTTCTTCTCTCTGGAGTGCAATGAAATGTCCAGTAATGAGTTATGAGATGTCTATAGTTTTGGGGTGACTTTGGGCAGCCTGTATCTTGAAGCTCAGGGCTGTGTTCCTTTGTTGCTGGAGAATTTGCTTGGTATGTCTTGCCCTGGAACTTACTGGCCCTTGTGTGGTGCTTGGTTTCAGTGTCGGTATGGAGGCATTTGATGAGCTCCTGTCAATGAATGTTCCTTGGAGTCGGGAGTTCCCTGGAGTCAGGGTTTGGACTTAAGTCTCCTGCTTCCGATTATCGGTCTTATTTTTACAGTAGTTTCAAAACTTCTCCTTCTATACAACACCATTGATAAAACATCTACATTAAAGATGATAAGTTTCTCTACAGTGAGGGTCACTCAGAGAGGTTCACAGGGTTACATGGAGAATAGAAGAGGGAGGAGGGAGTTAGAGGTGACCCAAATGAGATGAGGTGAATCAATAGTGGAGAGAGTGGGCTAGCCAGTAGTCACTTCCTTATGTGCACTCCACAACTGGACCACTCAGAGATGTTCACGGGGTTATACAGAGAAGAGAAGAAGGAGGAAGGTAACAGAGGTGGCCAGAAGGATAAAAGGGGGGAATGAAAAGGAGGGAGACAGATCCAGCCAGTAATCAGTTCCCTAAGTGTTCTCCACCGTCTGGAACACACAGAAATTCACAGAGTTGGGTAGAGTAGAGAGGGGTTAGGGAGGAGACACAGGCGACCTGGTGGAGAAAAAGGAGGGTCCAAAGGGAGAGAGAGCAGTCAAGCCAGTAATCTCACTCCCTAGTGAAAAATGGGTCCTGAAGATTGGGTCCTTAAAGGTACAAAATTGGTAACAAATACATAAAAGCAAAAATTAAAAATCTAGAGTAGAGTTTGGAATTTCAAAAATACGATGTTAAAGAAAAGAAGAAGGAAAAGAAAGAGAGAAAAAACGAACAAACAAAAACAAACAAGGTCGCGAAAATTATAAAGAAAGTACAGGTACAAAATTGATAACTAATACCAGAAAGCAAAAATTAAAAATCTAGAGTAGAGTTTGGAATTTCAAAAATACAATGTTAAAAAAAAAAAAAAGAAGAAGAAAAATAAAGAGAGAAAACAAACAAACAAATACGAACAATGTCACAAAAATTATAAAGAAAATACAGGTACAAAATTGATATCAAATACCAAAAAGCATAAATTAAAAATCTAGAGTAAAGTTTGGAATTTCAGATATACAATGTTATATAAAAGAAGAAGAGAAAGAAACAGAGAAGAAGAAAAAAAAAAAGTCACAGAAATTATATAAAAAAAAACTATAGGTACAAAATTGATAACATATACCAAAAAGCAAAAATTAAAAATCTAGAGTAGAGTTTGGAATTTCAAAAATACGATGTTAAAGAAAAGAAGAAAAAAACAAAAACAAAACAAAAAAAAAAACCAAGGTCAAAAAATTATAAAATATATATATATGAAGTTTGCTGAAGAAGAAAAAAATAGGGTCTTTTTTTTTTTTTTTTTGCAAAGTAATAGGTTATAAAAGTGAAAATTAAAGGAACAATAGAGGACTTAAATTTTTTTTTTTAATTTAAAAAAAAAAGAAAGAATGATCGTAAAAATAATAAAAATATATCTAGGACTTTTTTTTTTTTTTTTTTTTTGTGGGTGTTGTGGGTTCAGTTCATTTTTGGCTAGTTCCTTGGTCAGATTTATATTTCTCAAGATCTATAGGCCCCTTCTTATGTAGTCCGTAGTAACCACAGGGTTTTGATCTATTGCCTGTAGCTTCCAAGGCGTTTCCCTCTGTTATATCTTCTTCTGTTTGCTAGTCTCTTCAGTATCTGGTTTCCGCCCTGACTCAAAGGGCACGGTGGAGGACACTTTTTTTTTTTTTTTTAGGCTTACTTGTTCAGTCGCGCTGTGGGGAGGGAGGGAGGGATGCTGCAAACAAATAACACTGGCGTGGGCTCGCAGTGCCTCAGCCACCCTGGGTCTGCCCCCGCTCACGGCGCGTGTAGCCTCCCTGTCCACACTGCTCGGACTCTAGGTTGTTCCGCCGGGAACAATCCGAGGCTGGCCCTGGGCTGCATGCACCTCCCAGGTCCAAGCCGCTCAGGTTCAGGCACTCGGGTAGTCCTCAGAGGCGCAGACTCAGTTGGGCCTGCGTTTTGTGCTCTTCCCAGGTCCGAGCGCCAATTTGCTCTTCCCAGGCGAGCGCCAATGCTGCGACTTATCGCCTCCCCGCCACTCGGTTATCTGGATGTAAAACCAGCGCACCTTCTCAGGCAGATGTTGACCGTCCAGACCCCCAAGAAGTTTTAGTTAGCAAAGAAGCCTGCTTACAATTTTATAGATAATGTCTCTCTGGGGCTGCGATTGCCCCCTTCCGGCTCTGGCTGCCTGTCACCGGAGGGGGAAGGTCTGCAGCCGGCTATCTCTGTTCAGTCCTTTGTTTCGTGCGCAGGCCTGGCGGTCTTAGGTTAGGGCTGGCTTTTCGCGTGGTAGGTATCCCACAGTCTGGTTTGCTAGCCCAAATTATTTCGCTCAGATAGCGCTCAGGGTATTCAGGCCAGATTCTTACTCTCAGCGATGCAGCCCACGCCGCGCCTCCCTGCCCAGCCCCGGTTTGCTAATGGTGGATGCAGGCGTCTGCCCTGCTTCTCTGCTGGGGGAGTTACTGTAGGGCTCGCAATCTGCAAGTTTTAAATTGTTTATTTATTTTTTCTCCCTGTTATGTTGCCCTCTGTGCTTCCAAAGCTCAGCACAGATTCAGCAGTGAGAAGGTTTCCTGATGTTTGGAAACTTCTCTCTTTTTAAGATTCCCTTCCCGGGACGGAACTCCGTCCCTCCCTCTTTTGTCTCTTTTTTTTTGTTTTTAATATTTTTTCCTACCTCCTTTCGAAGAGTTGGGTTGCTTTTCTGGGTGCCTGATGTCCTCTGCCGGCATTCAGAAGTTGTTTTGTGGAATTTACTTGACGTTTAAATGCTCTTTTGCTGAATTTGTGGGGGAGAAAGTGTTCTCCCCGTCCTACTCCTCCGCCATCTTGGCTCCTCCGAGTCATTTAGTTCTATGTTGAAATCCTATCTCTACCACTTACTAGCCAGGTGATCTTCATCAAGTCTCTATTTCCATAAAGTGAGGATAATAACTCATTTGTTGTTGCTATTTTTTCTGATATCATGGTCATTTTCTTAGGTCTTTCCCCCTACTTCCTAAGCTGTTCTGTCCTTTTGAGCTTTGTCCATCATATTTGACTTTGCCCTGTGATCTCCATAGGGTATAGATTGTTGTAACCCATGCTTCAGTTCATGATTGTGCAGACCCTCTCTTGTTTTCTTGTGTGTGTGTGTGTGTGTGTGTGTGTAATGAAAATTCCATGGGGCAAGGGCTATGATTATTTGTGCTTGCTGTCATATTTCCAGTACCTAGGACCACATCTGGCACATAGTATGTGATAAATGAAATTTGTGGGATGAATGAATGAATACATAAACTCCCTAGTCCTGGAGCCCAGATCAGCCCCATTGCCATGCTGCTGCACACAGCCTGATGTAAGGAATGTTTATATCCTGCAGGAATAGATCCTGTTCAGGCACTATCCATTGAGCACGGCTAGTTACCTGCTTTACTCTGGATTGTACCTACACATTTCAGTTGGTTCATTCAGGGCTGATACTGAGTCACCCTATACTGAAGGGATTAACAAGACTATGTGTGCTCAGTCACTCAGTCATGTTCAACTCTTTGTGACCCCATGGACTGTAGGCTGCCAGGCTCCTCTGTTCATGGAATTTTCCAGGCAAGAATACTGGAATGGGTTGCCATTTCCTCCTCCAGGGGATCTTCCCAGCCCAGGGATCAAACCCTCTTCTCCTGTATTGGCAGGCACTGGCAGGCAGATTCTTTACCACTGAGCCACGAGGGAAGCCCATTAAAACTATACAGGCCTATTTAAGTTTAACTTAGAACCTGATAAAGATGACAAAAATGATTAGTTGAGCTGGAATGACCTCCCAATGAAGAAGGAATCAAAAGTATTTTACTAAAAATTGAATTATACAAATATATACTCCCAAACCAAATAATATATCACGGTTTTGGAACCATTTACTTGTCTCCTGTTGCTAGGGTATTGATGAAACCATTAGATAGGACTTTATGGCTCATGCTCTGAGCTGCACTCATCATCCTGTTCTCATCATCAGCTAAGGACTTCAGTATCCTTTAATAGTCCAAGCCAGTATATATCAAACTGGCTACTTCTTCACAGTACCCCTGATAAGCTAACTGCAGAGAGTTTGCAGTGCCTAGAAATGATCAGAGTTCAGTCTTGTGAAGCTTAACTTCCTTTACTGCAACTGTAATGTCAGATCTCTCTTTTCTTAACTGCCAGTTACACATTATAAGCAAGAGCTGTGGACTCAGCTCCTGTATTTGGTAACACTATCTTCTGAAAACTTGTTATAAGATATAGGTGTCTTGGAAGGAGTTATATAAACCATTTTGACTGAGTGAAAAGGAAATGTACTTTTGGGTGGCATGTTACCTAAAAGAATATCCCCTGGTTTCTTGTGGGGTGAAAATTCAGTGATTGCTTCCTGTGTTACACTGTAAATACCTCTGGTTGCAATGAAGCTAGAAGAATAGTCTATTTCCTGTTGTAGTAGGGGTAAGTGGGGTTATGTATATATTCTTTTGATGACTCAAAGGGAAGCCTGAAACTACAGGACAAGTGACATAACAGAAGATGCAAACTAAGGGAGGTGAAGGCTGAAAGGAGCATATGATTGAGGTTACTCTTAGTAAAGAGTAACTGAGATTTAGCCAACCCCTAAATAACACTTATGGCAAGGACAGGGTCTACCCAGGATCTCAGGCTAGATAAGGCCTAGCTGGGGCTTAAGCTCAGTCAAGTTCTAGCCGTGGCCTTGACCCTGTTAGACCTAAATAGTGTGTAGACTGGAGAAGGCAATGACAACCCACTCCAGTATTCTTGCCTGGAAAATCCCATGGATGGAGGAGCCTGGTGGCCTGCAGTCCATGGGGTCGCTAAAAGTAGGGCACGACTGAGCAACTTCACTTTCACTTTTCACTTTCATGCATTGGAGAAGGAAATGGCAACCCACTCCATTGTTCTTGCCTGGAGAATCCCAGGGACGGGGGTGCCTTGTGGGCTGCCATCTATGGGGTTGCACAGAGGCAGACACAACTGAGGTGACTTAGCAGCAGCAGCAGCAGCAGCAGCAGTGTGTAGACAGGTTCAAAGCCTAGTTAAGGCTTAGTCATTCCAGTCAAGGGCTACTAAGCCCAGTTAAGATGCATCCAGAGTCTACTTATGGCCTAGATGCCCAGTTAAAATCTAGATAACCCTGATCAGGACTAGCTATATTACTCTGATCAGGCCTAGTTAGTTCAGTCACTCAGTCTTGTCCGACTCTTTGTGACCCCATGAATCGCAGCACGCCAGGCCTCCCTGTCCATCACCAACTCCCGGAGTTCACTCAGACTCACGTCCATCGAGTCAGTGATGCCATCCAGCCATCTCATCCTCTGTCGTCCCCTTCTGCTCCTGCCTCCAATCCATCCCAGCATCAGAGTCTTTTCCAATGAGTCAACTCTTCGCATGAGGTGGCCAAAGTACTGGAGTTTCAGCTTTAGCATCATTCCTTCCAAAGAACACCCAGGGCTGATCTCCTTTAGAAAGGACTGGTTGGATCTCCTTGCAGTCCAAGGGACTCTCAAGAGTCTTCTCCAGCACCACAGTTCAAAAGCATCAATTCTTTGGCGCTCAGCTTTCTTCACAGTCCAACTCTCGCATCCATACATGACCACTGGAAAAACCACAGCCTTGATTAGACGGACCTTTGTTGGCAAAGTAATGTCTCTGCTTTTCAATATGCTATCTAGGTTGGTCATAACTTTCCTTTCAAGCAGTAAGTGTCTTTTAATTTCATGGCTGCAGTCACCATCTCCAGTGATTTTGGAGCCCCCCAAAATAAAGTCTGACACTGTTTCCACTGTTTCCCCATCTATTTCCCATGAAGTGGTGGGACTGGATGCCATGATCTTCATTTTCTGAATGTTGAGCTTTAAGCCAACTTTTTCACTCTCCACTTTCACTTTCATCAAGAGGCTTTTGAGTTCCTCTTCACTTTCTGCCATAAGTGTGGTGTCATCTGAATATCTAAGGTCATTGATATTTCTCCTGGCAATCTTGATTCCAGCTTGTGCTTCTTCCAGTCCAGCGTTTCTCATGATGTACTCTGCATATAAGTTAAATAATCAGGGTGATAAGATACAGCCTTGACGTACTCCTTTTCCTATTTGGAACCAGTCTGTTGTTCCATGTCCAGTTCTAACTCTTGCTTCCTGACCTGCATACAGATTTCTCAAGAGGCAGGTCAGGTGGTCTGGTATTCCCATCTCTTTCAGAATTTTCCATGGTTTATTGTGATCCATACCGGCAAAGTCTTTGGCATAGTCAATAAAGCAGAAATAGATGTTTTCTGGAACTCTCTTGCTTTTTCGATGATCCAGCGGATGTTGGCAATTTGATCTCTGGTTCCTCTGCCTTTTCTAAAACCAGGTTGAACATCTGGAAGTTCACGGTTTACGTATTGCTGAACCTTGGCTTGGAGAATTTTGAGCATTACTTTACTAGCATGTGAGATGAGTGCAATTGTGTGGTAGTTAGAGCATTTTTTGTCATTGCCTTTCTTCAGCATTGGAATGAAAACTGACCTTTTCCAGTCCTGTGGCCACTGCTGAGTTTTCCAAATTTGTTGGCATACTGAGTGCAGCACATTCACAGCATCATCTTTCAGGATTTGAAATAGCTCAACTGGAATTCCATCACCTCCACTAGCTTTGTTCATAGTGATGCTTTCTAAGGCCCATTTGACTTCACATTCCAGGATGTCTCACACCATCGTGATTATGTGGGTTGTGAAGATCTTTTTTTGTGCAGTTCTTCTGTGTATTGTTGCCATCTCTTCTTAATATCTTCTGCTTCTGTTAGGTCCATACCATTTCTGTTCTTTATTGAGCCCATCTTGGCATGAAATATTCCTTTGGTATCTCTAATTTTCTTGAAGATATCTGTAGTCTTTCCCATTCTGTTGTTTTCCTCTATTTCTTTGCATTGATCGCTGAGGAAGGCTTTCTTATCTCTTCTTGCTATTCTTTGTAACTCTGCATTCAGATGCTTATATCTTTCCTTCTCTCCTTTGCTTTTAACTTCTCTTCTTTTAACAGCTATTTGTAAGTCCTCCCCAGGCAGCCACTTTGTTTTTTTGCATTTCTTTTCCATGGGGATGGTCTTGATCCCTGTCTCCTGTACAATGTCACAAACCTCTGTCCATAGTTCATCAGGCACTCTATCTATCAGAGCTAGGCCCTTAAATCTATTTCTCACTTCCACTGTATAATCATAAGGGATTTGATTTAGGTCATACCAGAAAGGTCTAGTGGTTTTCCCTACTTTCTTCTATTTAAGTCTGAATTTGGCAAGAAGGAGTTCATGATCTGAGCCACAGTCAGCTCCTGGTCTTGTTTTTGTTGACTGTATAGAGCTTGTCCATCTTTGGCTGCAAAGAATATAATCAATCTGATTTTGGTGTTGACCATCTGGTGATGTCCATATGTAGAGTCTTCTCTTGTGTTGTTGGAAGAGGGTGCTTGCTATGACCAGTGCATTTTCTTGTCAAAGCTCTATTAGTCTTTGCCCTGCTTCATTCCTTATTCCAAGGCCAAAGTTGCCTGTTACTTCAGGTGTTTCTTGACTTCTACTTTTGCATTCCAGTCCCCTATAATGAAAAGGACATCTTTCTTGGGTGTTAGTTCTAAAAGGTCTTGTAGGTCTTCATAGAACCATTCAACTTCAGCTTCTTCAGCGTTACTGGTTGGGGCATAGACTTGGACTACTGTGATATTGAATGGTTTTCCTTGGAAACGAACAGAGATCATTCTGTCGTTTTTGAGATTGCATCCAAGTACTGCATTTAGGACTCTTTTGTCGGCCATGATGGCTACTCCATTTCTTCTGAGGGATTCCTGTCTGCAGTAGTAGATATAATGGTCATCTGAGTTAAATTCTCCCATTCCAGTGTATTTTAGTTTGCTGATTCCTGGAATGTCCACGTTCACTCTTGCCATCTCTTGTTTGACCACTTCCAATTTGCCTTGATTTACGGACCTGACATTCCAGGTTCCTATGCAATATTGCTCTTTACAGCATCGGACCTTGCTTCTATCACCAGTCACATCCACAGCTGGGTATTGTTTTTGCTTTGGCTCCATCTCTTCATTCTTTCTGGAGTTATTTCTCCACTGATCTCCAGTAGCATATTGGGCACCTACTGACCTGGGGAGTTTCTCTTTCAGTATCCTATCATTTTGCCTTTTCATACTGTTCATGGGGTTCTCAAGGCAGGAATACTGAAGTGGTTTGCCATTCCCTTCTCTAGTAGACCACATTTTGTCAGAAGTCTCCACCATGACCTATCCGTCTTGGGTGGCCCTACACAGCATGGCTCACAGTTTCACTGAGTTAGACAAGGCTGTGGTCCATGTATAGCCAGGGCCTAAGACAAGTTTAAAATTAGCCAACATGTTTAAAAATCTCCTCAGAGTATGTTAATGCCTATCCATGGCACAAACTTAGCTTATGTTTAGTTAGAGCTAGTTAGGACCTAAATCTACCAAAATTTTAGTCAGAAACTGCTGAGGTAGAATCTGGAGCCTAATCATTTTAAAGCCCCGTCAGAGCTGAGTTAGGGCTTAGCCAGTCTTATTAAGATATAGTTAGGCCTTAAGCCCAGTTAAGCTAACCAACATGGTTAAGATCACCTCAGAGTATGTTAAGAACTAGCCATGGCCCAAACCTAGTATATGTGTAGTCAGAACCCAGTTAGGGCCTAAATCTACTTAAGGTTTAGTCAGAAACTAGTGGGGATAGAATCCAGGGCCTAAGCTTATTAGAGCCTAGTCAGAGCTGAGTTAAGGTTTAGCCAAGTCTTGTTAAGCTATGCTGCTGCTGCTGCTGCTAAGTCGCTTCAGTCATGTCTGACTCTGTGTGATCCCATAGATGGCAGCCCACCAGGCTCTCCAGTCCCTGGGATTCTCCAGGCAAGAACACTGGAGTGGGTTGCCATTTCCTTCTCCAATGCATGAAAGTGAAAAGTGAAAGTGAAGTCGCTCAGTTGTGTCTGACTCTTTGCAACCCCATGGACTGCAGCCAACCAGGCTCTTCCATCCATGGGATTTTCCAGGCAAGAGTACTGGAGTGGGGTGCCATTGCCTTCTCCGTGTTAAGCTATAGCCAGGGCCTAATCCTACTGAAGGCTTATTCATTCTACTTAAGGTTTATCCAGTCAAGTTAAAGTCCAGTTAAGTGTAAGCTTAGTTAATCACAGCCCATTTAACTTAGTCAGGGACTAAGCCTACTTAACATCTATTTAGAGTCTATTTAAGATCTAGCCAGGATCTTAGTCTACAGAAGACCTAGTCAGAGTCTCATTTAAAGCACAGCTTTAAAAGTCTATTTGTGTGAAGTAGCTCAGTCGTGTCTGACTCTTTGCAACCCCGTGGACTGTAGCCTACCAGGCTCTTTCCTCCATGGGATTCTTTAGCCCTACTTAACTAGTCCCATAGGGAGCTAAACTTAGTTATGTCCTAGTCAGAGTATAATTAAGGCCTAGCTAGTACTTAGTCCTACTTAATACCTAGTTAGAGTGTTAGGTGAGGCTAAGTCAGAGCCTAAATCTAGTTAAGGCATAGCGTTCCTTGTTAAGGCCTATTTAGGGCCCTGACTTTGTTACGGGCAATTGAGACTAGGGTAAACACTTCTTTAAAATTTGCCCCACATTTTCCATATTTGGTACTGAAAGTGCTGGGCCTTAGAAAATCCCTTGTCCCCTGGCAACCCAGATTAGTTGGTCACTGTAGTTAATGCCTTTTAAAGGAAAAGTTTTTACCTTGGAGTTTATAGTTTATAAAACACTATTTCAACAGTATTTGATTTGATTATTATAGCATGTATTTGAGATAAGTGTCAGTCAGGATCATCCCCAATATACAGATGAATAAACTCAGGTTTAGAGAGAATAAGCACCTTCCTCAATGCCCTAGGGTTAGTAAGTATCAGAGGTAGAGTTTATATCTGTGTTTGAATCCAGAAGCCATACTCTTATTTTTGTATGTAAATAAGCATCTCCCCATAATTAAACATTGTCTAAATCAGAAAAGTAATACTTGCTTAAGAAATTATCATTAATCTATTTGCAGATCAGAAAAGTGAGTTGCAGTGAGCTTAAGTGAACTGCTCAAGGTAAGAAAACTTGTAGACCTGAAGCCAGATTTCTCTGTCTCCAAATCTTATATTTTTCCCCTTAAAAATAACCGCTTTCCTGCATCCTTCTACTTTCTCAGTGTCAAATACTACAGTACCAATCTGTGTGGTTGAGGTTGTTTGCTTTCACGTTTCAGTAATGCTTGTGTCCATGTATTATCTGACATCCATCAAGCATTAGGTAGACTGTATTTGCATGAATGCTTCTGTTTTCAGCCTGAGGTTTCTAAGTTCATGGTCGCTGTTTTGTTAGGGGATGTTTGTTGAGGTAGTATAGCTGACTTGGTTGTAGGGTCAAGCCTCAGACTCTTAATTTGCTGTGATCAAAGGAAAACGGCACGGAAGACAAAATTGAGCTCCTTAGTAATTCTTGGGAGGGTTACAGGATACATACATCCCTGTCATAATGACCAGGCCTCCCTCTCTGATACTGTGTATTCAGCTGCCAGAAGACACTGAGGATTTGGCTTGCCTTTTCCTGGCTGTGCCATTTCTCCTGTGAGCTTACCAAGGGTGACAGGCATCTCTGTTAAAAAGCCTGTATGTAAATATAGCTGTATCTTCCACTATGTTATCCCAAGGACAAAATAGTTGCCGCCCCTGCAGAATGTAGCAGCCTCTGGATTGGATGCCAACAGTAGCAGTATGCCAAGCATGAACTATCCTGTTCCTCTCCTGCCAAATAAACACCAGCTTCCTCTTCAGTGGTGCATTTAAAGAGACAGCCTGCACACATCTTGCATGGCAACAGCAATGGGGGAGAGCTTTTGCCATGGGCAGTCAGCAGCTTAGGTGGTGGCATGGCAGAAGAGGCCACTAGGAGGCACTTTTTGTAGCAGATGCCTTTTAGACTGTGATTTCCCCCTTTGTGCTGCTAAGCTGCTTTGGAGAACTGCTTGGTTTAATGTGTAATGCAGGAGGAAGGCAGAGCTGGTTAGGAAGAAACAAATGATTTATTCCACTGAGCAGCTGGTCTAGTCAAATGTTGCTTGCTTTCTTGGAGAGCACCATTTGGGAATGGAATCATTTTCTCTGACATTCACATGGCTGTTCCCCACATAAACCCAGGTCTTTAGATAACTTCACGTGTTTGTATTCCCATGAGTGGGTGCAACACATTCAGCTTCAAGGCACTGGGTTAATGGGATAGGCAAAGCATGTCTCTGTCCTAACAAAAAAATCTGGAAGGTCTTTCCTCAAGGACTGTGGGCTTTGCAGTATAATGTTGGACACTCTAGCAAGAATACATAGAACTAGGCTCCTGGTTCTACCACATTCCTGCTGTGTGACTTTGGGTAGATCTTTTTGCCTTTTAAGATGTCAATTTTCCTAAATGTAGAAGGGAGATAATGAACTCTGGGTTGCACTACCCAGGTTATGTGGTAATTGTGAATATCAGATGAGATAAAATGTGAAAACATTTAAGTATTAATATAAAGCACTGTAAAAATGTAATGAGCAAAAAATGTAAGAAATTATTAGTGTTGTTATTCATTCAATAGGAATTTATTACTTACTACATCTGAGACACTGTTCTTACACTTGAACTAAACAGAGATCACTGTCTTCATGGAGCTTACTTTCTAGAGAGGAGAGCCATAAAATAAATAATCATCATAATAAATAAGTAAATCATCTAATACATAAAGAAGGTGATAAGTTCTAAGAAAATTTTAAAAAGTAGAGCAGAATAAGAAAGTACTAGGAGTGCCAGGTTGGGAGGGGGAGGTTCAGTTTTTAAGAGGGTGATAAGAGTAGCTCTGGGCTTCCCTGGTGGCTTAGGTGGTAAAGAATCAACCTGAAAACTGGAAATGAAAGAGATGCATGTACCCCAATGTTCATTGCAGCAATGTTTACAATAGCTAGGAAATGGAAGCAACCTAGATGTCCATCAGCAGGTGAATGGATAAGGAAGTTGTGGTACGTATACACAATGGAATATTACTCAGCTATAAAAAAGAGCACATTTGAGTCAGTTCTGATGAGGTGGGTGAAACCAGAGCCTATTATACACAGTGAAGTGAGCCAGAAAGAGAACACCAATACCGTATATGCATGTATATATATGGAATTAGAAAGACAGTAATGATGACCTTATATGCAAGACAGCAAAAGAGACACAGATGTAAAGAACAGACTTTTGGATTCTGTGGGAGAAGGCAAGAGTGGGATGATATGAGAGAATAACATTAAAACATGTGTATTACCATATGTAAAATAGATGACCAGTGCAAATTCAATGCATGAAGCAGGGCACCCAAAGCTGGTGCTCTGGGACAGCCCAGAGGGATGGGATGGGGAGGGCTGTGGGAGGCGGGGTTCAGGATGGTGGGACATATGTACACCCATGGCTGATTCATGTTGATATATGGAAAAAACCACCACAGTACTATAAAGTAATTAGCCTCCAATTTAAATAAATTAATACAAAAAAAAACAAAAAACAACCTGCAATGCAAGAGACCCAGGTTTGATCGCTGGGTTGGGAAGATTCCCTAGAGAAGGGAATGGCAACACACTCTAGTATTCTTGCCTGGAGAACTCCATGGACAGAAGAGCCTGTTGGGCTATAGTCCATGGGGTTGCAAAGAGTCGGACACAACTGAGTGACTAACACTTAAGTGTAGCTCTCAATGAAAAGTCAAGATATAAGGAAGGGTTTGAAACTGGGGAGGGATTTAGCCATTCAGATATCTGAGTAAAGAACATTCCAGGCAGAAACAAAAAATAAAAATAAGAAAAAAAGCCTTAGTGTGCTTTTCTAAGTGCCAAGCATATAGGAGATGGGATTCATTCTTTTAAAAAAATTGTTTATTTTTGGCTGTGCCATGCCTTCACTGCTGTGTATAGGCCTTCTCTAGTTGCGTTGCAGGGAGTCAGGGCTAGTCTCCAGTTGCAGTGGATGGGCTTCTCATTGTGGTGGCTTCTCTTGCTTTGGAGCACAGGCTCTAGAGCCTGGGCTTCAGTAGTTGTGGTGCATGGGCTTAGTTGTTTCACAGCATGTGGAATCTTCCTGGACCAGGGATCAAACTGTGTCCCCAGCATTGGAAGACAGACTTTTTTTTTTTTTTCAGGCAGACTCTTAACCACTGGACCACCAGGGAATTCTGGAATTCATTCTTTACCTATGCTTAAAATGTTAACTGTTGGCTTCTTTGTGAACCTTGAGAGGTAAAGGAATGAACTCTTCAAAGGGAAAGGAAGCAAATTTATGGCCAAGGGCAAAGCATTTTCCTTTTTAGGATGTCAGGACAGATTTTTTTCTCTCACTTTCTCCAATTTATTCTGATTATGTCTATGTCAGAGGTTAAAAATGGAGAAGTCTGAAAACAGGAGACCAAGTACTCTTGTCTTATTTTTAATTTTCATAGATCAGTGTATGGTCTTAAGGTGATTTGAATGTTCACTGAAGTATTTGGTATCTTTTCTTTTTATCAGAACCTTCTAACCTTGAGAACAATAGTATATAGGGAGGAGGACAATGAAATGGTTATCCTTAAGGGGGCCTGTGGCCTATGATCCACTTGGTGAGCCACTCAGTACAGCTGTATTGTGTTCTTGTTGACATCTTACTACTGCTTCTTATTCTACTGGTTATTTGGATCTCCTCATTTTGCTTGGAGAATTCCATGGACGGAGGAGCCTGCTGGGCTTATAGTCCATGGGATTACAGAGAGCTGGACTCGACTAAGTGACTAATATTTTAACTTTCAGAGCATCACTAGGCAGACCACAGTGTAAGGGAATGCACAGAGGCTTGAAGCAGTAGTCTTCAACCTTTTTGGCACCAGAGACTGGTTTCATGGAAGACAATTTTTCCTTGGACCAGGGGGCAGAGCGAATGGTTTTGGGATTATTCAGTTGCATTACATTTACTGTGTACTTTACTTCTATTATTATTATATCAGCTCCACCTCAGATCATCAGGCATTAGATTCCAGATGCTGGGAACCTCTGGCTGAAGAATCATGTTCTTACTCTTGCTCTGCTACTAACCAAGTGGGTAATCTAAGCACATCCCTTATCTTGTTTGGGTTTTCACTTCCTCAGTTGTAAAATAGGGATAATCCTTGCTGAGCAGGATTGTTATAGGATTAAGTAAGTTAATGTATGTGAAGGTACTTGAGGATACAATTAGCAGAAGGAGGAAACTATAAAACACTAGAATGAGTTACCAAGGGAGGTTATGGAATCTTATTCTGAAACCATTAAAAACAGAAGCAATTTTCCTTTGGTGGATAAGCAGTAAGTACATTTGCAGGCAGAGGAAGAGCTCTATGACTTCTGATCTTTCCAGGTGGTAAAATAAAGGAATTGGGTCTCTCCTGGCAAGCTGGCATTTGCCACAAAAACAGAGAGGAAGCCACTACTGGCACTCTGTATGGCTCTTGTCAAATTTCTGAGTGGTATTCTTGAAGCTCACTTCTACATCTGGGCACAAAGTGTACAATGATATTTGTATGATGCTTCCTTTCTTACCAAATTGATTCACATAGAAAGATCTGGGTTGCTTCAGGTGAAGCCATTCTGGTCAGAGAGTAATGGCCTTCATGATCATGCCAATTACTTTCCTGGTACTGTTGACCCTTCAACACAAGGTGGGTTTGAACACAGTCCACGTACACGCAGATTTTTTTCAATAGTAAATACTACAGAACTACATGGTCTGTGGTTGGTTGAAATGGCATATATGGAGGAGTCATGGATGTGGAGGGCCTACTCTAAGTTATAAGTGGATTCAGTTCAGTTCCATTGCTCAGTTGTGTTTGACTCTTTGTGACCCCATGGACTGCAACACGCCAGGCTTCCCTGTCCATCACTAACTCCCAGAGATTCCTCAAACTCATGTCCATTGAGTCAGTGATACCATCAAACCATCTCATCCTCTGTCATCCCTTTGTCTTTCTGCACTCAATATTTCCCAGCATCAGGGTTTTTCCAAAGAGTTCTTTGCATCAGATGGCCAAAGCATTGGAGCTTCAGCTTCAGCATCAGTTCTTCCAGTGAATATTCACAACTGATTTCCTTTAGGATTGACTGGTTTGATATTTTTGCAGTCCAAGGGACTCTCAAGAGTCTTCTCCATTCTCCAGGATAGATCACATCCTGGGCCATAAAACTAGCCTTGGTAAATTAAAAAAAATTGAAATGATTCCCAGCATCTTTTCTGACCACAAAGCAGTAAGATTAGATCTCAATTACAGGAGAAAAACTATTAAAAATTATAACATATGGAGGCTGAACAATATGCTGCTGAATAACCAACAAATCACAGAAAAAAATCAAAAAAGGAATCAAAATATGCATAGAAATGAATGAAAATGAAAACACAACAATCCAAAACCTGTGGGACACTGTAAAAGCAGTGCTAAGGGGAAGGTTCATAGCAATACAGGAATACATCAAGAAACAAGAAAAAAGTCAAATAAATAACCTAACTCTACACCTAAAGCAACTAGAAAAGGAAGAAATGAAGAACCCCAGGGTTAGTAGAAGGAAATAAATTTTAAAAATTAGGGCAGAAATAAATGCAAAAGAAACAAAAGAGACCACAGCAAAAATCAACAAAGCCAAAAGCTGGTTCTTTGAAAGGATAAATAAAATTAACAAACCATTAGCCAGACTCATCAAGAAACAAAGGGAGAAAAATCAAATCAATAAAATTAGAAATGAAATTGGAGAGATCACAACAGACAACACACAAATACAAAGGATCATAAGAGACTACTATCAGCAATTATATGCCAATTAAATGGACAACTTGGAAGAAATGTACAAATTCTTAGAAAAGTACAACTTTCCAAACTGAACCATGGAGAAATAGAAAATCTTAACAGACCCATCACAAGCATGGAAATTGAAACTGTAATCAGAAATCTTCCAGCAAACAAAAGCCCAGGTCCAGACGGCTTCACAGCTGAATTCTACCAAACATTTATAGAAGAGCTAACACCTATCCTACTCAAACTCTTCCAGAAAACTGCAGAGGAAGATAAACTTCCAAACTCATTCTATGAGACCACCATTACCCTAATACCAAAACCTGCAAACGATGCCACAAAAAAGAAAACTACATGCCAATAACATTGATGAACATAGATGTAAAAATCCTTAACAAAATTCTAGCAATCAGAATCCAACAACACATTAAAAAGATCATACACCATGACCAAGTGGGCTTTATCCCAGGGATGCAAGGATTCTTCAATATCCGCAAATCAATGTAATACACTGCATTAACAAATTGAAACATAAAAGCCATATGATGATCTCAATAGATGCAGAGAAAGCCTTTGACAAAATTCAACATCCATTTATGATAAAAACTCTCCAGAAAGCAGGAATAGAAGGAACATACCTCAACATAATAAAAGCTATATATGATAAACCCACAGCAAACATCCTCAATGGTGAAAAATTGAAAGCATTTCCCCTAAAGTCAGGAACAGGACAAGGGTGCTGACTTTCACCACTACTATTCAACATAGTATTGGAAGTTTGGGCCACAGCAATCAGAGCAAAAAAAGAAATAAAAGAATCCAAATTGGAAAAGAAATA
This sequence comes from Bos indicus x Bos taurus, assembly GCF_003369695.1. Classification (NCBI taxonomy): domain Eukaryota; kingdom Metazoa; phylum Chordata; class Mammalia; order Artiodactyla; family Bovidae; genus Bos; species Bos indicus x Bos taurus. The sequence goes on along the minus strand of NC_040105.1, from coordinate 84,333,321 downwards.
AAACTCTCACTGTTTGCAGATGACATAATCCTCTACATAGAAAACCCTAAAGACTCCACCAGAAAATTATTAGAGCTAATCAATGAATATAGTAAAGTTGCAGGATATAAAATCAGCACACAGAAATCCCTTGCATTCCTATACACTAATAATGAGAAAATAGAAAGAGAAATTAAGGAAACAATTCCATTCACCATTGCAACGAAAAGAAAAAAGTACTTAGGAATATATCTACCTAAAGAAACTAAAGACCTATATATAGAAAACTATAAAACACTGGTGAAAGAAATCAAAGAGGACACCAATAGATGGAGAAATATACCATGTTCATGGATTGGAAGAGTCAGTATAGTGAAAATGAGTATACTACCCAAAGCTATCTATAGATTCAATGCAATCCCTATCAAGCTACCAATGGTATTTTTCACAGAGATAGATCAAATCATTTCACAATTTGTATGGAAATACAAAAAACCTCGAATAGCCAAAGCAATCTTGAGAAAGAAGAATGGAACTGAAGGAATCAACCTACCTGACTTCAGGCTCTACTACAAAGCCACAGTCATCAAGACAGTATGGTACTGGCACAAAGACAGAAATATAGATCAATGGAACAAAATAGAAAACCCAGAGATAAATCCACACACCTATGGACACCTTATCTTTGACAAAGGAGGCAAGAATATACAATGGAGAAAAGACGATCTCTTTAACAAGTGGTGCTGCGAAAACTGGCCAACCACTTGTAAAAGAATAAAACTAGAACACTTTCTAACACCATACACAAAAATAGACTCAAAATGGATTAAAGAGCTAAATGTAAGACCAGAAACTATAAAAATCCTAGAGGAGAACATAGGCAAAACACTCTCTGACATAAATCACAGCAGGATCCTCTGTGACCCACCTCCCAGAATATTGGCAATAAAAGCAAAACTAGACAAATGGGACCTAATTAAAATTAAAAGCTTCTGCACAACAAAAGAAACTATAAGCAAGGTGAAAAGATAGCCTTCAGAATGAGAGAAAATAATAGCAAATGAAGCAACTGACAAAGAACTAATCTAAAAAATATACAAGCAACTCCTACAGCTCAATTCCAGAAAAATAAACGACCCAATCAAAAACTGGGCCAAAGAACTAAACAGATATTTCTCCAAAGAAGACATACAGATGGCTAACAAACACGTGAAAAGATGCTCAACATCACTCATTATCAGAGAAATGCAAATCAAAACCACAATGAGGTACCATTTCACACCAGTCAGGATGGCTGCTATCCGAGTGTCTACAAGCAATAAATGGTGGAGAGGGTGTGGAGAAAAGGGAACCCTCTTACACTGTTGGTGGGAATGCAAACTAGTACAGCCACTATGGAGAACAATGTGGAGATTCTTTTAAAAACTGGAAATAGAGCTGCCTTATGACCCAGCAATCCCACTACTGGGCATACACACCGAGGAAACCAGAATTGAAAGAGACACGTGTACCCCAGTGTTCATCACAGCACTGTTTATAATAGCCAGGACATGGAAGCAACCTAGATGACCATTAGCAGATGAATGGATAAGAAAGCCATGGTACATATATGCAATGGAGTATTACTCAGCCATTAAAAAGAATACATTTGCATCAGTTCTAATGAGGTGGATGAAACTGGAGCCTATTATACAGAGTGAAGTAAGCCAGAAAGAAAAACACTAAATAGTATAACACATATATATGGAATTTAGAAAGATGGTAATGATAACCCTGTATGCGAGACAGCAAAAGAGACACAGATGTATAGCAACAGTCTGTTGGACTCTGTGGGAGAGGGAGAAGGTGGGATGATTTGGGAGAATGGCATTGAAACATGTATAATATCATATACGAAACGAATCGCCAGTCCAGGTTTGATGAAGGATACAGGATGCTTGGGGCTGGTGCACTGGGATGACCCAGAGGGATGGTCTGGGGAGGGAGGTGGGAGGGGGGTTCAGGATGGGGAATATGTGTATACCCATGGCGGATTCATGTTGATGTATGGCAAAACCAATACAATACTGTTAAGTAATTAGCCTCCAATTAAAATAAGTAAATTTATATTAAAAAAAAAGTTTTCTCCAACACCACAGTTCAAAAGCATCAGTTCTTCAGCACTCAGCTTTCTTTATGGTCCAACTCTCACATCCATACATGACTACTGGAAAAACCATAGCTTTGACTAGATGGACCTTTATTGGTAAAGTAATAACTGTGCTTTTTAATATGCTGTCTAGGTTTGTCATAGGTTTTCTTCCAAGGAGCGAGCATCTTTTAATTTCATGGCTGCAGTCACCATCTGCAGTAATTTTGGAGCCACGTCCCCCCCCCCCCCCACCTCTGGGTTATTCAAGGGTCAATGGGAGATATTTCCAAGGAACAGCTAGTTAATGCTTTAAATCTTGAAAGATTCATTGCCATAATACCAAGTGGAGGGCATTCTCCATGCACCTTATAATGTGTTGGAGGAATAACCAATGGGCAGCCCAAAGTGCAGTCATTTTTCACCTGCCATACTGAGCAAGGCCTTCAAATGCAAGAGTGAATTAGGCCAGGAAGATGCACTAATACTCAAGGATTCCCTACATGACTGGTCTTAGGTCTTCTGAAAGGGTTATGTGTGAACTAGAGTCACAAGACAGTCCAACTCCTGCCATCTTTCTTTTAATTGGAGGATAATGTTTTTACAATGTTGTGTTGGCTTCTGCAGTACAATTCAAATCAGTCATTATATATATATATATATATATATATATATATATATATATATATATATCCCCTCTCTCCTGCAGTCTTTACAGCCCCATGGACTGTAACCTGCCAGGCTCCTCTGTCCATGGAAATCTCCAGGCAAGAATACTGGAGTGGGTTGACATTTCCTACTCCAGGGGATCTTCCTGACCATGGATTAAATCCACAGCTCCTACACTGCCAGGTGGATTCTTTACCACTAGTGCCACCTGGGAAGCCCCCTCAAAAGAAAGTATTAGTTGCTCAGTCATGTCTGACTCTTTGTAACCCCATGGACTGTAGCCTGCCAGGCTCCTTTGTCCATGGGATTCTCCAGGGATTGAACCCAGGTTTCCTGCATTGCAGGCAGATTCTCTACCATGAGCCATCAGAAGGGCCCTGAAGAATTGATGCGTTTGAACTGTGGTGCTGGAGAAGACTCTTAAAAGTCCCTTGAACAGCAAGGAGAACAAATCAGTCAATCCTAAAGGAAATCAACACCGAATATTCATTGGAAGGACTGATGCTGAAGCTCCAATACTTTGCCACCTGATGCGAAGAGCCAACTCATTGGAAAAGACCCTGATACTGGGAACGATTGAGGGCAGGAGGATAAGGGGGTGACAGAGGATGAAATGGTTGGATGGCATCACTGACTCAATGAAATGAATTTGAGCAAACCCTAGGAGACAGTGAAGGACAGGGAAGCCTGGAGTGCCACAGTCTATGGGGTCACAAAGAGTTGGATGTGACTTAGTGACTGAACAACAACTCCCTCTTGAGCCTCTCTCCCCACTCCCAGCCCATCCTTCTAGGTCATCACAGAGCACTAGACTGGGCTCCCTGTGTTATACAGCAGCTTCCTGCTAGTTACCTATTTTACACATGATAGTGTATATGTCAGTGCTACTTTCTCAATTAGTCCTGCCTTCTCTTTTCCTCACTGTGTCCACAAGTCCATTCTCTAAGTCCATGTCTCCATTTCTTCCCTGTAAATAGGTTCATCAGTACTATTTTTCTAGATTCCATATATGTATGCATTAATATATAATATTTGTTTTTCTCTTTCTGACTTCACTCTGTATAATAGGCTCTAGGTTCATTCACCTCACTACAACTGATCCAAATTCATTCCTTTTTTATGGCTGTAACAGAGTAACATTCCATAGTATATATGTACCACAACTTCTTTATCCATTCATCTGTTGATGGACATCTAGGTTTCTTCCAAGTCCTGGCTATCATAAACAGTGTTGCAGTGAACATTGGTGAACATGTATTCTTTAGAAGTGTGGTCCCTGACATCTTTATTCCAGTCCAAAATCATGTTGGTTCTAACCATGAGATGAAATGTATCTCAGGTTCTCCCTTCCAGTTTTTGTAATGTCTTCAGGTGTCTCCCCTACTACCTTCCAGGATCACTAGTCAGTACCCAGGATGCACCACACACTGCTTCCTGGATCCCTGAATTTTCTCCAGAACAATTATATTAGCTAGCATTTATTAAGAGCTTTTCTATATACTAGGCATCATTCTAAACTCATTGTATGCGTTAACATGTAATTCTCACAACTGTTATTATCTTCATTTTACAGATGAGGAAACAGGCAGAGTAGTTTGGCAGACTTCTAGTTAGTGTGTGAAAAAGTTGTAATTCAAATATAGATTTGTTTGACACAGATCCTACTATTACAACCACTCACACCATTTTACTGTCTCTCTCAAATAAAATACACAAACAAAAATATTTTTCCTTTTTCCCACTCAGAAAGCTGAGGGAATATTTGGAATAAAATCTCTTATCCTATTACCTCCAAGTTCTCTTTTTATTTCTCTTATTTTAGACCTCATCATTTGCACTGGTAATATTTAAAAGCCAAGAATCTCTCCAGAAGTATTACAGCTCTTTTCAGGCTCTCTGGGTACCTTTGGGCTTCTCATAACAGTTAGAATTCAGGGACAAGCCTCTGAAGGGTTCCACCAAGTCAAGATGGGGTTTCTTCCCTCATGTTTGAAGAGTGTTCTGAGGAAACTATTTGTCTAGGAAAATAACCAAGAGATATATATTTTCAAAAGTGGTTATTTTTCTCCACTGACAAAGTTGTTTTTTGAAAGGTAAGCAAGAATCTGTGATTCTCTCTGCAGCAGTGAACAAATTTGGAGGAGGAAGAAAGAAATTCAGTAGAATTTGATTTAAATTGACCTTAAGGACATTTCCTACCCTCCATTTTTTCAGTTTCTGTTTTGAAATTTTCATATATTTTGAAGAAGGTACCATGTTTAAGCTCTTCAGCCACACAATTCTTTCCTTTCTTTCTAGATAAATTAAAGATGGTTCATGGGGATTTTAAATGTCAGATCCTATAACAGGCAAATGCCTTATTGCACACAGGTTTTTTTAAATTAAAGGTTTGTAGCTTTATTTTTTCTTTAAAAAAAAGTTTGAAGGGCAGATCCTATTGCTTTCTTCATTGTAACCCCTCAGAGAGCTCCTGCTATGTCAAAATTTTAAAATTTGCCCTTTGGGAATGAGGACGTCTTGACGTTTCCTCAGGGGTGGGGAGGGCAATGACAAGTAGTGTGAAAGTGAAAGTTGCTCAGTCGTGTCCAACTCTTTGCGACCCCATGGACTATACAATTGGAGAAGGAAATGGCAACCGACTCGAGTGTTCTTGCCTGGAGAATCCCAGGGATGGGGAAGCCTGGTGGGCTGCCGTCTATGGGGTCGCACAGAGTTGGACATGACTGAAGTGACTTAGCAGCAGCAGCAGGACTATACAATCCATGGAATTCTTCAGGTCAGAATACTAGAGTGGGTAGGCTTTCCCTTCTCCAGCGGCTCTTCCCAACCCAGGGATCAAACCCAGGTCTCCCACATTGCAGGCAGATTTTTACCAGCTGAGCCACCGGGGAAGCCCAAGAACACTGGAGTGTGTAGCCTATCATTTCTCCAGTGGATCTTACCAACCCAGGAATTGAACCAGGGTCTCCTGCATTGCAGGCAGATTCTTTACCAACTGTGCTATCATGGAAGCTCTAGAGGTAGTGTATGGGGGTGTTATTAAAAAAAACTATGTTAAATGCATGTATCCAAATTCTACTGCTGGCACTGCAGCAGTAGAAAAGGGAGCTTTATTAGAACATTTACTGTTTGTAAATAGGAAACTGGCACCTATACTCCCCAAAGGAACATTTTTGGGGAGACTGGGCCACATGGCATCTGGGATTTTAGCTCCCTGACCAGGGATTGAACTTGCATCCCCTGAATTGGAAGCATGGAGTCTCAACCACTGGACTGCCAGGGAAGTCCCTATAAAGGCATGTTTTAATCTCTCCCACATAGCTGCCTCTGTTCCTGCTGGATGTGAACTAATTGACCTTGCCTGATGCAGAGAAATTTAATGACTATAAACACAGACCCAGAGGACTTGGATGCCTATGCTCCTTTTCCATCCTAGTGTTAGACGCTTACTGCCAGTTTGCCAGCTATGAGTATCACAAAATAGCAGGGTAGAAGTATCAGCTAAAGGAAAAATGGTGGCTTTTGACTAGCTATGCTGACAAAAATATCACAAGAATGAGATTAATAAAGTCTATGGGGTTAAAGATTTTCATTATCAGATGGACATCATGGCCTGTCCCAGCTGTCTTTCTGAGCTTTTTGTAAGATATAGGTTATTTCATCTTCTGTCAATCTGCAATTCCATCCAGCTCTTGCTTTACTTAGGTCTCTTGCTTTACTTAGCCCTGCCATGAGGTAGGCCAAGGATCCTTCTCTGTACTTTTAGACTTAATTCCATTTCTTATTTATTTATTTATTCATTATTTGGGGCTGTGCTGGGTCTTAATTGCTATGGAGGCTTTTCTCTAATTGTGGTGAACAGGGGCTAATCTCTAGTTGCAGCGCGCCAGTTTTTCATTGTGGTGACTTCTCTTATGGAGCGAAAGCTCTAGTGTGTATGGATATAGTTGCAGCGCATGGTCTCGGTAGTTGTGGTTCCCAGGCTCTAGAACCCAGGCTCAGTAGTTGTGGCACTCAGGCCTAGTTGGTATGTGGGATCTTCCCAGTCAAACCTGTGTCCCCTGCATTGGCAGTCGGATTCTTCGCCACTGAGCCACTTGGGGAGCCCCTTCATTCCATTTCTATTGGCTATGATGACTGGCTCTCTGAATCCTGGCAAGACTCTCATCACTGTCTTGCTGTCTTTACTGATTTTATAGGAAGGAAACCCTAAATTTAAAATAATAATTTTGTAAAACATAGCATATATAAGGTGAAGTGCATCAATTATTTTGTACAGCTGAGTGCTTTTAAAGAAAAAACATGTAATTATATCAGCAGAACATTTCCAGCATTGTAGAAGGCTTCCTCACATTTCTTCCCAGTCAAAAGCCCACCCCCACTCAGAGGTAACCACTATATTCACTTTTATTCTACAGATTCATTTGCCTGTTCTTAAATTTCATGTAAATAGAATTATATGGTATGTACTTTAAGGCATCTGGCTTCTTTCAACTTTCTTGTTCATGTATTTTTGTGGACAGTAGTAATCTTTTATTTTATATATTTAGGAGTAGAATGACAAGGTTGTTCAAGAGAGGTATGTTTAGTTTTAGTAGATACTGCCCAACAGTTCCAAGGAAGTTGTACAAGTTAACATTTTCACCAACAATGTATGAGAGTTCTAGTTGCTCCATGTTCTTCTCAATGCTTAATATTGTCAGTTTTTTTTTTTGTTGTTGTTGTTCAATTTTAGCTATTCTGGTGGGGATGTCTTGGCTGTCAGTTTAATTTGCATTTTCTGAATAACCAATAATGATGAAAATCTATTAATATGCTTGAAGTTCATTTAAAAGTTCTCATCTGTGAAGTGCCACTCAATTCTTTGTTCCATTTTTAACATTTTAAAAAATTGTGTTGTCTTTTTTTTTCTATTGATTTGAAGAAGTTTAAAATAAATGTATATACTTGATACAAGTCCCTTGTTAAATATATGTTTTGTGAATATTCTCTCCCAGTCTGTGGTTGGCCTTTTCACCCTCTTAAATTGTCTTTTGATAAATGGGTCACAAAGGGTCGGACACGACTGAGTGACTTTCACTTTCTTTTTTTTTTTTCAATTTTACTTATTTATTTATTTATTTTACTTTACAATATTGTATTGGTTTTGCCATACATTGACATGAATCTGCCATGGGTGTACATGTGTTCCCCATCCTGAACCCCCCTCCCACCTCCCTCTCCATCCCATCCCTCTGGGTCATCCCAGTGCACCAGCCCTGAGCACCCTGTATCATACATTGAACCTGGACTGGCGATTCATTTCACATGTGATAATTTACATGTTTCAATGCCATTCTCCCATATCATCCTGCTCTCGCCATCTCCCACAGAGTCACAGATGTATAGAACAGTCCTTTGGGACAAGTTTTTTAATCTTTATTTTCTGATAGAGATTGTGCACAACTGATCATTTTTTTCCTCTCTCAAAATTTGATAGAGTTCACCAATGAGACTGTCTGGACCTTGATGTATCTTTTTTGGAGTTTTCTTTTTCTTAACTATAAAGTCAGTTTTTAAAATAGCCTTAGGAGTATTCAGATTATCTTCTTCATCTTCAGCAAGCTTGGTAACTTGTGGTTTTTAAATAATTAGTCTGTTTCAACTATGTTATCAAATTTATATGCTTAGAGTGGTTCACAACATTATTATCTATTTAATGTCTGAGGTCTATTAATATATCCTTTCTTTCCTGATAATGAGAACCTATGTCTTCTCTCTTTTGTTGTCAGTCTGACCAGAATTTTTTTTTATTATTATTTTTTAATTTATTTATTTTAATTGGAGGCTAATTACTTTACAATATTGTATTGGTTTTGCCATACATTGACATGAATCTGCCTTGGGTGTACACGTGTTCCCAATCCTGAACCCTCCTCCCACCTCCCTCCCCATACCATCCCTCTGGGTCATCCCAGTGCACCAGCCCCAAGCATCCTATATCCTGCATCGAACCTGGACTGGTGATTCATTTCTTATATGATATTTTACATGTCTCAATGCAATTCTTCCAAATCATCCCACCCTCTCCCTCTCCCACAGAGTCCAAAAGACTGTTCTATACATAAGTCGCTTCAATTGCATCTGACTCTTTGTGACCCCATGGACTGGACTGTAACCTGTCCATAGGATTCTCCAGGCAAGAATACTGGAGTGGGTTGCCATTTTCTTCTCCAGGGGATCTTCCCGACCCAGGGATCTAACCCATGTCTCTTATGTCTCCTGCATTGGCAGGTGGGTTCTTTACCACTAGCGCCACCTGGGATGTCTTAATTTTAATGAAATCCATTTATTAATCTTCTTTCCTAGTTAACTATTTTTGTGTAGAGTAAGAAATCTTTACTGAAGATCATGAAGATATTTGTCAATGGTTTGATCTAGAAGATTTACTGTTTTACCTTTCATATTTAGGTCTATTCAGTTCAGTTCAGTTGCTCAGTTGTGTCCGACTCTTTGTGACCCCATGAACTGCAACATGCCAGGCCTCCCTGTCCATCACCAACTCCCAGAGTTTACCCAAACTCATGCCCATTGAGTAGGTGATGCCATCCAGCCATCTCATCCTCTATCATCCCCTTCTCCTCCTGCCCCCAATCCCTCCCAGGATCAGGGTCTTTTCCAATGAGTCAACTCTTCGCATGAGGTGGCCAAAGTATTGGAGTTTCAGCTTCAGCATCAGTCCTTCCAATGAACATCCAGGACTGTTTCAAATTATTGTTAGTAGTTGTATATCCAGTGTGAGGTAACAGTCATGTTACACTGATTTATTTGTTTGTTCTTGTATTAATATCATGCTGTCAAATAACTGGGCTTTCCTGGTAGTTCAGACAGTAAAGCGTCTGCCTACAATGCGGGAGACCTGGGTTTGATCTCTGGGTCGGAAAGATCCCCTGGAGAAGGAAATGGCAACCCACTCCAGTATTCTTGCCCGGAGCTGCATAGCTAGCTAACCTTAGTATCTGATGGTATATGTAGTATATGTCCACCAATTTTGTTCTGCTTTAAGATGTTTTGGTTATATTAAACCCTTTATGGCTTACCTGCTGGCTCAGAGAGTAAAGTGTCTGCCTGCAGTGTGGGAGACCTGGGTTCGATCCCTGGGTTGGGAAGATCCCCTGGAGCGGGAAATGGCAACCCACTCTGGTACTCTTGCCTGGGAAATCCCATGGATGGAGAAGCTTGGTAAGCTACAGTTGATAGGGTCGCAAAGAATCAGACACAACTGAGCAACTTCACTTCACTTCAAGCCCTTATATATATCCTTATACATTTTAGAATCACTTTGTCTAAAGTGCCTTCTGGGGATGGTTTTGAGCTTATTAACTCAAATGAGCCTCCTCATGCCCTCGTAACTTCAAAATCTACGTAACATTTGAGACAGTGACCAGCAGAGTTGTCTGTGGCAGGCTCCTCCCTTCTCGCGATAATTTGCCTTCAAATACCGCGAGACTTGGAAGATTGTACTTCCACGTGCGATGGCCGCCATGCTCAGCTAACCTGAGGTAAAGATCAGCCCAGTACTTCGGGCTTCTCAAATTTCCAATTCAGTTTGATAGCCTCTAGATTTATGCAGATTTCTCATTTTCCTCAGTAGAATCTCTCTGCCTTGGTGCCAAGCCTCTTCTTTGACTTGTGCACGGAATTAGCAAATGTCTCAGTGAAGAAAAAGTCCGTGATTATCGCTCACTTAAAGGGAAGGACTCTTTACCTCTGAAATTTTAGTTCATCTTGTTCTTGTTTCTATAGATTGCAGATATTTTTAAAACTTATTAATTTTTCAGTTTATCTTTTGTTGTTGTTGTCATTGTTTTTAGTTGTGGCAAGAGCGTTCACATCACACTTGAAAGTCCAGTGAACATTTGGTTGGCATAACCTTGACCCTCTCACCCATCTTGGCTGAATCGCAGGTGAGTAGTTCATGAGGGGGCCAATTAAGTAGGTCAGTGGAAGGGCAGGTATTAATAAAATGGACACAGCGTTCCTGTCACAGATAACGGGGATTGCTGTGGACTGATGTGGCTCTCTCCATCCTTCTGCCTTGGTACTCACAGTCAACTTGAAATTCAGCCAGCTTCCAGGGATGGGAAATGAGATAACATTCTCTCTGAGTTCTATTCCTGCTTAGAATGAGATGTCAGTGCTGGACTGACATCGAAAAGATGTCAGAATAAGGTGTATTTTCCTCCTGTAGGCACCTGAATTTGTACTCTTTGGCATAAGACTTTAGGAATCAGACATGGGCTGACTTCCAATTCTGTAACTTTACTTACCATGTGACTGTGGGCAAGTTACTTGATTTCTGTGTTCCTCAATTTTTCCATCTGTAACTTCACAGGGTTGTTGAGAGGATTAAATGTACTAATAGGAAAAAAATTACTTAAAGTGTAATAAGTCTTTAATAAATGTGAACATTTATTAGAATATTTATGGGCATGCCATCTCATCTGATATATAGTTTTTGAGATTGGGAATTATGCTTGATTACTTTTTAGGGGCAAGTAAAATTTACATATAGTGGCATGTACAAATATTCAGAGTACCATTTAGTGAGTTTTGAAAAATGCATAACCTTATATAATCCATCACCTCAGTTCTCTTTAGCTTCTTCCAGTCATTTTCCATTCCCCAGATGCAATTGCTATTTTTATTTTTCCACTGTAGATCATTTTGCATTTTCTAGAATTGCATATGAATAGAATCATACAATATATATTTTTTGGGTCTGGCTTCTTTCATAAAGTATGATGTTTTTGATATCCCTCCATGTTTTTATCCTTAGCAGCAGTGGCTTTCCTTTTATTGCTGATTAGTATCACGTTATATGAATAAATCACAGTTGATTCATTCTCCTTTTGATTGACATCTGGGTTCTTTCCACATTTTTGGTTACCATGCATAAAGCTGCTATAACCATTCTTATAAAAAGTCTTTTTGTGAACTTTCATTTCTCTTGGGTAAATACCTCAGAGTGGAATTGCTGGGATTGGATAGGTGCTGGCCTAGTTTTATAAGAAACTGCAAGATGTTTTCAAAAAGGTTGTATCCTTTCACATTCCCACAAGCAGTGGGTGAGAATTCTGGTTGCTCTATATCTCTGTCAACATTTGGTGTTATCAGTCTTTGATTTTAGCTAGTCTAGTGAGTGTGTTGTGATATTTCATTGTGATGTTAATTTGCATTTTCCTGATGACTAAGATATGGAATATATTTTCTTGTGCTTATTAGCTGTTTATTTTTCTTCCTTTGTGAAATGTTGGTTAAACTCTTTTGCCCATTTTTTATTTTTTATAAAATATAAATTTATCTATTTTAATTGGAGGCTAATTACTTTACAGTATTGTATTGGTTTTACCATATATTGACATGCATCTACCATGGGTATACTTGTGTTCCCCATCCTGAACCTTCCTCCTTCCCCATCCCATTCCTCTGGGTCATCCCAGTGCACCAGCCCCAAGCATCCTGTATCATGCATGGACTGGCGATCCGTTTCACATATGATAATATACATGTTTCAATGCGATTCTCCCAAACCATCCCACTCTCGCCCCCTCCCACAGAGTCCAAAAGACTGTTCTATACATCTGGGTCTCTTTTGCTGTCTCGCATACAGGGTTATTGTCACCATCTTTCTAAATTCCATATATATGTGTTAGTATACTGTATTGGTGTTTCTCCTTCTGGCTTACTTCACTCTGTATAATAGGTTCCAGTTTCACCCACCTCATTAGAACTGATTCAAATGTATTCTTTTTAATGGCTGAGTAATACTCCATTGTGTATATACCACTGCTTTCTTATCCATTTGTCTCCTGATGGACATCTAGGTTGCTATTATAAACAGTGTTGCGATGAATATTGGGGAACACGTGTCTCTTTCAATTCTGGTTACTTCGGTGTGTATGCCCAGCAGTGGGATTGCTGGGTCGTATGGCAGTTCTATTTCCAGTTTTTTACGTAATCTCCACACTGTTCCCCATAGTGGCTGTACTAGTTTGCATTCCCACTAACAGTGTAAGAGGTTTCCCTTTTCTCCACCCCCTCTCCGCCATTTATTTCTTGAAGACATTTGCATAGCAGCCATTCTGACTGGTGTGAAGTGGTACCTCATTGTGGTTTTGATTTGCATTTCTCTGATAATGAATGATGTTGAACATCTTTTCACGTGTTTGTTAGCCATCTGTATGTCTTCTTTGGAGAAATGTCTTTAATTTTTTGGCCCATTTTTTGATTGGGTCCTTTATTTTTCTGGAATTGAGCTGTAGGAGTTGCTTGTATATTTTTGAGATTAATTCTTTGTCAGTTGCTTCATTTGCTATTATTTTCTCCCATTCTGAAGGCTGTCTTTTCACCTTGCTTATAGTCTCCTTTGTTGTGCAAAAGCTTTTAATTTTAATTAGGTCCCAAATGTTTATTTTTGCTTTTATTGCCAATATTCTGGGAGGTGGGTCATAGAGGATCCTGCTGTGATTTATGTCAGAGTGTTTTGCCAATGTCTTCCTCTAGGAGTTTTATAGTTTCTGGCCTTACATTTAGTTCTTTAATCCATTTTGAGTCTATTTTTGTGTATGGTGTTAGAAAGTGTTCTAGTTTCATTTTTTTTTTTTTACAAGTGCATGACCAGTTTTCCCAGCACCACTTGTTAAAGAGATTGTCTTTTCTCCATTTTATATTCCTGCCTCCTTTGTCAAAGATAAGGTGTCCATAGGTGCGTGGATTTATCTCTGGGCTTTCTATTTTGTTCCATTGATCTATATTTCTGTCTTTGTGTCAGTACCATACTGTCTTGATAACTGTGGCTTTGTAGTAGAGCCTGAATTCAGGCAGGTTGATTCCTCCAGTTCCATTCTTCTTTCTCAAGATTGTTTTGGCTATTCAAGGTTTTTTGTATTTCCATACAAATTGTGAAATTATTTGATCTAGTTCTGTGAAAAATACCGTTGGTAGCTTGATAGGGATTGCATTGAATCTATAGATAGCTTTGGGTAGTATACTCATTTTCACTATATTGATTCTTCCAATCCATGAACATGGTATATTTCTCTATATGTGTCCTCTTTGATTTCTTTCACCAGTATTTTATAGTTTTCTAAATATAGGTCTTTTGTTTCTTTAGGTAGATATATTCCTAAGTATTTTATTCTTTTCGTTGCAATGGTGAATGGGATTGTTTCCTTAATTTCTCTTTCTATTTTCTCATTATTAGTGTATAGGAGTGCAAGGGATTTCTGTGTGTTATTTATATCGTGTGACTTTACTATATTCATTGATTAGCTCTAGTAATTTTCTGGTGGAGTCTTTAGGGTTTTCTATGTAGAGGATCATGTCATCTGCAAACAGTGAGAGTTTTACTTCTTCTTTTCCAATTTCGATTCCTTTTATTTCTTTTTCTGCTCTGATTGCTGTGGCCCAAACTTCCAAAACTATGCTGAATGCTGAATGTGAGAGTGGGCACCCTTGTCTTGTTCCTGACTTTAAGGGAAATGCTTTCAAATTTTCACCATTGAGGATAATGTTTGCTGTGGGTTTGTCATATATAGCTTTTATTATGTTGAGGTATATTCCTTCTATTCCTGCTTTCTGGAGAGTTTTTTTTATCATAAATGGATGTTGAATTTTGTCAAAGGCTTTCTCTGCATCTACTGAGATAATTATATGGTATTTATTTTTCTATTTGTTAATGAAGTGTATTACATTGATTGATTCCCAGATATTGAAGAATCCTTGCATCCCTGGGATATAACCCACTTGGTTATGATGTATGATCTTTTTAATATGTTGTTGGATTCTGTTTGCTAGAATTTTGTTAAGGATTTTTGCATCTATGTTCATCAATGATATTGGCATGTAGTTTTCTTTTTTTGTGGCATCTTTTTCAGGTTTTGGTATTAGGGCGATGGTGGGCTCATAGAATGCATTTGGAAGTTTACCTTCCTCTGCAATTTTCTGGAAGAGTTTGAGTAGGGTAGGTGTTAGCTCTTCTCTAAACTTTTGGTAGAATTCAGCTGTGAAGGCATCTAGTCCTAGACTTTTGTTTGCTGGAAGATTTCTGATTACAGTTTCAATTTCCATGCTTGTGATGGGTCTGTTAAGATTTTCTATTTCTCCCTGGTTCAGTTTTGGAAAGTTGTACTTTTTAAAGAATTTGTCCATTTCTTCCAAGTTGTCCATTTTATTGGCATATAATTGCTGATAGTAGTCTCTTATGATCCTTTGTATTTGTGTGTTGTCTGTTGTGATCTCTCCATTTTCATTTCTAATTTTATTGATTTGATTTTTCTCCCTTTGTTTGTGGATGAGTCTGGCTAATGGTTTGTAAGTTTTATTTATCCTTTCAAAGAACCAGCTTTTGGCTTTGTTGAGTTTTGCTATGGTCTCTTTTGTTTCTTTTGCATTTATTTCTGCCCTAATTTTTAAGATTTCTCTTTATTTTTGTGTCGTTGAAGCTCTTTATATGTCTTTATATGTCATGGTTACAAGTTCTTTGTCAGATATATGTTTTGTGAATATTTTCTGTCATTCTGTGCATTGTTTGCTCATTTTATTAACCGTGTGTTTTGATGAATTGGTTTATCTTTGTACCCCTGCTGTTCATACATATTTGAAACTTGATAATATTTACTAAATGAAAGAGTTAAATTTTGTCCCTCCTTCCCTTCTTCCCTTCCTTTCTTTAACAACACTTACTGGTTACCTATGTGGCAGGCACTCGTTCTATTTGCAGAAAACAGAAGAGTCAAACTTCCTAATTTCATGGAACTCCATTTTAGTCTAAATGTGGGAAGGGGTGAAAAACAGAAAAAGAAATGAATAAGCAAGAAAATATGAAATGATTATAGGCACTGGAATATAAAAATGTGATGTATGCATAATGAGAAAGGGATGGTTAAGACTATTTTTCAGGTTGGTGGGTCAGAAATTAGAGATGATATTTAAGCTGAGACCAGAATGACAAGAAGCTATTTTTTTTTTCTAAGGGAATGGGATTCTAGGCAGAAGTAACAGCTGATAAGATGGTCCTTATGAAGAGTTGGGACTAGGTGCAAACTACCCAAAATACACTGTTAGGCAAGCACCTTAGGGTCAGGGGTTGCTTTAGAAATTTTCATAACTGGAATAAGCTGATGCTATGCTGTTACTCGGAGAAGGCAATGGCACCCCACTCCAGTACTTTTGCCTAGAGAATCCCATGGACGGAGGAGCCTGGTAGGCTGCAGTTCATGGGGTCACTAGAGTCGGACACAACTGAGCGACTTCACTTTCACTTTTCACTTTCATGCATTGGAGAAGGAAATGGTAACCCACTCCAGTGTTCTTGCCTGGAGAATCCCAGGGACGGGAGGCCTGGTGGGCTGCCGTCTGTGGGGTCGCACAGAGTTGGACACGACTGAAGCGACACAGCAGCAGCATGTTGTTACTATTCTTAGCACTGCAGTATTTGGCAATTTCTCGACACCCTCCCTGTCCTCCCCACATCCCCACCTCCTAGGTTCCAAGATGCTTTGAATATAGAAATTGTGAATTAGCTAACATAGTGGTCAACAGGGTTATGGCTAGGTCACAAAATTTTTTCCCATCAAAGGTAACCATGAGATAGAAAAAATAAATCAAGGGTTACATAAATAATAGGTAACTTCATTTGTCTTTGGGCTTCCCTGGTAGCTCAGCTGGTAAAGAATCTGCCTGCAATGCAGATCCCAGTTTGATTCCTGGGTCAGGAAGATCCACTGGAGAAGGGATAGGCTACCTATTCCAGTATTCTTGGGCTTCCCTGGTGGCTCAATTGGTAAAGAACCAGCCTGCAATGTGGGAGACCCGGGTTTGATCCCTGGGTTGGGAAGATACCCTGGAGAAAGGAACGGCTACCCACTCCAGTATTCTGGCCTGGAGAATCCCAGATAGTTTATAAAAGGGCTTCCCTGGTGGCTCAGTTGGTAAAGAACCAGCCTGCAATGTGGGAGACCCGGGTTTGATCCCTGGGTTGGGAAGATACCCTGGAGAAAGGAACGGCTACCCACTCCAGTATTCTGGCCTGGAGAATCCCAGATAGTTTATAAAAGGGCTTCCCTGGTGGCTCAATTGGTAAAGAACCAGCCTGCAATGTGGGAGACCCGGGTTTGATCCCTGGGTTGGGAAGATACCCTGGAGAAAGGAACGGCTACCCACTCCAGTATTCTGGCCTGGAGAATCCCAGATAGTTTATAAAAGGGCTTCCCTGGTGGCTCAGTTGGTAGGGTCTGCCTGAAATGTGGGAGAGCCATATTCAATCCCTAGGTTCAAAAGATCCCCTGGAGAAGGAAATGGCAACTCACTCCAGTATTCTTCTGGAGGGGGCTTCCCAGGTGCTGCTAGTGGTAAAGAACCCGCCTGCCAGTGCAGGAGACATAAGAGAGGTAGGTTCGATCCCTGGGTCGTGAAGATCCCCTGGAGGAGGGCAGGGCAACCCACTCCAGTATTCTCCTGGAGAATCCCATAGATAGAGGAGGGTGGTGGGCTACAGCCCATGGGGTCACAGAGTCAGACATGACTGAGTGACCGACACTTTCACTTTTCATTTGTCTTTATAAAATAGCAACATATGAAATGTTCTACCTCTCTGCTTTTTATATAGATTGTGTCATAAAAAACTCTATAAATACAATACCTATTTGATAAATTGACTATAATTTGTTTCTAAATTTTGACCAGTTTCAAGAGATATGGAAGAAAAGATGTGAAGGAATAGTGAAAGATGACGATACAGAGAGAATGAAATAGAATGAAACACATAGGTGATTAAATGAGGTGTGTTGGCTAAGAGCATTAATTTAAAAAGAGTCCTAGGGGGAGGTAAAGAAGCTGAGAAAAGAAACTGGGTGAAAAGGAAGCCAGACATTAAATAGGTTTTGTGTGAGTACGTTCCTGTTACCCTCTTGTGCCCTTGGGCTATGGGCACCATAGTAGGTTATTGCTTCCTTTGAAAAATGTGATGGGGCTGTCTAGTAGTATTTAATACACTTTATTTTTGTATCTTTCTTCTCATGACCTGATTCATGCTTTACACTAATACCAAATTCCTTTTATTATTTTTCCCATTATTTCCTTTCACAAAGCAGAGATTTCTTGTGAGTTAAACTGCCATATGTCTAATACCCATTCTCCCCTACTTCAGATGGAAAGTTGCCTCCAACCAAAATCGTGTCTTCTGGGTATCACAGTGAGGACTGTCATCATCAGGGAAAACCCTATAGCTACTATCAGGATTTTAGATTAAAAAAATGTGTGGTTCTGATAGGACTTACGCTAGGTGAAGATACTATATACTTGAGTAGGTCATACCATGCACTGTGGAAACCAGCAAGCTCCATGTGAAATTCACAGACCATCTGGCTGATGACTTGCTTTACTTCAATAAAGGAAGGCCTTAGAAGTTCAAGTAGCTGGGGTAAAGCCTGAGGCTTGCTGGGCTCCACTGTGGTCAGAACTGCTAGTAACAGGGCAAAGACAGATTTGGTAGTATCGTAAAAGAGTGACATGGATGGCTGCTTCCTAATATTCTCCACTAGAAAAATAACTTGACTGAGGCTGGAGAGAGGAAACCAGCCCAATTTGCAGGACTGATGGCTAGAAATTTAATATGTATATATGCCCAAGAAAACAACTGACCAAAAGTACATAGCTATACTGATCAGCTGTGGACTGGAGATACATATTCTAATAGAAAATTACAGACTGTTCTACTGCAGGAAAAACAATCTGGTGAAGGGAGATATGAAAATAAATCAATGAAAAGAATTTATCAATTCATGTAGGACATGTGCAAGCTCGTCAGAATGGAAAGACAGAATAATCTACTTAGAATAAGAGAGGAGACAATCTGACTGCACCTCCCCCCTAAAAAAAAAAAAGAAAAAAAAAAGCTAATTCTAGTCTTGGGAACTCCAAATCTCAAATCAGGCCCCTTGTCAGTTCAATTTAAAGTTGCAGATTGGGCATGTGAAACCTCAGGGCATGTGGACATGAACATTCTAAGTAGGTAGAAGAGAAAGAGTGTAAAAAAACCCTATGAATCAAACAAATGAGTAAGCAATATGAACTATGTCAAATTACTAAAAACTTGCATCCTCAACAAACTCATTTTTAAGGGGAGCAGAGGTTGGTAAGGGCTTCCCTGGTGGCTCAGATGGCAGAGAATCCGCCTGCAGTGCAGGAGACCTGGGTTCGAGCCATGGATTGGGAAGATCCCCTGGAGAAGGGAATGGCTACCCACTCCAGTATTCTGGCCTGGGATATTCCATGGACAGAAGAGCCTGGCAGACTACAGTCCATGGGGTCACAAAGAGTAGGACAAATGTGATATGTAGATTATCACTTACCTTACCTTACCTTATTATATACTGTAGATTATATTGGGCTGTTCTCTAGATTTCTAAACAAAGAATATTACCTTGAAGAAGTATAAATAAACTTAGGAATAGGGTTTGTAGAGTATACAAGATACACAGATGAGAATAGTATGACCTTGGCTTTAGGTAAATTTGGGAGAAATAACAGCTAGATATGGAATAGTGGCAGTGATAGGAAATGACCAAAGAACAAATCTTATAACAGAAGTTATACAAAAATTGGAAAAAGAGAATGTGGGACTTCAATTTGCCATAAATTCCCCAGACTACAGGGGCAATCAAAAACTTTAATGAATGGATTATTAAAAACACAGAAGGAATTTAGCAGCACCAGATATAAATGGCAATAAGAGAAAAAGTACTAATAAAAACACAATTAATTAAAAAGCTTAGTATATGTATCTTTCTCAATAGAGATGTTCAAGAAAGATAGATAGACTGCCTATGCTCACTTTGTTCTCATATCCCATAAGAAGCGGTAACAACCATGAGAGGTAGAAAGGGGACTGTGAGTAGCAGAGCCATCCAAAAAGGAGGAACAATAGCTAGTGGCACCCTTTCAACCTTATCCTATAGCCAGAACCTGTATGATGGATAAAAACTCAAGGATACTAACTTTATATTTCTCTTTTCTATTATTAGATCTGCTTTGCTGTTTTCTCTTGGCTGTGACAATCTGTCTGATTGTCATTATAATAGCAGTTCACTACCGATACAGACAAGAATACCATACATAAATTTTGCAGGAGGTTCACCAACTTTATCAGAAAGTACTGTAGGACCACTGGCCTCATTCTGTACTTGATCATCATTGTAATCATATCAACAGCCTCATTTCTCAACCAAACCAACCACTGCCAGCCTCACAGGATCCATTGTCACCAAGAACCCATTTACTATAGCTTCTAGTAATATTTTATTTACTGAAGAATGCAGAGAGGCATGGCGTCTACACCAGCCACTGTACTTATTGATGGACTTATTGACTGTATAGCCCAATTAATACGAATAGCTGAAGAGCTTTTACAGTTTATTACACAAGAACCAGTTCCTTGTATTGAGCAAAATGATGGAGCAGAAGAACCAGAAGTAGATGCTTTTCTTTCTGAGGAAGCTCCACTACCAGACCTTGCTGATCTCCTAGACTTAGAATCAATACTGACACCAAGAGAAGATGAAGACCTACTCTTTGATGTAGATCAAGCTCTGTTAGAAATAGGTGAATTATATGAAAAACAACTCGATAGTGTTAACAAGGAGTTGAGAAATGGCTAAGACCTCATGTACCCCCACCAACATGTGAGAACTATTCATTTCTTTGTTTTAAATATATTCAGAGTTTTCTGAATGTTAGCAATAAAAGTTTTTCTAGTTCTGCAGTTTGATTACTAATCTTTTATAGAACAAATTAATATTTTATTTACTTCTGGCAGAGGGTGGTCGTATTTGTGTAAAAAGCTCTGACTTTAGCATGTGGCTCTGTCTTTACCTGTTCTTGTTCTCTTGCTTGGGTTCCCGATAATAGGAGCAAACAACAACAAAGAAAAGAAACCCCTTATCTAACAATAGAGTGAAGACCTGATGAACTGTCTCACATCTTGGGACCCAGTTTCTACAATGAATGGAAACTAAAAGGGGAATATTCCCCAGGGTGGCATTATAGTGAATATATTCACGCTAACAAGACAATGAGTGAGTGAAAGTCGCTCAGTTGTGTCCGACTCTTTGCGACCCCAGTCCATGGAATTCTCCAGGTCAGAATACTGGAGTGGGTAGCTGTTCCCTTCTTTAGGGGTTCTTCCCAACTCAGGGATTGAACCCAGGTCATCTGCATTGCAGGGGGATTCTTTACCAGCTGAGCCACAAGGGAAGCCCAAGAATACTGGAGTGGGTAGTCTATCCCTTCTCCAGCGGATCTTCCCGACCCAGGGATCGAGCCAGGGTCTCCTACATTGCAGGTGGATTCTTTACCAACTGAGCTATCAGGGAAGCCCAGTATTGTGGCACTTTTACTTGAAAAAATATAACTACTTACTAGGCCATTCAGAAAGAAAGTGTTA
This sequence comes from Bos indicus x Bos taurus, assembly GCF_003369695.1. Classification (NCBI taxonomy): domain Eukaryota; kingdom Metazoa; phylum Chordata; class Mammalia; order Artiodactyla; family Bovidae; genus Bos; species Bos indicus x Bos taurus. Next base: position 84,312,061 of record NC_040105.1, on the reverse strand, counting down.
GCTAAAGGATGCTATACCGGCCTGGGAGAAAAAAGTCTGAGAAAACAGCTATCTAACAGAGAATAAAACTTCAGAAAAGTTTACAGATAACTCTCGCCAGGAAGACACCTTTGAAAAAGCTGAGGCCGAGAAGTTCCAATGCAGTACTGACTGTTCCCTCAAATGCTGACCCATATCACAACTACTCTGTAACATTGTTCCTCAAATAGAAATGTCAAGTTACACCAAATAACGAGAGAGAAGTACTAGTACTAAAAGGGCTGGATAAAGGCCTAAAGAGGAGTGTTCACCTATGGAAAAGTCAAATGCTTATGGCATAGGCTTAGAGATGATGGTCCGTAAGTAGAAGCAGACAAAGTATACTTTCTTGGATATAACTGCATTTATAATGAATAGCTGATAGACTTATTATAAGGGAAACTGCTACAACTTTGACATGGAAATCTTTACTGAGAAATGGAAGCAATAAGAAACTGAAACAAAATGTACAGTTCAGTTCAGTCACTCAGTCATGTCCAAATCTTTGCGAACCCATGAATTGCAGCATGCCAGGCCTCCCTGTCCATCACCAACTTCCGGAGTTCACTCAAACGCACGTCCATCGAGTTCTCAGTGATGCCATCCAGCCATCTCATTCTCTGCCGTCCCCTTCTCCTCCTGCCCCCAATCCCTCCCAGCATCAGAGTCTTTTCCAATGAGTCAACTCTTCGCATGAGGTGGCCAAAGTACTGGAGTTTCAGCTTTAGCATCATTCCTTCCAAAGAACACCCAGGACTGATCTCCTTCAGAATGGACTGGTTGGATCTCCTTGCAGTCCAAGGAACTCTCAAGAGTCTTCTCCAACACCACAGTTCAAAAGCATCAATTCTTCGGCACTCAGCTTTCTTCACAGTCCAACTCTCACATCCATACATGACCACAGGAAAAACCATAGCCTTTACTAGATGGACTTCTGTTGGCAAAGTAATGTCTCTGCTTTTGAATATGCTATCAAGGTTGGTCATAACTTTCCTTCCAAGGAGTAAGCGTCTTTTAATTTCATGGCTGCAATCACCATCTGCAGTGATTTTGGAGCCCCCCAAAAATAAACTCTGACACTGTCTCCACTGTTTCCCCATCTATTTCCCATGAAGTGATGGGACCAGATGCCATGATCTTCATTTTCTGAATGTTGAGCTTTAAGCCAACTTTTTCACTCTCCTCTTTCATTTTCATCAAGAGGCTTTTTAGTTCCTCTTCACTTTCTGCCATAAGGGTGGTGTCATCTGCATATCTGAGGTTATTGATATTTCTCCCAGCAATCTTAATTCCAGCTTGTACTTATACAGTATAGTGATTCCCAATTTTTAAAAGTTATACTCCATTTACGGTATCCTAGGTAGTGCCATGGTAAAGAACCTGCCTGCCAGTGCAGGAGACCTGGGTTTGATCCCTGGGTCAGGAAGATCCTTTAGAGTAAGAAATGGCAACCTGCTCCAGTATTCTTGCCCGGGAAATTCCATGGAAAAAGGAGCCTGGCGGGCTACAGTTCATGGGGTCGTAAAGAGTTGGATATGACTGAGTGACTGAACACACACACACACACACCATCTTATAGTTATTATAAAATATTGGCTATATTCCTCATGTTGTACAATATACGCTTGTAGCTTATCTTATACCTAATAGTTTGTACATCTTACTCCTCTGCCCCTATCTTGCCCCTCCTTCCCCCTGTCTCCCCACTGGTAACCATTCTATATTTGTGAGTTCACTTAGTTTTTTTTAAATATCCACAAGCTTGTTGTATTTTTTTAGAGTCTATTTTGAAAATCAGAAGAACTAGGGAGCTAATGAAATATAACAATATGAGAAAGTTTCACAGTAGACTGCTATGTGGAAAGATTTATAGAATAAATGAGGATCCAGGAGACTTAGAGGGGTGATAAAAGACACAAAGAGGAGAAATAAAAGTTATATTACAAGCAACTACTGTGGATAATTACAAACCATATCAGACAGCAGACTGAGGGGCTTTCCTGTTGCAATAACTAGACAAACTGAGCCTTACTTGCCCAGGGTAAGTGACTCTATACACTGTGTCCAACATGGTAAATAATAGATGCAATACAATGGAACTCTGCCACAGTAACCTAAATAGAACAGTGGGAAAGCAAGAAGTAACCATTTATCCCCACCATTCCAATAAGAGCAGTTTTATAAGGAAAAATTAGTGATAAGAGTTGAAATATATATGTAGGAACCAAGAAGAAGAATAACAGAGGAATTGAATAGAAGTTAAAAGATAGAATCTATGCTTTAATTAAAGACTTAGAAACAGCCAGGGAAGATATACACTCTCCACTAGAAATTTGGACTTTAGGAAATTGGGCTATAATTTTGTGTCACAGTAAATCTCAAGGCATGAATACTTGCACAAGATCAGAAAACATATCCAAGGAGACACCATCAATCTGCTATGAATTTTATTTGGTGAGCAATTTAACTATAAATGGAAAGATCTGGTGCTCCTCAAGTATGATCAATACTGAAGGGTAGCTATTCTTCCAAGTAGAACTTTGGAATATGAACTTTATGACGATTCCACAGCAGATTAGTGTGAGCCTGTTAAAATTGTTAGTTGTAATGAAAGAACAAAATCAAGCATACTTACTCAGGCAAGTCATCAAAATATATCAAGCGAAATCTATGAGACTACTCCAGACATTGAAACAAGATAAAGCTTGAACCACCCTATAAAACAATAGTCAAACATGGTCCTTAAGTGTCAAACAAGGAGCTGCTACAACCTTGTAATGTGTGGAACTGTCTAGCCTCCTGGCTACATGAGTCACCTGGAAAGATTATACCACAATGGCACCTCAAGATTAGATAAAAATACATTGCAATGTTTGCTTTGATTGTGTGATTTTATGTGTTAAGGTGTGGGCTTCCCTGGTGGCTCAAGATGGTAAAGAATCAGCACGCAATATGAGAGACCTGAGTTGAATCCCTGTGTTGGGAAGATCCCTTGGAGGGAGGCAATGGCTACCCACTCCAGTATTCTAGTCTGGAGAATTCCATGAACAGAGGAATCTGGCAGGCTCCATGGGGTCACAAAGAGTTGGACATAACTGAGCGACTCACTTTGTTTTCAACCCTGCTCCAAGCAATGGATTGTTGTATTAAGTATGTTTGCTCTTATGGGGAAGAATTAGAATTAAAGTTAATAGTGATAAGAAATAAGAGTAAGAAATAAGAACATACTTAAGAATAAGAACTACTAGGGAAGATATTTTCAGGAGAGAGAATTAAAGTAACAAGTTGTCAACAGTTATGCAGCTCTTTGGGCTTTCCAGGTGGTGCTAGTGGTAAAGAACCTGCATGGAAATGCAGGAGACACGAGAGATACAGGTTCAGTCCCTAGGTCAGGAAGATTCCCTGGAGAAGGAAATTGCAACCTGCTTCAGCAGTTTTGCCTGGAGAATCACATGGACAGAGGAGCCTGGTGGGGTACAGTTCATAGTGTTGCAGAGTTGGACACAACTGAAGCAGCTTAGCATGCATGCAGCTGTTTATGGTGGCTTTGTCAGATAGATAGTCCTCAACAAATCTCTGAAATATACTCCATTCTTGTTTGTGAAATGATAGTTGTAATAACTTTTCTGCCTACTTTCAATGATGATAAGGAACACATAAAATGATACATTTTTCAAAGCTTTTGGTTGATATATCTGACAATGGGAAAGAGTATATGAAATCAGGACTTTTTAGGAAGAGTTACAAAATGTCAATATGAAAATACCTACAAGTCTATGTGACACATAAATATTATCCAGTAGTTTTACATTCATTTTCAAAGAGATTAGAGCTTTCTCATTTCATTGCTGCTGCAGCTAAGTCGCTTCAGTCGTGTCCGACTGTGTGACCCCATAGACGTCAGCCCACCAGGCTCCCCTATCCCTGGGATTCTCCAGGCAAGAGTACTGGAGTGGGTTGCTATTTCCTTCTCCAATGCATGAAAGTGAAAAGTGAAAGTGAAGTCTCTCAGTCATGCCCGACTCTTAGCGACCCCATGGACTGCAGCCTACCAGGCTCCTCCATCCACGGGACTTTCCAGGCAAGAGTACTGGAGTGGGGTGCCATTGCCTTCTGCATCTCATTTCACTGGATATCAGTAAATACACTTATAGTTGGAATAAGTTTTTGTTTCATTATTTTTAGCATTTTCTTCACCAAATTAAATTCTTCTTGGGAGTCTACTCAGTGCTGCTAGGAATAGTAATGAGGGAGAAAAAAAAAAACAACAATGAAAAAGCAGCCTTTCAAGAAATAGTGAATTATATGCCATTTAAGGCTAAGATTTTGTTCCCAAGGGAGTTATGTAACTCTGTGCATTTTTAACCCACTACTATCCAACTAGATTCATTTTTTACATCAAAGCTGGCTATTGTATTCTTGTATGGACAATCATATCTTAACACACTAGAGATATTTAGCCATTTTCTCTAGGGTATACTTCTTATTTTCTCAAGGCTCCTATCCCTCCAGGTGCCCTGGAGGAGGGCATGGCAACCCACTCCAGTATTCTTGCCTGGAGAATCGCCATGGACAGAGGAGCCTGGCAGGCTACAGTCCATAGGGTCACAAAGAGTCGGACATGACTGAGTGACTAAGAAAGCACATCCCTTCAGATCACATTTAAAACTTGTTTTTCTCCTAACAGTATAACCCTTAGCTCACAAACCAACCAACCAACCAACCAACAAAATTGTCCAAAAAGAAAAAAAACCTCTAGTTCCTGACACTACTTGAGAGTTATTTGTATTGACAGATACAACTGTTGGTCTCAAGGGTCAAATCTCTTGAGGGTAGTAGTCTTTGAAGGTGATCTCCATTTATACCCCTGAGGAATGAAACTGCATTTTAGCAAGGTAAGGAAAACCATTAAACTCTTTACCCCTTGTCACAGTTCCATCTTAATGACCCTAGTAAAATGCTGAAAGCTTCTCCAGAAGTATTTTTAGTTTAACACAAGTATTCATATAAAGTAGATCAGGCAGTCACAGGAAAAACAACTTCAGTGTTTCAGATTCCTTTAATCAAAGATGCCATTAACAAAATGTGTTGTTTAAAACACATGAATACACATGTCTCTAGATGATAAATTCTGGTAATACTAATCATTTTTAAATAGTTTTATTCTTAGTTAAACTTGGGGAAACTGGCCTTTCTTAAAACCATTATCTTCTCAATTTTTACTGTTGGCAACTCCTAACTTCCAGTTTTGGAAAATCAGTTGTGTTGCAGCTCATTTTATAGAGGAAAAAAAAATTTTTTTTTTTTGAATAAAGCTTTTTGGCTCCAGGTTTAAGAGACATAGAGACATATTTTCTGTTTGAAAGTTTTGATGTGAGCAGGCTTATCTTTGGGTACTTTTTCCTGGTGTATGAGTCTCTGATACTACTACCTTATAGTACATACACGTGTTGAGAAAATTTCCATTAATACTGGGAATTTCTGCCCTCTTGGAATCACAGCATGCTTTGAAAGAAGACTGAACAATGTGTCAGCAGGCATGACACTATAAAGTGGAGAAGTGGTAGATCTGCTTTTTCCTACTCTTGAGTATAGAGACTGAGAAGTGACCTACCTGTTCTTAAAGATAGACTCCCCATGGTCCAACTGGAATCAAGCATGGAATCAAGTATGGAAAAGAAGACAAAATTTCTCTTTTAGCTCAGTTGTCCCATTCCCATCTAGAGGTTGTTTCTCCTTTGAACAATTCTGGTCCTGGGAGATAATTCTTGTCTAGCCTTCTTCAGAGCCTCAAGGTCATCTGGAAAAACTGGCCTTTAAAAAAATGTCCATTTGTTTAGGGGCTTGCAAAATGCAACTCTCAAATTGAATGTGTCCCATCAGACCCTGGAGGGTGACTCACTTAGATATGAATGTATTTTTCTTCTTGATGAGTAAGCATATATAAATATATGCCTCTAAGGAATTTGAGGAATTTTATACAACCTAGAAAAGCTGAATTCATTTGCTATAGATATAATAGAAGGGTAAAGTTTATATTCATTTATTTATGTCTATCACATTCTGCATAAGGAGAATTTGTATGATGAAAATTGGTGATCAAGTGTATTGTATAATGTGATAAATTATCAAGACAATGACTTTTTTATGCTTGTGGCCTAAGCACTGTATGTTTCACTTTTGTAATGACTGCTGCTGCTGCTGCTGCTAAGTCTCTTCAGTTGTGTCCGACTCTGTGAGACCCATAGACGGCAGCCCACCAGGCTCTGCCATCCCTGGGATTCTCCAGGCAAGAACACTGGAGTGAGTTGCCATTTCCTTCTCCAACGCATGAAAGTGGAAAGTGAAAGTGAAGTCGCTCAGTAAGTGTCCAACTCCTCGTGAACCCATGGACTGCAGCCTACCAGACTCCTCTGTCCATGGATTTTCCAGGCAAGAGTACTGGAGTGGGTTGCCATTGCCTTCTCCGTCTTCCTTAGATCAAGAGCTTTTAAGAATAAGTGCTCACTGACACCTGAATTATTACTAGCTCACCAGGTCTGTGTTCCTTCCAAACACACTAAACTTGAAATTATAAAAACACCCCAGAAATAAAGTCATTGCTGATTTGTTCAAGGTGAGAGTATACAGTCTTAAACTAGACATTGGATTTGAATAGAAAACAATTAGAGACTATACTCACTTGAGGCTCAATGGAACTGCAGATTAAGAAAAAAAAAGAAACTTTATTTCACAGATTGGGAAGGATTATAGAGTTGTTTAGTGGAAATCACAACTCAGAAGAGGTTTCTAGATTTTGATGAGTATAAATCATGTTTTATATTCTGGAAGCAGTGTCTTTAGAGTGCAAACCTTAAGATAGTGTCTTTAGAGTGTAAACCTTAAGATATATCTGAATTCTCAAGCTTACCCTGCTTTTGTAACTTTGAAAAGAAACTAAAGTAAAACTTATCTATGATCATTGTTAAGATAACTTACCTTTGAAAATGTGGAGCTAAATATATAAATTCTAAATTCTGAAGTCTCTGGCCATGGGACTAAATTTTGGGCCATATTTGAGTTTATATGACTCTATGAGGGTATATTTTTCATGATATCATTGACATTGAAGTTGAGAGTCACTCACTATCCTTGCTTTATTTGCCACAAACCTGGAATTGGGGTTTGATGTGCTCTGACTGATATAGTTCCGTCTATCAAATTCCAAAGTTCTCACTGATTTGATTCACAATGATGAGAGAGTATCACCAGACCTAAAATTGTTTATCTTTGCAAAAATACAGTGCTTTTTGGATTACCTTTGTATTACTGCTGAATATCCATAATTTTAATAGCTAAAAGATGCTACTTTGCCAGTGTTATGGATGAAAACTAATGTGGTCTGCAAAATATGAAACTCTGCATGGGCTCACTATTGAAAGAAAAAGTAAACACCTCTGAAGTTTTCCATCTTCAAAAAATGACTTGTAATGGTCATGATTGCACAAGAACCTGAATCTACTTAATGTCACTGAACTGTAAACTTAAAAATTGGTTAAAGTGGTAAATTTCATGTTATGAATATTTTACCACAAGTAAACAAATGATACTTTCTACTTTAATGTACATAGCAAGTAGACCCTGAGACCAATTTTGGGGTCTCTGATGCTTAACTGAGAGAGCAAAAAGAAATGTAACCTTTTGCCATACTCAGGTTGGTATAAGGATAGTTGAGAAATATATCATATGAATGTATAGAAACATGGAGGTATTCTGTAATAATTTAATAGTAATAAGAGAAATTATGAAATAAGGGATATAGGGGACAAAGTTTTAGAAAAGAGAAAGGGCTAAAATATGAGGGAAAAAATGATAAGAAGGTTAATAAGGACTGGAGGACAGTGAATGTAGAACCCAAGGGTGATACCATGGGCATATGCTAAGAAGATCCCCAGGAGAATGAGGAAGTCATCACAGTGGTTTCCAAATGGAGCAGTAACTAAAATTGGAAAATGAAGATAGTTATATGAGCAGAATGGATCAAGTGATAAAATAGTTGGGAGATGATCTACTAATACAAAATTGATAAAATATTTTAATGAAACTGAAAATGCTTTGTCAATTTTCAGGCGTATAAGGGCCTAAAATTATGAAGTTTATCTGCTATCTAGTGAGGTAAGGAGTGCAAACTTTAGGTATATTCTGTAATATCTTGTTTTAACACTTCTATTCCCACTATCCATCCATTTTGCCATCTGGAAGCAATTCATACTCTAAAAGTACTTGTGGTTTTTCTTCTTAAAGTATTATAACAATTTATGTAAAGTGAAAACTACACTGAAACCATAATGTACATCATTAATGGAAATACATATATAAAAGTGAAGAAAAGTCAATTTGACCTTACAGCAGACAACTGCTATTACATATCAATAGTAGGGTAATGAGAGGGAGGGGTAAGGGAGAGGATGACCATTACTATATCTATTACCTACAATTTTAGTACATAGAATCAGATCATATACCATGGGTACACAGTGTGTAACAATGAAAATTAATAATAATATTTATTGAATACCTAATATATACTGAATTTTGTACTATGCATGAGTACATTAGCTGTCTTATTTTACTTAAACTTTATATTTCTCTAAGGAGGTAAGTAATCTATTATCCTATTTTTCAGAAGAGAAAAGTGAGGTTGAGTCACTTCAGGCTTAATTAAATAACTTAAAGCAAGTAATTGCAAAAACAGGATAAGGAGACTCAGGGGTGGGTCTATCCATTTACTGTCCCACCCAGTGAAGCCCTTTCAATCTCCCATGTTGCTCTTTTGTCATATCTTGTACCCTTCAAGATCACCCCGGTACTCATGTCTGCCTCATTTCAGAGGGAGAGTGTCTTTTTTTCTTGTCTGAGAGAAAGGGACCAAGTGAGCACACATGTAATTTGCCTCAGAGCCTGGACCCGTGAAGGGATGGCTCTACTCACTGCCCTTCAGATAAGCACTTCTTGGTTCAACCCAATTGAATCTGACTCCAGGAACCACTGGAAGAGAGAGAGAACTGGACATTAAAGTAGATTTATTTTCATAACAGCCCTGTGAAATGGAGGAACAATTGTCACATCCATTTTATGAGAAAACTAATGTCCTCAAATTTGAAAGAGTTTCTTCAGGTCATAGAGCTGAAGGCCACTCCATCCCCGGCTGTTCTGGTTACACAGTCGCTGCTCTTTCTACCATGCTTCCTCCTTAAAGAGCTAAATGAAGCCTGCTAGAAGTCTTCCCCAAATTGTTTGATAAGATGGCAAATAACTGCACTGGCTTGACTGTGAATGTGGCCAAGCTGGAAAGTAAAGCCTCTCTTGATGTGATCTGCTTGACCTGACCTACCTCAAAGAGGTCAACCCTAACAGTTTGGAAGTCACACCATCAAAGATGGTACTCAGCCTTTTGTAGAACCACACACCCTGAGTGTGACTCCATCTTTCAAATGTGGATCTCAGTTTTCTTGCCAAAGGGCTGCCAAGGACTTAGTTCTGTTAACAACTACCAGCATGCAGACAGTGAGCCCTCTGTGATGACTGTTGCCCTGGTCCCAGTATATAGGGTAGGGTCCTTTCTGTGTGTTCTCAGAAGTTCTTCCTCAGAGCCCTTATGTTAGTTTGTAATTATATATTCACCAACATGATCATTTATGTACTGTCTACTGCTAGCTTGTAAGTTCCATGAAGGTAGGGTTGTGCTTGTTTTATGTATCCTGAACCCCTAAAACAGTGCTGAATAAGCTTTTGTTGAATGAATGAATGCTTTCCCATCATAGAATCAGATTTTCCCCTAATTATCTGTCCATAAAGAAAATACTCAGAGGTTGTATGTGTCTTGGATAAATATGGACCTCATTGTTTTTGAAGCCTGTCTAACTGTTTGTTTGGTGGAGAGCAAAGCTATAGGACAATGCTTATTCTTGCTCTGCCACTCTGAACTCTGGAGGACTTAAGCTTCTCCAAAAGCAGAGAAGAGCTCAGCTTACCTCTTTCTGGTGATATTTGATGGCCACCTTCAGCTTGGCTAGATCATGGTACTTTTGAGGGTCAAGCTCTTCACTGTGGTCATCTCGATGGTTGAGGATGATCTCCAGTTCCCGGGAGCTCCGAGCCTGGTCCAGCAGGTCTTTGGCAAAGAGCTTGCACTGCTGGGAGAGCTCCTCGTACTCAGCCTTGAACTCATTCTCCACCTTGCTAAGCTCCTTGAGCTCCCAGCCCAGGCGGAAGGCAGTTAGGATGGGATCCTCACTTGATAAGGCGATGAGTGAGGGACTTGCCAAGGCTTTATAGATGTTCAGTCGGGAGCGGGAGTGGCGCAGGCTGTCTACCTCTGAACTGGACACACACTCCACACAGTTGCAGCGGATCTGGTGGGGCCGGGGAATAGTGACCCGTTTTTGGACGAGCAGTTTGATGATCTCGTAGTTGTTGGTGTGGGCAGCCAGCATGATGGGAGTAATGTCCGGTGTGAACTCAGAGAACTGAGTGTCCATCATAAGAGTGGGGACCTAGGTACATGAAAATGAAAACAAACAAACAAACATAATAGCGTAAGATTAAGGCTTGGAGCACAGAGCCCATCAAATGTTAATGATTCAGGAACTGGGGTCACCAGTTTTTCGGACAGTTCTTCTTATAATAGCTAGTTGTAAAATCCTTACCTGGTGGCTCAGATGGTAAAGAATCTGCCTGTAATGCAGGAGACCTGGGTTTGATCCCTGGGCTAGAAGATCCCCAGGAGAAGGGAATGGCAACCCACTCCAGTATTCTTGTCTATAGAATTCTACAGACAGATGAGCTTGGCGGGCTACAGTCCATAGCATCACAAAGAGTTGGACACAACTGAGTGACTAACACACACACACATGCCAGGCATACTTTGGATATATTTACTCATTTAATCCCCACAACGACCTTATAAGGTAAATATTCTCCCCAAATGAAGAATTTGAGGCACACAGAGTTTAAAGAAGGTTATTCAGCTTTACATGCAGAGCCAGGATTCAACCTCAGACAATATGGCTCTTAAAATATGCCAGTTCTGTCTTAGGCACAATGAGAGATGTGGGGCTTCCCAGGTGGCACTAGTGGTAAAGAAGCCACCTGCCAGTGCCGGAGATGTAAGAGACGTGGGTTCGATTCCTGGGTTGGGAAGATCCCATGGAGGAGGGAATGGCAACACACTCCAATATTCTTGCCTGGGGAATCTCATGGACAGAGGAGCCTGGTGGGCTACAGTCCATGGAGTCACAAAGAGTCTGACATGACTGATGTGATTTAGCATACACATGCATGCCGGGAGCCATCGTGAGGAACTCTGCCCGTGCAAAGGTCATGAGGAAGGAGGCCCAGCATATGCAAAGGTGGGACCGAGCCTCAGGAGTCCCCCTGGAAATCCTCGAGCACCTACCCCCAAAACCAGAGTCTGCCTACTTTACTGCTTTGTGCTCTCACCTACACCTCTGACTTTATAGGAGGCTGTCCCCCACCACCTCTCTCTGAAAAAGTTAACTTACAGCTCCAGTTGATAAAGTTCCTGGGTGTGACAAGAGTGTTTCAACCTACAAACTCCTTTGGAAGTCCTCTAGCCTGCCTGAACAGGTTCTTCCGGCCACATGTGATTGTTCACAGCCTCCCAGCCGTGAGAGGTATTGAGATGTTCTAAACTGTCTAAATACAGATTTCTTTGAACAGGTAAAAGATTGATTAGAAATAGTATTGGTGAAGGGTTTTTCACTTGTTGGGCCAATGTTTGCTGCTAAATTTCCATATCCCTTACCTACTGTGTCCCTGGCAGTGTATTGATTAATATAATTAGTGTATATAAATGTAAGTAGTAGCTTTAATGTTTGTAACCTTGGACCCTTGAGTTAATTCTTTTTCTTGTTATAGCCCACCACACCTTTGCCCTATAGGAATACAACTTTATCTAATGCTTTCGGAGGGTGGTGCCTGACTTTAGAATAATCACCTTTAGAGAAAAATAAGTTTTCTGAAGAAAGGGTCATAAAATGTTAACAGGCCTCTTGGCCAGAAGATGATGTGAATCACCTAAATTTTGCATATGATAAGTTTGCAGGAAGAAAGCCTGGCTTAATGCTGACTCTACTCCTTCCCCAATTATACTCTATGCACAACTTAAGGTATAAAAACTACTTTAGAAAATAAAGTGCGGGCCTTGTTCACTGAAACTTGGTCTCCCCATGTCGTTCTTTCTCTCACCTTCTGGCTGAATTCCCATCTGGAGCGTGGAGGCTCATCAAGCTTACTAATTATGCCTGGGCTTCTAAGATCTGACCAGGGAGGCCTTAGTGTCTCCTCTCCTTCAGGAGAATGGGAGGACACCTGTGGCCTACGTAGGTGACGTAAATTCCTTGCCTTGGAATTTTATTAGCTTTCCACGTAAACCAAGTTATTCAGCCTCTTTTCTCCACTGAATATTCCTGCTGAGCTATCCTTATTCTGTTACTCTTTATATCTCTGATTAATATTTAATTAAAGCTATTGTATCCAGTTCACCGACACCGTCCCTGCTTTGAATTCCCTGGATCCACCGGGGCTGGACCCCGGCACATGCATGCACAGAGAAGTGAAGGACATTTTTCTTGGAACTTGGTTAGGTAGATCAGACTTACATATATTGGTAAGTAGGAGTATGTGTTCATTCCAAATGAGCAGTAGAGACTGCAGAAATATTTGTTTGAAAGGTTAAAGACAACCAGTGATCTTAAAGATTATGTCACTAAATCAAGCCCTGGGGGCTGAAGAGAAGACATTCCCAAATTGTGACCCTGACTTTGTAACTTGAGTGGACAAAGACCAAGGCCAGACAGTAATCCTCCAGCTTCCTGTAGACCCCAGCAAAATAGAGAGAATCTGTTATTATCAGGGAGAATTACTCTGTAAATGAGGACCTCTAGGCTGGAGGGATGGGATGAAAGTGAAAGCCGCTCAGTCGTGTCTGATTCTTTGCTACCCCATGGACTGTAGCCCTCCAGGCTCCTCTGTCCATGGAATTTTTCAGGCAAGAATACTGGAGTGGGTTGCCATTCCCTTCTCCAGGGCATTTTCCCAACCCAGGGATTGAACCTGGGCCTCCTGCATTGCAGGCAGATTCTTTACCATCTGAAGGATGAGTTACCAATAGCAAAAAGAGATCTGATAAAATTGGTATGTCCATTATGTGAGGCTTTGTGTAAATAGCAGCTATAGGTGAAAGGCATGGGGTTCTTTGGGTATTCATGATCATATACTTCTGGGTGAGTGTACAGATCCAAATCAATGAATTAAAAAAAGAATCTTTCAACTTGAAAATGTGCCTTTTGGGATATGCTACACCCAACAGAAGAGTCTCAGTGTTGTAGAATCTGGATCTAGATCATGAGGAGGACTGGAATAGTCTGAGAACATTTCATGGAGGGGTGGAGGTTCTGAGGATGCAAAGCATGGATAAAATTCCAGGAGATTGTAAAATATTGATCTGAATACATTTTTTTTTTAAAGCAAAGCTCCAAATACTCAGTTTAACTGCGGAGAACAAAAGAATGTGGATAATGGAGATTCTCATAGAATAGACAAATACTATTTTTAATTGCTAGTTTCTTTTGACTCTTAAAAATAATTTTGGAAACCCATGGTTGCTGGCAAACTGACAAAAGGATGAGTTGTAATTTTCATCATCTTTGCCTCCTTCCCACCTTGGATGAGGCTTTCCCAAACAGGGCAATGGCCAGAAACCTGGGAGTGGGAGAAAAATGGTGGAGAAGTTTGCCAGGAATCTGTTTCCTTCATGGGGTGGTTGCATCAGCCTTTGAATAGTAGAGAAGTGGCTGCACATTGGTCATCAATTGCTTGGATGGAGCAGCAAGTAAACATTGTTAAACATTTAGAGGGAGCAGCTACCAACAAGATAGCAGGAAGTGAGCAACTGACTCATAAAGTAAATTGGACACAGGAAAGAATAATCTCAGAAATTAACATAAGCCTGCAGGCTAAAGCAGAAGTAGGTCTGAGTGGGCCTAGTAATGAACGTAAACACAACAACTGGCATAAAGCCTAGAATTGGGCCAGATGACAAGTGAGCCATGTATCATAGACTGCCTGGGAAGAAAGGAGCTCAGACCCAGAATCTGTCCCTCCTTGGTGCACAGGGGCATTTCTTAATCTCTGTCATGATCTCAAGGCTAGAGATGGGGGGTGGAGGGAAGATGACTGGCAGCACAGAATTCCCTGGGTTAGACTGGAGGTACGAGTCTATTCCTTCTCACGATGTTCTTCCTGTTCACTCCCTCTACCCACTTCCTTGCTCTTTCTTTTCTAACTCTTTTCCCTTCTCCTCTATGTCAATGCTGACACACGTGTCCAAGACACAGAATGGTACTTGTGGATAATGCTTAGCCCCATTTGTGTCATGGAGCTGAAAGGTTGCTATGCCTAGAGTATGACATGCTTTCCAGAGCCATCTGAATCCATTGTCGTTGACTGGGTGCTCAACAAGGAGCCTCTGATTATCCATTTGTCTTTCTGGGTACAAAACAACAGAGAGTAAAGTTTTTCAAAAGGAACTGGTCTTCAGTGGCTAACCATGTCCTCCTACCAAGATTGCCTTTTCTCCTCCAGTCAGCCCTATCATTCCCAGATTGCCACACCCACCTCATTCGTTGCTCTCTGTATGTATATCCTTGAGGGATCCCCTGTGTGGATCCCCACTTCTCTGCCAGTCAAGGGCCATTGTAAGCCCTGACTTCTTCCATAGATCTTCCCCTTAACTTGATCCCATCCCTCATTGACCACCCAGATGTTGTGGGCACTAGGTTACATCCAAGATAGCACTCTTCTGAGGTGGGCTTATATTTGTCTATATTTCCTATATGTATTTTTTGGTTCCTCAATAAGGTTGTGAGGTCTCCAAAGGCAGAGCTGTCTTAGTCTGCTCTTGTTTTCCCCATAGCATCTAGAACAGTATTAGACATACAGCAGGCACTCAGCTAAAAGGAAACTCAGTGTCCTATTCTCAAATTAAGAAGCCGACTTTTGTTTACAAGCCTGGCTCCCACAATTGGAATCAATGTGAGCTAGTGTCCTTGGGTCTTTTCTTTCTATGTTCAGCTAAGAAGGAAGACATTTTAAGACTCTAAGGAAGATAAGTAGATAGGCTCTATATGGATGAGTCTATGACTTTCTATATGAATACCCTGAGGTTACAAACACCTAGGACAATCCCTGCTTGTCATTTTTACAATGCTATTACTCTAAGATGGAGCCTCTGATCCAAAGACTACAGATTTCTACTCCTCTTCCCCGCTCTGCATCTTCTCATTCTGCTACTCATCCCTCTCTAGACTGTGCAGGTACCATGGATTATCACCAGGACAACCATGTAAAGAGAGAGTCTATAATTAGGATCAGAGGTTTCTGATAATAATCAGGACTTTGTAATATGGTCTGCAACAAGGGCCAAAGAGATAACAGGTAACAGAATTAAGAGCTAAGTGAGGGTGCAGATGCATTATTTGCGTGAGTGAATGGTAGAAATGGGTGAGCTGTGGAGCATGTGCCCTCTCAAAGGGGGCATCTGCCTCTCCATTCCTTGCTCCCATATGCATGAATGAAGGGCTGGTGTTGTAATTTTTCAAGAGAAGTAGAAATGTGGATCTGGAGGTAGCTTTTCCTACAGTCTTCAATGTTGGCTCAAAAAAGTTAAAGATAGTGTGCAGGCCAAACAAAATACATGTATGAGGCAATTTAGGCCAGAGTGAGCCAGTGTGTGACCTTTAAGCTAGCAGAGAAGTTGTGAGACTAAGGAGGGATGGGAGAGAATGCTAGACATTTAGACCAGGGCCAGATAATAAAAGGCCTCATATGCTATGAGAAGGAACTTAATATGATCTATTGACCATAGGGAGCCATTGAAGAGTTTTAATCAGGAAAGTAGCATGGTTGAACAAGTGTTTTACAAAGATCAGTTTGGCTAAATTGTGGGGAATTGGCAGAGGTATGTGTGCTGATAAATATTTAACAAGTAGCTTTCCACTTTAAAAAATCTTGATTTATAGTGTTTGCCAGTTTTTGTGGTGTAAATACTCCCACTGTGGCCAGTTTCAAGCTACCAATATGACATCCTGGAAGATAGTTGGGAGAGATGCACACAACCAATCCTTACCAGCTGGTATAAGCCAGCTCCAGCAAATCATTGGATAAGTTTCAGAAAGATAAGACTAGTTAAAAGATATCCACAGACCAGGTGAAAAGATGGCAAGATCTTAAACTAGACAGTGATTCCAGAGATAGAAGAGATTTTAAGACATTCATTGGATGTATCAGGTAATACTGCAGGGAGCAGAAATAAAGGATGTCAGGTTCAGCACTGCATGCCTGATTGAATCGTGATGTCACCATTGGAGATAGTGAATACAGGAGGAAAGACAGGTTTAAGGTTTAAGGAAAGTTCAATTTTAGACATGTTGAGTATGAAATACTTATTGGGAGAGTTTCAGGGAATTGTATAACTCTAGCATGAATGTTGAAGGAAAAAGGTCAGGGCTGAAAATGCAGATGTGACAGTTTTCAGCCTATAACAGTAGTTGAAACCAAGAGTGTGGGGTTAACCTCTGCCCACCTTGGCTCATTTACACCTGGACCCATTGGTCTTCCCCAAGTTTCAGCCCTGCCCCAGTTTCCAGAGCAACCAGGCCTAAGAAAGTTTCCAAGTAACCAACCTCGGCCTCCTCCATTCCAATTGCCAATCTTTAAGGCTCTGCACTAGGGTACTTTCCCTTTTTGGATAGTTTCTGATTTCCAACTTCTTCTCTACCTGTTCATAAAACAAGATTTCTCCCTAAATCCCTAGTCTTGAGTTTCTGTTTATATAACTGACCTAATAGCCCAGGTCTACTATATTTTCTGGATTATCTGTGTTGTTTTTGACTTATTTTACAATTCTGCAAATTTTAATGAAAATAATTTCTGCCTGGCAAAATGTAACTGACCTGTACATCTATATGCAAATTTCTTTGCATCTGTTCATAAATTTCTTTCAGCATTCCCAATGGCTTATATCCAGGGTTAGCAAACTTTTCCAGTAAAAAACCAGATAGTAAATACATTGGGGTCTGTGGACCTTACAACTCTGCCACTGTAGTAAGAGAGCAACCAAAGGCAATATGCAAATTAATGGGTGTGGCTGTACTCCATAAAATTAACTCACAAAACAGTTGACAGGCTGGATTTATCTTGCAGGGCATAGTTTGCAGACTTCTGACTTCCTGGTTTCCTCACTAATTAATGAGTTAAATAAAATCTTAGACATGTGTTCACTTGTGTTACCTTTACATTTGTATGAGGATCATGATTTAACTTTTTTTATTTTTAAATTATCCTTTAACAGCCATTTTGTGTTCAGATTGAGGTTAGGTGGAAAATTGAATTTTATTCTTATCAAGTTTTGCCTTCGCTTTGAACTCCAAAATTATACTGAATGATCTTAAGCTTCCCATTAAAAATCATGTTTTTTTTTTTTTTTTTTTTTAACAAAGTGAAGAAGGGCAGGGGTGGGGGGAGAAAGAAGAAGGAAATTAACACACCAATAAATTAGATTTGGTTCATATTATCTACAACTGTATTTCTAATGAAACCTGGTACATGAACTGACTGGATTGAATTTTTAAAATTTGTAATGATGTGGGCTTAGGGCATGGCCACTAAAGCAGTTACATTGCCTGCATCTCCCTGGGGCTTTACCTTCAGGCCCTAATGAGTTTGCTCCTGGATTTGCCCTAGGTCGTCCGGTTGAGAAGCTGGTGTTACAGTCTAGGACCCTTCTGGATTAATGAGCATGAGACAGAGTCACTTGGCTCAGAGCTCATCACACAAAACACTTGCAGTACAGTGCACACTGAGAAAAAGCCAGCTTCTTTATATTTCCAGCTAAATTCCATTGCCAGAGGACACAACAGAGGAACAGCTGATGCTCTACTTTACCCACTCCCAGGACTGGCTAGGACTTTTGCAAGGTTATTGTTCTCAAGGGATCCAAATGATACATTCATTTCCATTAACCTCATCACTGGACACAATCTGCTAATTGGAATTTCTGATTCCTATTGTTACCAGCTTTAAGCACAAGCCCTTGCTGGAGTTTATCATAGGCTTCTGAAATTAAACCCCCCATTTGTAATTAATGGGCAGACCCTTATCAGGAGCCACCTCATTCATACCCACAATGCTGTCTGGTCATAGGCTGAACCTCTCAAATTGGCACTTCCTCATACTGCTGGCCTGATAGCATCATGTTGGAAATGAATCTCCCATCTGTGCCAGGATTTAGTGAAACTGCAATACCTCTCTTCCACCTGCTAGGTCTCCTTCTCCTCACCCTAATATGCCAGTTAAAAATCAATGTTCAGTCTTTTTCAGTCCAAGAGACTGTTGAAAATGAATTTCATTTCCCTGTAGAACTCAGAAATGAAGAACACTAGCATCTAATCACGTCACATTACCAGCTGCCCACTCTGCTGTACCTACAAGGTCAGTTAGCTAAGTAATGGTGATGCATGGGCTACTTTGGAGCAGCCATTGGCATCAGATGGGAAACAATTTGTTTCCCAGACTGTGCTAAAAACAGAACCATTATAATCGGAATTTGCTGGATCATCTCAGCTGATTTCAAGGCCAAAGTGTATATAGATTGGAAGGCTAAAATGGACAAAACTTATTTGGGTACAATATCACAGAATGCAACTGATGTTTTTTAGAAAGTCAATATTTATATGTAAAAAATAAATAATGTATATAACAATGGCCAGCATTAGCCTGGTTATTCTAAATGGCTAAATTTAGATAAATTCTTTTTTTTTTTAATTTAGATAAATTCTAATGGCTATTGGTTATTCAGTACTTCCATATGCTAGGCACCATGCTGTAGTATCTCATTTAGTCCTCACCATGGCTCTATGCTGTGGGGTTCCCAGGTGGCACTAGTGGTAAAGAACCCGCCTGCCAATGCAAGAGACATGAGGCAGGTTCCATCCCTGGGTCAGGAAGATTCCATGGAGGAGGGCATGGCAACCTTCTCCAGTATTCTTGCCTGGAAAATCCTATGGACAGAAGAGCCTGGTTGGTTGCAATCCAAAGGGTTGCACAGAGTTGGACTGGACTGAGCAACAACATGCATGCATGACTCTATGCTATACGTGTAATAATTATCCTCATTTTACACCTGAGGAAACTCAGCCTTGGATAAGCTAAGTACCTTGTCCAAGGTCACATATCTAGGAAGAAGGGTGACCAGAACTTGAACACAGGCAGTTTGGCTCCAAAGCCTGTATTGTTAACTATTATACTACTTGACCTCCAACCAGCAAAACACCAACTATTTATTACATCAATAAAGAAATCTACAATCCCAACACTGCATATTCAGACACATAAAATTGCAGGTTTCATTGGATATTGATTAAATTCGTCAACTAATGTTCTACCTTGTGTATGTGCTAGGTCACTTCAGTTGTGTCCAACTCTTTGTGACCCTATGGACTGTAGCCTGCCAGGCTCCTCTGTCCATGGGATTCTCCAGGCAAGAATACTGGAGTGAGTTTCCATGCCCTCCTCCAGGGGATCTTCCTGACCCAGGGATTGGACTCAAGTCTCTTATGTCTCCTGCATTGGCAGGCAGGTTCTTTACCACTAGCACCACCTGGGAAGCCCAGTGTTCTACCTTAAACCCAGGTAAACATCATATAGTACTGCTCAAGGTTTGTTGTTGTTCAGTCGCTAAGTTGTGTCCTACTCTTTTGACCCCATGAACTACAGCACGCCAGAGTTCCCTGTCCTTCACTATCTCCTGGAGTTTGCTCAAACTAATGTCCATTGAGTAGGTGATGTTATCTAACCATCTTATCCTCTGTCACCCTCTTCTCCTCAAGCCCTCAGTCTTCCTGAGAATCAGGATCTTTTCCAGTAAGTCAGCTCTTTGCATCAGGTGGCCAAAGTATTGGAGCTTCAGCTTCAGCATTTATACAGTTAAGATATGTAAAAAATTGTGAAAAAGATGTAATGGTTTGAAAATCAAAGTAAACCAGAGGATATGGAATATTATTTTTTAAATTTGGGTTTAGTTGCTTTACAATGTTGTGTTAGTTTCTGCTCTACAGCAAAGTGAATCAGTTATACTTATACATGAGGATATGGGTTGTTATGGGGGTGGAAAAATGTCAGAATTAAAGTTCTGGCCCTTGTGTCTATAGGGCTACACAGAGGAATGGAGCCCCAATGTGCCAGTTTGAGTGTAGTTAGCTTTGCAGGTAGCCCCCTGGTGGAACTTGAAATAGAAAACATTTTAAGAAAGCTATTGTTCTTGATTCTTTTTTTTTGTATAGGTCATCATGTAATTTTTAAGTTAAATTTCTCTTGTAGATGGCTTTACTGGAAAGAGGATGCTGCAAGCTGGTTTGCAGTTTTCCATGTCATTGTTCATCACATGACTAGGGGGAGTTCAATAAAGATTTATGGAAAGGGCTAAGAACCCACATGCAGAAACCTTGTGATCCAACCAGGGCACAGGACCATGTGCGGGCTAGGGTGACCAGACTGACATCAAATCTATTGTGGGATTCAATAAAAATGAAGTCTTATTATTGTATATTTTTTCTAGTGGGTAACAATCTTGCTAGGAGCACATTTTCCAGCAACACAAAATCAGAAGGAACAAAAAGAGGATCTTTCATGTAAAAAGAGGAATTGAGAAACTCTGTTTTAAGTAGCTCATAGCCATAGTCCATTGAAAGTTCATATTTTTCAATTGAAAACTATGTTCATTGCCATAAATTGAAAATTGATAGGTATTACCATGAGTCTCAGTTTAGGTCTAGAAGAGCTTGAGTGACAAAAATTAAGCTCAGTTGGTTCTCAGAGTGTTAAAGGAAAGTTAGAAAAGGGTAATTATCACCATTATTCTCAAAAGCTGAGTGACATAAGCCTGAATAAAGAAAATGACGTAACGTCAGCTAGTAGTAAGTGAGAGACCTTTTAAAAAGGTATAAAGAAAACCAGACCAGAAATCTAGAACCAGAATTAAACAATGTCAAGTATTCCCTTTGCTGATCATCATTTTCATGTCATGCTCCATACACATGCCAAATGTTGTTTTGCTTTAAAGTTGCTCAGCTCATATGCAAGTGTCAGACTGAAGGGTTATATGACTGTAGGATGAGGCTTGAGGGTGGAGATTGGGTCATATTCATAAAGCAGTTATTGAGCCTCACCTTCCTGCTTCTCTCAGTTATCCATACCCTTGGCAAGCCAAGTGGCTGGCACCAGCCTCCAGAAGTAGACTACTACTACTCAACAGCTATTTAAACTGTGAGCATAGTCCCTGAGGAGGGAGGAAGTTAATTTTTCTTTACATGAGTATCCTTGATCTTTTCAGCAAAGGAAACTGTATAATGTCATCAACTATCTTCCATTTTCCAAATTTCCAGATAGGGCTAAATCATCTAACAGTTCAGTTCAGTTCAGTTCAGTCACTCAGTCGTGTCTGACTCTTTGTGACCCCATGGACTGTAGCATGCCAGGCCTCTCTGTCCATCACCAACTCCTGGAACTTGCTCAAATTCATGTCCATTGAGTTGGTGATGCCATCCAACCATCTCATCCTCTGTTGATCCCTTCTCCTCCAGGCCTGAATTTTGCATGTCTGGTCCTGCTGATTGCTGCTACATAGGGGCACTTGGCGAATAGTCAGACAAAGGGCAGTGAAAAGTAGGGGATCATTATGTAGGCTCTTTAGAGTTTTCCCAAGCTCAGAGTTAGGAGAAGGAAAATTGTTTTATGATCTGAATTTTCCAGTTTGGCTTTCTGGAACGACCAAATTGGATTTTCAACTTTTCTCCTGAAGACAACACATGAGAAAATGTACCTAAATTGCAGCACGGAGAAATTTTAGGGGCCCTGAAATATAAAATATAAGCTCTAGCCCAGTGACTGGCTCTGGCCTGTGGGCCTCATAGCCCATATTTCTGTCTCTGAGGCTCAGGAAGTGTGGCTGGGGGAGAACATGAGTTTCTTCTATGCTATCGACTTCAAAGAAGCATGGTCCTAATATTTCTGGCTCTTCTAAATAGTCTTTATGATTTTGGAAGCTGTATACACACCTAAATTTAAATCCTTTTAAGAATGCCTTTAGTTTTTACACTGTACCATCTTTTGGGGGTAATGAGGTCAGCTACTTTATTACAGTCTGTGGAAATCATAACCTATCATTCATCTTAAAACTTGGGCAGTTTCAAAGACTCTTCTTGCAGATATCCTAGCCATTGGTGAACTAGAGCTAGTTCTCCTTCTATGGAGCCTGCATCATCTTAGAGATTTCTCTTCTTTGCATTTTTTTTCCAGATTGAAAAGTTGTTGTCTTAAAAAATCCGATCCCAAATTTGGAAAGGAACTGTTTCCTTCCAGATGATTTAAAGGGAGTAAACTGGGGGTAGTGTAAAAATTGTACTGAATTATTCAGGGAGGTTAGAGACCCTCTGCATTTGAAGGCTTGTAAGGGGGTGGCAGAGGATGAGGTGGTTGGATGGCATCACCAACTCAATGAACATGAGTTTGAGCAAACTCTAGGAGATAGTGAAGGACAGGGAAGCCTGGCATGCTGTAGTCCATGGGGTCACAAAGAGTCGGACATGACTGAGTGACTGAACAACAAAGAGCAGGACAGATGCTTCCTTGTCTAAGATTGTTTAAGAATCCTTCCAGGGCAGAGTTTCTCAACTTTTGGGGCCAGATAATTCTTTACTGTGGGGTGCTAACCTGTGCACTGTATCATGTTTAGCAGCACCTATAGGCTCTCCCTTTCCACAGTTTTCACAACCAAAAATATCTCCAGACATTGCCAAATGTCCCCTGGGGGTATGAGGCTTGTTTGGCAGTGGGTAGACTGGAGCAAGGAGAGACAGAAGTAGCTAGAGTTAGTCGTGCCTGTCTTAGGCTTGTCTTCTACCTGAGAATTGTGACACAATCCCATCAGTACACTGACCCACTAGGACAATGATTCTCAACCTCGGGAAGGGAAGGAGTAGGAATGCCCTTCCTTTCCCCAGGAGAACGTACTGATATTGAATTTTTGGTGAAGTATTAATTTTGAGCAGGTCTAGAATTCTGTATTATGAGAACTAATAACCATATTTGATTATTTCATTTGTATTTATTTATTAAAACTATTCATTTGTTCATTTGGCTTTGCCAAGTCTTGGTTGCAGCATGCAGGATCTTTTCATTGCTGCATGTGAACTCTTAATTGTGGCATGTGGGATCTAGTTCCCTGCCTAGGGATCAAACCCAGGGCCCCTGCATTGGGAGCATAGAATCAGCCACTAGATCACCAGGAAATTCACCATTTGGTTATTTGTTTTAAACATTTATTTTATTTTTAAAATTTATTTTATGATTAAAGTTAAATGATATTTAAAAATTCAATTCCTTAGTCACTCTGTGTGTCTACATTTCAACTACTCCCTAGCCATATGATGGCTACCTTATTGGATGGTATAGATAGAAAACATTTCCATCATGGCAGAAAGTACTGTTGGATAGTGCTGCTCTAGGAGGTTGATAATCACTGTACAAGAGAGCCCCACTGAAGTCTCTAGAGATGCTTTAGCAGTGGGTAATAGTTAACATTTGCCAAATAATTTAAAACGTGCTAGGAACTTTGCCAAGCATTTGACATGTATTATCTCTTGTTTTCTTTCCATCTCTTCTTAATCTCTTACGCGTCTGCTAGGTTTCTACCATTTTTATACTTCATTGTGCCCATCTTTGGGCAGAATGTTCCCTTGATGTTTCCAATTTTCCCAAAGAGATCTCTAGTCTTCCCCCTTTTGTTGTCTTCTTCTATTATTAAACAGTGTTCATTGAAGAAGGCCTTCTTGTCTCTTCCAGATATTCTCTGAACCTCTGCATTTAATTGGATGTATTTTCCCTCTCTCCCTTGCTTTTCAATTCTCTTCATTCTTCTTCTATTTGTAAAGCCTCCTCAGATAACCACTTTGACTTCTTGCTTTTCTTTTTCTTTGGGATGGTTTTATTTACTGCCTCCTGTAAAGTATTACAGACCTCTGTCCATAGTTTTTCAAGAACACTGTTATCTAGATCTAGTCCCTTGAATCTATTTGTTACCTCTGCTGCAAGTTCATACAGGATTTGATTTGTCATATCTGTCTGGCCTAGTGTTTTTCTTGGTTTTCTTTACTTTAAGCCTGATTTTTGCTATGAGAAGCTGATGATCTGAGCCACAGGCAGCTGCAGATATTGTTTTTGCTGACTGTATACAGCTTCTCCATCTTTGGCTACAAAGAATGTAATCAATTTGATTTTGGCAAGAGTTAGAACCCTGTACGGAATAACTCATTGGTTCAAGATTGAGAAAGGAATATGACAGAGCTGTCTGCTGTCACCTTGTTTGCTTAACCTATATGCTGAGTCCATGAGAAATGCTGGGCTGGATGAGTTACAAGCTGGAATCAAGATATGTCTCAAGATGGCAGAGTAGAAGGATGTGTGCTCAACTTCTCCTGCGAGAACTCCAAAATTGCAACTTGCCTCTGACAAGAGAATGTTTGATCTCACCAAAAAAAGATACCCCACGTCCAAGGGCAAAGGAGAAGCCCCAGCAAGACAGTAGGAAGGGTGAAACTGGATTAGAATCAAACCCCATACTTGCCAGAGAAGCTCGGAGGGCTCAAACAAAATCTTGTGTGCACCAGGACCCAGATACCCGACAAAGACTGAGCCAGACCTGCCTTTGAGTGTTTGAGTGTTTCCTTCAGAGCTATGAGTCAGCAGTGGCCTGCTGAAGGGGTAGGGGCTCTGGGTGCTGCAGACTTGGGTGTGGCATAAGGGCTCTTGGAAGAGGTCACCATCAATCCCACCATAGAGCCGCCAAGCAGACAACCCATAAACTGCAGAACAATTATACCAAATAAATTCTTGCACTGTTAAGAAAGTTCTAGGACCCACAACAGATTTCCCAACCTGGGGATCTGGAAAAGGGACTGAGAACGTCCAGAGAATTTGACTTTGGAGCCCAGTGGGATTTCATTACAGAACTTACACAGGACTGGGGAAGCAGACTCTTGGAGGGAACAAACAAAATCTTGTGCACACCAGGACCTAGGAGAAAGGAACAGAAATCCCACAGGAGACTGACTCAGACTTGCCTGTGAGTTTCTAGGAGTCTCTGGATGAGGTGTGGGTAGGCAGTGGTCTGCTGCAGGGTTGGGGGCACTGAGTGCAACAGTGCATGCTTGGGACCTTTTGAAGGAGGTCGCCATTATCTTCATTACCTCCACCATAGTTTGGTCTCAGGTAAAACAACAGGAAGGGAACACAGCCCCACCCATCAACAAAAAGTTGGATTAAAGATTTACTGATCATGTCCCTTCCCATCAGAACAAGACCAGGTTCCCCCACAGTCAGTCTTTCCCATCAGGAAGCTTCCATAAGCCTCTTATCCTTATCCATCAGAGGGTGGACAGAATGAAAGCCACAATCAGAAAACTAATAAAACTGACCACATGGACCACAGCTTTGTCTAATTCAATGAAACTATGAGCCATGCCATGTAGGGCCACGCACAACGGTTGGCTCATGGTGGAGAGTTCTGACAAAACGTGGTCCAATGGAGAAGGGAATGACAAACCACTTCAGTATTCTTGCCTTGAGAACCCCATGAGTAGTATGAAAAGGCAAAAAGATAGGACACTGAAAGATGAACTCCTCAGGTCAGTAGGTGCCCAATATGCTACTGGAAAAGAGTGGAGAAATAACTCCAAAAAGAATGAAGGGATGGAGCCAAAGCAAAAACAATACCCAGCTGTGGATGTGACTGGTGATAGAAGCAAGGTCCGATACTGTAAAGAGCATTATTGCATAGGAACCTGGGATGTTAGGTCCATGAATCAAGGGAAACTGGAAGTGGTCAAACAGGAGATGGCAAGAGTGAACGTCGACATTCTAGGCATCAGCAAACTAAAATGGACTGAAATGGGTGAATTTAACTCAGATGACCATTATATCTACTACTGTGGGCAGGAATCCCTTAGAAGAAATGGAGTAGCCATCATGGTCAACAAGAGTCTGAAATGCAGTACTTGGATGCAGTCTCAAAAACTACAGAATGATCTCTGTTCGTTTCCAAGGAAAACCATTCAATATCACAGTAATCCAAGTCTATGCCCCAACCACTAATGCTGAAGAAGCTGAAGTTGAATGGTTCTATGAAAACCTACAAGACCTTCTAGAACTAACACCAAAAAAGACGTCCTTTTCATCATAGGGGACTGGAATGCAAAAGGAGGAAGTCAAGAGATACCTGGAATAACAGGCAACTTTGGCCTTGGAGTACAAAATGAAGCAGGGCAAAGGCTAACAGAGTTTTGCCAAGAGAACACACTGGTCATAGCAAACACCCTCTTCTAACAACAAAAGAGAAGACTCTACACTTGGACATCACCAGATGGTCAACACCAACATCAAATTGATTATATTTCTTGCAGCCAAAGATGGAGAATCTCTATACAGTCAGAAAAATAAGACCCAGAGCAGACTGGCTCAAATCATGAACTCCTTATTGCCAAATTCAGACTTAAATTGAAGAAAGTAGGGAAAACCACTAGACCATTCAGGTATGGCCTAAATCAAATCCCTTACAATTATACAGTAGAAGTGACAGATTCAAGGGATTAGATCTGATACTGTGCCTGAAGAACTATGGATGGAGGTTCGTGACATTGTACAGGAGGCAGTGATGAAGACAACACCCAAGAAAAAGAAATTAAAAAAGGCAAAAGGGTTGTCTGAGGAGGCCTTACAAATAGTTGAGAAAAGAAGAGAAGCTAAAGGTTAAGGAGAAAAGGAAAGATATACCCATTTGAATACAGAGTTCCAAAGAATAGCAAGGAGAGATAAGAAAGGCTTCCCCAGTGATCAATGCAAAGAAATAGAGGAAAAGAATAGAATGAAAAAGACTAGAGATCACTTCAAGAAAATTAGAGATACCAAGGGAACATTTCATGCAAAGATGGGCACAATAAAGGACAGAAATGTTATGGACCTAACAGAAGCAGAAGAGATTAAGAAGCAGTGGCAAGAATACTCAGAAGAACTATACAAAAAAGATCTTCATGACCCAGATAATCACGATGATGTGATCACTCATCTAGAGCCAGACATCCTGGAGTGCGAAGTCAAGTGGGCCT
The DNA here is from genome assembly GCF_003369695.1 of Bos indicus x Bos taurus. Classification (NCBI taxonomy): domain Eukaryota; kingdom Metazoa; phylum Chordata; class Mammalia; order Artiodactyla; family Bovidae; genus Bos; species Bos indicus x Bos taurus. The sequence continues at coordinate 84,284,765 of NC_040105.1, read as the reverse complement.
TAGGAAGTATTACTATGAACACAGCTAATGGAGGTGATGGGATTCCAGCTGAGCTATTTCAAATCACAAAAGATGATGCTGTGAAAGTGCTGTACTCAGTATGCCAGCAAATTTGGAAAACTCAAGCAGTGGCCACAGGACTGGAAAATGTCAGTTTTCATTCCAATCCCAAAGAAGAGCAATGCCAAAGAATGTTCAATCTATGGCACAATTGGACTCATTTCGTATGCTAGCAAAGTAATGCTCAAAATTCTCCAACTGAGGCTTCAACAGTACATGAACCAAGAACTTCCAGATGTTCAAGCTGGTTTTAGAAAAGGCCAAGGAACCAGAGATCAAATTGCCAACATCTGTTGGATCATAGAAAAATCAAGATAATTCCAGAAAATCATCTACTTCTGCTTTATTGATTATACCAAAGACTTTGACTGTGTAGATCACAACAAACTGGAAAATTCTTAAAGAGATGGAAATACCAGACTGCCTAACCTGCCTCCTGAGAAATCTGTACGCAGGTCAAAAAGCAACATTTTGAACTGGACATGGACTGGTTCTAAATTGGGAAAAGAGTACATCTGCCTGTATATTATCACCCTGCTTATTTAACTTACATGCAGAGTACATCATGTGAAATGCTGTGCTGGATGAATTACAAGCTGGAATCAAGATTGCCAGGAGAAATATCAATAACCTCAGATATGCAGATGACACCACCCTTATGGTAGAAAGTGAAGGGGAACTGAAGAGCGTCTTGATGAAAGTGAAAGAGGAGAATGAAAAAGTTGGATTAAAATTCAACATTCAAAAAACTAAGATCATGGCATCCAGTCCTGTCACTTCATGGCAAATAGATGGAGAAACAATGGAAACAGTGAGAGACTTTATTTTGGGGGGGCTCCGAGATCACTGCAGATGGTGACTGTAGCCATGAAATTAAAAGATGCTTGCTCCTTGGAAGAAAAGCTGTGACAAACCTAGACAGCGTATTAAAAAGCAGAGACGTTACTTTGCCAACAAAGGTATGTGTAGTCAAAGCTATAGATTTTCCAGTAGTCATGTATGGATGTGAGAATTGGACTGTAAAGAAAGCTGAGTGCCAAAGAACTGACACTTTTGAACTGTGGTTTTGGAGAAGAGTCCTTGGACTGCAAGGAGATTAAACCAGTCAGTCCTAAAGGAAATCAGTCCTGAATATTCATTGGAAGGACTGATGCTGAAGCTGAAACTCCAATACTTTGGCCACCTGATGTGAAGAACTGACTCATTTGAAAAGACCCTGATGCTTGGAAAGATTGAAGGCAGGAGGAGAAGGGGACGACAGAGGATGAGATAGTGGATTGTATCACCAACACAATGGACATGAGTTTGAGTAGGCTTCAGGAGTTGGTGATGAACAAGGAATCCTGGTGTTCTGCGGTCCATGGGGTTGCAAAGAGTCGGACACGACTGAGCAACTGAACTGAACTGAACTGAAGTGAATCAAGATAGGCAGGAGAAACATCAACAACATCAGATATATGGATGATACCACTCTAATGGCAGAAAGTAAAGAGGAACTAAAGAGCCTCTTGATGAGGGTGAAGGAGGAGAGTGAAACAATTGCTTTAAGACTAAATATTAAAAAAAAAAAACTAAGATCATGGCATCTGGCCCCATTACTGCATGGCAAATAGAAGGGGAAAGAGTGGAAGTAGTGACGGATTTCCTCTTCTTGGGCTCCAAATTCACTGCAGATGGTGACTGCAGCTATGAAATCAGAAGATGATTGCTTCTTGGCAGGAAAGTGATAATAAACCTAGACAGTGTGTTGAAAAGCAGAGACATTACCAACAAAGGCCCATATAGTCAATGCTATGGTCTTCCTAGTGGTCAAGTATGGTTGTGAGAGCTGGACTGTAAAGAAGGCAGAACGCTAAAGAATTGATGCCTCTGAACTGTGGTGCTGGAGAAGACTCCTCAAAGTCCGTTGGATAGCAAGATCAAACCAGTCAATCTTAAGGGAGATCAACCCTGAATATTCACTGGAATGATTGGCACTGAAGCTAAAGTTCCAATATGGTCATCAAGTTGGTCAACATAGGTAGGAGAAACATCAAGTTGGTCATCTGATGCACATAGATGACTGATTAGAAAAGTCCCTGATGCTGGAAAAGGTTGAGGGTAGAAAGAGAAGTGGGCACCAGAGGATGAGATGACTGGATGGCATCACCAATGCAATGAACATGAACTTGGGCAAACTTTGGGAGATGGTGAGGGACAGGGAGGCCTGGTGTGCTGCAGTCCATGGGGTTGCAAAGAGTCCAGTGACTGAATAACAATAAGAATCTCATGTATGAGGTAGGAAATGCCACTGTTTGTATTTTATAGATAAGAAAACTGAGGCTCAGAAAGGTAAAGTAACTTGTCTAAGGCTACGCCACTACCAAATGGAGGAGCCAGGACTTTTATCCAAGCACTTTGGATCCAGATCTTGGGTTTATTAACAAGCATGTGGTATGGACTCAAGTGGTCAGGTGTAATTATGGCTTTCTGGCATCAGAATCAGCTAAGATATGCTGCTAGTGGATAAGAGAGAAGTTTCTTAATATGTGGGTAGAACACAGTATCTGGAGAAGATGGATGTACAGAGGTCTAGAAAGCAGGTGGTTGGTAGAGGTCTAGCAAACTGAATAGGGATGCTGGGCAGGATATAAGACAGGGACTCAAGTTGCTGGAATTAGTCTAGGCTATCTCAACCTTGGCACTCTTGATATTTTGGCCCAGCTGATTTTTTGTTGTTATTGTTGTTGTTGTGGGGGACTATCCTGTTCATTGTAGGGTGTTTAACATTATTTCTGATCTCTACCTGCTTAATACAGATAGCACTCCCTTCCAGAGGTGTGACAACCAAAAACATCTCTAGACATTTCCAAATGATTCCCCTGGGGTGCAAAATTTAGAACCATTACACTAGAATGTAAAGCAGAGGCTTGGATACAAGGCAGCAAGGCAGGGGTTTAGGCATAACTACCAAAATGCAAGACTCAGAGGGGACCAGCAGCTTGGCTGACTGGATACTGAAGTGCTGAGCTGCTGGCCTCCAGTTCTGAGAGTCCCTGTGACTAGGAACAGGATTAGTCCCAGAGCCAGTACTAGAAGAGTCACCCCATGAGAATGAAGGGTCTTCATCTGGGGGTGGCTGTACTGAATGGCTACAGTGGCAGGAAACTGGGCAGGTCATCATGGAGATGACCTTTTCATGGTATGGTGCTATTATTAGGTTATTTTCAATCCCACTAAAAAGGAGTCAAGGCACATGCACCTCATGGAAGCAAGACAGTTCCCTTGGTTATCATCAGAATGCAAACTCTATGAGTTATGGATGTTTTGGGCAAATATGAGACATCTACCATGACCAATCATGGCAGGGAACATATTTTATTGGTTGACACTGCTAGAGGCACCTTGCAGGGACTTTGTGTTTAAGTTCTTTCTTCTTGAACTCTCTACTTGGAATTTCTGAGTGGTTTCTCTAAGAGACACCCATGCAACAAGGAGCCTCTTGCTCTGCAAAAGGGCTTGACTAGAGTTGGGAAGCCTTTGAGAAAAAGAAACTTGAGACCAGACAGTGCCAAGAAGCTTAAGATCAACTAGCACAGACATCTCACTAAGAAGTCTTTCTTCTTTAGCAGAAAAACAGGCACCTTAATAGCACACTTCATAACGAGCAGTTGATTTTTCAGTATTCAATGGCCAGGAATAAGTTCCCGGGTCATTATAATAAATGGGGCATCTTTTAAAAAAATACATAACTTTCAATTGACAGGAAAAGTAGCTTAGATCATTTTGTGATTGAACCTATATCTAGCATGTGAACATCATCAATTGCAAGGAAGTGTTTTCCAAATACAGTCTTTGATGAGCAAAGACTAATGCCCATACAACGTAGTGCGTTTACTTGTATAGTTTCCCTCTATTACATTTTGAGAGGAAAAAACTTAAGAAAAATGCCACCCCCACCATAATTTCTCCCTCTTTCAGACATTTCTTTGAATTGTTTTGCTTTGAACTGGGATCTGCATTGTCAATTGTGTATTCTCAAGTGGAATGCCTTTTGTTCTTATCAGAACAGACCAAGTGTTAAAAAGAAGGAGCAGGAGCCTGGTTGCCTCCAGCTGGAAATGGGAGAAGGGAGAGCTACTTTGAGTTCCTTTTTTAAAAGATTTTTTTGATGTGGATGATTTTTAAAGTCTTTATTGAATTCGTTATAATATTGCTTGTTTTAGGTTTTGGTGTTTTAGCCACTTGGCATGTAGAATATTAGTTCTCTGACCAGGGACTGAACCTGCAAGCCCTGCATTGGAAAGGGGAGTCTTAACCACTGGATTGCCAGGGAAGTCCCTACTTTGGGTTTCTAACCCTACTGCTACTGCCTCTTGCCTCTCTTTCTCCCAAGTATGCGCACAGGCTGAGTGTGGGCTGTTATCTTCCCTCGAGAAGAGTGAGATGTATGCTGCTCACTACTGAATTAGGAAAACATCAGCTGTCTTGTCCTTATTTTCCTGAAGTCAAACATGCCCCAGATATGAAACTTGGAAAGTCAAAGATATTTTCCACGGAAGGATGACCTTTCAAACATTTGCCAAACATTTCCCACTCTTTGAAAGACACACATAACCGAATTACCTTAGTGCTTCAATGAAGTCTTTTACTCTGTAGCACTTTTTCAGGAATGCAGGCCAGGGCTAATGGAAAGGAAGCCTTAGAAAGGACAGTGTTCCAAACTAAATTTGCTACTGCTAAATGTTCTCTTTCATATTCAGTCAACAGGGAATGAGAATCTTAGAGTGATGAAAAGTTGCAAGAGTGGTAGTGTTCAAGGTTCACAGATGCTTGCTGATTCTACCCCCAATTTCCAGTTGGGAGGAAACAGGACCCAGCTCTTGGAGGGCTCCATAGACCTAGAGGATTGTTTGTCTACTGTCAGAAAAGAGCAGCAAAGGTGATCAGGTATGCAAGGAGGAGGCTTAGCTTCCAGCAAACTCTCCTTTATCTGTGGTCTCATAACACCATTTGTTCGTAAACTCGAGACTCCCTGGAGGCCCCAGACACATATTTGAGAATTTGGGGCAACTGACACTTGCACAGAATTGTGTTGGGACTTCTTTCAGACCTTGCCATGGTTCTGTTCCATCAAATTAACATAGGGATGTTTAACTCTTTTGGAGCCTAGCGGTTACTATGCCTTGGATTGGTTGCAGTAACAAAAGAATGACTAGATTGCCACTGTGTTGCCTTTAATCCTGAGGATTCTATGATTAAGTGGACCACAGCCAAACAGATATCCACCAGAACTCCAGAGGGTTTTTTTTTTTTTTTCCTAGAAATGCATCATTGGGATCACTCCCTGTGGAGTTATCAGTGAACTCCGCTGTGGTTTTTATATATACTGGGGCTTTGTATTCTTGCCTCTCTGCTAAACCATTTAGGGTCAGACACCATACCTATTTAATGTGGTTTTGTAATGTAGATTTTTAATAATTTAAAAATACTTTTCGTTTCTTTAGAGCATCCCTGTGAGATTATTTAGCATTATCCTTTTGCTTTTCAATGGTAAGAGGTTAAACTATGAAGAAGTTGAGTAATTTGCCTAAGGCCACATAACAGTTGGGGCTTCCCTGGTGGCTCAGATGGCAAAGAATCTGCCTGTAATGCAAAAGACCTGGGTTTGATCCCTGGGTCAGGAAGATCCCCTGGAGAAGGGAGTGGCAAACCACTCCTCTATTCTGGCTGGAGAATTCCATGGACAGAGGAGCCTGGCAGACTACAATCCACAGGGTCGCAGAGTCAGATATGACTGAGCAATTAACACTATAACACACTACATCACAGTTGAGGGATGAAGTCAACATGAGAACTCTGCTCTCAGACTTTTCTCATCATATCATGCCCTACACCTGATATACACATTGCAAAATCACAGGATTGGAAGAGCCCTTGAGATGATAGTCCAGCTTATAATAGATGTTAAGCCTCCTTTGCAACATTCCTGCCCAATGGCTACTCTACCTCTGCTCAGACATGCCATGTGGTAATAGGCCATTTTATTTCTCTCCACTGCTGAGATGTGGTTTTGAAACTGGGTGGCCACATTTCCTTCTTTCCCATCGAATGTTCCTCAACACCTTTGAGCTGCTCTCTCTAGTATGGAATTCTTTATTAAGAATGCTTTCCTAGGTAGTGGCGTGGCTCACAGCAAGCTGTAAAGATGTACTCCTTCCTATTTATGACTCCATCTTTGTGGCAGCAGTAGTGGTGGCTGCAGAGGTTTCAGTAACCAATATACAGTTCTCTGTCCATGTCCAGGAGCTACATGCTCTAGAGTGGACTGGCCAGGAGACAGTTACTCAGATCAAAGCTTGTGGAGGCTCACTGGAGGGCAACACCTTGGAAAATCAAGCAGTGCTCCCGGCAGGCATGCCTATGGAGGAGACTCTTGGCCAGCGTGGGGTGGAGACCTTGACCACTCTGGAAGTAGCTGGCCACATGCTTGGAGGTAAAGCCCATTGTACTGTATATTCCTATTTGCTGGGAGTACAGACTCTCAAAGCGGCCAGAAAGTATGAAAAGGAGGGATAGTGAGAGGAGGAGGAGACACTGATGGCTGAGTTAAGTGGCAGATGTAGGACAACTGTCACTTCATGAATGTTGTATCCACTTTGGGCAAGAAGAAGGGTGCCAATTTTAACTCTTAAATCCTTTGTGATACTGTTTTGTTTTTTTTCTAATAAAGTCACTTGATGCCTGCTAAGTTGCTTCAGTCATGTCTGACTCTTTGTGACACTATGGACTATAGCCCACCAGGCTCCTCTGTCCATGGGATTCTCCAGGCAAGAATATTGCAGTGGATTTCCATTTCCTCCTCTGGGGGATCTTCCTGACCCAGAGATTGAACCCACGTCTCCTGTGTCTCCTACATTGGCAGCAGGTTCTTTACCACTAGTATCACTTGGGGAGCACAATAAAGCCGCTTGGTCTGTTTAAAAAATGATTTACTATCTTACAGTTCATTCCCTCTAGTTACAAGGTGGCTCCTCACTCATCTGGCCAGCTTATGTTGGTAGACTCAAGGGTCTTTCAAGACATATTTCAACCTGGTTTTAAAGAAGTAGCTCAGGATTGAGAGGGTTAGCTCAGTGTTCTCATTACACCACAGTTTTCTGTCTGGTTACCAGATCTCTGATCCTGAAGACCACGGGGGATAGAAATGCCTTGAAAGACCAAGGCTACCACCTGAACTGTTTAGTTGAATTTATTCAGGCTTCCGCCTAGGTAGTTTAAATACAAAGTAGTGGAAATGACCAAATAATGATCTCCAGTTAAAGACAGCTTAGCTCATTTAAGTATCTCCTCCTAAACAAGACCTATGGTATTATCTCTCAAGTAAGTTCCAGGATCCAGAGAATACTTCTTGTTCTAATCTGACAAGCTATTACCCAGAAAAGCTTAGCACTGACAGCAGAATATGCAAGCCCACCTTGTTGGAATTACTGGTTTACCAGTGGGAACCAGCTAATTTAGAAATCAGCAGTCTCTTATTATATAAAATGATGGGAACTTTAACACTGGAGGAAAGAAATCAGGTTCCCAATAGGGAAGGCAGAAAAATAATGACACCAAGGACAAATCAGTGCTCACCACTGTGTACCTCCTCAGAAGTCCAAGGGAAGGCTATTTGGCTAGTGAAAGCTGTGAATTATGACCACATAATAATAGTCAGAGGGTGTTAGTTACAAACTAAATAGGTTTGGTTTTTAGACACATGTGTTTCATTTATAGAAGACATTTTAATGCTTTCCTGTCTATGGTGCACTAATCTGGAGTCAAAAATATTGTCACTTAGACACTCATGTGACCTTCCTACCTTGAATCTCTAGATCCCTGTCATCTAAAAAGAGAGACTTCTTTCACGGGGGTGATGGAAGTCTTTTGGGGCACCTTGAATCAGAAACCTTGGCCTGGGTTTTTGTTTAGAGCAAATATCAGCTCCTTAAAGTAGAAAATATTTGACTGAAAGAAGGTTTGTAAATCTTTAGACTGTCTTTCCTCTCTACTAAGAGCTGAAGTAGAGGTAATTATTTAGTCTATAACATGCAAGATTTAGGTTAGATGTAAGGAAAACAGTTCAGAATGGGTGACCATGGGTTGTCACAGAATTCACTCTGTGTGGCTTTCAAGACAGAAGAACTAAATTTTAATGTGTTAATAGTAGAAGTGACAATTGAAAGTCAGAAGTTGGCTCTGTTGTAAAAGTCCCTCCATTGAGCTTGGACAAATCACTTCCCCTTTGTGAGTCTCACTGTCCCCATCTATAAATTGGGAGGAAATGGAGTAGACAATCTTTTCAGGTTTGACATTCTATGAATTTCACTTATTCATGTGACAGCATGGTTGGACCTTGAGGACATTATGCTAAATGAAATAAGTCAGACAGAAAAAGTAAATACTGTGTGATGTCACTTACATGTGGAATTTGGAAAAAATAAACAAAGTTCAACTTCCTAATACAGAGACTGGATTGGTGGATATGCCAGAGGTAGGAGTAGGGGAATAAGGGGAAAAAGTGAAGAAGGTCAAAGGGTACAAACTTCCAGGTATAAAATAAATAAGTCCTGGGGATGGAATGTACAACATGATTATTATATAATCATGTTAATAATATTGTTAATAATATTGTGTTAAATATTTGAAAGCTGTTAAGAGAGTAGTCTTAAAATTTTCATCACAAGAAAGAAAAACAATTGTATGTAATTATGTGTGGTGATGGATAAATTGGGGTTTTCCAGGTAGTACTAGTGGTAAAGAACCACCTGCCAATGCAGAAGACACAGAAGATGCAGGTTTGATCCTTGGATCAGGAAGATTCCCCCAGAGGCCGGCATAGCAACCCACTCCAGAATTCTTGCTGGGAGAATCCCATGGACAGAGAAGCCTGGTGGATTCAGGCTACAGTCCATAGGGTCACAAAGATAATATTCTGTTGAATATTTGAAATTTGTTAGAGTACATCTTAAATTTTTCATCACAGGATAGAAAAACAATTGCATATAATTATGTGTGGTGATGGATGTTAACTAGACTAACTGTGGTGATCATTTCACAATGCATACAAATAGCAAATCACTGTTTTGTATACCTGAAACTAAATCACTATTATAAATCAATCATATCTCAATTAAAAAATTACAGGGTACCTGCTGCATTCCAAAAGCTGTTGTGAGGATTCAAAAATGAATAAAATACGCAAAGTCCTCTGAAGAGGTGACCCAGACAACAAACATATATGTCAGAAAGTGCTCAGTGCTATGAAGAATCTTGACACTCAGCAAGAGATAGGGAACAATGGGGAGGAACTATTTTTATACAGAGTCATCAAGGAAGACCTGCCTGATAAGGTAGCATTGTGAGGCTAGATCATTCCTGTAAAAGGTGAGTGTGGCTGGAGCAATCGAGTGAAGTGAGAGTGGTAGATGAGGGGAAAGCACAGGAGCCTAGATCATACAGGGCCTTGAAGGCTTTGGAAAGGGGTTTTGGAGGGCTTTGGGCAGAATGACATGGTGTGATTTAGGTTTTAAAAGAGTGACTCTGGCTGTTCAGTTCAGTTCAGTCACTCAGTCGGGTCTGACTCTGCTCCCCATGGACCACAGCACACCAGGCTTCCTTGTTCATCACCAACTCCCGGAGCCTACTCAAACTCATGTCCATTGTATCGGTGATGCCATCTAACTGTCTCATCCTCTGTCATCCCCTTCTCCTCCTGCCTTCAATCTTTCCAAGCATCAGGGCCTTTTCAAATGAGTCAGTTCTTCACATCAGGTGGCCAAAGTATTGGAGTTTCAGCTTCAGCATCAGTCCTTCCAATGAATATTCAGGACTGATTTCCTTTGTGATGGGCTGGTTGGATCTCCTTGCAGTCCAAGGGACTCTCAAGAGTCTTCTCCAGCACCACAGTTCAAAAGCATCAATTCTTCGGTGCTCAGCTTTCTTTACAGTTCAACTCTCTAACTCTCATACATACTGGAAAAACCAAAGCTTTGACTAGACAGACCTTTGTTGGTAAAGTAATGTCTCTGCTTTTTAATGTGATGTCTAGTTTTGTCATAGCAGTCACCATCTGCAGTGATTTTGGAGACCCCCAAAATAACGTCTTTCACTGTTTCCATTGTTTCCCCATCTATTTGCCATGCAGTGATGGGACCAGATGCCATGATCTTAGGTTTTAAAAGAATGACTGGCTGTTAGAATACTAGATTATATGAGAGATCAATTAGAAGGCAGCTACAATCATCTAGGTAAGAGGTAACTGTGGCTTTGACTAGGGGGAAGTGGTGGTGGGGGGAGGCGGTCATATTCTAGGGTGGTCTGGAAGGATTCAAGGCTTGAAGTCTCTTCTCATGGACATATCATGATTTCCTCTATTCTTTGAGCTTCCTTTAAACATTATGAGTCTCTAATTGCAGTTCACCTACTTCAAACAGAGGAAAGCTTGATTTATCCTTTTTGTGAATTCTCCAAATGATTAGCCCTTCTCAAATCAAAGTGGGAAAAAATAACCTAAATAGGCAATTGATAAGAGAAGGCTTATCCTCTTTGAGCTTGTTAAGGCTATTCTATTCCAAGGCTAAATGCCATTTTATTGGTTGCTAGACAAGAAGACACTAAAAGCCTCTGCATTATCAAGAATCTTTCCAGCATATCAGTCAGGGCTGCCTGATCATCCTACTTGACACTGGTCTTAGACGACTCTCTCAGTGTCCCAAACACATTCTCAATCTAGGGGCTTATGTTAGCACAGCGTCAAACAAAGTTAAGTGTTTGGAAAATATCCTATGTATCAGATCAATGTAGACAATTGGAGAGTTTGGATCAGAATGAGTATATATAGATAGACTTGTCACATTTCCTCCCTTTTTTATGTTTCCTTCCTACTAAGGAAATCTAGGAAAATGATTTGCCGTATAACTTGATACTTGCCGTCTTTTCTGAAGTAACAACTTTGCTGCCAAAAAAGTCAGGGCAAAGAATGAATTTTATGGATTTTTGCCATTGTCTCGATAATAGAACTCACTCCTCTGCTAAAGACCAACCTCTCTTCCTGTTTCTGTCACCTTTCGACTTCTCTGGTACATAAAGTGTAGGCCTGTCTCATTCTTTTCTGTGCCTCCAAATTGTCAAACTCTAGCTAAAACAGCCATACAGACTTTCCTTCCTTTGAACAAAGATACTTAAGCACTAACCTGGAAACTTATGAATAAAAGTGATGAAGCATAAATAACCTTTAATACAAGCTCTCTTACATCAGAGACAGACACTAAGACATTTAAAGCATCACTTAAAACAAACCTATACTTTTATGCAGAAAAGTTAAATTGAGAGTAGAAACGAGCTCTGCTCTTTGCTCCAGAGTTGCTGTAAAACTCAGGGTAGATTGCTTTTTAATAAATCAAGGTGAACATTTTTGAAGAATGAATAAATTGCTAATGACCTTAATATACAATGAGTTTAGATACAGACAGTAAGAAAAAGATGACTCTAGTAGAAGAATGGGCTAAAAAAAATTAACAGTTGATTCACAGAATACAAATTTCTTATCATATGAAAGGATGTAAAACACCACTTACATGAAAAAGAAATTCCAAAGTAAAACAGTAATGAGATAGTAGCTTTTACCTGTCAGATTGGCAAAGATTTTTTAAAATCTTTGATTTTTTTTGCAGTCTGTGATTATAAGGATGTGCAAACCAAGCACTTTCACATGATGTTGGTAGGAGAACAGTTTGGCAATATGTATCAAAATTAAATAATGTACATACTCCATGATTCTAAAATCTTATTACTATGAATTTACAGATATCACTCAAGTGTTCAAACACATAGACAGAAGGATATTCATCACAGCATTGTTTAGAAAAGTAAAAACCAAAACCTAAATGCCCTTGAAACAATTTAAATGTTCATTAAGAGAAGACTGTTTAAATAAATAAGGTACATTTTTTTTGGTCAGTCACATGGCTTGTAAGACCTTAGGTCCCCAACCAGGGGTTGAACCTTCACCCTCAGTAGTGAAAGAATCAAGCCCTAACCACTGAGCCATCCAGGAGTTCCCAATAAGGCAAATTTGTATTGAAAGTGGAAGTCACTCAGTCATGTCTGACTCTTTGTGACCCCATGGACTATACAGTCCATGGAATTCTCCAGGCCAGAATACTGGAGTGGGTAGCCTTTCCCTTCTCCATGGGGATCTTCCTATCCCAGGCATTGAACCCAGGTCTCCTGCATTGCAGGAGGATTCTTTACCCGCTGAACCACCAGAGAAGTGAAAGTGAAGTTGCTCAGTCATGTCCAACTCTTTGCAACCCCATGGACTGTAGCCTACCAGGTTCCTCGGTCCATAGGATTTTTCAGGCAAGAATACTGGAGTGGGTTGCCATTTCCTTCTCCAGGAGATCTTCCCAACCCAGGGATTGAACCCAGGTCTCCTGCATTGTAGGCAGATGCTTTACCGTCTGAGCCACCAGGGAAGTCTGAGCCACCAGAGAAGCCCGTATGATATAATGTTGTCATTAAAAGAATACAATAAAGATAAATATCCTCATAGGAAAAGATGTCACAATGTATTGTTAAGGAAAAAGAAACCAATTGCACAACATTTGTGAAGAGAAGTCTGTGTGTATTTGTGTATATTTGTTTCTGCTTAATATGCAGATACCTAGGAGGACACGGCTATATCATTCATAGTGGACTTGTGAGAGTGGGAAATAGGATGTTTTCCTTCACATGCTTTTATACTGTTCTAATCAAATCACTGCAGATGGTGATTGCAGCCATGAAATTAACAGACGTTTACTCCTTTGAAGGAAAGTTATGACCAACCTAGACAGCATATTGAAAAGCAGAGACATTACTTTGTCAACAAAGGTCCATCTAGTCAAGGCTATGATTTTTCCAATGGTCATGTATGGATGTGAGAGTTGGACTATAAAGAAAACTGAGCACTGAAGAATTGATGCTTTTGAACTGTGGTGTTGGAGAAGACTCTTGAGAGTCCCTTGGACTGCAAGGAGAGCCAACCAGTCCATCCTAAAGGAGATCAGTCCTGGATATTCATTGGAAAGACTGATGTTGAAGCTGAAACTCCAATACTTTGGCCACCTGATGCAAAGAGCTGACTCATTTGAAAAGACCCTCTTGCTGGGAAAGATTGAGCACAGGAGGAGAAGGGGACGACAGAGGATGAGATGGTTGGATGGCATCACCGACTCAATGGACATGGGTTTGGGTGAACTCCGGGAGTTGGTGATGGACAGGGAGGCCTGGCGTGTTGCGGTTCATGGGGTTGCAAAGAGTCGGATACAACTGAGCGACTGAACTGAACTGAATTCTTACATTATTATTACTTTTATAGAAAAAACTCCAAACTAAACAAATGGATATGGAAAAGGGTGCTGATGACCTTGGATCTTGGTACTAGAATAATTTGTTACCTCAGAGAGTTAAGAAAGAAGGGAGCGGAGAAAGTAAAGATGACAAATATTCATTTTGGTTGGGTAGACAAAGCCCAAACTGTCTTAAACACCAGCTGTCTCAGCTGGGTTAGAAGCCTTCCCCGTGCAGGCCCACTGGGAGGAAGGGAGACAACAATCTGCCTATTTGATGACAACAGGATGGATTGGAAGATCAGCAGAGGTCATTTTTAGCCCCCAAATTCTATCCACTATTCCATTATGGAAAATGGAGCTGACAGAGTTACAAACATCAAATCACTCCAGGTTGTCCTTGAAGATCAGAAGGGGACTTAGAAATTACACTCTCCAGCTTCAGAGGTGTTTATTATGGGTCATAACATAATTTTCTTTTCTTTTTTCTTTCTTTTCTTGGGGAACAGGTGAAAGTGGGACCAACTTCTTCTCCCTCTCTGACCTGACTTTTTTGGAAGGTTCTTTCAATGCTTTTTTCTCATCTGGCTCACAGCCCTCCTTTACTCATGGACAGGTAATAACAATTCACTTGATAGCGAGGGGAACCAGGAAAATTTCCCTCATCCAAGGTCCTGGTAATCATGTGCTAACTACCTTCTATCTACCAAGGACTTCAGAGGGCTGACATACTTCTTAGAATAGAGACCAACTGCTAGACTGGGGTCACTTAAACCTGCCAGAGGTCACGAAGTATGCATTTATTGCTAGGTCCCTGAATCTGGGATGAGTCACCTGAATCAGTGAGGTAACTCTTCTTCTGACTCCAGAGGCTTTCTGCTGATACAAATAACCATTTTCCTCATCCCGTTTTGTCTGGTGGCTTCACTATCCTTCCTAGCCTAGGGCTCAATTTATCAGTGACAATTCGGCATGGTGTGAGGGGGTCATTAACCAGCCCTCTTTTCTTAAGCTATCAACCCTGTGCCTGTATTTTGAACTTTATTCTACAGTAAATAAAGAGCAAGTGTGGTCATTTGAGTGAGGTGATTAGATACCTCTATTCCCACATATACAGCACTTTCTTCTCTCTCACAGCATGATGTTGCATTGGCCAAAAAGTTCATTCAGGTTTCCCGTAACATCTTTCAGAAAAACCTGAAACAACTTTCTGTCCAACCCAGTACTTTGACTCATTGTTTATATGTTTGCCTCCTCACTTCAAATAAGTTGTTCAAAGGGACTTCATAACCAACTGTGTGTGGATGGCTGAAGGAGAGAATGAAGATGAAGACATTTGCACGTTTCAAATCTAGATAATTGAATGGATAAATGGAAGGGTAAAAGGTTCCATCACCTGAAAAAGGATTCACTGAATGAGGAAGAGGATTTGGAGGGCAAAATGAGGGTGGTCAAGGATTAAGAACACAGGCTCTGCTGCCAGCCTGCCTAAGTTTAAACCTGGGTTTGCACTTACTAGCTGTATGAACTTGGGAAAATCATTTAAGCTCTTTATGCCTTGATATCCCCATTTGTAAGAATGGATAATAGTATTATCCTGTACCACAGGATGGTTTTATTGAATAAGTTAATGTAGGTTATGTACTTAGATTCATGCCTGGCACATACTAAGTGCTAAATTTGTATTTTTACTTTTATTATTTGACATAGGGGATTTAAATGTTTGTGGTACATTTAAAATGTATTCTGAAATTTGGAAAATAAATTACAGGTTTCCTAATAGATAATGGGCTAGAAAGGGAAAAGTCACAGAACTATGGACAGCATCAATATCAAAGGGATAAAAAGATAAGGATTTGTAAAAGAGACTGAATGACAGTGGTCAGAGAGGGAGGGAGAATCAGGTAGTCATGCTATCCTGGAAACCAAGAGAGTTGTTAAGCTAAGAGATTAAAGTGGGACAGACATTGGACCTGCAAGTACAGGGAGTGGGTGGAAGAGAGGAGGGAGAGAGTGCCATTTTAGGAAGAAGATAAAAGAAGAGGGCCAAAGATCAATATGTCCAGCTTCTCACAAATATTTGTTGAGGGGCAACCCTGTCCAAAAGGCCCCTGGGTGGCCATAGACTCATTCTCCTTAACTACAGCTAGGATCAGAGGATAAAGAAGGAGGGTAGATGAGAAGAGGGACTCAAGAACTACTGTGTCCAACAAGACTGAAGACCCACCTGGCCAAGTGTCCTGACTCTGAGTGAGGTATCTGGGGCCTTCCCCCATGAGGTTAATCCCATGAGGGTAACGAGGGACCCAGGCATGGCTTTTATCACCAGCCATTCACTCCAGAACCTACTGTGAACTGGCCAACATCACTCCCACTACCCATGTCATTGCTCATTCACTTCTTTCTGACAAGTATCCCATCTCCTTCTTTATTCCTTTCCAGCTTAAAGCCTAGTTCTTTTCTGAAGTGCTCCTCCCCTGAAACCTCTTTGTCTACTTGTAACCAGATTGGCCTTCCATATCATCCACATCACACATTTTAGATAATGTAACACACATTTCCTTGCCCCGTTCTATTTCTGTGCCATGTTTGTTGTTGGCGTATGGAGAGGAATCAGTACAAGGCAATGTTTGGTGCTCTGGGATAGGACAGCTGGGAGGATAGTGCTGAGTTTTAGTTTTGTGCTGATATTTCACACTTGAACTGAGTTTGCGACAAGAACCATAGGTTGAAAAAAATGAATAACAGTGAGGAACCTGGGGTGAAAAGGAGACAGAAGATGACTGTCCTCTAGATAACTGTGCATGTGATATGAAGGAGGAGGTGGGGGATAATATTATACATGTGTGAGACACAGCCCAGGGACAGAGGAGAACAGGAAAGTCCCTAATTAGACATGTGTATGTGGGCCACATACAACCATGAGCTTGAGGCTACAGAACGAAGCCCTGAGTTGGTGGGAACCCTGAAAGGGGTGGGACAGGGGGTGTTAGTCATGGCTAAAAAAACCTCATGTGTTTTTATTTAGTGACTTGCTCTTGAGATACTTTCAGAGTTCTTCCTTGTGAAGTATTATGCAGCTAGCTCCCTTGGCTTACTTGGGACCAAATTTAATTACACTTTTCTTTCTGAAAGGCAAACATCACTAGCTTAAGTCTTTTGTGTCCCTTGGAACACAGGAGGCCATGCCCACTGGGAGGGGTGGATGGGTTGGACAGCCTGTGCAGATCTTTTCTCCCCATGAGACTATCCATTTCTTGAGGGCACTCACTGTATCTTTCAGTTTTATCGTGAGGCATATGATTAGTACTCAGACATACTTAGAAACTTGAATCGAACTAAAGAGAATGAATCACTTGCTGGAATTCTGTCATGAATGAGTTGTTTTAGACAGACACTATGTGTAACTGTTTTGGTGATTCTCAGCTTTGTTGTAAATGTTACTGCTTCTGATGATTCCTTGGTGGTAGCATAGGGGAGTAGAAATAGTGGCTTGGGAGACAGGAAGCTTTTGTGCCAGTTTTGGCTCAGCTGAGGGACCCTGGGCACATCGCTTTAGACCAAATGACCTCTAAACTCTATGATCCTACTCTGTGAGTGAAGTAGACTATGTCTACAGAAAGTCAGCACAGATAACGGGAGAGGAGAGAATTCACTTCATCAGTTTGGTTAATATGCTGCCATGTGGTCATCCTGACATTTTCTTCCAATGAAGTGGCTGATTTATTTTCTTGACTTGATTGACACAACCCAGGTTTCTGGCCTAGCTCTTTGACCTTGGAATGAGAGTCATAGAATTAAAGCTTTAATTCAGATTATTATAGTGATAAATACCTACTGTTATATTGGGCAATTCAGGTACCAAGGGGTTAATAATATTTTGTATTAATTCTAATGAGATGAGTATCATTATTGAATGCTATGTGCCACAAAGTATATCAGATGTTAAAAAATAATTCTCATTTAAATCTTACAACAACTGATGCTGCTGCTAAGTCACTTCAGTCGTGTCCGACTCTGTGCAACCCCATAGACAGCAGCCCACCAGGCTCCCCCGTCCCTGGGATTCTCCAGGCAAGAACACTGGAGTAGGTTGCCATTTCCTTCTCCAATGCATGAAAGTGAAAAGTGAAAGTGAAGTCGCTCAGTCCTGTCCGACTCTTAGCGACCCCATGGACTGCAGCCCACCAGGCTCCTCCATCCATTGGATTTTCCAGGCAAGAGTACTGGAGTGGGGTGCCACTGCCTTCTCCGAACAACTGATTAGGTAGGTAATATTAACCTCATTACACAGATAAGGAAACATGCTCAATTAGGACAAACAACTTTCCTAAGGTCTTGCAGTCTGAACTCTTAGCCACTGTGTGCTAGTATGTGTTTTATATATATTTAAAAATGAATAAATGAGGCACTTCCCTGGTGATCCAGTGGCTGAGACTCTACACTCCAAATGCAGGGGGCTTGGGTAAGATCCCTAGTCAAGGAACTAGATCACACATGCTGCAACTAAGAGTTTGTATGCCGCAACTAAAGATGCTGCATGCTGCAACTAAGACATGGAGCAGCAAAATAAATATTAAAGATGAGTAATTGGCAGTAGAAAACATCAGCATAGTTTCAACTAGTAGGAACAGGAATAGTACAACTGCCCATATATTGAGTATTCACTATGTCAAACATTGTTCTAAGTAATATACATGGATTATTTCATTTAGTTTTCACTAGAACTCTATGATTGGAGAAGGAAATGGCAACCCACTCCAGTGTTCTTGCCTGGAGAATCCCAGGGATGGGGGAGCCTGGTGGGCTGCTGTCTATGGGGTCGCATAGAGTCGGATACGACTGAAGTGACTTAGCAGCAGCAGCAGCAGCAGAACTCTATGAAGTAGGCTCCATCATCATTCCCATTTACAGATGAAGAAACAGATTTGGTGAGATTAAGTGACTTATCCAAGGAAGCACACCTACTAAAACAACTAAGACTCCAAAGCTTCTGATCCTTCTACCATTCCAAGCTGCCTGTAAATAGCAGGGTGACTTTTGCCATTCTCTCCTTTCCTTTCTTCCCTCATATCGAGTGTTTGTGATTTATAGGTCAGAAACTGTAGGACCCCTCTCTATGCATCAATCACCTTTTCCCAGGCCCTCAGTGTCCCTTCTATGCTCTGCGATCTCTCCGTGGGACCAAGGATCAGATAGGGGAAGGGAGAAGCGAGTGCTTTGTTGCTGATTTTCTACAATCTCAACACAAACAACTTATTGTGTTGTTGAGACTTAATCTCGCTAACTCATCTTTGAGACCAATTTTAATTTGAAGTCATCTGCCACAGACAAATGAGTAATTATGGCAGAGCCCAGAGGGGTGGGCCATGGGGAGAAGGTTGGCTTGGCCTCTTTCCACCTGCCTGCATTGATGCAAGTGACCAAGAAAGAAAATGACTTGGGTGGGCTGTTGAGGCAGAGGACAGCAGCTCTACCTCTCTGTTGCTCAAACCCATAGACTCCAGTGAATGAGGAGTGATGACTGTGAGGTCATTGCAGCAGAAGGGAGACTACTGTCATCAAGGCCAGGGCGAAGGAGGTAATCTGTGAGCTGGGCCAGCTCACTCACCAGCCTCTCCCTTTCACTGTAGTACTGGCAGTGCCTCGTGGTGAATGCCACTTACCAGCTGGTCTCTCCACACAGCATCACAGGCTAAGTCAAACTGATGGAGTGAAGCTGGAAATAATAGTCACTGAACTCTATCTAGCATGAAATTTTGTTTCAAAAAACTTTAATATATCTTTATCTTATTTTTTCCTCACAACAGGCCCCTATATTAAGTAGGCATAGATATTGTTAGCTTCATTTTATAGATGAGGAAATTGAGCTATAGGATGATTCCGTAACTGGACACTTGGAAAAGACCTTAGGACTTGCCCAAGGTCAGTAAGTCTGTTAGCTATAAGCTGGCTAACATCTCAAACTCAGGAATAGAATCTGTCATTCTGTATTCTAGAGCAGTGGTTTTCTAGTTATGCTTGCTCTTCAGGGACTGAAAATGTTTGAAAAACACTTGTCTAGACTAATATTTCTCATTGAAAGTGTAGTGGGTTGGATTGTATCCCCCTCAAAAGATATGTTCAAGTCTTAATACCTGGCACCTGTGAATGTGACCTTCTATGGAAAAAAGGGTCTTTGCAGATGTAATCAAGTTACAATGAGGTAGTTCTGGATTATGCTGCTGATACAGCTGCTAAGTCACTTCAGTCGTGTCTGACTCTGTGCGACCCCAGAGACGGCAGCCCACCAGGCTCCCCCATCCCTGGGATTCTCCAGGCAAGAACACTGGAGTGGGTTGCCATTTCCTTCTCCAATGCATGAAAGTGAAAAGTGAAAGGGAAGTCACTCAGTTGTGTCTGACTCTTAGCGACCCCATGGACTGCAGCGTACTAGGCTCCTCCATCCATGGGATTTTCCAGGCAAGAGTACTGGAGTGGGGTGCCATTGCCTTCTCCGAGTTCTGAATTATGGTGGGCCCTTAATCGAATGACTGGTGTCTCTATCAAGAAGACAGGAGGGGGTCTGGACACAGACACACAGAAGAAGGACACTGAGGAGAACTGCATGTAATGATGGAGGCAGAGATTGGAGTGATGCAGCTACAAACCAAGGCATGGGACAGATTCTTTCTTGGAGCCTCCAGAAGAAACCAAGTCTGCCAACACCTGCATTTTGGACTTCTGGCCTCTTGAACTGTGAGAGAATACTTTGACTTTAAGCCACCCAGTTAGTAGTAATTAGTTATGACAGCTGTAGGGAACAAATCCAGGGAGGCACATAGACCTCTTTCCTGGATAGGGGTGGGAGTGGGCTTATTAAAATGCTGGTTCCATTTGTATCATTTCTTACTTACAAAACAGAAAGAAACTCACAGACTTACACAATGAACATATGGTTGCTGGGGGTTGGGGAAGGATTGAGGGAGGGGATAGGGAGTTTGGGATGAACATGTATACACTGCTATATTTAAAATGGATAACCAACAAGGACCTACTGTATAGCACAGGGAACTTTGCTCAATGTTATGTGGCAACCTGGATGGGAGGGGAGTTTGGGGGAGAAAGGATACATGTATATGTATGGCCAAGTCCCTTTGCTGTTCACTTGAAACTATAACAATATTGTTTGCTAATCAATTATGCTGCTGCTGCTACTGCTGCTGCTAAGTCGCCTCAGTCGTGTCCGACTCTGTGCGACCCCATAGAGGGCAGCCCACTAGGCTCCTCTGTCCCTGGGATTCTCCAGGCAAGAATACTGGAGTGGGTTGCCATTTCCTTCTCCAATGCATGAAAGTGAAAAGTGAAGGTGAAGTCACTCAGTCGTGCCCAACTCTTAGCGACCCCATGGACTGGAGCCTACCAGGCTCCTCCATCCATGGGATTTTCCAGGCAAGAGTACTGGAGTGGGGTGCCATTGCCTCTCCGCTAATCAACTATACCCCAATACAAACTAAAAAGTATAAAAATGCTGATTCCAGGCCCAAACCCCCAAGATTCTGATTCTGTAGTTATGCAACAGGGTTTAGGCGTCTTCATTTTGACGAGTTTTCCATAAGCACAAAGCTTGATCTTTGAGCCAGTTTTAACCATAGACTGATTCAAGGCTCCTCTTGGGACTGAAACTGGATTTGCTTCCCCTGCTGATCATGCTACCCTGTCAGTTCCAAGATTCACTGGGTAAAGGGAGCAGGTTTGATGGACAAGAAATAGGTTGTATTAAACCTTCTGTATAAACATTTTTGAGAGACTGCAGAAAACAATGAGAATTATTTCAGAGTGTTCACCCCCAAGGAATCCCAAGTCCCCCAGGTGGCCAACATCTATCCCTAAGGGAATAGGCTGTAGTGGTTAGGGAGTGGATGCTGCCAAGAGGGTTGGTTTTCTAGAGTAGCAAGAAGACCACAGAATAACACACACACACACACACACACACACACACACACACACACACACACAGTCTTCTACTTATTGTCTGCTTCAGGAAATTCTATCTGATAGAGCATTACCATTTTAACTTTAAGATTTGGTCCCTATTAAAGATGCAGGTGTCCATGTGAGTGCCAATACTTGAAGCCAGTATCAGCCATTTACAGCCAGCCTCTGGTCTATATTTGAGAGCAGTTTTTGATAGGCTAGAAGAGGAAGAAGAGCATGATGGTCTGGGGCCAGGGTCGAGCAAAGGGTGTCTGGTTGCCAGCCTGAAGGCAAACTTCTTTGTCAGTAAATCTATAGAGGGCACTAGTTTATCCAGCCAAGACTGAGGGAGCTCAGCTGTTCCCAGTCCTTTAGTGAGCTAGGGGAGGGCCTCTGTGAAAAGGGTCGGGTGTTTGGATTCTGTGTAGAGGAGAAGTGCCTTCCTGAGAGTCACCTGCCCAGCTGGACCTGAGGCCCTTTAGGAGTCCTGTGTTTGCTCACACCCCTGACTGCTCCCAGGTAAACAAATCTTGTTTCTATCTCCCAGAAAGGCAGAGCTCCAGCACTGTGGCACCCTGTTGTTATAGATACTGATATGTGACTTATCACAGCAATTGTCAGAGCAATGGAAGAAAAATGCAATTTAGCACCAACTGCTCGCAGGGGTTGTGTGAGAAGAGAAAGCTGCTCAAGAGACCTGGAGAGGGAGCTGATGGCTTTCTGGATTTATATATATGGTATGATATTCGAGTGTGGACAAAGAAGGTCTTATATTCTCAGTGAGTCTGGAAGAACCTTGGTGAAAAACAGCCTGTCCCAAATAGCTTCACCCATGTTTCATATCCCTGACATTCCACCAGGAGTGCTTCATTTCTGTGAGTTAAGCACTGCTTTTATGAAGGGGAAGATCATGCCTTAAATTATATTGTGTTGGCCAAAAAGTTTTTTTGCTCAAGGAATACATTGTTCAATAAATTTCTTGAAAAGGAAAATATATATTTTAACTTAAAACTAATGAACTTTTTGGCCAACCCAGTACTTTAGAATGAGTTTGCCAGGTGCCTTTCTTCCTCAGGGTTTCTAGAGCAATGGGGACAGATGGGAAAAGGGAAAGTGGAAGTGTTAATCTCTCAGTCATGTCTGACTCTCTGTGACCCTATGGACTGTAGCCCACCAGGCTCCTCTGTCTATCGAAAACTTCAGGCAAGAATACTGGAGAGGGTTGCCATTCCCTTCTGCAGGGGATCTTCTCAATCCAAGGATCGAACCCAGGTCTCCTGCACTGGCAGGTGGATTCTTTACTATCTGAGCCACCAGGACGAGGGGGAGCCCATCAAGTTAGGATTTGGCCTACTTTCCAAACTCAGAAATAGGGCTGCTATTGGTAATGCCCTCTTTGGAAACTCTTCTGTGTTCTGCACTCTTTCAAAACAGTTATGATGCTAAATGGGATTGAATTTGAAAGTCCAGGATGTCTTGTTCAAGCAGCTAGCTATGTGCTTTTCCAAGAGATACACATAAGCCCTTCTTGCTCATCAGTAAGTATTTATCTGTCACCCATTATATACTAGGCACTGGGTCAGGTGCAGATGGCGGATACATGAAAACAAAGGGGCATAATTAGATTATGCCTCCCATTTAAGAAACCATCTAATTATGAAGTCTAGTAAGGCTAGCTTCTTTCCACAAGTAAGGCTGACCTTACATATGTACTATGTGCTTGGTGTCAAGTGAAGGGTAGAGTCAATGGCTACATCATCTCAGAGGTGGGCAGGATCATCATGGAGGGGAGTAGCTGGGTAAGCCTTAGTTCAGATTAGCACATTAAATCACCCAGACACTTAGCAGGGCTCTAGAGAAAAGGGGCCCAGAACAAATCCGTTGTGATGGGGATGGTGATGTGGACTGGGAGTGGTCTGCTTTTCTGTATATCCAAATCCTATAGACCTGTCCTTTCCAGAGAGGTTATCCATCCTCCACTGATGTGTGTGTGTGTGTGTGTGTGTGTGTGTGTGTGTGTGTGTGTTAGTCACTTAGTCTGTCTGACTGTTTGTGACCCCATGGACTCCTCTGTCCATAGGATTCTCAAGGAAAGAATACTGGAGTGGATTGCCGTTTCCTTCTCCCCCTCCACTGACGTACCCTGTCTCAAAACTCCTGTGCTGGGAGTTCTCAGACTTACCTCGGACAGCCAGGGGAGCAGTGTAGCCTAGTGCTTAAGAGGGTGGGTTTAGGGGCCAGGCAGCCTGGGTTTGAATGCTGGCTCTGACATTTATACCATCCTATGGCTCAATTTGTCTCATCGGTATCATGGGGACAATCAGAATAGTGCCTGCCTCCCAGAGTAGCTGGGAGGATTAAATGGTGTGAGATGCTTAGCACAGTGCAGTTGCGTGTGATTCATTCATAAAATAAATATTTATTGAGTGCCTTTGATATTGCAGGTACTCTCCCAGTGCCGGGATATAGCAGTGGAAAAGAGAGATAAGGCCCCTTCTCTCTTGGCACCGTATTAAATGTTGATTCAGGCTCTTTACCCAAGGAACTTTTAATCTAGCATCTTGTTTTCTGCTCTGTCAATTCCAATTCCTGGTCTTCGAGTTATCAGTTAGCTTATTTTCATTCCTTTTTGTTTAACTAGGCAAGTATTAAAGCTATGACTTCCCTTTAAACTCAGCTTTGGTCATGTCCCATAAGATTTGATGTTGAGTGTTTCCATTATCAGTATTTTGTAAGCACTTTTTGAGTTGGGTTTCAGTTTGTGCTGTTTGTACTTTTTAGTGTATTGTGGTATTCCATGTTGATGACTGTATTCTCTTTGCTACATGCCTCTATGAACATATGTGCTAAATCATATCCAGCTCTCTGCAACTGCATGGATTGTAGCCTGCCAGACTCCTCCATCCATGGGATTATTCAGGCAAGAATACTGAAGTGGGTTGCCATTTCCTCCTCCGGGGGATCTTCCCGACCCAGGGATTGAACCCCAGTCTTCTGCATTGGCAGATGGGTTCTTTACTACTGTGCCACCTGGGAAGCCCACTACGTACCCTACTATGCTCTGAAAGAAGAGAGACAGTGGAGACCTTCCTGACTTGTGGCATTTAAAAGGGCCTAGAGGGAAACAAGACTAGAAAAATCATTAATGAAGGGTACTGAGTGCTAGGCTTTATGGGTTTGCTTCTCTTCTAGTGAAGAGCCATTGGAGTCACTGAAAGGATGAAAAGGAATGAGAGGATTGTTATGTTATTTGGGGAAGAATAAACCATGTCATTGCTGAGGACAGTTTGAGAGAAAGAAAGAGAGTCCAGATAGGAGTCCAGATAGAAGCTTTCATGCTAGTCTAGTATAGGGATTCTCAAACATGAGCAGCATCATAGTCACCTGGAGGGCTTGCTGGGCCCCATCCCCAGAGTGTCTGATCCAGTCTGATCCAGATCCAGTCTGATCTGGAGGCTTTCACATTTGTGTTTTCTAACAAGTTCCCCTGGTGATGCTAATGCTGATGGTCCAGGAAGCACACTTGGGGAATTACTCATCTAGGAGAGAGATGATGAGAACCTGAGGCAGAGTGGTAGGAGATGGGTTAGAGAGGAAAAAAAGCACATAAAAGATATTGGGAAGGAAGAACTCAACAGGGCTTGGGGATTGAACATGAAGACAAGGGCGAGGAAGGACTCAAAGGTAACTCCAAAATATTAAATTTTGGTTCCTCAGAAGATAAGAGAATCGCAGAGGCAAAACTCCAAACATCTAGGGGTGGAATGTAGTCACATGAGTGAGACTGAGAGATATGTGTAATTCCTGGATCCATCTGCATCTGTGCCACAGCACTCAAGTTTAAAGGCCTCCTGTCCTTCAGGAAAGAGCAGGTGAGGAGAAAACTCAGGTCTGTGTTTCATCTCTCCTGCTCTCAAATGTAACCTTTGAGTAGAGGAAGGAAATGAAGATATAGAGCAGGAGGTAGGGAGCGTAGAAAGAGTTAGAATATTCTGGAAATGGAGAGCACAATTTTAGGTTGTGTGGATGCTCAGTTGCTCAGTCGTGTCCTACTTTTTGTGACCCCAAGGACTGTAGCCCACTAGGCTCCTCTGTTCATGGGATTTCCCAGGCATGAATACTGGAGTGGGTTGCCATTTCCTCCTCCAGGGGATCTTCCCTACCCAGGGACTGAACCCATGTATTTTGCATCTCCTGCACTGGCAGGCAGATTCTTTACCACTATGCTACCTGGGAAGCCCGAGTATTGAATATATGTCAGCAAATACTAATAAGGAAAAAGCAAATGAGTAAAACTCAGTATGGGCCATGCAGGGTGGCTCTCTGATCCCACGTGAGACCACTGGCACTATTTTGGAGAGGAGAGGGTTGCCATTATAGGGCTTCTCAACTCCAGCCTACCTAACCTTCCTGAGTTTCATGGCTTCTGACCCTGTGATGCTGTCTTGTCCCTGGTTATTTCCCCAGCTGTAGGGAATTCTTACCTGCTTCTCTCCACTGGGCCGCCTGTAGCTGAGCAGAAGCTCCACAGCACCCACCACTTCCTTGCGGATGGCATAGAGCAGTGCATCGCCAACATACACACTGTGGTTCAGCAGGAGCTCCATGATCTCCAAGTTCTCATTCTCAATGGCAATTAGCAGGGCGCTCCGGCCCAGTGGGTCCATGCAGTTGATGTTGACATTGTAGTAGATCTCGGCCTCCTGGAGGGCCTGCTTCACAGTGGCATAGTCCCCCTTCTCCACAGCATTGAGGAAGGCCTTCTCCTCAGCAGAGAGCTCTGTCTCTGCCCTCACAATCTGCAGGGGAATGCGGTCTCTGTATGGTGAGTAGTTGACCTTTTTGTAGTACAGTTGGGCCATGGTTCATAGCAATTTTGAAACCTAAATGAGGAGATAGAGGGAGATCAAAGATGTTGTTAGATACCTGCAGCTCTAAAGTGGTCAGTTATGGAGGCAGCCTTGCTAGGGACTTGAAAAATCCTTAGCTGTTTTAAAGCTACAATCTTTCTCCTCTTGCAAAGGAGTATATAGAAGAAAGATCCTGGGCTTTTGGGTCAGAAAGACCTGGGTTCAATCTCTAGCTTTACCAGGTCTGTGACCTTAAAGAAGTTACTCAAGCTCACTGTGCTTCAGTTTCTTATTATTAAGCTTGTTTGTGTAAGTCACTCAGTTATGTCCAACTCTTTGCGACCCCACAGACTATAGCCTGGTGGGAAATCCATGGGATTTCCCAGGCAAGAATACTGGAGTGGGCTGCCATGCCCTCCTCCAGGGGATCTTCCTGACCCAGGGATTGACCTGGGTCTTCTGCATTGCAGGCAGACTCTTTACCATCTGAGCCACTAGGGGAGCCCTGTAAAGCTTATCAATATTAATAACATTAACAGCACCAGGCCCCATGCTAAAGACTAATTCCTATCTCATAAAGCTATTGTGAGAGTTAAATGAGATAATGACTGATCACAGTAACTGGTAAAGAGCAAACCTCCTGAGACATGGCACAAGTTAGTTTTTTCCTTCCCTTCTGCTGTCTGGAAATACTCATGATAATACTTCTGATTGCTGATGCAAAGTTGGACCTCATTTTTGGCTACTTTTCTTTGGACCGTGGGCCTCTGCTAATTTGTAGGATTACATTTGCAGCTGCCCTGGATGCAGATCCTGGATTGAAATCCTGTTGGAATGCTAACTGAAGCCTTCTTCTGACTGCTGCTCACTGGGGAAAAGGGTACTGACTCCAACACACTACAGTCATGTATCGCCTCTAGCCCCTCCTGATGTTTTTCCTCCACCACCTAAACCAAGCAGTTGACATATATGAGAATCTATCTGATTCAATTCTGAGAAGTGACTGGTCTGTTTTACATGCACTATATCTAAAGCCAGATTGTAATAGAAGTGATTTCAAAGCAAAACCTATTAATGCATTCCTACAATATGTTTAACTTTCTCTGGGAGACCAAGAATAAAAGATAGTCTTTGCCTTTAATTGCATAGAATGAATCACAATATAGAGCTCTGCCTTGTAGTTTACAGATTGAATTCGTACACATTTCTCATTGACTCCTTGTACTAGCCCTATGAGATGGGAATGCTTATCCTCCCCAGGGCAGATGAGGCTCAGACCCATGAGGTGACTGACTCCCCTTTCCCTACCATCCCTGGGACCTCCAGGACTCTCTGGAGGCTGAGGTTGGATGATGTTATTTAAGTGTCTTTCACTACTGAACTGTTTTGCCAGCAAAAAGAAATGGAAATGTGATAAAGGGCCTCTTGTCTCATCTTCTGGATATAAGAGATGATGAAGACATGTGGCTTCCACAAACATTTGCCTTATTCTTCCAGGTAATTACATCTCTGCTTTGGCAGAGTGAGCGGCATATATTATATCAAGTGGCATTTGCAATTCATGCACTTGTGATCTTCTGGGAAGTTAGTGTTTGAAGGTTAGTGTTGCCTCTTGCCCTGAACAGGCCCAGATGACAAATTTCTCTCTGCATCCAAATCTCAGGAGAGCAGACTGCTGCTTGGCTGTTTTGAGAAGCACTGATATTTTCTTGTGCTACTTTCAAGTAACTCAGCAATGACTAAAGGAAAGTGGCATTTACAGGAAGCATTTGTCACTAAACAGCAAATTACTTTAATAATGCTAATTGTAGAACACCTCCCTGCCTCCCTGTCTCCATTATAAAGAAAAAGGGAGGAGAAAGAAGAGACAGTGAGAGCTCCTGAAAAGAGACTCAACAGCCCAATTCAGTTTACATTTTTTAATTAATCAACATGATCACAGTGGAAGCCTTCAGCATGCCTAGCACTGTACTAGTCACCTTTGAAACAGAAGAAAGAAAAAGGTCCCTGTCTTCATCATCTCCCACTTGGACCATTCCACACACTTACAATGAGTCATTCCAACTCCCTTCTCTCCCCTTTCAGATTGTCTTCCACACTACCCCCAAGTTATCCTGTGAAACACAAAGCTGATCCTATTTCACTCTCCTTGGTTTGTATCCCACTGCTTTTGAGATGAAATCAACACTCCTTTCCGAGATCTACTTACTAGGTCTTGGCTTGTGTTTGTTTACCTATCTAATGTCATTTGAAAGTACTCTCACCTTCATCCACTGTTGTTTAGCCCTGTAAAGCTTCTTTTGATTCTTCCAACATGCCAAGTATTCTCCTACCTCAAGACCTTCGATCATCTCCTGGAACACTGTCCTCCAACTTTTCATTTTTCAAGCCTCAACTAAATGTCACCTCTTCAGAGATGCCCTCATCAACTGCTCTCTATAAAGTAGTTCCTTCATATTCTTCTCTCCATTGTAGCCATAGCCTTTTCTCTTCTTTCTTGATGTTAATCAAAATTTCTAGTAACACAGACATATGTCTTTGTCTTCCTGAGTAATCATCTGTTCAGTCCAATTTGCTTTAAAGCTCAAGTGCAGAGGTTGCATCTGTCCTGACTTTTTAGCATTCATCCAAGCCCAGTTCCTGGCATACCCTGGATGCTGGATATAAGTGTGATGAATGAATGAGTAAACCTTCCATGATATTCTCTCATCTCTCTCCTTCTCACCCCAAATTCTAGCCATACTGAGCCATGTTCTCTGAGTTACCCTTTCATGATCATGTGTTTGCACATGACTCCATCCTACTTTCTCTATTTAACAAACCCCTCTCTACTTCAGCACCTTGCTAATAAGTCCCACCCTTCTCTGTGAAGCCTTCCCGATACCCTCAGAATCTCCCTTTGGGCTCCCCCCTGGCACTCAGATCACATTTGTTCTACATCATTCAACTGCATCTTTGTCTTCCTGCTGTTTGTGTAGGGATACCAGATAATCACGATGGTGTGATCACTGACCTAGAGCCAGACATCCTGGAATGTGAAGTCAAGTGGGCCTTAGAAAGAATCACTATGAACAAAGCTAGTGGAGGTGATAGAATTCCAGTTGAGCTATTTCAAATCCTGAAAGATGATGCTGTGAAAGAGCTGCACTCAATATGCCAGCAAATTTGGAAAATTCAGCAGTGGCCACAGGACTGGAAAAGGTCACTTTTCATTCCAATCCCAAAGAAAGGCAATGCCAAAGAATACTCAAACTACCACACAATTGCACTCATCTCACATGCTAGTAAAGTAATGCTCAAAAATCTCCAAGCCAGGCTTCAGCAATATGTGAACCGTGAAATTCCTGATGTTCAAGCTGGTTTTAGAAAAGGCAGAGGAAACAGAGATCAAATTGCCAACATCCGCTGGATCATGGAAAAAGCAAGAGAGTTCCAGGAAAACATCTACTTCTGCTTTATTGACTATGCCAAAGTCTTTGACTGTGTGGATCACAGTAAACTGTGGAAAATTCTGAAAGAGATGGGAATACCAGACCACCTGATCTGCCTCTTGAGAAATTTGTATGCAGGTCAGGAAGCAACAGTTAGAACTGGACATGGAACAACAGACTGGTTCCAAATAGGAAAAGGAGTACGTCAAGGCTGTACATTGTCACCCTGTTTATTTAACTTATATGCAGAGTACATCATGAGAAACGCTGGACTGGAAGAAACACAAACTGGAATCAAGATTTCCGGGAGAAATATCAATAACCTCAGATATGCAGATGACACCACCCTTATGGCAGAAAGTGAAGAGGAACTAAAAAGCCTCTTGATGAAAGTGAAAGTGGAGAGTGAAAAAGTTGGCTTAAAGCTCAACATTCAGAAAACGAAGATCATGGCATCCGGTTCCACCACTTCATGGGAAATAGATGGGGAAAAAGTGGAAACAGTGTCAGACTTTATTTTTCTGGGCTCCAAAATCACTACAGATGGTGACTGCAGCCATGAAATTAAAAGACAGTTACTCCTTGGAAGGAAAGTTATGACCAACCTAGATAGCATATTGAAAAGCAGAGACATTACTTTGCCAACAAAGATCTGTCTAGTCAAGGCTATGGTTTTTCCTGTGGTCATGTATGGATGTGAGAGTTGGACTGTGAAGAAGGCTGAGCCCCAAAGAATTGATGCTTCTGAACTGTGGTGTTGGAGAAGACTCTTGAGAGTCCCTTGGACTGCAAGGAGATCCAACCAGTCCATTCTGAAGGAGATCAGCCCTGGGATTTCTTTGGAAGGAATGATGTTGAAGTTGAAACTCCAGTACTTTGGCCACCTCATGTGAAGAGTTGACTCATTGGAAAAGACTCTGATGCTGTGGTGGATTGGGGGCAGGAGGAGAAGGGGATGACAGAGGATGAGATGGCTGGATGGCATCACTGACTCGATGGATGTGAGTCTGAGTGAACTCCGGGAGTTGGTGATGGACAGGGAGGCCTGGCATGCTGCGATTCATGGGGTCGTAAAGAGTCGGACACAGCTGAGCGACTGATCTGATCTGACCTTGATTCCTGCCTTCCTAGCACTTACACAGGGTCTGGAACATAATGAGTGCTCAACAAATGGATGTTTAATGAACAAATACAATCTAGCTGATGGGGTCAGCACAGTCACAAATGAGTACTAGATTTTGTGGTACTGATTTGATGCTTGGGGTTTTCAGAAAGGTCTCTGTGAGGCTGGAAGTGTCAGAGGTTTCATGGAGAAGATAGCTGTTATCCAGTCCTTGAAGAATTAATATAGTGTGAAAATGTGAGGGTAGTTCAGGTATCACAAGAACAAATGTGGTGGGCTTGATCATAGTCTAGTTAAGATAGTTTTGGGGGCATATTTTTAAGGCTATAATAGAATACAGGGATTAGAGGTAAACAAATTATAAGGCAGCAGCTCAAATCTTGTTTCACTATATTAAAAATGATCTTAAACACTTGACATATATACACTACCGTGTGTAAAATAGCTAGCTAGTGGGAAGCTATTGTATAGCACAGGGAGCTCAGCTTGGTGCTCTTTGATGACCTAGAGGGGTGGGATGAGGGGGCAGGTGGGATGGGGGAGTCCAAGAGTGAGGGAATATATGTGTACATATAGCTAATTCACTTCAGTGTACAGCAGAAGCTAATACAACATTGTAAAGCAATTATACTAAAAAAAAATTACACACACACACACACACAAACTAAAAAAACAGAAAATCCACTTGCTGCCCATTTGCCACTTAAGAGGCTGTGCTATGATGTGCTTAGTCCCTCAGTTGTGCTTGACTCTTTGCGATCCCATGGACTGTAGCCCACCAGGCTCCTCTGTCCATGGGGATTCTCTAGGTAAGAATACTAGAGTGGGTTGCCATGCCCTCCTCCAGGGGATCTTCCCAACCCAGGGACCAAACCCAGGTCTCCTGCATTGCAGGTGTATTCTACCATCTGAGCCACCAGGAAAGCCCCTTAAGAGACTACTATGAAAGGAAAGGCTAGATGTCTTTTCAGATGGTGTCACTAGTGGTTCTGGGCTAAGTATTACTGCTACAGGAAGGTCCGTGTCCATGTTAGCAAGACAAGCTATAAGGGAAACTGAAGACAAATGTGTCCCAGGGAAAAGTGAAAACACAGGGAACTAACTCAATCAAAGCCCTGTTGAGTGCCAGGCACTATGCCAGGAGCCAGAGTGATAAATTATTCCACTTTGGGGATAATTCATATGTCCTGGGCACTGTGCCAGGTACTGGGGCAGCATTAATACTACTACTGCTTCTAGTAGTAATAGTAATGAAAGCAACAAGAAGTACATTCACTGAACTCTCACTCTATGCCAGATGTGTGAGTTATAATAGTAAAGAGAGAGGACAGTACAATCATGGTCAATTTGCAACTTGAAGTAAGTATAATTGGATGATCTATAGTCAGTTCAGAGTCTAGTGTTACTTTTCATCTCTTGCATTTGAAATTAATCTGGTCCATTGCATTTCCAGTGGGCTGAGCTATGAGAAGCTTTGTGGTATTCCCCTGTAGAGAAAAAAACCTCTCCTCCAGAGGTTGCCTGAGAAATACTATGAGAGTGATTCCTTCACTTTAAGGCACTATATTCCTAAAAACTACCCCTGGAAGGGACAATAAATTACATGGCCAATAGCCAATAACACTTTAAGGTGAATTCCTTGATTAAGAAAGTTGCTGTGGCCTTGGAAGTAACGAGATGTATATTTAGAAGGACATGGAAGATATGATGGAGGGGAAAGGAGAGGCCTGGATGTCTCTTTTATGTATCCATGCCCACCTCTATACTACCCAGGATATAAAATGGGTTCCCCATATAGTCTGAAAAATTGATGCTTTTGAATTGTAGTGCTGAAGAAGCTTCTTGAGAGTCCCTTGAACAGCAAGGAGATTAAACCAGTCAATCCTAAAGGAAATCAACCCTGAGTATTCATTGGAAGGACTGATGCTGAAGCTGAAGCGCCAATACTTTGGCCACCTGATGGGAAGAGCTGACTCATTGGAAAAGACCCTGATGCTGGGAAAGATTGAGGGCAAGAGGAGAAGGGGGTGGCAGAGGTTGAGATGGTTGGATGGCATCACTGACTCAATTGATGCCATTGAGCATTGAGCATTGAGCCATTGAGCATTGAGTTTGAGCAGACTCCAGGAGATAGCAGAGAACAGAGGAACCTGGTGTGTGGCAGTCCATGGGGTCACAAAGTTGGACATGACTTAGCAACTGAACAACATGTTAAGTGTCCACCTGTAAGCTTATAATATGTCTAATGACTTTCCTAGTTCCTTGCCCTCTGCCAGTCCCCAAAGCTGGTGCCATTTGACCCTCATTGACAGCTTTTAGCCTCATCCTCACTCTAAGCTCTGAAATCAATTCTTTCTCCATATGCTTGCTGTTAGTCCTACTCTGCCATTTTTCTGGGAATAAGTAACTAATGATGGAATTTCTGGCATCTCTTGAGGATGGGTTATAGGGAAGGTTCCTTTCCATAACCCTTTACTGTTATAGTTATGCTTGGCAGATTGTACTCATCTGCCACTAACCTAAGCCAGGAAGTGAGGTTCGTATTCCCATTATTAGGCACTGGTTTTGAGATGTATCCTTAATTGAATGAAATAAAACCAGCCAGCACTTCATCCTATTCTATAAGTGAACTCCCACTGTAGTCTCCCAAGCAATGAAGATTAAGAATGGTCAATCAGGCTCTCAGGTGCTTATCATGTTCCCTCTTTCTGGTTCTGCTAGCCAGAGGAGTTTGTCTAATGGAATCTGTGACATCTGTGGGTTCAAATGATGCAATTTAAAGAGCTAAATCAATGGGCTGGGCAGAAGGGCAGGACACAAAGTGGTCTCACCAAATCCCAGCCCAGATCATTGCCCAGCTCAGGCCTTTGTGAGGACGAAAGCTTCCCATCTCACTAAAATTTAGTGCCTTTGGAGGGACACAGTATCTGTGTGTGGCTTGTACTCTGTGCCATGAGGATTGAGCTTGAATGGTAAAATCCTTGTGACTTCTTACCCTTCTCCTTATCTGTCTAGTTGTCCATCTCTTCAGAGTCCTTTAAGGAAAGTAGATTTAATTTGATAAACTTATACAATCTCAAGGGTAAATGGCAGATAATAAATACATTCAATGAATAAGTACCAGGCACTGTGATAGAAGCTGATTGTAACAGCTGAGTGGCTTAAAGCCATACCTCATCTAGAGAAAAACTGCATTTGAACAAGAATCTTGAATGCCCAATCCAATGAGTGACTAGAATGGCAACTTCATGTACATAGCCACGGAGGTGGGCTAGTGAGAGGAAGCTTGTGTGTGTGTGTACATGTGTATGTACATACCTGTGTGTGTGTGTGTGCATGTTGATTTTGAGAGCATTTTGACTCCTTTAAGAGAACCACTTAGAGAACTTCCTAATTTTAATGTAGTTACACTAATCTTAAAGGAGCAACCCCACGTCCAAGGAGTGGTGGCTGCTCGGGCACAAGAGGGCCTAGAGGAGCCATTCCACATTCAAGGTCAAGAGGGGCGGTGGTGAGGAGATACCCATTGTCCAAGGTAAGGAGCAGCAGCTGTGCTTTGCTGGAGCACTGTGAAGAGATACCCCATGTCCAAGGTAAGAGAAAGCCAAGTAAGACAGTAGGTGTTGCAAGAGGGCATCAGAGGGCAGACACACTGAAACCATAATCACAGAAAACTAGTCAATCTAATCACACTAGGACCACAGCCTTGTCTAACTCAATGAAACTAAGCCATGCCCGTGGGGCCACCCAAGACAGGTGGCCTTGGTCATGGTGGAGAGGTCTGACAGAATGTGGTCCACTGGAGAAAGGAATGGCAAACCACTTCAGTATTCTAGCCTTGAGAACCCCATGAACAGTATGAAAAGTCAAAATGATAGGATACTGAAAGAGGAACTCCCCAGGTCGGTAGGTGCCCAATATGCTACTGGAGATCAGTGGAGAATAGCAAGAAGAACAGCAAAGAATACCAAGAGGAGACAAGAAAGCCTTCTTCAGCGATCAATGTAAAGAAATAGAGGGAAACAACAGAATGGGTAAGACTAGAGATCTCTTCAAGAAAATTAGAGATACAAAGGGAACATTTCATGCAAAGATGGGCTCAATAAAGGACAGAAATGGTATGGACCTAACAGAAGCAGAAGATATTAAGAAGAGATGGCAAGAATACACAGAAGAACTGTACAAAAAATATCTTCATGACCAAGATAATCACGATGGTATGATCACTCACCTAGAGCCAGACATCCTGGAATGTGAAGTCAAGTGGGCCTTAGAAAGCATCACTATGAACAAAGCTAGTGGAGGTGATGGAATTCCAGTTGAGCTATTTCAAATCCTGAAAGATTATGCTGTGAAAAAGCTGCACTCAATATGCCAGCAAATTTGGAAAACTCAGCAGTGGCCACAGGACTGGAAAAGGTCAGTGTTCATTCCAATCCCAAAGAAAAGCAATGCCAAAGAATGCTCCAACTACTGCACAATTGCACTCATCTCACATGCTAGTAAAGTAATGCTCAAAATTCTCCAAGCCAGGCTTCAGCAATATGTGAACCGTGAACTTCCTGATGTTCAAGCTGGTTTTAGAAAAGGCAGAGGAACCAGAGATCAAATTGCTAACATCCGCTGGATCATTGAAAAAGCAAGAGAGTTCCAGAAAAACATCTATTTCTGCTTTATTGACTATGCCAAAGCTTTTGACTGTGTGGATCACAATAAACTGTGGAAAATACTGAAAGAGATGGGAATACCAGACCACCTGACCTGCCTCTTGAGAAACTCGTATGCAGGTCAGGAAGCAAGAGTTAGAACTGGACATGGAACAACAGACTGGTTCCAAATAGGAAAAGGAGTACGTCAAGGCTGTATATTGTCACCCTGCTTATTTAACTTATATGCAGAGTACATCATGAGAAACGCTGGGCTGGAGAAACACAAGCTGGAATCAAGATTGCCAGGAGAAATATCAATAACCTCAGATATGCAGATGAAACCACCCTTATGGCAGAAAGTGAAGAGGAACTAAAAAGCCTCTTGATGAAAGTGAAGAGGAGAGTGAAAAAGTTGGCTTAAAGCTCAACATTCAGAAAACGAAGATCATGGGATCTGGTCCCATCACTTCATGGGAAATCGATGCGGAAACAGTGGAAACAGTGTCAGACTTCATTTCTGGGGGCTCCAAAATCACTGCAGATGGTGATTGCAGCCATGAAATTAAAAGACGCTTACTCCTTGGAAGGAAAGTTATGACCAACCTAGACAGCATATTCAAAAGCAGAGGCGTTACTTTGCCGTAGGTCTGTCTAGTCAAGGCTATGGTTTTACCAGTAGTCATGTATGGATGTGAGAGTTGGACTGTAAAGAAAGCTGAGCACCGAAGAATTGATGCTTTTGAACTGTGGTGTTGGAGAAGACTCTTGAGAGTCCCTTGGACTGCAAGGAGATCCAACCAGTCCATTCTGAAGGAGATCAGCCCTGGGTGTTCTTTGGAAGGAATGATGCTAAAGCTGAAACTCCAGTACTTTGGCCACCTCATGTGAAGAGTTGACTCATTAGAAAAGACTCTGATGCTGGGAGGGATTAGGGGCAAGAGGAGAAGGGGATGACAGAGGATGAGATGGCTGGATGGCATCACCGACTCGATGGATGTGTTTGAATGAAGTCCGGGAGCTGGTGATGGACAGGGAGGCCTGGTGTGCTGCAATTCACTGGGTTGCAAAGAGTCGGACATGACTCAGCAACTGAACCGACTGACACTAATCTTTTCCAGAAAAGTCCAGGTATTATGCCTCCTACAAGAGACCTCAAAAGTCATCTAGAATAACCCCTTGCTCAGTGGGAAAAAAAAAAAAAAAAAACACCCTGACAATATACTTTTTAAGTGATTGTTCAGTTAATGAGCACCTCCACTGATGAAAACCTCACCCCTTTCTCACCTTTATGGAGAGTGCTGATATTCAGCAAGGGGATCTCTATGTCTATCCAAAATCACCTGCTTCCAGCTTCTATTCCATGGCCCCAGTTCTGCTCTCTAGAGCAGTATCAGGCAAATCTGTCTTTTGTTCTGCATGACAATCCTTCATGTATTTGATTTCATTTCTCATGTCTCTCTCTGCCCCAGGAGTCTCCCCTTCTCTAGAATTATGAGCATCCTAGTGGTCTGCTTCTAGTTATTCTATACTTTACTTTTCTTAAAGTATGTTGTTCAGAAGTGAACACATTCTCTAGAATGGTCAGGCCAGCACAAGTTACACCGTGGCTATTTTTTCTTCATTTCTCATTCAGCAATGCTTTGCTAGGGTCAAGACACCATAATGTCTCATTTCAAAAGGTACTTTAGACCATCCTGCATAGTGGTATATTATGCTTTTCATTTGTACAAATCATACCGATCCAAAATTTCCTTGATATATAAATAGTAATAAATTAACATTAAGCACTTATGTGCCAGATACTGTATATGCTAAATGCTTCACATACATTATTTAAATTATTCTTTACTTTCAGACAGTTATGATTAGCATCTCTCTCATCCCAGATAAGGAACCTGAGGCACAAAGAGGTTAAGTAATTTGCTTCAGTTCACACACAGTTTAAGTTCACACACAGTGATGGGAATGGGGTAAGAGTCAAGCTCTGGCTTTAGAGTCTACATTTTAAACTACTTCAATGAAAGTAGATTCCTTTGTAAGCTCCATAATGCCTATAATAGTGCTAGGCATAGTGCTGCAATTCAGTACTTGTTATGCACCTAGTATTTGTCATAGCTAGGGCATTTGGCAGTAGGGAATACAAAGATACATGTATAAATGACATATCTCTTGCCTTCAAACATTTCCAGGTCCAGAGACAGAGAAAAAAATTAAAGTAAGTTAAATGTACTACAGTCTGATAGAGTCTAATATATAATAGGGACACAAAGGAGGAAGTGTTTAACTCTACTTGGGGAGATAATTGAAAAGAAAGCAATATTTGAACTATGTCTTATCACGATGGTGTGATCATTTACCTAGAGCCAGACATCCTGGAATGTGAAGTCAAGTGGGGCTTAGGAAGCATTACCACGAACAAAGCTAGTGGAGGTGATGGAATTCCAGTTGAGCTATTTCAAATCCTAAAGGATGATGCTGTGAAAGTACTGTACTTAATATGTCAGCAAATTTGGAAAACTCAACAGTGGCCACAGGACTGGAAAAGGTCAGTTTTCATTCCAATCTCAAAGAAAGGCAATGCCAAAGAATGCTCAAATTACCGCACAATTGCACACATCTCACATGCTAGTAAAGTAATGCTCAAAATTCTCCAAGCCAGGCTTCAACAATACATGAACCATGAACTTCCAGATGTTCAAGCTGGTTTTAGAAAAGGTAGAGGAACCAGAGATCAAATTGCCAGCATCTGCTGAATCATGGAAAAAGCAAGAGAGTTCCAGGAAAACATCTATTTCTGCTTTATTGACTATGCCAAAGCCTTTGACTGTGTGGATCACAATAAACTGTGGAAAATTCTGAAAGAGATGGGAATACCAGACCACCTGACCTGCCTCTTGAGAAACCTGTACGCAGGTCAGGAAGCAGCAGTTAGAACTGGACATGGAACAACAGACTGGTTCCAAATAGGAAAAGGAGTACGTCAAAGCTGTATATTGTCACCCTGCTTATTTAACTTATATGCAGAGTACATCATGAGAAACACTGGGCTGGAAGAAGCACAAGCTGGAATCAAGATTGCCAGGAGAAATATCAATAATCTCAGATATGCAGATGAAACCACCCTTATGGCAGAAAGTGAAGAGGAACTAAAAAGCCTCTTGATGAAAGTGAAAGAGGAGAGTGAAAAAGTTGGCTTAAAGCTCAATATTCAGAAAACGAAGGTCATGGCATCCGGTCCTGTCATTTCATGGCAAATAAATGGGGAAACAGTGGCTGGCTTTATTTTGGGGGGCTCCAAAATCACTGCAGATGGTGATTGCAGCCATGAAATTAAAAGACGCTCAACATTCAGAAAATAAAGATCATGGGATCTGGTCCCATCACTTCATGGGAAATAGGTGGAGAAACAGTGGAAACAGTGTCAGACTTTATTTTTGGGGGCTCCAAAATCACTACAGATGGTGACTGCAGCCATGAAATTAAAAGACACTTACTCCTTGGAAGGAAAGTTATGACCAACCTAGATAGCATATTGAAAAGCAGAGACATTACTTTGCCAACAAAGGTCTGTTTAGTCAAGGCTATGGTTTTTCCAATGGTCATGTTTGGATGTGAGAGTTGGACTGTGAAGAAAGCT
Organism: Bos indicus x Bos taurus; assembly: GCF_003369695.1. Taxonomy (NCBI): domain Eukaryota; kingdom Metazoa; phylum Chordata; class Mammalia; order Artiodactyla; family Bovidae; genus Bos; species Bos indicus x Bos taurus. Next base: position 84,245,704 of record NC_040105.1, on the reverse strand, counting down.
GAGCACCGAAGAATTGATGCTTTTGAACTGTGGCGTTGGAGAAGACTCTTGAGAGTCCCTTGGACTGCAAGGAGATCCAACCAGTCCATTCTGAAGGAGATCAGCCCTGGGTGTTCTTTGCAAGGAATGATGCTAAAGCTGAAACTCCAATATTGTGGCCACCTCATGTGAAGAGTTGACTCATTGGAAAAGACCCTGATGCTGGGAGGGATTGGGGGCAGGACGAAAAGGGGATGACAGAGGATGAGATGGCTGGATGGCATCACTGACTGGATGGATGTGTTTGCGTGAACTCTGCGAGTTGGTGGTAGACAGGGATGCCTGGCATGCTGCAATTCATGGGGTCTCAAAGAGTCGGACACAACTGAGAGACCGAACTTACTTACTTACTTACTCCTTGGAAGAAAAGCTATGACAAACCTAGACAGCATATTAAAAAGCAGAGGCATTACTTTTTCAACAAACATCTGTCTAGTCAAGGCTATGGTTTTTCCAGTAGTCATGTATGGATGTGAGAATTGGACTATAAAGAAAGCTGAGTGCTGAAGAATTGATGCTTTTGAACTGTGGTGTTAGAAAAGACTCTTGAGAGTCCCTTGGACTGCAAGGAGATCCAGCCAGTCCATCCTAAAGGAGATCAGTCCTGGGTGTTCATTGAAAAGACTGATGTTGAAGCTGAAACTCCAATACTTTGGCCACCTGATGGGAAGAGCTGACTCATTTGAAAAGACCCTGATGCTGGGAAAGATTGAAGGCAGGAGGAGAAGGGGATGACAGAGGATGAGATGGTTGGATGGCATCACTGACTCAATGGACATGAGTTTGGGTAGGCTTCGGGAGTCGGTGATGGACCGGGAGTCCTGGTGTGCTACAGTTCATGGGGCTGCAAAGAGTTGGACATTACTGAGTGACTGAACTGAACTGAAGAGTTTGTTAGCAATGTAGGGATGGTCATTCTAGATAAGGGACACAGCAGGTGCTCAGGTGTGAGTATATAAATCACAGTGGTATTCTAGAGAACATTAGCACTCTTCCTATTCTAACTTCTCAAGCATGTGACCACCTTGGGACCTTATCACATGTGGTTCACTGCCTATAATCCTATTCTACTAGTTCATCAGTTTTCTTCTTATGATGGAGATCAGATCAAATGTCATCTCTTCAGTAAGCCTGCAAAGAACACATTTCCAGTGGAGATGCTCCTTTGTGTCACCCTCTATCTCATTATCCAGACTTGCTTTTCTTAAAGAATTTATTACTACTTGAAATGCTTATATTTTTGTTTAGTATTTTAACACCTAGCTCCCCCAAATTTATTGTAAACTCCATAATAGCAAACTATCTGTCATGTTTACTACTCTATATCCACAACCTGGCACATAGTAGGCTCTCAATAGATATGTATTAAATTACTACATGAAATAGTGGTAGGGGTAGAGATGTAGGGATGCTCTGTGAGAAGAGCTATGCTTTTTTCTTGTGTGTTTAACCACCTTCCCTGCATGTGGCCAAGTGCTTAAGCAAGAAGCCCTCCTTTTTACCTCAAGGAAAGGGTCTTAATTAGTCTAAGGTGGCTCAGATGGTAAAGCGTCTGCCTACAATGTGGGTAGACCTGGGTTCGATCCCTGGGTCAGGAAGAACTCCTGGAGAAGGAAATGGCAAACCATTCCAGTATTCTTGCTTGGAAAATCCCATGGATGGAGTAGCCTGGTAGGCTACAGTCCACAGGGTCACAAAGAGTCGGACACGACTGAACGACTTCACTTTCTTTTCAAGTAAATATTGGTAATTCCATTTCTTTGATTGACCTAGATTTGAGCATTGGTACAGTTCTGCCCAATGAGATGTGCTAGAGGGCTTCTAGGAAAAGTTTCTTTGTTCTTAAAAAGAGATGTAAAAATAAGAAATATTTCCCCTTTTTGCCTCTGAATGATGTCATTTGCATATGACACCAAACTTTGGTAGCCATTTTTGAGATTATGAAGAAAGGCAGCCTAAAAGACTCAGCTTCCATGCTGAGGATGGCATAAATTGGGTCCTTTATGATGTCTCTGAGCCATTGAATTAATTAATCTGGAAGCTGCTCAACCTCTAGACTTCTAGTTGTGTGAGATGAAAACTCACTTTTTGTTAACCCACTTTTAGGCATGCTTCTCTTTTACAAGAAGCTGAAGACATCCTAAGTGATAGCATTTTGGGGAAAATTACAAAAATTAAACCACAAACAAATAGAAAACTTGAGCAGCTTAATAATCATAGAGGAAATTAAAATAGTTTGAAAGGTCTACCAGTTAAAAGTCACTTGGTTCAAGTGGTTTCACATTTGTGTATATCAACAAAACTTAAAAAATGCAGATATTATCTTGATATTAAAATCATTTTCAGATTATAGATCAAGGAAGAACACTCCTGAATTCATTCTACAAAGCTAGCATAATCTTAATGCCAAAACCTGATAATGCTACTCCGAAGTGAAAACTATATATATATAGTTATATATATATATGTATATGTATATATATATGTGTGTGTGTATATATATATATATAGACAAATTTCAACCATGAAAATCATTCTAAAAAACTCTAAATAAAATATTAGCAAATGAAAACCAGAAGTAAATTTGAAGAATAACATTATGACCAAGTGGAACTTATCCTAAGAGCAAGCAGGGTTCAATATGAGAAAATTTTCAATAGAAATAGTAACTGTCAACCACTTAAAAGAAAGAAAACATGATTATATCAATAGATGAAAAAATTGATATTAACTCAGAACCTATTTATTTAAAGAATGAAGTAAAATTGGAACAGAAGTAAACTACCTATATACACAAAAAAACTATTTACCTCAAATCAATAATAAATATCATAATAAATTGTGAAATACTGGACCCATTGCCATTAAAATCAAGAATGCTGTTATCAGCTCTATTATTCAATTTTAAGGTTTTGACTAATGTAATAAGAGAAGGATGTGAAAATATTACAAATATTTAACAAATTACCTTTATAGGTATATAATGGTATAATAGAACATCCAAGAAACTTTTCAAAAATCTGTTAAAAAGCTTTCAAGAAACTTTGGTAAGGTGACAGAATGTAAGAAAAAAATACAAATATCAATAGCTTTAAAAATTTATATCAGTAATCATCATCACTCAGAAATTATAAAGAAAAAATTCAATGCAGAATAGTGATAACATCTGAAGACATCCAGGAATAAATTTACCTAGAAAGGAACAGGATTCAATGTAAGAGAAGTTACTGATGGGAAAAAAATAAGGCAGAACAGGGAAGCACACTATGTTGCTGAATAGAAATAACCTAATAAAAATATAACTTCTTACAAATTAAGATGTAAATTACAAAAAGTATGTCTTTTGAGTTTTATATAGACCTGGGAAATTAAAGTTAAATGAAACAATAAATGTATTAAAATTTCACAAAATTTTTTATTAAAAAAAAAGGACATTATAAATATTGGCAGAGTAGGGAACTTCAAAAACCCATCTCTGCACTAATGCAATGATTTAACCTAGCAACACCCATCAGTTCAAATCAACCTTTTCTGAACTCTGGACTCTAATAAAAACTTACACTAATCAAAATAGTGCTTAATGAAGAAATAAGCTATTAAATTTTGGTAAGAGAGTTTTGTGGAATTTTTACTGAACTGCTTACAATCCCCCACTTCCTAGCTTGGAGATAGCCATGGGGACTGTGCCTCATATTGTTAGTTAGTGCAGCTTGCTGGTGCTGGGAGGGGGGAAATGTGAATTTTGTTCTCAAAGAACTGTGATTATATGTTTTGACTGGTCAATACATAGATACTAAATTTCTTCATGAAAAAGAGAAATCATCACAGAGGACTGATTGCCTTTTTTAAACCCCTCCGCCTTGGAATTTTCTCAGGGTTGGAGTTAGCCTCCCTAGCAATATTAGCCAAACGTGAAACAGCAGATTTGAGAGGGTAGAAGAAAGAACTGGTGAGACGGAAGATATATACATTGGATTTATCTAGTCTGTCTCACAGTCATAGAAAAGAAAGTTATGGTTACCAAAGGGGAAAGGTGATGGGAGAGCGATAAATTAGGAGTTTGGGATTAGCAGATACACACCACTATAAATAAAATAGATGAACAACAAGGTCCTACTGTAGCACAGGGAGCCATATTCAATATCCTGTAATAAATCATAATGGTTAAGAATATGAAAACTAATACAACATTGTAAGTCAACTATCCTTCAGTAAAAAAAATAAAAAACTAAATCAAAAAAAAGAATGGAGATGGGGAACACATGTATACCTGTGGCGGATTCATATTGATATATGGCAAAACCAATACAATATTGTAAAGTTAAAAAATAAAAAAAAATAAAAGACAAAGTCAATGAAAAAAAAAATAATAAAAAAATAAATTATCTAATCTAAGGGATAGAAAATAAAAAAGAATGAAGAGGAATGAATAGGGCATCAGAAGTATGTGAGACACTAACAAGTGTACCAAAAGATGCATATTGGTAGTCCTAGAAGGAGAGGAAAGAGAAAATGGTGGAAAGTATATCTGAGGAAATAATGGCCAAAAAAATTTGAGGAAATACATGAATCTGCATATCCAAGAAGGTGAACAAACTCCAAGAAGGCTAAACTCAAAGAGATTCCATACTGAGACACATAATCAAACTGTCAAAAGACAAAGATGAAGAGGAAATCAGGAAAGCAGAAAAGCAACTTGTCACAGACAAGGAATCCTCAACAAAAATTAACAGCCAGTTTCTCTTCAGAAACCATGGAGGCCAGGAGGCAGTGGGTTGATACATTTGAAGTGCTGAAAGAAATAAAACCCATCTCAATCAAAATTTGATATTCTGCAAAACTACCCTTTAAAAATTAAGGTAAACTTAAAACATTCCCAGATAAACAAAAACTAAGCAAGTTCATTACCAGTAAACCTAGCTTATAAGAAATCCTAAAGGGAGTCCTTTAGGCTAGATAGTAATTCAAAGTCATAAGAAGAAATAAAGAACAAGGGTGAAGGTAGCTATATAGCTAAATATAAAAGCCACAATTATTGTACTTTTGGTTTGTAAGTTTTTGTCTATATGATTTAGAATACAAATGCATAGAACAAAAATTATAATTCTATGTTAGTGGGCATACAATATATAGATATGTAAGTTGTGATAATAACAACATAGAGAAGGAAGGATGGAGCTGCATAGGAAAAGAATTTTTTAGACTATTGAAGCTAAGTTATTAATTCAAACTAGCTTGCTATAAACTGAAGATGTTAGTTGTAATCCTCAGGGTAACCACTAAGAAAATAACTAAAAGCATATATAGAATGAGAAATGAAAAGTAAATAAAAATTATACACTACAAAAAAAAATCAGACAAAAGAAGGGTGTAATGAATGAACTGGTGAACAGTATATATATGTATATATATATATATATATATATATATATATATAAATGTGTGTGTATATATATATATATATAAAAGACATATAGAAAACAGCAAAATGACAGAAGTCAAGTAATTATAGTTTGAAGGATTAGGGTAAGGGCAATGGAGATAATAATGTCCCATTTTGATATGTTGGTATTTGAGGTGTGTGTCTTTTTTATTTTTATTTCTCCAGATGTCTGGAAGGAAAGATCCAGTCAGCATGTGGAGCGCAGCATTGAGATCTAGTGATACAGAATTAGAAGTCATTAGCATATTGACTGAAGGTTCTCGACCCTTGGCTGCACATTAGAGTCACTTGTAGAGCTTTTCAAAACCACTCATGCTTGGTCACAGTACCTCCCACCTCTCCCCACATGCACACTGACATTTAAAAACAGTTCCCCAGGTGAATGTAATATGCAGCCAAGATTGAGTGCCATCATTATAAGTGGTAACTGGAGCTGTTAGGAGTGGATGTGATTATCAGGGAGAGTGCGAAAAGATCAGGGGAACTGCTTAGAGTGATAAAGGGTCCATATCTCCACTGTCCAGTATAGTAACCACTAGCCACATGTGGCTCTTTCAATTTAGATGAATTAAAATGAAATAAAACAAAATTCAGTTCTGCAGTTGCATCAGATACATTTCAAGCAATTAATAACCACAGATGACTCATGACTACCTTACTGGACAGCACAGATACAAAATATTTTAATCATTACAGAAAGTTCTACTGGACAGTGCTGGATAACCCAAATATCTCTTCCACCTCTAAACTGTAATTTGGAGAATTCTTCCAAATTCAGGGTAGAAATATACAGTATCTGTGTTAAAATATGGGTACTTTCATGTGCATAATGCATTTTCATGGCTATGGACACATGGTGTTTTTATTTTTGTAAGGTCTTCAACTCTTTTTCACTTTTCTTTGAAGTCCAGGCAAGTTATGTAGAACCACTGGCAGCTGGATTAAATCAATGCTTTTCATTTTCTCTAGAGTGAAGACACGAGTGAAAAATATACATTTGTCTTTCTCAAGTCACTCAGCAGCATGAGAGAGTTTAAATCTGTTCAACACTCATTATCACATTGTCTGCCTGATGTTCCTTGAAGTAGTCAGGGAAAGGCAGAATGGGATGACACTGATTATAGCAAATTATACGCAGTGTAACTGGTCAAAAGTCTTGCATCTGATTATTAGTCTTGGGGTTGGTGTTCATTCTAGATCCCATAGGCTATCAGAAATGAGTGTTTGTCCCCTTGCTGTTTCCCTTTCACTGGAGAATCCAAAGTGACAACGGTCAAATAGGAACTTATTCAACAAAGCCTCTTTAAATGGGACAGAGGGACTTTTAAAGAAGTTTTTTATGCTAACAATTAGGGAATCTGGGTGAAGAGTACACAGGAGCTCATTGTACTGTTCGTACAGCTTTTCTATGTGTCTGAAATTATTTTAAAATAAAAATTGCAAAAAATATTACTTGAACGAGCAAATCATGAATTCTCATAAAAAATCAAACAATGTGGCTTAAAAAGAATGAAAAATTTCATCTTTTACCTTCGTGCATTTGAAATGAGTTTATCTTTTATATATATTTTCTATGCAGTTTTCTTCAGTTAATATTTTGCAAGAATTTTCTACATATCATTATTTGTAATAACACCATTTTTAAACTTTCTTCCTTTTATTTATATTTTTTTAATTTTAATCATAGGCTAATTACTTTACAATATTGTGGTGGTTTTTGCCATACATTCACATGATTTTAAATCTGCCCTTCCGACCACCAATTTCCCTGGTGGGGCAGTGCTTCTGCTAGGTGACACTGACACAATATGTTTCATGCCATCATATGTTAAAATATCTAGTTAAATAGCTACATAATATTTTATTAGATCAAATCAGGTACACCAGAATCTCCAGTTTGGGAATATTTAGGCTTTCTTCCATTTATCTCTATTATTAAAAATAAAGTTGTGATATATATATATGTTTTTTTGGTGTGTGTGTGTGTGTGTGTGTATATATATATATAAAGCATCACTACGAATAAAGCTAGTGGAGGTGATGGAATTCCAGTTGAGCTATTTCAAATCCTGAAAGATGATGCTGTGAAAGTGCTGCACCCAATATGCCAGCAAATATGGAAAACTCAGCAGTGGCCACAGGACTGGAAAAGGTCAGTTTTCATTCCAATCCCAAAGAAAGGCAATGCCAAAGAATGCTCAAACTACCGCACAATTGCACTCATCTCACACACTAGTAAAGTAATGTTCAAAATTCTCCAAGCCAGGCTTCAGCAATACATGAACTGTGAACTTCCAGATGTTCAACCTGGTTTTAGAAAAGGCAGAGGAACCAGAGATCAAATTGCCAACATCTGCTGGATCATGGAAAAAGCAAGAGAGTTCCAGAAAAAATATCTATTTCTGCTTTATTGACTATGCCAAAGCCTTTGACTGTGTGAATCACAATAAACTGTGGAAAATTCTGAAAGAAGAATACCAGACCACCTGACCTACCTCTTGAGAAATCTATATGCAGGTCAGGAAGCAACAGTTAGAACTGGAAATGGAACAACAGACTGGTTCCAAATAGGAAAAGGAGTACGTCAAGGCTGTATATTGTTACCCTCGTTATTTCTATGCAGAGTACATCATGAGAAATGCTGGGCTGGAAGAAGCACAAGCTGGAATCAAGATTGCCAGGAGAAATATCAACAACCTCAGATAATGCAGATGACATCACCCTTATGGCAGAAAGTGAAGAGGAACTAAAAAGCCTATTGATGAAAGTGAAAGAGGAGAGTGAAAAAGTTGGCTTAAAGCTCAACATTCAGAAAGCTAAGATCATGGCATCTGGTCCCATCACTTCATGGGAAGTACATCGGGAAACAGTGGAAACAGTGTCAGACTTTATTTTGGGGGGCTCCAAAATCACTGCAGATGGTGATTGCAGCCATGAAATTAAGACGCTTTCTCTTTGGAAGGAAAGTTATGACCAACCTAGATAGCATATTCAAAAGCAGAGACATTACTTTGCCAACAAAGATCCGTCTAGTCAAGGCTATGGTTTTTCCAGTGGTCATGTATGGATGTGAGAGTTGGACTGTGAAGAAAGCTGAGTGCTGAAGAATTGATGATTTTGAATTGTGGTGTTAGAGAAGACTCTTGAGAGTCCCTTGGACTGCAAGGAGATCAGTCTATCCTAAAGGAGATCAGCCCTGGGGTTTCTTTGGAAGGACTGATGCTAAAGCTGAAACTCCAATACTTTGGCCACCTCATGCGAAGAGTTGACTCATTGGAAAAGACCCTGATGCTGGGAGGGATTGGGGGCAGGAGGAGAAGTGGATGACAGAGGATGAGATGGCTGGATGGCATCACCGACTTGATGGACATGAGTTTGAGTAAACTCCTGGAGTTGGTGATGGACAGGGAGGCCTGGCATGCTGTGATTCATGGGGTCACAAAGAATCAGACACAACTGAGTGACTGAACTGAACTGATATATATATATATATATATATATATATATATATATATATATATATATAAATAGTCTTCCCTGGTAGTTTAGCTGGTAAAGAATCTGCCTGAAATGCAGGAGACCCTGGTTTGATTCCTGGGTCAGGAAGATTTCCTGGAGAAGGGATAGGCTATCCACTCCAGTATTCTTTGGCTTCCCTGGTGGCTCAGACAGTAAAGAGTCTGCTTGCAATGAGGGAGACCTGGGTTCGATCTCCGGGTTGGGAAGATCCCCCAGAGGAGGGCATGGCAACCTACTCCAGTACTCTTTCCTGGAGAATCCCCATGGACAGAGGAGCCTGGTGGGCTATAGCCATGGGGTCACAAAGAGTTGGACATGACTAAGTGACTAAGCACAGCACAGCATATATATATATATATATATATATATATATATATATATATACACATACACACACACACACACACATATATATATATATATATACACACACACACATTCAAGGTTATTTGTTCAGCTTCTCATAAGTGAAATTACTGGGTCAAAACCCAGGAGCATTTTTAAAGATACATACTGCTGAACTTTCTAAAATTGTTTCATTGATTTTTTATCAGTGGATTTCTCAGTTCAGTTCAGTTCAGTTCAGTTGCTCAGTCGTGTCCGACTCTGTGACCCCGTGAATCGCAGCACGCCAGCCCTCCCTGCCCATCACCAACTCCCAGAGTTCACTCAGACTCACATCCATTGAGTCAGTGATGCCATCCAGCCATCTCATCCTCTGTCGTCCCCTTCTCCTCCTGTCCCCAATCCCTCGCAGCATCAGAGTCTTTTCGAATGAGTCAACTCTTCGCATAAGGTGGCCAAAGTACTGGAGTTTCAGCTTTAGCATCATTCCTTCCAAAGAAATCCCAGGGCTGATCTCCTTCAGAATGGACTGGTTGGATCTCCTTGCAGTCCAAGGGACTCTCAAGAGTCTTCTCCAACACCACAGTTCAAAAGCATCAATTCTTCAGTGCTCAGCTTTCTTTATGGTCCAATTCTCACATCCATACATGACCACTGGAAAAACCATAGCCTTGACTAGAGGGACCTTTGTTGGCAAAGTAATGTCTCTGCTTTTGAATACCCTATCTAGGTTTGTCATAACTTTCCTTCCAAGGAATAAGCGTCTTTTAATTTCATGGCTGCAGTCACCATCTGCAGTGATTTTGGAGCCCCCCAAAATAAAGTCTGACACTGTTTCCACTGTTTCCGCATCTATTTCCCATGAAGTGATGGGACCAGATGCCATGATCTTAGCTTTCTGAATGTTGAGCTTTAAGCCAACTTTTTCACTCTCCACTTTCACTTTCATCAAGAGGTTTTTTAGTTCTTCTTCACTTTCTGCCATAAGGGTGATGTCATCTGCATATCTCAGGTTGTTGATATTTCTCCTGGCAATCTTGATTCCAGCTTGTGCTTCTTCCAGCCCAGCATTTCTCATGATGTACTCTGCATAGAAATAACGAGGGTAACAATATACAGCCTTGACGTACTCCTTTTCCTATTTGGAACCAGTCTGTTGTTCCATTTCCAGTTCTAACTGTTGCTTCCTGACCTGCATATAGATTTCTCAAGAGGTAGGTCAGGTGGTCTGGTATTCTTCTTTCAGAATTTTCCACAGTTTATTGTGATTCACACAGTCAAAGTCTTAACTTCAAAGATGCTTATTTTTTCCTTCATCTTCATCTGCCACGGGCTCTTAACATTTTAATTTTCTCTGCCCCAGAGGGTTCTGACAAGTAATAATATTAAAGGCTTAAATGTACTCAAGAAGTTCTGCTGAGTATCCCCTTACAAAGCAATCTCCTTCAGTGTGACTGTTTTGTAACTTTCTCCTTTTGCATATTGGGATCCAGAAAATCAAATTACCCTTGTTGTTACTGAGAGGGTTTTACTCTTGTACAACGATCTATTTCCCGCAAATTTGATTAGTTCTCCACCTCCCTGCTTATGCCAACATACAAGATGACAACTTGAAATGTTACAGGAGTTCAGTTTCAAAACAAAAAATAAAAGCTATCAGGGACTTACTGGAAATAATGGTACATTCCTCTATGTGTAAAATGGTGCAGTGTAAAGAATAGTGTCCTAGGAGTTAGGAGACCTGGATTCTAACCTCAGCTCTTTCACCAATTTGAAGTATGAACTTGAACAAGTCACATTTACTCGTCTCTGTGTCTATTTCCTTTTCTGTGAAATGAGTAAAACAAAAAAGGTGATTGCTAAGATCAATGTCAGCTCTTAAATTAACTATGTATTAAAACAATTAATGTGTACATATATATTAGCAACATCTATGATACTTAGAGACCACTGGGTTAGATACAGCATCAAGTGAGGGACTCATTTATTAGTTAGCAATGTGTTTACTCAATAAAGAAAGGACAGGAGGATGATTCAGGCTAAAAGAAAGGAAGTTTGATGGATCACTGGTCCAGGTTCGATGCATGAGACAGGGTGCTCAGGGTTGGTGCACTGGGATGACCCTGGGGTTGGGATGGGGAGGGAGGTGGGAGAGGGATTCTGGATGGGGAACACATGTGCGCCTGAGGCTCATTCATGTCGATGTATAGCAAAAACCACTACAATATTGTAAAGTAATTAGCCTCCAATTAAAATAAGTAAATTAATTTTTTTAAAAAAGAAAGGAAGTTTGAGAAAGTTACTGGTTTGGGTTATTTTTATAGATGAAATAAACTGAATAATCCAGATTAAATCATCTTTCCCTTTGACACTGGGGTAAGTCCAATATAATAGTCTGTACGAATAAGGTAGACTAGAATAGAACCCAAAGATGTGTTTGCTCTGGTTTTCTGAGGTGCATGCCTACAGCCTTCCGAGTCCCAGAAATAGCAGTCATACTTACCAGCACTATCTTAACGAGTCCTCGTGACTTCTATCATAAGGGGAAACAGCCTGAGATTCTTCCTCTAACAGAGATTCCAAAGAGTGTGTTGTTAGAAGAGGGTTTACCTCCATTGTGCCCCTTCCAAGAATTAAGAGTGTGAGTATGAGAGTGTATCACCAGAGTATGTCTATTGCCTATTAATGATCCCCTATGGCTCTGTCAAGGAGAAGGCAATGGCACCCCATTCCAGTACTCTTGCCTAGAGAATCCCATGGACGGAGGAATCTGGTAGGCTACAGTCCATGGGGTTGCTGAGGGTCGGACACGACTGAGCGATTTCACTTTCGCTTTTCACTTTCATGCATTGGATAAGGAGGAGAAGGCAATGGCACCCCACTCCAGTATTCTTGCCTGGAGAATCCCAGGGATGGGAGCCTGGTGGGCTGCCATCTATGGGGTCGCACAGAGTCGGACACGACTGACGCGACTTAGCAGCAGCAGCATGGCTCTGTCATTTACAACTTAACCTTAGTGCTTCTCAGATCTGGATAGCAGATCACCTGGAAATCAAGATGCTCTCTGTGAACCCTATAAAATATTCCCATAAATTTAATCTTTTTAAAGTATTTGTATTCATTCCCTCAAGATGCTATGGGCAACATGTAATAGAGAGACATACTAACACATTCAAAGGCTCTGCTCAGCAAATCTTTCATCTCCTTACTCAACTCAAGCCCTGTTCTCTCATGCCGTCTGTTTTCCCAGCTACCCATCCTATCCACAGCTCACTCTCTGGATTAAATGCTAATGTGAGCGGTGCTCTTTTTGGCTGCCAACTCTGGCTTCTTTTCAGAATTTTCTGCCTCTAAGACTGCCTCAGGTTACCATTGCCCTGTCTTGCATCTCCTGCCCTTTCCCCCCACCTCTCTCCCTAGTGGGAAAGTGGCTCTTATAGGTAGGATTGAGACAGTGTGTTTTATACCATCATATGACTACAGGGAATTTTTGCTAGCAGTTTAAATGCAGACCTGTCTGTGACCACAAATGGATAAAGGTAAGCCATTGATGACATGTGATATGCTTTTCCTTGGTGTTCCTTTGCTGCAGGTTTATTTGTGTTGCTCTCTGCTGGCAGTCACTAAAGGATTTAAGGGGAATTTGTAGCTGAAAAACCTGCCACAGAGAAAATTCTCCCATGGATTAAATTGTTCCCAGAAATCAATAAATGACTACTGCAGATTGATTTTGGTAGCAGAACACCTTGGTGCAACCTAAAGAACATCTGTGATTTGTGGAACCATACTGTGATGAATATCAGTTGATCAGAATATTTTTCAATGTTATTTATGTAACTAGTCATGCTGTCCTACTTCTTATAGTAAGCAGTTTTGTAAGTTACATTTACAACTTACTGTGCCTTGTGGGACTTTTATTTATCTCCAATTTCGTCTAATACTAGTATCCTGATTAAAAAGGTCCCTCTTGGCCATTATCTCTCTCAGATGAAATACATCTCTACATCAGTTAGTTTAATGGTCGCTGATATCTAAGGCTTTATGATTACAAAGTATTTTTACATACATTATCTCATTCAGTTCTTTCACTTACTTTTGCTTATTTCACAGAAGTGTTATCATTTACCTTTTCATCTAGATGGTTATTTTCCCACATCACAGAAATTAATAATTTGCTCTAAAACCCAAGGGTTAGTAAATAGCAGTCAGGATTATAATACAAGTCTTCTGACACCATGTTCCATGCTTTTCCCACTTCTTGGTCCATTCAGTATAAATGGAGAAGTGAAGGAATACTGTATGAAATACATTGATCAAAGGAAGACACTTCATGTGAATTTTACCTCTGCACCCATCCCAGGGCCGTACTTAATGTTATTGTTGAGAACAGAGCTACCGTGTCTCAGCCGAGCTCCAAGAAGGATTCTGTCCTTGGGCCTTTATCAAGTTGGACCATGTTTATAATACTTTTTTTTTGTTTTGTTTTGACTTTCTTTTTTTAATTTTATTAATTTTATTTTATAATCCTTTTAAGAGATAAGAAAGCCTTCTTCAGCAATCAATGCAAAGAAATAGAGGAAAACAACAGAATGGGGAAGACTAGAGATCTCTTCAAGAAAATTAGAAATACCAAGGGAACATTTCATGCAAAGATGGGCTCAATAAAGGACAGAAATGGTATAGACCTGACAGAAGCAGAAGATATTAAGAAAAGGTGGCAAGAATACACAGAAGAACTGTATAAAAAAGATTTTCATGACCCAGATAATCACGATGGTGTGATCACTCACCTAGAGCCAGACATCCTGGAATGTGAAGTCAAGTGGGCCTTAGAAAGCATCACTATGAACAAAGCTAGTGGAGGTGATGGAATTCCAGTTGAGCTCTTTCAAATCCTGAAAGATGATGCTGTGAAAGTGCTGCACCCAATATGCCAGCACACTTGGAAAACTCAGCAGTGGCCACAGGACTGGAAAAGGTCAGTTTTCATTCCAATCCCAAAGAAAAGCAATGCCAAAGAATGCTCAAACTACTGCAGAATTGCACTCATCTCAAATGCTAGTAAAGTAATGCTCAAAATTCTCCAAGCCAGGCTTCAGCAATACATGAACCGTGAACTTCCAGATGTTCAAGCTTGTTTTAGAAAAGGCAGAGGAACCAGAGATCAAATTGCCAACATCTCCTGGATCATGGAAAAAGCAAGAGAGTTCCAGGAAAACATTTATTTCTGCTTTATTGACTATGCCAAAGCCTTTGACTGTGTGGATCACAATCAACTGTGGAAAATTCTGAAAGAGATGGGAATACCAGACCACCTGACCTGACCACCTTACCTGCCTCTTGAGAAACCTGTATACAGGTCAGGAAGCAGCAGTTAGAACTGGACATGGAACAACAGACTGGTTCTAAATAGGAAAAGGAGTACGTCAAGTCTGTATATTGTCACCCTGCTTATCTAACTTATATGCAGAGTACATCATGAGAAACACTGGGCTGGAAGAAGCACAAGCTGGAATCAGGATGGCTGGGAGAAATATCAGTAACCTCAGATATGCAGATGACACCACCCTTATGGCAGAAAGTGAGGAACTAAAGAGCCTCTTGATGAAGGTGAAAGAGGAGAGTGAGAAAGTTGGCTTAATGCTCAATATTCAGAAAGCTAAGATCATGGCATCTGGTCCTATCATTTCACAGCAAATAAATGGGAAAACAGTGAACAGTGGCTGACTTTATTTTTGGGGGCTCCAAAATCACTGCAGATGGTGATTGTAGCCATGAAATTAAAAGACACTTACTCCTTGGAAGAAAAACTCTGACAAAGCTAGACAGCATATTAAAAAGCAGAGACATTAGTTTGTCAACAAAGATCCGTCTAGTCATGGCTATGATTTTTTCAGTAGTTATGTATGGATGTGAGAGTTGGTCTATAAAGAAAGCTGAGTGCCGAAGAACTGATGCTTTTGAACTGTGGTGTTGGAGAAGACTCTTGAGAGTCCCTTGGCCTGCAAGGAGATCCAAACATTCCATCCTAAAGGAGATCAGTCCTGGGTGTTCATTGGAAGGACTGATGTTGAAGCTGAAACTCCAATACTTTGGCCACCTGATGCAAAGAGCTGACTCATTTGAAAAGACCCTGATGCTGGGAAAGATTGAGGGCAGGAGGAGAAGGGGATGACAGAGGATGAGATGGTTGGATGGCATTTCCGACTCAATGGACATGAGTTTGGGTAGACTTTGGGAGTTGGTGATGGACAGGGAGGCCTGGTGTGTTGCAGTTCATGGGGTTGCAAAGAGTAGGACACAACTGGGCAACTGAACTGAACTGAACTGAACTGATGTGATAGAAACCTTCCTCTTTGCTATGGACTGAATTATGTTTGCCCAAATTCATATGTTGAAGCCGTGTCCCCTAAGGTGATTGCATTTGGAGTAAGGAAGTAATTCAGGCTAAGTGGGGTCATGAGGGTGGGCCCCTAATAGGATTAATGCCTTTATAAGAAGAAACATCAGGGAGTTGACTTGTTCTCCCCACTGTCAGGGAGGAGACTGTGAGGACAGAGTGAGAAGGTACCACCTGTAAGACAAAAATAATGCTCTTTCCAGGCACCCAATTCACCAACCCCTTGATCTTGGGCTTCTCAGCCTCCAGGTTGTGAGAAATAAGTATCTGTTATTTAAGTCACCCACTCTGTCATATTTTGTTATGGCAGCCTGAGCTGCCTAAGGCATCCATTTTAGCTTTCTTCTTACCTTGGAAAATCAAAAAGTCTGAAAAAGATATTCACATTCCAATAGCTGTGTAGATGAAGATAGGCCGATTTTTCATATTTCTTTCTGCAATGATACATCTAATATTAAACTCCACTCATGGTAGGCACCGAGAGGTTGCCCTAGGTGTGGGGATAGGAGGAAGTGAGGAGGCTGTATTGGGTGACTTGGGGGAATGATGCATTTTTTTTTTTTTAATGGGACAGAGTTAGTACTGTCTGTCCCTTGAAACTCCATGTAGCTGACTGGGAATTTGCAAGAGTTTCTTGGTAAATGAGCCTAATATCTCTGTACAGGAATTGTTGATTTATAGTGAGAAGCGCTGGATCTTTGATTTTAGCACTCTTTATAAAAAATTAAAGTATAGTTGCATTACAATATTTTATTAGTTTCAGTTATAGAGCATAGTGATTCAGTATTTTTATAGATTATACTCCATTAAGTTATTATTACAGAATGATGATACCTTGTGCTGTACAAAACCTTGTTGCTCATCTATCTTATACATAGCAGTGTATCTCTTAATCACATATCCTTGCTTGCTCCTCTTCCTTTCCCTTTCTCTGATAGTAACCTCTAGTTTGTTTTCTATACCTGTGAGTCTGTTTCCTATACACATTTGTTTATTTTTTATTTTTTAGATTCCACATATAAGTGATAGCATACAGTATATGTCTTTCTCAGTCTTACTTCACTGAGCATAATATTCTCTAGGTCCATCCATGTTGCTGCAAATGGCACATTTTCATTATTTTTATGGCTGAGTAATATTCAATTGTTATATCTATCTATCTATCTATAGTGGGCTTCCCTGATAGCTCAGTTGGTAAAGAATCCACCTGCAGTGCAGGAGACCCTGGTTCAATTCCTGGGTTGGGAAGATCCTCTGGAGAAGGTAAAGGCTACCCACTCCAGTATTCTGGGCTGGAGAATTCCATGGACTGTATAGTTCATGGGGTTGTAAAGAGTTGGACACAACTGAGTGATTTTCACTGTCACTTTCATGTATATATAACACATCTTCTTTATCCATTCATCTATTGATGGGTAGTTGGGTTGCTTCTATGTCTTGATCTTATAAATACTGCTGCTGTGAACACTAGGGAACATATATCCTTTTGAGTTAACGTTTTTGTTTTCTTTGGATATACCCAGGAATGGAATTACTAGATAATATGGTAGTTCTATTTTTAGTTTCTTTAGGCATTCAATACCGTTTTCACATTGGCAACACCACTTTACATTCCTACAAACAGTGTATTTTGTTTTGTATTCTCCACATCCTCACATTTGTTATTTGTGATATTTTTTTGATTGCCATTCTGACAGGTGTGAGGTGGTATCTCACTGTGAGTTTAATTTGCATTTCTCTGATTAATAGTGATGTTGAACATCTTTTCATGTGCATGTTGGCCATATTGTATGTATTCTTTGGAAAAATGTCTATTCAGGTTTTCTGCCCATTTTTTAATTGGGTTGTTTATTTCTTAATGTTGAATTGTATGAGCTGTTTCTATATTTTGGATATTAATCCCTTATTGGTCATTTCATTTGTGAATATTTTCTTCCATTCCATAGGTTGTGTTTTCATTTTGTTGATGGTTTTTTTTCCTGTGCAAAATCTTTTTAAGTTTAATTAGATCCTATTTGTTTAGTTTTTATTTTATTTCTTTTGCCTTAGGTGACAGATACAAAAAAATATTGCTAAATTTATGTCAAATGTGTTCTGTCTATGTTGTCTTCTAGAGCCTCAGCATTTCAGTCTGGTTTTGGTATCACATTTTACATCTCCATGTTTATTCCTTTGCTCTTTATTGTAGTTATAGATGCTTTATACTTTTTCCTTTAATCTTTGTACTACCATATTTTAGTTGATCCTCAGCCTTTATTTTTATGAGTGGGATTTTTCCTTTTCTATAGTCTCTTACAAAACACAAGCTGGAATCATGATTGCCAGGAGAAATATCAATAACCTCAGATATGCAGATGACACCACCCTTATGGCAGAAAGTGAAGAGGAACTAAAAAGCCTCTTGATGGAAGTGAAAGTGGAGAGTGAAAAAGTTGGCTTAAAGCTAAACATTCAGAAAATGAAGATCATGGCATCCGGTCCCATCACTTCATGGGAAATAGATGGGGAAACAGTGTCAGACTTTATTTTTCTGGGCTCCAAAATCACTACAGATGGTGACTGCAGCCATGAAATTAAAAGACGCTTACTCCTTGGAAGGAAAATTATGACCAACCTAGATTAGCATATTCAAAAGCAGAGACATTATTTTGCCAACAAAGGTCCATCTAGTCAAGGCTATGGTTTTTCCTGTGGTCATGTATGGATGTGAGAGTTGGACTGTGAAGAAGGCTGAGTGCTGAAGAATTGATGTTTTTGTTTTTTGTTTTGTTTTGTTTTTTTAACTTTACAATATTGTGTTGGTTTTGCCATATATCGAAATGAACTGTGGTGCTGGAGAAGACTCTTGAGAGTCCCTTGGACTGCAAGGAGATCCAACCAGTCCATTCTGAAGGAGGTCAGCCCTGGGATTTCGTTGGAAGGAATGATGCTAAAGCTGAAACTCCGGTACTTTGGCCACCTCATGTGAAGAGTTGACTCATTGGAAAAGACTCTGATGCTGGGAGGGACTGGGAGCAAGAGGAGAAGGGGACGACAGAGGATGAGATGGCTTGATGGCATCACTGACTCGATGGATATGAGTCTGAGTGAATTCCGGGAGTTGGTGATAGACAGGGAGGCCTGGCGTGCTGCAATTCATGGGGTCACAAACAGTCGGACACGACTGAGCGACTGATCTGATCTGATCTGATAGTCTCTTACTTCTTTTTATAGCCTTTTTCCCCATGTAGTAAAGACTCTAGCATTTCTTTTAGGGTAGGTTAATATTATTGATTAATTTAGGTTTTGCTTGTCTGAGAAGTCCTTTATCTCTCTTTCAATTCTAAATTATAATCATGCTGAGTCGATCCCTAAGTTGCTGGTTTTTCCCTTTCAATACTTTAAATATATTGTGCCATTTCCTTCTGGCCTGCAAAGCTTCTGCAGAGAAATTAGCTGCATAACCTCAAGGGGATGTCCTTCCATATGACTGTTTTTCTCCTGCTGTCTTTAGAATAGTCTCTTTATTTTGCCATTTTAATTATGCTTTGTTTGTTTGGGTTCATCTTATTTGCAACTCTCTTGTCATTCCTGTACCTGGATATCTGTTTCCTTCTTCAAGTTTGGGGAGTTTTCAGCCATAATTTCCTCAAATACATCTTAATCCCTGCCTCTCTCTCTCTTCTCCTTTGGGATCCCTATAATGTGAATGTTGGTATTCTCAAATTTTTTCCCAGAGATTTCTTAAACTGTTTTCACTTTTTAAAGATTTGTTTTTCTTTTTTGCTGTTCTGATTGGGTGATTTCCAACATTCTGTCTTCCAGATCACTTAAGCCTTCTTCTATATCACTTATTCTGCTCTTCATTCCTTCTAGTGTGTTTTTTCTTTTAGTTACTGAGTCCTTCATTTCTGATTGGATCTTTTTTATATTTTCTAGTTTCTTGTTAAAATTCTCAGGGTGTACATCTATTCTTTTTCCTAATTTAGTTAACATTCATATTACCAATGCTTTGAATTTTTTAATCAGGTAAATTATTTGTTTCTGTTTCATTATTTATATTTTCAGGGGGTTTCTCTTGCTCTTTCAATGAAAAGCAGTTCTTCTGTCTTTTCATTTTGCTTCATTGTGTCTGCCTCTTTGAATTTAGGTAAAACCTATTGTAGTCCTGAAGTGGTGTTCTTATGTGGGACCTTCTCTATACAGGCTGTGTGTGCCCAATGCCTTTGGTGGGAGAGCTGGATTTGATGTGGATGTAAATCACATCTTTCCTCAGCATGCCCTGGCCACTATCATTTTGGTAATGGATGTGGCTGGAGATGGAGGGCCTAGAGCTGGAGGTGGGTGTGAAGTGGGAATTCTCTGCTCAGGGCTTGTTCCTGCCCACTGGGGGTGGGTGCAGGATCTGATACCAAGTTGCTGGAACAGAAGCCCTGAGGGTTGGGCCTGAGCTTTCTCTGTTCCATTTAAGTGTGTGGTTTCCCCTCTCCTAGCACTAGGACCCTTGCCCTAGAAGGGAGGAGTGCTGAAGCATGGGATGCCTGTGTGAGGTTCTTGGCTCATATTGGCTACAGACAAAGATCCGAGCTGAAACATGGGGTGCCTGTGCAGGTTCTTATCTCATGTTGGCTATAGACAGAGATCCAAGCCATCTCTGATGCACTGCCTATGCAGGCACCCCCCATTTTTCCCCCTTGTGCTGCTCAGATGCAGACTCAGGTTCAAGTCCCTTTGTTCCTTATGGCTGTTCACTGCCCTCAGCCTTTGCTGCTTCGGTTCTGCTGTGAAGCCACACAGTGGATCAGGTGGGGCCCGCATGGACTCTTGGTGAATATCAGGGTGTGAGCTGGGTGGAGGGCCACCATCAGAGTTCTGGGTTCCTTCTGATGTGCTGCTTGAATAATGGCCAGCAATGGCTACCACAGTTCCACCCAGGCTCTCCTTTGAGACTGGGTTACCTCTGTGTCCACGACCTAATTTTCTCCCTAGTTATGGCTGCCCTAGATCCAGTACCACATTGACATGGAGTAAGAGGAGCTGTAGTGTTCACTTGGCTCAGGCTGGGATGTGTGCTGAGGTAGTTGTGGGAAACCTAGCAGCCACTAAGAGCAATCCCCTCTCAACCCTCTTGGCTTTGCCTCATGGCCAAGTCAGTTCATGCACCCCTCAGAAGCAGAATCTAGGGTTCATGCAGCCCTCCTGTTAGTCCCCAAGGTCCTCCAACCAGTCAAAGGGGCTTGTTCTTATGCAGGATCCCAGGACTGGAACACCCAATCTGTGGCTTTCACTGCTCACTTCCCATGGTGGATCTCTTCCCATGAATTCTCTTCCTCTGAGTCCTCTACCCTGGGCACAGGTCCCTACCCTATCACTCTTCTTTCCTTCTTACCAAGTTACATGTGGATCGTTTCTTACAGCCTTGGTTGTTCAGAAGTGTTTATGCAGGTCCCAGTTAGTTTTCAGTGGGAATGTTCCACATGTAGATGTATTTTTTACACATTCAAGCTCCATATCCTCTTACTCTGCCATCTTGATTGATTGTCTGCTCTTAGTACTCTTTTTCCTGAAAAGTGTTTAAAAATTGCATATATTCTACATATTAGTGGGCTAGTGTACATCAATCATAATCTTTTTGTTTTCTTCATCCTGAGCAAGAAGATTATTTTCAACTCCAAAAAAATGACAATTTCAAGACAAACCTGGTGTTTGATAGTAAATTTTTCTTCCTCAGTTTTCTCTGGTTTCTCCTAATAGTTATCCTTTTCTTACATGAATTGCTCAGCATTCCTAGTTTTTTATATTATGGCCTGGCTACTATAATAAGGGTATTTTAATTTATTTTATAAAGGTATTTTAAACCTTTGAAGTTTATAGATGGTTTTGTTTTCATTTTTCCACAGTACAAGAATGGTCTCAAGCAAATGGGCAATACAGAATGGTTGGCAGCTCTTATAGTGTTCCTTGTCAGTAGGTAGTCAGTCTGAGATAGGAGAAGTCATTGATTAGTCTTTTATGTAGTCCCACATGCAAATACACTAGAACTGACCTTCTGAAAGACTGAAAAAGGCAGTTTTTTTAGGGGCATATTTATACTTTCCCTTTTTTATTTCCCTCCCAGGTGAAAGTGAAGTCACTCAGTCATGTCCTACTCTTTGCGACCCCGTGGACTGTAGCCCACCAGGCTCCTCTGTCCATGGGATTCTCCAGGCAAGAATACTGGAGTGGGTTGCTATTTCCTTCTCCAGGGGATCTTCCCGACCCAGGGATTGAACCCAGGTCTCCCACATTGCAGGCAGACGTTTTAACCTCTGAGCCACCAGGGAAGAGGAGCCACTTCTCTCCCAAATCTACCCCCTATTATCTGTGCCAAGCACGGAGCCTATGGGCCAATGACACTGCACCTTTTTCTCACTTAGCTGCCTGACATTCATAAAGGTGTTAGCTGATTAAAAGGCTTAATATATTATCACTCACAGGAAATACTTTGCCATTTTAAAAGAGGATTCTTAGAAATTGAAAAGACTTCAAAATCCACACTAATGAATTCTTAATGATATAATTTTGAGGATAGCTGTTTTTACTCTTGAGAGGAAAAGGTTTGTTTTATGTATTTGTTAGGGTGGCTTAACACCCTTTGTGAGCAGGGAGCCTGTATACCTGTCCGTATGTAGATGAATTCTACTCCTTGCACAACACTGCTTTATAGTGATACTTTCACAGTGATTCTAATCTCCAGAGAGAGAGGCAGTAGTGTGCTTCAGATGGCTCATATTATCACACTAGAGCAGGTTGTTAAATTACCAGGAATTTTTAAAGCTGATTTTAAAATATAGCTATTATATCAACTTACACTTAAATTATGTTTTAAAAAGTAATACTTAAAACTCATCACTTTGTAATTATTTTAATACATTTTACTGTAATCTATACTCTTGAGGATATTTATACTTATTTAATCTCTATGGTAGAAATGTTACACATGTTAGTAGCTTAAAATTGACCATAGAGAGAATATTTACACCATCACACAAATTGGCAAAATGTTATACATCAACGATAGATTTATTATTTTGCTGACTGTCTAAACTTAAATGACAGAGAGCCAATTATACTTCAAAAAACTGGAAAAAAACAAAATGATGAAGAAAATGTTAATAATGCAGATTAAACATAAAAGTATGTTATATAGGGACATCTGCTTCTGGCCAAAATGGAATAACAGAGACTGAATTTGACCTCGCACTTGAAACAACCAAAAGATAAGACAAAACGTATGACACAATGGTTTTCAGGACTCTGGACGCTAGCCAATGAAGGACAATTATCTCTGAGGATAGGAAATAAGTGAGAATTCTATGACTGTCTGAGATTACTGCCTTCAGAGAGTTTGCAAGCCATATAATAGGGAAAGGAAACTGAGGCAGAGTCTGGTAGACTCCCTGTGATGAGGAGATAGAGCTCAGAGTACAGGGAAAGCAAGGCAGCTAGTGATAACAGGATAGAGTACTGAGCAAGAGAGAGAGTTCCAGAGAGAGAGATAACTCCAAATATATGCATAGGGTTCTCCACAGGTATTAAGGGGAACACAGATCAGTACATGTATATAAGAAGACAATTCAATGCCAGAGAAAGAATCACCTGAAAGGTTGAGAGAACATTAACTGGTGTTCACACAGAAAGGGGAGTATATTCTACTGATACTAGCCAGACTGGAAACCTTCATATATTATGGGGCACTGGGGAGAAAGGTTTTACCTTGGTAGTGAGAAATAATTAGCCCTAGACTAAACAAGTCTCTGGAACCATATAACAAATTGTAAAAGTAAGACTGGAAAGGATTATTCTATCTCCAAGTATCCTACCTGTGTCCCTAACAAAGCTGAAGAATATTTATAGGAGTATGGCAATATCTTGGAGAAGGCAATGGCACCCCACTCCAGTACTCTTGCCTGGAAAATCCCATGGACGGAGGAGCCTCGTGGGCTGCAGTCCATGGGGTTGCGGAGAGTCAGACGCGACTGGGCAACTTCACTTTCACTTTTCACTTTCATGCATTGGAGAAGGAAATGGCAACCCACTCCAGTGTTCTTGCCTGGAGAGTCCCAGGGATGGCGGAGCCTGGTGGTCTGCCATCTATGGGGTCACATAGAGTTGGACACGACTGAGGCGACTTAGCAGCAGCAGCAGCAGCATGGCAATATCTAGCATGGGAGAAGGACTTCTGCATGATAATATAAGAACCTCTGAAAATATGATTCTCCATAAAATCAATGAAAACACTGGCAAAACATGTTAAAACTGACATTTTCAAGAGCTCTGGAAATTGATACAAGGCTTGCAATAATTTGAGGAGCATTTATTCCAGAAAAACAGCTAAATCTTGTCAGGACCAGAGAGCATTTTACTTGCTCTAGTTCCATTGCCCACTTTCCAGATTTATCAGTTCAATTCAGTCACTCAGTCGTATCTGACTCTTTGTGACCCCATGAAGTGCAGCACACCAGGCTTCCCTGTCCATCACCAACTCCCAGAGTCTACCCAAACCCATGTCCATTGAGTCAGTGATGTCATCCAACCATGTCCATTGAGTCAGTGATGTCATCCAACCATCTCATCCCCTGTCATCCCCTTCTCCTCCTTCCCTCAATCTTTCCCAGCATTAGGGTCTTTTCAAATGAGTCAGCTCTTCGCATCAGGTGGCCAAAGTATTGGAGTTTCAGCTTCAACATCAGTCCTTCCAATGAACACCCAGGACTGATCGCCTTTAGGATGGACTGGTTGGATCTCCTTGCAGGCCAAGGGACTCTCAAGAGTCTTCTCCAACACCACAGTTCAAAAGCATCAATTCTTTGGCACTCAGCTGCCTTTATAGTCCAACTCTCACATCCATACATGACTACTGAAGAAATTATAGCCTTGACTGTATGGCTCTTTGTTGGCAAAGTAATGTCTCTGCTTTTTTAATATGCTGTCTAGGTTTATCATAGTTTTTCTTCCAAGGAGTAAGTGTCTTTTATTTTCATGGCTGCAATTACCATCCACAGTGATTTTGGAGCCCCTCAAAATAGTCAACTGCTGTTTCCACTGTTTTCCCATCTATTTGCCATGAAGTGATGGGACCGGATGCCATGATCTTAGTTTTCTGAATGTTGAGTTTTAACCCAATTTTTTCACTTTCCTATTTCACTTTCATCAAGAGGCTCTTTAGTTCTTCTTCACTTTCCGCCATAAGGGTAGTATCATCTGCATGTCTGAGCTTATTGATATTTCTCTCAACAATCTTGATTCCAGATTTATGGTAGCCTTGAAAACCTGCAACCTCAGAACCACAGTGACTGCAAAAGTCAGCAGTCTAATAGTCATTTATAGATGACAGAATGGATTTGGAATTCACCAAATGCCCATCCCTACAGATTTGTCACTATTTGATCTACCTGGCATATCTCTAGAAACCTCCATCCTTAGGGTTTGTCTTTATCTGACTTTACTTCAGAGCTTTCTCTGTGAAGAAAGTCCCATCCCCAGACTGTCCAAAAATCAGCTGCAATTGTTTAACACTATAGTTCCTTAGTGGAGAAGGCAATGGCACCCCACTCCAATACTCTTGCCTGGAAAATCCCATGGATGGAGAAGCCTGGTAGGCTGCAGTCCATGCGGTCGCTAAGAGTCGGACACGACTGAGCAACTTCACTTTCACTTTTCACTTTCATGCATCAGAGAAGGAAATGGCAACCCGCTCCAGTGTTCTTGCCTGGAGAATCCCATGGATGGTGGAGCCTGATGGGCTGCCGTCTATGGGGTCGCACAGAGTCGGACATGACTGAAGCGACTTAGCAGCAGCAGCAGCAGCAGCATAGTTCCTTAGACTTCCTAGGTGGTGTTAGTGGTAAAGAACGAGCCTGCCAATGCAGGAGACCTAAGAGATGCAGGTTCAATCCCTGGATTGGGAATATCTCCTGGAGGAGGGTATGGCAACCCACTCACTCCAGTATTCTTGCCTGGAGAAGCCTATGAACAGAGGAGCCTGGCGGGCTATGGTCCATAGAGTCACAAAGAGTTGAACATGACTGAAGTGAATTAGCATGATTTAGCATGATAGTTCCCTGAGTTAGTTAGGGCAAACAAATGACTGTTCAAAAACTAAAAGTAAAATATAGGAAATGAGATATCCATAGGGGTCTTTGAAGATCTCTGAAAATTTCCTCAGAATCTAAAAGGTGATGCACATATTCAATGTTGTGTGTATGCACAGAAAAGACCTGAGAAAAATCTAATCTCTCACATAAGACTGACCCTGAGGCTCTGCACAATCAGGAAGTAAAGTTTAAGGCATAATTGTTAACTGCCTCCCATGGCATTGAAGGCTTTCCCCAACACACACAGAGCTCTACGGCAAAAGCCGGGATAATTAGTAGCACTAAGCTAACTGAGCATCAACTTCAGTGGCCACATACAACATAGAATACAAACTTTACAGAATTAGTACGGGAAATTCACTAAATAAATAGCAGCAACAAAAACAACAACAAATAGCAACAACATCAAACACTGGATAGGAGAGTAATATAATTTTCACAGCTGCCACAAAATATTATTTGAAATGTCCTGTTTTCAACAAAAATTTCTAGACACACACAAGAACAGGGCAGTATAACACATATACAGGAAAAAAAATCAATAGAAAATGGCCCAAAGGAAGTCCCATAACTGGACTCCTAGACAAAGACTTAAGTTGGCTATTATAAATATGTTAAATAAATGAAAGGAAACCATGTCTAAAGAATTAAAGAAAAGTAAGATAAGACCATCTTACCAAACAATATAGAAAGAGATATAAATTAAAAAAAAAAAACAGAAAATTTGAAGTTGAAAAGTATAGTAATTAAAATGAGTTCACTAGAGGGGCTTGGCAGATTTTGACCTGACCAAAGAACAATCGGTGAACTTGATCCTAGATCAATTGAAATTATCCAGTATGGAGAGCAGAAAGAACATAAAACATGTGGAAAAGTGAACTAAAAAAGTCTCTGAAAGAAATTAAATATCTACATAAAAGGAAATATATCCCATGTTCATAGATAAGAAAACTTAATATTAAGACGCTAACGCTTCCCAAATTGAACAACAGCTTCAATGCAATGCCTATCCAATCCCAGTTGGCTCTTCATAAAAACTGATGAACTCATCCTAAAGTTTATGTGCAATTGCAAGAGACCTAGAATACTCAAAAACATCTTGAAAAAGAAGAACCAAGTCTGAGGACTCACTGTTCTTTATTTCAAAACTTATTACCAGGAAACAATGATTAGAACAGTGTGGCACTGCCAAAAGGATGGACATATAAATCAACAGAATAGATTTGGAAGTCCAGAAATAAACCATGTGTCTCTGGCAAGTTATTTTTTAACAGGGATGTCAAGACCATTCAATATGGATAGAATAGTCTTTTTATAAATGAATCTGGGACAACAGAAAAAAAATTTTTAAAAAACTCAAAATGAATCAAAGACCTAAATGTAAGTGCTAAACCATAAAACTCATAGAATAAAAAATAGGGGTAAATCTACACAGCCTTGAATTTGACAAAGGATTGCAGAACAAGCAACAGCAGGAAAAATAGATAAATTAGACTTTGCAAAAGTTGAAAATGTCTATACTTCAAAAGTTTCTACCAAGAAAGTGAAAAGATAGCCCGCAAAATGGGGAAATATATTTGCAAATCATATATCTGATAAGGGATTTGTACCTAAAATATATAGAACATAAAACTCACTAATAAAAAGACAAATGATCTATTTAAAGAATGGGCAAAAGACTTAAACAGACATTTCTTCAAAAAGAATATACAAATGGCCAATAAGTACATGAATAGATCTTCAACATCATTAGTCATCAGGTAATGCAAGTCTAAACAACAATGAAATACCACTTCCCTCCCACTATGTTAGCTATAATCACAAAGTAAAGATGACCCACCTCACAGAATATTGGAAATAAAAGCAAAAATAAACAAATGGGACCTAATTAAACTTAAAAGCTTCTGCACAACAAAGGAAACTATTAGCAAGGTGAAAAGGCAGCCTTCAGAATGGGAGAAAATAATAGCAAATGAAGCAACTGACAAACAACTAATCTCAAAAATATACAAGCAACTCCTACAGCTCAACCCCAGAAAAATAAATGACCCAATCAAAAAATGGGCCAAAGAACTAAATAGACATTTCTCCAAAGAAGACACACAGATTGCTAACAAACACATGAAAAGATGCTCAACATCACTCATTATCAGAGAAATGCAAATCAAAACCACTATGAGGTACCATTTCACGCCAGTCAGAATGGCTGCGATCCAAAAGTCTACAAGCAATAAATGCTGGAGAGGGTGTGGAGAAAAGGGAACTCTCTTACACTGTTGGTGGGAATGCAAACTAGTACAGCCACTATGGAGAACAGTGTGGAGATTCCTTAAAAAACTGGAAATAGAACTGCCTTATGATCCAGCAATCCCACTGCTGGGCATACACACTGAGGAAACCAGAAGGGAAAGAGACACGTGTACCCCAATGTTCATCGCAGCACTGTTTATAATAGCCAGGACATGGAAGCAACCTAGATGTCCATCAGCAGATGAATGGGTAAGAAAGCTGTGGTACATATACACAATGGAGTGTTACTCAGCCATTAAAAAGAATACATTTGAATCAGTTCTAATGAGATGGATGAAACTGGAACCTATTATACAGAGTGAAGTAAGCCAGGAAGAAAAACACCAATACAGTATACTAATGCATATATATGGAATTTAGAAAGATGGTAACAATAACCCTGTGTACGAGACAGCAAAAGAGACACTGATGTATAGATCAGTCTTTTGGACTCTGTGGGAGAGGGAGAGGGTGGAGAGATTTGGGAGAATGGCATTGAAACATGTATAATATCATGTATGAAACGAGTCGCCAGTCCAGGTTCGATGCACGATACTGGATGCTTGGGGCTGGTGCACTGGGATGACCCAGAGGGAGGGTATGGGGAGGGAGGAGGGAGGAGGGTTCAGGATGGGGAACACAGGTATACCTGTGGTGGATTCATTTTGATATTTGGCAAAACTAATACAATATTGTAAAGTTTAAAAATAAAATAAAATTTTAAAAAAAGTAAAGATAATAACAGGTGTTGATGAGGCTGCAGAAAAATCAGAATCTTCATACACTGCTGTTGGGCATGTAAAATGGAGCAGCCACTTTGGAAAGTAATGACAGGTCCTCAAATGGTTAAAAATAGAGTTACCATATGACCTAGCAATTTTACTCCTAGGTCAAGAAAAATGAAAACATATGTTCACACAAAAACTTGTACATGAATGTTCATAACAGCATTATTCACCGCTGAAATGTGGAAACCACCCACTTGTCCATCAACTAATGAGTATATAAACAAAATATGGTTATATCCATACTATAAAATATTATTTAACCATAAAATGAATGACATGCTTATACTTTCAACAACATGGATTAACCTTGAAGACATTATGCCAAGTAAAATAACTCAGTCAGAAAATACAACATAATATAGAACTCCATTTTAATGGCATGTTCAGAAGAGGTAAATCCATAGAGGCAGAAAGGAGATTCATGGTTGCTTAGGGCTGAGAGCAGAGAAGGCAATGGCACCCCACTCCAGTACTCTTGCCTGGAAAATCCCATGGACTGAGGACCCTGGTGGGCCGCAGTCCATGGGGTTGCTAAGAGTCAGACACGACTGAGAGACTTCACTTTCACTTCTCACTTTTATGCACCGGAGAAAGAAATGGCAACCCACTCCAGTGTTCTTGCTTGGAGAATCCCAGGGACGGGGAAGCCTGGTGGCCTGCCATCTATGGGGTCGCACAGAGTCGGACACAACTGAAGCGACTTGGCAGCAGCAGCAGCAGGGCTGAGAGAGATGGGGGACTTGGCTGATGATTATTTTTGAGGTGAAGAAAATGTTCTAAAATTTACTGTAGTGATGGTTGCATGTATTTGTGAACATATTAAAAAACAGTGAATTGAATAAGTGAGTGATTTGTATGCATATCATATAGAATTATATCTCAATAAAGCTATTTTAAGATGCAGGTTAAGCATAGACATTGAAGATATAAAAAAGAAGCAAATTGAACTTCTACTAGAGATGAGAAATACAGTATCTTTGGTGAGTACTACACTGTATGAGATACATGGTGAAAAAGAAGAGATTAGATGAAGAAAATGTTGGTTAACTTGAATATACAGCAATAAAACTACCCAAACTAAGACTTTCATTAATGAGCCTGGACAGCCAACTATTGAGAAATTCATCTGCCCCTCACCTAAGACATGGATTCTGGTTCCAGTTGTCCAAAACATACCTTGGGACAATCCTGTAACTTCTCTGACTCTCAGTTCTCAAAGACTTTTAAATGTTCATCAGGAGGGAATTAGAAAAAGAACATGAGGTACTGTCCCACACTGTAATATTGAACTGCAGTTAAGAGAAATGATGTAGATCTCAAAACAAGGCTGAATGAAGAAAGCACACAGATGCAAACTTTGTGATACCTTTTAAAAAAGTTAAAACACACAAAAATAATACTACATGTTTTTATGTATGTAGAAGTATCAAAAATGGTCTGAAAGGAAAATCAGCAAACTGATAATAGTTCTTTCCTCCGAGGGGAAAAGAAGGGCACATGGAGGTGTCCTAGATTGAGCAGAGGCCATCAGCTTTATATGCAATGTTCTGTTCTAAATTTAAAACAATTTTAATTTCCATTTTTTATGTTTGGCAAATAGCTTTCTGAAATAAAAAAATATATATTCTTTTTTGTTAAATGGAGAGGGTTAGATTCAGTAGTCCCTAAGATCCATTTGAGCTCTAAAATCTACAATTCTAAGACAAAAGGAGGAATTCAGTAGTAGAAGGTCACAACACTCTCAATATTCTTTTGGGAGGGGGCTTCAGACTTTTCTCTGGGATAAGTGGTTTATGTTTAAATGGCTCTGAGACAGGGGATGAACAACATGACCTCCAGGGCCTCACTTTGGCTAACTTTTCCCCTGGGAGATCAGAGCAGACCACCTTTAAGATCTATTCCAACACTGCTGCTGCTCCTGCTGCTAAGTTGCTTCAGTCGTGCCCGACTCTGTGCGACCCCATGGATGGCAGCCCACCAGGCTCCTCCATTTCTGGTATTGTCCAGGCAAGAACACTGGAGTGGGTTGCCATTTCCTTCTCCAACACATGCATGCATGCTAAGTCACTTCAGTCATGTCTGACTGTGCAACCCCATAGATGGCAGCCCACCAGGCTCCTCTGTCCACAGGATTCTCCAGGCAAGAATACTGGAGTGGGTTGCCATTTTCTTCTCCTATTCCAACACTGAGTATCTATGAAAACAAGTGAAAATGGACTCAGCTCTCTTGAATGATTCATTGCTTTCTGAACTCCTACAGAAACCCTGTCCTGCGTTTAATGTAGGAGTTGAGGATCAGAAGTGCTTGATTACCAGATGTCCTGCTACAGAGAGGTCAAATTGTTTTGGATACTTCCGCCATGGAATCCTTCTTTTGACAGGAAAATCAAGAGAACATGTTTTCCCCGCAGAACTTTCTTCCCTTGCTTACTTTTTCCTTTACACGAACTGTTGCTGCTAATAGGAGCTGATTAAGCTGAATTTCTTTATCTTTGACGAGTAGACAAGGCCTTGTCTGAAATTAAAAGACCCAGACATCTGATTGCCATTTACTGTGGTAAAAAGAACTAATTGCCAACTACTCTCTCACCCTCACTAGTTGTCTGTCTCTTTCCTCCTGTGTCTCTAT
Organism: Bos indicus x Bos taurus; assembly: GCF_003369695.1. Lineage (NCBI taxonomy): Eukaryota > Metazoa > Chordata > Mammalia > Artiodactyla > Bovidae > Bos > Bos indicus x Bos taurus. The sequence goes on along the minus strand of NC_040105.1, from coordinate 84,214,137 downwards.
CTCTTCTAGGTCAGCAATGCAGGGCTGTTAGATACCTTCAATCCTGAACACTGAGGATGCTCTCTTTCCCCCTGAATTTGCTACATTCATTCCTGCCTCTAAAGTAGTAGTCATGATGCATTTGGAATACTTCTTCCTACTCCTCTGGGCCTAAGCCCAGTTATTCCTTCAGAAAGCCTTTCCTGACCACACCAGTACACCTTGACCTCTCTTCCCTGAACTACTATGGCATAATAGCTATACCATATAGATAATCCTTATGTTCCAATGTTTTTAATTATCTCGCCATTTAAACAATATTAATCTTCTTTCTTCATCATCCCATTTCATAAATAAGGCTGGGAATTAGATGGATGGGTGATGGTGGCCAAGGGCAGTGGTCTATTAGGGCCCACATAAGATGTTCACATAATCTTTCATCACTCTTAGTTTCTTCTCCCCATTTAGAGTGAGAATGTTAGGTTAATGTGTGGGTGGAAGACACACATGAGCAAATGAGCAAAGCTGATAGATAAATCAAGTTGATAAAGAAAAGCCCTTTAGGGTTCCTATGTATCATTTTCTAAGAACTTGGTGGCAATCTATCACTTCTAGATTCATTCATCAAATAAATAGGTTGGGTAGGTTTTATTAAAAAATGAATTTAGCTGCTGACTGGCTCTGCTACCTTTGTCATAGCCTGGGAATATCTCTACTGGGTAAATTACAGATTTTTCAAAAGCTTATAAATGCCAAACTTATTTTTCTTAATACACAGAAGCCCAAAAGTATAGTTATAATTTCAGTCTATGTGATGAATAATCTGCATCTTTTGTGTCTAAAAAAGCAGAAATCAATCAGTACAGCTGGTATCTTAGATTAGCTTTATAACTCAGAGAATTTATCATCAGTCTTCTTAGTTTAGTCACCCTGGATGTCAGCTTGAAGTTGAAGTTGAGCATGAAGAATCCCAAGTCACAGCTCAGCAAATTCTCACAGTAATCAAATGAACCTAGGATATTAGGGGCAGAGATAGTATGATCATTGGGCAAGGAGAGCCTTTCCTAAGTTACTACCTTGAACATTCAAAACATAAGTTATGCTTGAGGATGGGGTGGGGGCAGATAGAAGTTGGAATGAGGGCTTACAAAAGGGCATGAAAACTTTAGGGGGTGATGGATATGTTCATTATCTTGATTGTGGTGATGGTTTTACAAGTGTACATTTATGTCAAAACTATAAAGTTTTACACTTTAAATATGTGGCATTTACTATATTTTAATTATACTTCAATGAAACTGTTGAAAATAACGATTTAAATTTTAAAACATTGCATTCACTCATTGAGACAAATACTCATAAGGTATAATTTTCACCTTAACCCCTATGGTTAATAAAATTGACTTTGGAATTGGAGAGACCTGTGGTTTTGTCATTTATTAGCTGAATGACTTCTGAGTCACAGTTTCCCATCTAAAAATACAGATTGTAATGAGAGCACTTAATTCATATTTTCATGATTAAATGAGATAATGCATGGAAAACATTTAGTACAGTATTGAGCAGTAGTTAAGCCTTAAAGAAATGACAGCAATTATTTTACCTGTAAATGTGATATTAATCTTGGGTGAGAACATACAAAATCACTGGCAGATTCCAAAAGCAGTCAATCAGCTACTTTTATTAAATCGTCATTTGTGGGCAGATCCACATAATTGATGGGGCTTCCCAGGTGGCACTAGTGGTAAAGAACCTGCCTGCCAATGCAAGAGATGCAAGAGACTGCTTTAATCTCTGAATCGGGACGATCCCCTGGAAAAAGGAACGGCAACTCACTCTTGCCTGGGAAATCCCATAGACAGAGGAGCCTGTGGGCTACAGTTGATAGGGTCACAGAGGCAGACACGACAGAAGCAACTTGCATGCACTGCATAACTGAAACTGGGTTGCCATTCCCTTCTCCAGGGGATCTTCCTGACCCAGGGATTAAACCCATGTCTCCCGCATTGCAAGCAGATTCTTTACCGCCTGAGCCACCAGGGAATCCACTGGGAAGTAAAAAGGTAAGAAAATCAGACTCCACACCCCCAACCTCACTGAGCTAATAAATTGAAAGGAAGAAATGGGACACGTGTTTGAATGAGATTGTACCAAAAGTATGTACAGTCTTTGTATACAAAAGTATACTTTGTATACAAAAGTATGTACGTCTTTGTATACAAAGACGTCCTGATGTAAGTAGGAGAGTTGATGCAAGTAATAGTAAGGGGAGGGTGTGGGCAGGGCTTCCTGGGGAGTGCAGGATGAGTTCACCCTACTGAGGAACAGTGTGGGCTTTGTAGTCAAACAGATGGGGGGTTTGAGTCCCACCCTTACTGCTTAGCTGGGAGAGCCCAAGTGAGTAACTGCAGCTTCCTGAATCTCAGTTTCGTACATGGAGATACTAATGTTTTCTTCCTTAAGGTTGTTGTGAAGATTAGACTAGGTAATACATTTTTAGCACGTGGCACAGAGCCTACAATATAGTAAGCAAAGCATTTAACAAAATGTGAGCAAGTTCATCATTATATCTCCAAATCTCAGGGTTCTTTTTCACTTTTATTCCACCACATTTTTTGCCACCATATAGATGGGAGATTTCCAGAGAGGAATCCTAGGCAATTTCACTAACCAAAGCACTCCTGATGTGCCTGCAGTGTCGCAGATTCTCAGCGGTCCTCATGATTTCTGCCCTTTTGAATTCCACTTAACCATTCTACCCGGTAATTAGAGCTAACACTTACATGGTTCTATGACACAATATTTTGGGTCAAACAATGTAGGACATTTTAGAGACTACCCACTGCCCCCAAGTCTTGCTGTGCCTGGGTGCATTAGTCAGCTTGGGTTGCTGTAACAAAATACCATAGACTGGGAGGCCTAAACAACAGACCTTTATTCTTTCACATTTCTGGAGGCTGGAAGTCCAAGATCAAGCTGCTGGCTCATTCGGTTCCTGGTGAGGACCCTCTCCCTGGTTTCCTAGGCGGCCACCTTCTCACCGGGTCCTCACATGATGGAGAGAGGAAGCAGACTCTGTGGTACCTTCTCTTATAAGGACACTAGTCCTATCACGGGGTTTCCCAGGTGGTGCAGTGCTAAAGAATCCACCCGTCAATGCAGGACACACAAGAGACGCAGGTTCTATCCGTGGATCAGGAAGATCCTCTGGAGAAGGGAATAGCACTCCTGTATTCTTGCCTGGAGAATTCCATGGACAGAGGAGCCTGGCAGGCTACAGTACATGGGGTCACAAGGAATCGGACACAACTGAGCAACTAACACTTTCACTTTAACTTTCATGCTGGGTCGGGAAGATCCCCTGGACAAGGCAATGGTTACCCACTCCAGTATTCTTGCCTGGAAAATCCCATGGATAGAGGAGCCTGTCGGGCTACAGTCCATAGGGTGACAAAAAGTTGGACACAACTGAGCATGCACACATAAATATAGTCCTGTCATGAAGGCTCCACCTTCATAAGCTCATCTAACCCTAATCGCCCCCTACAGGCCTAATCTCCAATCATCATCATATGGGAGTTACAATTTCAATATATGAATTTGGGCAGGGGGGACACAATTCCGTCCATAGCACCAGGCTGCCAATTTATGTTCAGTTCAGTTCAGTCACTCAGTCATGTCTGACTCTTTGCGACCCCATGAATCGCAGCACGCCAGGCCTCCCTGTCCATCACCAACTCCCGGAGTTCATTCAGACTCATGTCCATCGAGTGAGTCAGTGATGCCATCCAGCCATCTCATCCTCTGTTGTCCCCTTCTCCTCCTGCCCCCAATCCCTCCCAGCATCAGGGTCTTTTCCAATGAGTCAACTCTTTGCATGAGGTGGCCAAAGTATTGGAGTTTCAGCTTTAGCATCAGTCCTTCCAATGAACACCCAGGGCCAATCTCCTTTATCAAGTAAATGAAAAGAGCAATTTTGTAGGTTTTTAGGACCCCAACTTTGAGTTACCTAGCAGTTAGGATTCCTGCTTTGCATACATGTGGTCCAGCTTTGACTCTTGGTGTTGAAATACTGGCCAGGTAAAAAGTGGGCCCTCCACTTCTGGCTTTCTTGCCTGGGAAATTCCATGGACAGAGGATCCTGGTGGGCTATAGTTCATAGGGTCACAAAGAGTCAGACACAACTGAAGTAACTAAACAACAACAGTGGCAACAAATAATCACAGGACTGCGCTTCCCTGGTGGCTCAGTGGTAAAGAGCTCGCTTGCCAATGTAGGAGATGTGGGTTTTATCCCTGGGTAAGGAGGATCCCCTGGAGAAGGAAATGGCAACCCACTCCAGTATTCTTGCCTAGAAAATCCCATGGACAGAGGCACCTGGCAGGCTATAGTCAGTGGGGTTGCAAAAGAGTTGGACACAACTTAGCCACTAAACAACAACAGAAAGGCAGTGGAGTGGGGCAGTTTGAACTCAGATTCCTAAGCAGAATTTCCTGAGTTTGAAATATAGCTTTGCTACTTATCGGCTGTGAGACTTCAAAGAACTTAATTATCCTCTCTTTGACTTAGTTTCCTCATCTGCAGAATGGAGATAATACCATACAAACATAACTTATAGGGTTGTGGTGAGGATTCAATGAATTAAGAAAGCAAAGAGCTTAGAAACTAGGAAGTGCTCATTATTGTTAGCTGTTGTTATCCATTAGAAAGCAGCCTCCATGAAGATGGGGATTTTTGTTTGCTTTGCTCACTGCCCTGTCTCAAGCACACAAACTAGCATCTGGTACATAGAAGGTGCTCAGGAAATATTTGTTGAATACATGAAATCTATTTATAAATAAAGGAATCTTTAATTCCTTTCTCTCTTTTGAACCTCATATTCAGTCTATCAGTTCTACTTTCAGAATAGAGCTACAATTTGACCAGTTTTTACTGCCTTCACTACCATCTGGTCAATATCCTCCATCTCCTTTCAGCTGAATGATCACAACAGTGTTCTAACTGGCCTTACTATTTTTTTCCTTTTTCCTCTGAAAACCTGCTTCCTTCTCCCTGCCTAGAGTCTTGTCTTTGAACAGCACTATGAATGATCCTTTTTAAACATACATAAGATTACACTGCTCCTCTACTCAAAACCCTCCCAGGACTCCCAGCTCATTCACAGCAGAGGGCAAAATGTTTACCTGATCTGTTCTTACCTACCGCTCTGATCTCATCTTTTAGTATTTTCCCTTTGGTTTGTTGCATTCCAGCCACACTGGAACAGAACAGAATTTCTGTAACACACCAGGCACATACTCCTGCCTCAGCATCTCCACACTTGCTTTTTATTCTGCCAGGAATGCTTTTCTCCCCAGATATGCCCTTAGGTCACTTCCTCACTTCCTTTAGCCCTCTGCTTAAATATTGCTACTGGAGACAACATGTCTGATCATCCTATGTAAAACAGCTCCCCAATCCCTACTACGCCCTAGCCACCTTACTCTGATTTAGTTTTCTCCATAGCACTTTTCATCACCTGACCTACTGAGTATTTGTTGATTAGTGACTGTCTGTCTTACCTCTCCAAAATGGCATCTCTAATAGGGCAGGTACTTGGGCAGGTTTGTTCACTGCTGCACCACCAGTGCCTGGATTATTTTGGTTCTTCAATAAATATTTGCTGAATGAATGGATCAATGGTCTTTCGAAAGTAATGTCCTTCACTAAAGTTTTCTTACTCTAAGGAACAGCTTATATTCTATATAAACCTCATTCCAGGGCCAGCTATATTTGGCTTTGATTACTGGAGAGTGGAAAAAATAAATAATTTTTCCTTGATAAAATCAGTTTGATAGGCAAATTATAGGAAAATATAGGGTTCATGGGGGGAGATATTAACAAAAGTCCTTGAGGATGAAAATTTGGAAGGGCAAGGGTCCTACTATGGAATCACTCCTCTGTACTGTGAGCCTAGTTAAAACCTTGCCATCCTGAGGCCATAAGTACTGAGGGTCAGCTCCCTTTGGTTGCATTTAAAAATCGTTCTGAAGAGTCTGTTCCATTATTTTTATAAAATAACATCTTTCAAAAGACTCAAACTTTTAACAGTATTTTCTGGAAAAACGTATTTTTTTTGGCAGAGGAGGATGGGGGCAAGGGAAGAAACAAGTAGACATTTATATAACATTAATTACGTAGAGCAACAATTAACTTTTAAAATAAGAATGCCTTCTCTATTCTGACTTTTTTCCTTTGGAGGTAAAACCTTGGAAAATAATTAATGACAACTCTATTTTACAAAATTGATGACATTCTAACTTAAAATAAATTTATAGTGGGCAAATGGTAGGAAAATTTTTTACAAACCTAAAAGCTATTGACAAGGTTATTGAAGCTTCGGATTATTTAAGTTTGTTGAAACTCCAAATAAAATGTTTGATTCATAAATCTTGGCTTAGGACTATGAGTTTCTACTCTGGAGAAGAAACGATTCAAATATTAGGAAGACTCTGGTCTTCCCATCTATGTTAAAGCAAATGAGTCACAATGAGCTTTGGGTGGGGTGGGGGAAGCTCTTTGCTTTTTTTTTTTTCCCTTTTTAAGTCTTTTATTTAAATTTTTTTATTATTATTTTTTGTTGTTCAAGTTTTATATTTTCATATTTATTTATTTATTTTTTTAAATAATTTTTAACATTTTTAAATTTCAGGTATACACAGCACAAGTCAACCAGGACTCTCTGAGCCACTTCCTGAGGTTTTGCACACAGTGGCTAACAGTCAGGAAGAAGAGCTAAGCTGCCAGACTGAACAATTCAGGGCAGTCTTCACCTTCTTTGCTTTTGACCCAATTTATAATTACCAGGGAGGAGAGGCAAGGCAGTTGCCCAGAACTCAGGACTGGGTGTGAGGAAGGGGAAAGCAAGTAGGTCCATTGTTTTCTAGAGAAAGTTCTTTTTTGAATTTTATTTGTTTAATTTTGACTGTGCTGGGTCTTTGTTGCTGTGTGGGCTTTTCTCTAGCTGTGGCGAGTGGATGCTACTCTCTAGTGGTGCATGGCTTCTTATTGCAGTGGCTTCTCGTGGGGCATGGGCTCTAGGGCATGCAGGCTTCAGTACTTCAGGCTCATGGGCTCTAGAGCATGGGCTCGGTAGTTGTGGCATATGGGCTTAGTTACTTGGAGGCATGTAGGATCCTCCTGGATCAGGGATTGAACCTGTGTTTCCTGAACCTGCAGGCATGTTCTTTACCACTCAGCCACCAGGGAAGCCCGGGGCCACTGTCTTCTAAACCTAACCTCACCTGGATGCTACTTCCTGGATGTCTAGGAAATGTCCTTGAGTAGCAGACATCCCATAACACAGACGCAGCTTCCCCTGCATCCAGCAAGACTATCCGGGTGAGACCCTCTTGGTGGGACACGAGTGCAGCTTGTGTCCCCAGTTTCTCCTCTGAATGGCACCACTGTTCCTTGAGCCTAGTGCCTACAGAGTGTGTCTCTGCTCTTCTCAGCAGCTCCTTTCCAATTTTTCACCCATATATACCTCCTGCTCTTTCTGATTGCCTAGACTGTGGAACTAAAAAGACAAACTAACCAATCCAAGCCACTCTTATGTGAAGCCTCCTGTGGTTTTGATGTTCAATGCAGATGTCATTAGAGAGTTGAGGTGTATGTGGCTCCACCACTTGCAATACCATGTTTCAAGACTCTTAGACTCTTGTCATGGTGTTTTTCAAATTTTCCCCAAGTTGGACAGGTACATGATATGTCTTATATATGTGAATAGACAGCATGCTTTAAACACTCCTTCATTTGTTTTAATATAATAAGGTTTGGGATCCAGCAGTCAGTCAGAGTATCTATGTATAGCATTTTGGAAGCAGAAAGAAATTGGAAACAGAACCATTGTGACTCCATGCTAATCAGCTTGAATGCAAGCAGAGTAATTAAAGAACCTTTCTACTATTTCCACTTCCTCCTTCACCACAAAGAGTTCAGTAGGATACAAAATAACTGGTCTACAACCTTCAAATAGATCAAGGTCATTGAAATGAAGGCAAGACTGAGGAACCATTGCTAACTGCAAGGAACTAAAGAGGCATAACAACTAAATGCAACTCATGATTCTGAACTGAATACTTTTTCTCGAAAGGACATTAATAGGGCAGTTGGCAAAACTTGATTGGGAGCTTTAAGCGTTTAGTTGGTACCGATGTTCAGATGTTCATTTCCTGATTTGTTGGTTGTATTGTGATTATGTAGAGCGATGTCCTGGTTTGCAGGAAATGCAAATAATTCATGAGTAGTGAGCATTGGCGTGGCAATTTATACGCAAAAGGGTCAGGAAAATAAGGTTCTTTTCCCCTCTTCTTGCAACTTTTATAAAGCTTTTTGTGTTAAAATATAAATTATACACCAATGTGGGGAGTGGGGGGAAGAGTTCAGTGGGAGTCAGTCATTCTAAGAGCCCTGTAAACAGAGGATGTTGATAGCTATTCCTTCTCCCTTGGGACTTAAGTAAGACTACAGACTAATGATGTGGGCATTCATTTCAGAGAGTGTGTGGGTGCCCACTACTAGTGCAGCAAGCACTGGGCAAGGTGCTGGCTATATAATAGTGAGCAAAACCAGATGTGAGGCCTGCTTTCTTGGAGCTTCTGATCTCATGGGTGAGGCAGACATTAATTAAATAATTATATCAATCAGTATATAATTATAGACCAAGATAAATATTCTGAAGGAAAGGAACACAGTTCTAAGGAAATGTAAACGATAGCAGAGAGTTGATGAAGGCCTCATGAAGAAATAGAGCTTAAACTGAGATTTGAAGGGTCAGTGGGCATGAATAAGACAGGAAAAAAAATTGTATTCCAATAGAAAGAATATCAGACCCGAAGTGCTGTGGAGGAATAAAAACGAAGCCAGGGTGGCTGGAGTCTAGACTGCAAGGGAGAATTGGGAGATGAATCTGGAGGGTTCCATAGAGGTGTTTCTCAGTGGAGGTGCATTGGCTTTGTTGTTCAGTTGCTAAGTCATGTCCAGCTCTTTGCAACCCAATACATAGACTGCAGCATGCCATGCTCCCCTGTCCTTCACTACCTCTTTCACTATATTTCCATATATACTCTCAGAATTAAAAAGGAGAAAGTCATTCCCTTTAAAAAAATTATTCTGACTTCAGTGCATAAAATAGAGGGTTTCCCCAGAAACCCTCCATTATAAGGTTGTTAGAATCCAGAGGCTGCCTTGGGGTAGGTGGCAGAGGGGATAACTGGGCAAGATCTCACCAGATACTAATAGTAAAGCTTGAATGTGCATCTGTACTAGGTACTGTTTCTTAAATACCTAATATATACCAGGTTTATGATTTACATACATCCTTTTATTTTATTCTTTGTGATAACCCTGCAAAATATTATGAGATCCTTATATTACAGATGAGAAAATGTAGCATCAGAGTTTAGTGACTCAACAGCATGCAAATGATGATGATCTATATCCAGAGGCGGCTTCCCTGGTGGCTCAGTGGTAAATAAGTCACCTGCTAATGCAGGAGATTCGGGTTCAATTCCTGGGTCAGGAAGACCCCCTGGAGAAGGAAATGGCAACCCATTCCAGTATTCTTGCCTGGGAAATCCTACAGACAGAGTAGCTTGGTGGGTTACAGTCCATGGGGTCACAAAAGAGTCAAGCGCAACTTAGTAACTAAACAACAGCAGCATATCCAGAGGAGGGTAGCTGAAGTGTACATAAGAGGGAATAAGAACATAGCAGGTTACTGTGAGATACTTGAAATCCAGCCAGCAATATGGCTGAGTAGACTGGAACAAAGGCATGATGACTTTTATTTTTATTTTTTTTAAATTTACTTATTTATTTTAACTGGAGGCTAATTACTTTACAATATTGTAGTGGTTTTTGCGGCATGGTGACTTTTAGAACCACTCAGCTCTGTAGTAATGACAACAACAAACAATAATATTAGTAGCTAGTGTTGACTGAGAGTTTTCATTAGGGGCCTGGCACTGTGCTTAGAGATTTGTTTCCATTATCTCATTTAATTCTTACTCTAACCTTATGAGACAGGCACTGTTGGTATTTCCTCTTTATAGATGAGGATGCTGAGGTTCAGAGAGGTTAAGACATTTGCCCAAAGTCATACAGCCAGTAAGTATGGAACCAGGTTACTAAGCCAGGTCTATGTGACTCCTAAATGTGAGCTGTTAACCATTCTGCTATAGTGAGTTAATAGCAAAACCATCCCCAATTCTGGAATGGGTGGAATCTGTGTGAGATATACAGAAGGTTAAATGGAGGCCAGATAACAGAAGGTCAGGCAGAGGAGTTTGGATCTGATATAGAAGCACTGGAAAGTCATTAGAGACATTAAAGCATTATTGGGGCTTCCCTGGTGGCTCAGATGGTAAAGAATCTGCCTGCAATGCAGGAGATTTAGGTTTGATTCCTGGGTTGGGAAGATTCCCTGGAGAAGGGAATGGCAACCCACTCCAGTATTCTTGCCTGGAGAATTTCATGGACAGACGAGGCATTATTATTGATATTAGCGAAAAAAAGTTCTGACAATGAATGTCATGTGTAAGATGCATTTTGATGGGGGAGAGACAGGCAGGAATGGCTGCATAATTTGTGCATGTATGGGTGCTCAGTCACTCAGTCATGTCCAACTTTCTGCGACCCCATGGACTGCAGTCTGCCAGGTTCCACTGTCCATGGAATTTTCTAGGCAAGCATACTGGAGTGGGGTGCCATTTCCTACTCCAGGGCATCTTCTTGACTCAGGGATCAAACCCAAGTTTCCTGCATCTTCTTCACTGGCAGGTGGATTATTTACTACTGAGCCACCTGGGAAGCCCCATATAATTTGTGGGCCAACTGCAAAATGAAAGTGCAGGATCCTTTGTTCAAAAATTATTATAACTTTTAAGTCAGTGACAGCAGAGTGTTAAAGCAAGTATGAGTCCAGGTGAAAATGCACAAATAGCATGCTCAGGAAACCAGCCCTGGAGATAGGAAGATAATCAAGATGGTAGTGCATAGCAGAGGGGGCTGAGGTGGCGGTGGTGCACCTAGAAAGAAAAGGATGAGTGCAAGTCTCATTGGCAAGGAGAAGCAACACAATTCCACGAGTGGTCCTCTCTCTTTCACCTCCCATCAGTTCAGTTCAGTTCAGTCGCTCAGTCATGTCTGACTCTTTGCGACCCCATAGACTGCAGCATGCCAGGCTTCCCTGTCTATCACCAACTGCCAGAGCTTGCTCAAGCTCATGTCCATTGAGTCAGTGGACATCCAACCATCTCATCCTCTGTATTCCCTTCTCCTCCTGGCTTCAATCTTTCCCAGCATCAGGCTCTTTTCCAGTGAGTCAGTTCTTTGGATCAGGTGGCAAAGAAAGTATTGGAGTTTCAGCTTGAGCATCAGTCCTTCCAATGAACATTCAGGACTGATTTCCTTTATGATTGACTGGTTGGATCTCCTTGCAGTCCAAGGGACTCTCAAGAGTCTTCTCCAACACCACAGTTCAAAAGCATCAATTCTTTGGTGCTCAGCTTTCTTTATAGTCCAACTCTCACATCCATATATGACTACTGGAAAAACCATAGCTTTCACTAGATGGACCTTTGTTGGCAAAGTAATGTTTCTGCTTTTTACTATGCTGTCTAGGTTGGTCATAGCTTTTCTTCCAAGGACCAAGTGTCTTTTAATTTCATGGCTGCAGTCACCATCTGCAGTGATTTTGGAGCCCCCCAAAATAAAGTCTATCACTGTTCCCATCGTTTCCCCATCTATTTGCCATGAAGTGATGGGACCGGATGCCATGATCTTGCTTTTCTGAATGTTGAATTTTAATCCAGCTTTTTCACTCTCCTCTTTCACTTTCATCAGGAGGGTCTTTATTCTTCTTCACTTTCTGCCATAAGGGTGGTGTCATCTGTATATCTGAGGTTACTGATATTTTTCCCGGCAATCTTGATTCCAGCTTGTACTTCATCCAGTCGCATTTTGCGTGATGTGCTCTGCATATAATTTAAATAAGCAGGGTGACAATATACAGCCTTGATGTGCTTCTTTCCCAATTTGGAAACTGTTGTTCCATGTACAGTTCTAATTGTAGCTTCCTGACTTGCATACAGGTTTCTCAGGAGGAGGGTAAGGTGGTCTAGTATTACCATCTCTTTAAGAATTTTCCACAGTTTGTTGTGATCCACACAGTCAAAGGCTTTGGCATGGTCAATAAAGCAGAAGTAGATGTTTTTCTGGAACTCTCTTGCTTTTTTGATGATCCAGCAGATGTTGGCAATTTGATCTCTGATTCCTCTGCCCTTTCTAAATCCAGCTTGAAACTCTGGAAGTTCACAGTTCATGTACTGTTGAAGCTTGGCTTGGAGAATTTTGAGCATTACTTTGCTAGCATGTGATATGAATACAATTGTGTGGTAGTTTGAATATTCTTTGACATTGCTGTTTTGGGATTGGCATGAAAACTGACCTTTTCCAGTCCTGTGGCCACTGCCGAGTTTTCAAAATTTGCTGGCATATTGAGTTCAATGCAGGAGACCCAGGTTTGATCCCTGGGCTGGGAAGATACCCTGGAGGAGGAAATGGTAACCCACTCCAGTAATCTTGCTTGGAAAATTCCATGGACAGAGGAGCCTGGAGGGCTACAGTCAAATTGGGTTGCAAAGAGTCAGACATGGCTGAGTGACTAATACACACCCAAAGTACACAATACATGTAATGTGCTTGAATTATCAGGAAACCCCATCCCCCCTCCCCATCCCGGTCCATGGAAAAATTGTTTTCCATGAAACTGGTTCCTGGCACCAAAAAGGTTGGGGACTGCTGTTTCTTGGGACTAGAAAGGGAGTTCCTATGTGGGTTAGAATTAGAGGTTACACAGCAGAACCTCCCAGCTTCCATGCCTAAGAGTCTGTGTGAATCCTGAAGCTCACTCCAGGTACGAGGGGATGAGGCAGTGCAACAGATTCATGACATTTATGTATAGCATCTCCTGTATTGTCAGCACTTCCTTGACCCTGTTCCCCCTTCTCTGCCCCTTAGGACCCAGAGGCACTCTAGGTAATCCTTGTCCAAAATGGAAGCCTTTGAATGGCTCCATGGAAGGTAACCTTGCTCTCCAATCAAGTCACTCTGACCAAAGGAGAGTTTGGACCCACAGAAATGGGAGAGGTTTTAGTCCCAGTGAAGCCTAGCAAATCTATTTCTTGATCAGAAGGAGCACTTTAAAGAATCAGAATGGAGGAGTCCACTTCACTTGGCTTAACCATCTGGTTAGTATTGAGATCTAAGGGGAGAAGACGTTTATCAAATAGCCACTTCATGTCTTACTACTGATTCCCTGTCTGTCTCATGAAATCTCCAGCAAATAGCACCCTACAAAGAACATAGGCCCTCTACTCCACCCAAGGTGGACCCATCAAACATGTGTTCCTTTATAAGTTACCCTGATGAGGAGAACCTGGGTTGGATACAGGTTGAGGAGATGGCTGCATTGGTGGATGATGTGAGTGGCAGTGGCCTACCTCCTCCCTGATCCCCAGTCTTCCAGGTCTTTGGAACTCAGAATCCTTTCTGCATAATTTCAAGTGAGAGAAAAGATGGATGGAGACTCATGCAGAAGTCACCTCCTTTTGCATGGATCCGATGGTATTTTAGATACAGAGAGGGTAGCTTTGGGGATAGAGTCTCCATTTTCCACTTAGTAGCTATGTGATCTTTAACCAGTCATTAACTTCTTGGAGCCTCAGTTTTCTTCTTTAAAATAATAACTACTTAATAAAGTTACTGAAAGATTAAATGAGTTCATACATGTAAAACACCTATAACAGTATCTGGCACAAATGAGATATTTGATGAAGGGGAGAGTCATCTTCATGTTAATGTGACAGAAGCTGAGCAGTTAGGGTGTGTGTGTTGTGCAGTCACCACAAGCTGAGTCTGAGTTGTTAGCCTTCCCAGGGCACCTGCCTGTTACTGCCATAGTCAATAACCTTGGCTCATTCAGACTATTAAAGGGTTTTCTTGTGCCTTCCAATGTGGATGCTTTGCTCTCACTTTGTCCTCTTAAATGATGCCACAAGGTGGGTGAGCTGGGGACAGACTTCACTGACTGGTATCACAGTCACAATGGGGGCAACTTTCAGTCTGGACACCCACTCACCAGGGCCCTTATTCATTAATGTTCGAGCCCCTGCTCTTTCAGAAGAGGACCCTGCTGCTGCCCATCACCTTTGACTTGGGTTCATTTAAGAACTCAGTTTAGCAGCTGGGGAAGGAGAGGATGAGACAAATTGGGAGAGTAGCATTGACATATATACACTACTATGTGTAAAATAGATAGCTAGTGGGAACCTGCTGTATAGCACAGACAGCTCAGCTTGGTGCTCTGTGACAACCCAGAGAGGTGGGAGGGAGGTTCAAGAGAGAGGGGTTATATGTTTACTTATAGCTGATTCATGCTGTTGTACAGCAGAAACCAACACAACATTGCAAAGCAATTAACCTCCAATTTAAATGCAAAGAAAAAAAAAGTCAGATTGGGGCCCAAACCAGGGAGGAGGTAACAGCTGTCTTGAATGTAGTCTGTCTGTCCTTGTGGGGCCTTGCCTCCCAAGTGGCAGTATTTTCACATGAAATCCCTGGCTCCTTAGGATCTTCCTTATGGCCATTCTCAGGTCTGTCTCTTCTGGGCAACTCTGGCAGCCACAGATATTTCCTCAATTCCCTTCCTCATCTTCACAATTTGCATGTTTAGGAAGCTCAACTCTCAGGACTCTGCTATGACTATGATGACATGCTTTGGGCCAGGGTGTTCATGACCCATAATGACTGTATGACTCCTACCAAATTTTAGTCACAACTCAAGAAGGGCCTTGGATGCCTGAGAAGAGGGAGCAGAGTGTGAACTCTGACTCAGCAGGGCAAGGGGGACACATTTTAGAGCAGATGATTTTGTGTGCCTGTGTGTTAAGTCGCTTCAGTTGTGTCCAACTCTTTGCAACCCCATGGACTGTAGCCCGCCAGGCTCCTCTGTCCATGGGATTCTCCAGACAAGAATACTGGAGTGGGTTGCTGTGCCCTCCTCCAGGGGATCTTCCTGACCCAGGGATCAAACCCAGGTCTCCTGCATCTCCTGAATTGGCAGGTGGGTTCCTTACCACTAGTGCCCCTGGGAAGCCTGATGTCTTCAGTGGCCCCCAGTTCAAGCCTTAATGCAAGTAGCTGGACTGCTAAGACCTCTGACCTTCCCTCTGCCCCCAGTTTACCCCTGAGAAAGGCCTCACTTTAAGAGGCATGGTATTCTAGTTGTTCAGAGAACAGGCTCTGGAGCCAGACGGCCTGATTGAATCTTAGCTCTTTCAGTTACCAGCTCTTTGACCTTGGGTGGATTACAGCATCTTTCTGTGCCTCAGGATCCTCATCTGTAAGATGGGTTTAATAACTATACTGATTGCACAGGGTTGTTATGAGAATAATAGTTGAGTCACTGTGTATATAGTGCCTAGAACAGTGCCTGCCACGTGGTGAGTGTTATAGAAATGTTTGTGAAATAAATGTGGAACCAGAGATGCCTGGCAGCTAACCTTCCTGCCGGGGAGAGGGCCAACCAGCAACCCACTTCCTTCAGGGAAGAGCATGACTAGTGTCCAGGCTGAAAATGGAGTGGCCTTAGTCCTCAATAGCAGGAAGGTGCCCCCTCCCTAATCTGACAAGGGTGAGAGGCTCCACCTAAGGATGCAGTGTGAGGAAATTTATGACTGATTCTATCAGCTGAGCTGCCTTTGGGAAACCTCCACCTGGGAAAGTGATTACCATTTCTCCTTTGATTTAGCAGCCCTTAATCCCCTTGATGGGTGTCCTTGGTCGTTCAGTAGTAAAGAACTTGCCTGCCAATGCAGGAGATGCAGGTTTGATCCCTGGGTCAGGAAGATACCCTCGAGAAGGAAATAGCAACCGACTCCAGTATTCTTGCCTGGAGAATTCCATGGACAGAGAAGCCTAGTGATCTATAGTCCATGGGGTCACAAAAGTTGGAAACTAATTAGCAGCTAAACAACAACAGCAACAATCCCCTTGGCTTCCAGGATCAAGGGACTGAAACTGCTGGTGTCTGAACAAGTCAGAATCTATCTAATCTAGTGGGTGTGAAACCCAGCAGCCACTCCAGGAAGGTGGAAGTGGCAGGGCTCTGTGGGATATGCATATGTTTTTATAGTGAAAGGGTCACAGGCATCAAGATGATTGTGATGACTTGGAAGGAGTCATCTGCTTCTGCTGCCTCTTCTAAGCAGAGATTGGCTCTGTGAAACAGCCTGTTCCTGTTGGTTGGAGGCTCTTGGACTCTCAAGGAGTAAAGACTGCTCCCCATGTTAGCCTCACTTTAGCTGAGCTGAGCTCCTTCACCTGGAACAGGGGAGCTCCTGGATCCAGCCTTCAGCACACCAGGCTCCTCTAATGGGGGATGAGTGTGAGTGCACCACTGGCCTCTTATCCCTGATTGGGCTGGAAGGAAGAGAGTGGGTGGGAAGAGAGTGAGTGGGCATGTGGGTGGTATTTTGAAAAAGCAAAGTGTGGGGATCTCAGTAGATCAATCAGCTAATCGCCAGTCCAGGTTCGATGCATGATACTGGATGCTTGGGGCTGGTGCTCTGAACGACCCAGAGGGATGGTATGCGGAGGGAGGAGGGAGGGGCGTTCAGGATTGGGAACACGTGTATACCTCTGGTGGATTCATGTTGATGTATGGCAAAATCAATACAATATTGTAAAGTAATTAACCTCCAATTAAAATAAATTTATATTAAAAAATAAAAAAAAGAGCTCATTGGCCACCTCTAGGGCTACCAACTCTGCCTCCCCATGATGCACATTTTACATTATATCCAATTGAGGACTTGTTTAAATATTTGGGGATTGCTATTGTTTTCCTGTGCAAATCAATCTTTTCTCCACAGTTTCAGACTTTCCATGAAATGACCACAGGTTTATATATTAGGTTGAATCATATAACTTTGGTAAGTTTATTGGTAAAATGGTCAAATGTTGCAATTTTGTATGATTCCGTCTGCCATTTCTTGGTTATGCCTCACTATGTCCTAGCCTATATCCTGAGGGCTTCCCAGGTGGCTAAGTGGTAAAGAGTCTGCCTGCCAATGCAGGAGACACCAGTTTGATCCCTGGGTCTGGAAGATCCCCTGGAGGAGGAAATGGTTACCCACTCAATATTCTTGCCTGGGAAATCCCATGGACAGAGGAGCCTGGTGAGCTACAGTCCTTGGGGTTGCCAAAGAGCCAGACATGACTTAGCAACTAAACAACATCAACAGTGCTATACAGAGCTCTGTATGTAGTGGGAACTTGTCAGACCCATTTTTTTTTTATTGGTTTGTTTAATTTTCAGGCTGCCCTGCAAATTAATGGCACCCCACTCCAGTACTCTTTCGTGGAAAATCCCATGGATGGAGGAGCCTGGAAGGCTGCAGTCCTTGGGGTCGCTGAGGGTCGGACAAGACTGAGCGACTTCACTTTCACTTTTTACTTTCATGCATTGGAGAAGGAAATGGCGACCCACCCAGTGTTCTTGCCTGGAGAATCCCAGGGACGGGAGAGCCTGGTGGGCTGCCATCTATGGGGTCGCACAGAGTCAGACATGACTGATGTGAATTAGCAGCAGCAGCAGCAGCAGCCAGGATCTCACAACTCCCTTGACTTTCACATGCAAAGGTAATTCAGGATAACAATATCCTCTATCATTGATTGAGGACTTAAGATTGTGCTGGGTTCAAAACCGGGTGGTTTACATAGTCCATTGTCCTATTTAATACAGAGAACAACCTTAAGAAGCCAGTGTTAATCTTCTTGTCCCAGATAAGTCAGTGGCTCAGAGATGGTAAATGGCCTAAGCTGACACAGCTGTTATGGAGCTGGATTCGCATCCAGGCCAGCCTCTTCCCATGGCCCTAGCTCCCTTCACTATTTTCCTTTCTTCCTGATGATCTGTTTTCCTTGAGTCTTTGTTATGTTTAAGGGTCTTCTAATGTTTAAGGGCCATTGATGAGTTTACCCAGCCCTTCATGCCTAATGAGCACAGCAGCTTCCCAGGCATTTGCACAGGAGGTCTCCCAGCTACTCCAAACAGCTTCCTGCCAGAGATCCCTGTGCACTACTCAGAAAATGGAAAACAATAAATGGGTCAGGACAATGTTTAATCGGGTGGTCGCCTGCCATACATTAATGAGTAAACTACCTCCTCAGAGAAGGCAATGGCACCCCACTCCAGTACTCTTGCCTGGCAAATCCCATGAACAGAGGAGCCTGGTGGGCTGCAGTCCATGGGGTCGCTAGGAGTTGGACACGACTGAGCGACTTCACTTTCACTTTTCACTCTCATGCATTGGAGAAGGAAATGGCAACCCACTCCAGTGTTCTTGCTTGGAGAATCCCAGGGACGGGGGAACCTGGTGGGCTGCTGTCTATGGGGTCGCACAGAGTCGGACATGACTGAAGCGACTTAGCAGCATAGTAGCAGTCGTGGTACTGAAAGTGAAAGTTGCTCAGCAATGTCCGACTCTTTGTGACCCCATGGACTATATAGTCCATGGAATTCTCCAGGCCAGAATACTGAAGTGGGAAGCCTTACTTCTCCAGGCGATCTTCCCAAACCAGGGATTGAACCCAGGTGTCTCGCATTGCAGGTGGATTCTGTACCAGCTGAGCCACCAGGGAAGTGCAAGAATACTGGAATGGGTAGCCTATCCTGTCTCCAGCAGATCTTCTCGATCCAGGAATTGAACTGGGGTCTCCTGCATTGCAGGGGTATTCTTTACCAACTGAGCTATCAGGGAAGCCCAGTGGTGGTAGTGGTAGTAGTATTAGTAGTGTATTAGTACTATTAGAAGTAGTTATTTACTGGGTATTTGAAATTGATCACTATATAGAGGCTACAGAAGATTTTGTTTCTATGTCTCTAACACTTGACTTCATTCCTCCTGAAGGTTGCCAGAGTCATCTCCAAGTTTTAGGTGACAATGGTTTTGGACATAATACATCAGTTTTCTCCATCATTGTGAATGTGCAGAAACAACTTCCAAATCATATCTGCCCTTATGGTTTCTCAGAGCACTGTGGAAGAAACATGGGGTCATTTAAGCTGCATCTGAGCTGGGAAGTACCTTGTTGTTGTTCAGTCGCACAGTTGTGTCCTACTCTTTGAGACCCATGGACTGGAGCATATCAGGCTTCCCTATTCTTCACCATCTCCCAGAGTCTGCTCAAATTCATGTCCATTGATTCAGTGATGCTATCCAACCACCTCATTCTCTGTCACCCCCTTCTCCTCATGGCCTTAATTTTTCTCAGCATCAGGGTCTTTTCCAATGAGTCGGCTCTTCATATCAGGTGGCCAAAGTTTTGGAGCCTCAACTTCAGCATCAGTCCTTCCAATGAATATTGAGTGTTGATTTCCTTTAGGATTGACTGGTTTGATCTTCTTGCTGTCCAAGGGACTCTTAAGAGTCTTCTCCAACACCACAAGGATGTGCCTAACCCAATCCAAATACAAGCTTGAATCCTCCCACTTCTTTTGTTCATTTATTCCTTGAAGGATTACGAGCAGCACCTTCTCTGTCTGGTTCTGTGAACTAATCATCTCTTTATCTTAACTTCTCCCATTGGAGGTTCCCTAGTGGTTGCTCCCAGGATATTTACCTGTTCAGGCTGTGTGGGCCTAATATCTATTGTAGAGCTTGGTCATAGCAACACTCAATTTATGCTAGCTTCCTTGCTTACAAACTAGTAATACTTCCCTATTATACAAGAGCCATCCTGGCATCCCTCTGCTCCAAACCAGGGTGTTGACCAGGAGATAACTGAAAAGGGAAAGTCCTCTAGATGACAGCCTGCCATATATTTCTATAAATGGTGGTTCTTGGCCCTGGTTGCACATTAGTGGGTAACTTTTAAAACACAGTGCCTGGGCCCCATATCAGACTGAATTCCAACCTCTGCATGCAAGGCCCAGGCATAAATACTTTTAGAGCTCCCACCAGGCTCATCTGTCTATAGGATTATCCAGGGAAGAATACTGGAATGGGTTGCCATTCCCTTCTCCAGGGGAATCTTCCCAACCTAGGGATTGAACCCAGGCCTCCTGCATTGCAGGCAGATTCTCTACTGTCTGAGCCATCAAGGAAGCTCTCCAGATGATTCTAAAGTGTATCCAAGGCTCTGAACCGGTGTTAAAACCAAAGCCCCTTTCCCTTTACTCCACTTTCTTGCCTTTTAAAGCAGAGTTTCAGAAGGGATTCAGAAAAGCCATGGTCCTGAAACAACAATGGGTATTAGAATCACTTGAGTCACACAGACTTCAGGCCTCACTCTGAGAGTTTCTGATTCTGTAACATTGGGGTGAAGCCTGGGAATCTGGATTTCTAATAAGTTCCTAGGTGGTGTGGATGCTGCAGTTGAGGGAAGGGACACAGTTCTCTTCATCTAATACCTCTTATAAGACAGTTGGGCTTCCCAGGTGGCTTGGTGGTAAAGAATCTGCTTGTCAATGCAGGAGATGTGGGTTCGATCCCTGGGTTGGGAAGATCCCCTGGAGAAGGAAATGGCAACCCACTCCAGTATTCATGCCTGGGAAATCCCATGGACAGAGGAGCCTGGAGGGCTGCAGTCCATAGGTCTCAAGAGTCGGACACGACTTAGTGACTAAACAACAACAAGGCAGTTGAGATGTGTGAGGTTTTTTTTACCCTCAATTTCCATGATAATTTTCCAGCACTGTAAGGGATTGCACTCTCACACAGCTGTGTTGCAGAGTGACATGAGAGTTACCAAGTGTTCATTTGGAAAGATAAGTGAAAGACAAAGGGATGCCATTAAGGGAACTAAGCGCATGTTCTCCTGGGTAATGGGAGGCAGCCAGCAGCTGAGGAAAGAGTTAAATTATTAGGTTGTTTATCTAGATTCAGCCTCTGTAGGACTCGGGCATCTCTGCCTCTACCTCCACCTGCTGTGGTTAGAACTGTCTTCTATCATTTAAAGAGAAACAGGTTCACTGATAAAGCACAAAGGTAAATTAGAGATCACAGGCAATAAGAAAGGCAGAACAAAACAAATCATAAGTCATACCTAATTCAGGGCAGCATACCAGAAAGAAGAGTGTTTGGGGTTGTTTTTGAATGTCACAGTCAGCTTTAGCTAACACTGCCCAGTGCTTGCAAGCTTAATTATTTGCCACAAAGATGGAGGGAGGGGTAGCTAGCTAGGGATGAGGTTGGGAGGGAATTGGTTTAGTCATTCTGTTGGCTCAGAATAACTGGCAACGTGGCTCCTGCATTGCCATCCACTCCCTTTTCTCTCCTGGATCAAAGGCAAGAACAGAGGCAATAAATTAGTCCAGCAGCCTCAAGACACCAATTACATTATACTTTGCGGAGAAGCCCCTCTGGGAGGTTGGAGAGTGTGTGTGTGTCCCCTAACGATAACAACTTTATTAGACATTGAGTCTTTCTTACTGATTTTTCTCTTGAACAGATCAGAGTGGGGATGAACTGGCATAACTGCTGGCCTGGCTAGGGGTGGTCAGAAGTCAGGGTTGGCAGGTCAGTCCTAATACCTTTCCTCTTCCTGGCTCCACATCCCAGTAACACAAGAAGCAGAATCCTCGCCATCCTCTCAGGTCCTTTTCCTCAGAATGACCATTCTGTTCACCTTCTTAGGGGCTTGGTCCAACCAAACCATGTACTGGGTTGGCCAAAAAGTTCGTTTGGGTTTTCCCATAACAGCTTATGGAAACATCTGAATGAACCTTTTTGGCCAACCCAAGATTTCTCAGGGCTAAGCTTTTGTTGTGTGTGCACGTGTGTCAGTGTATGTGTGTGGGTCGGGGTGGGGAGAGGGTGGTGAAGTTTGTATTACAGCTTGTTGACCATCCAAATTCAGACTCCTTGGATTTAAATCCCACCTGTATATTCTATTAGCTGTATTACCTTGAACAAATAATTTCATAACTCTGAGCCTCAGTTCTTACCAGTAAGCAAGGGTTATAACCCAAAGAGTCTAATATAGAGAGTTGTTTTGAGAGCTAAGAAACAATTCATATAAGAACACTTAGCTTGGCACATTATAAGGACTTAACACATATCAGCTGTTGTTATCATGGTCATGAATTTTATAGAAGCAAAGAGAGATTTCTGGGGCAAGCAGAGAATTCCACAGTAGTTGACAACATGGCCTAAATGTCTGGGGTGCTGTAAAATCACCATTTTGCCCCTTGACCCAGGATGGCTTCTTTTGGGTGATTGCTATTAACACTATGGCCAAATCAAGCTGACTAGTTAACAGAGTCTGAAGTGTAATATGCTCTTGGGAAAAGTTTAGAAAGTAGTGAGTCCAAGCAGAGAAAGGATTGGGCAGGATTTGCTTAAGAGTGACCCTACGTAGGAAGAGGCAGAGCTGACAGAATGGATCAGTAGATACTGAATCTAATTCCATGGTGGGGAGGGGGCATTGGACGTTTCTTCTTCCTCACCCACACTCCAAAAGTGTCTGAAATACTTGCAGTTCTCTGGGAATGGTCCACTTTTCTCCCTCTGGTCTTTGAGCATACTCATCCTTTTCTCACTGCCAACTCTTTCCTTATGCTATTCTCTCATCCTGGATATCTTGTACCCGCTGTTCACCTGATTGACATTATTAAGTCTCCCTTGTTTTCCCTCTTTCCCAATCCAAGTTCAACACTTTGCCTTCACGTTTCCATAGTCTAACAAATTATTACAGGGCATTGTAGTATCAAATAGATGTGCTGCCCAGCACAGTACCCATGAGCCACATGTGCTTACTGAGCACTTGAAATGTGGCTAGTCTGAAATGAGATACATTGTAAGTGTAAAATACAAGCCATTAATAATTCTGTATATTGATGACATGTTGAAATCTTATTTTGGATACACTGGGACAAATAAAATATATTGAAATTCATTACATTGGCTTCTTATTTGCTTTTCTAAAGGTGGATACTAGAAAATTTAGGATGACAAATGTGGCTCACATTATACTTCTGTTGGACCACCCTACCCTGAACCGTCAGGTCCACGAGGGCAGACGCCTTGTCTGTTTTGCTTATCATGGTACCCCTGCTGCCTGCCACAGAGGCATGCTCCTTAAATATTTCTAAATAACCAAATGAAGGAATTGATCTTGTATCTGCATGTGCACTGAACCCTGGCTAGATGCATGGAATCAACTTAAGATTTATTTTTCCATTCCCCTGGTGACTAGGTATTTAATTCACATTACTGGACTTCATGTCTTTAATTTCACTAATGACAGGGAGTTGTAGCTGTGGCTAAGTGATGTAATGTTGCTCTACTTACAGATTTATTATCTGTAAATCCTTCTCATGTCTGTTCAGAGAAACTGATGTGAAGAAGAAATAATTCACAAGCTAAGGGAAATTTAAAGCAAAAAAAAAAGTAACTGGAGAGGTCAACAGGAGCCAAGACCATGTGGCTAAAAGGACTTATATTAGCATTGCACTGCCGTATTAAAACTTATTATAAACTTAATAGCTTAAAATAACATAAATTTACTGTGTTTGTGCATGCTCAGTTGCTCAGTTGTGTCTGACTCTCTGCAACCCCATGGACTGTAGCCCACCAGGCTCCTCTGTCCATGGGATTTTCCAGGCAAGAATACTGGACTGGCTTCCCATTTCCTTTTCCAGGGGCTCTTCCTGATCCAGGGATCAAACCCACATCTTCTGCGTTGTCAGGTGGATTCTTTACCACTGTGCCACCTGAGAAGCCCATAAATTTATTATGTCACAATTTTGTGGGTCAGAAGCCTGGGCACAGCATGCCTGGGTTCTCTGCTCTGGGTTTCACTGCCCTGAAATAAAGGTATTCAGTCAGAGCTGCTTTTCTCACTGGAGCTCAGGGCCTCTTCTAATTTCATTCAGGTTTGTTAGAGAATTTGGTTCTTCTAGCTGTTGCTGGCTGGAGACTGCTCTCAGTTTCTAGAGCTACCCATAATTCCTTGCCATGTGGCTCCTAAAGGCAGTTCACAAGATGAACGTTTGCTTTCTTCTAAGCCAGCTGGAGCATATCTCCCTGAATTTTTTCTTATTAGCCAGAAAAACAAACAAACAACTCTGTACTTTTAAAGGGCTCATGCGATTTAGTCAGTACCATCCAGATAATCATCCTCTGTTAGGGTCAGCTGATTTGGGAATTAATTACTTCACAAATACCTTTACAGCAGTATTTAGGTGAGTGTTTCATTGAATAACTGAGAAAAGGTGGGTATGAACCAGTGACTGGGAATTCTGGAAGCTCATTTTAGAATCGGGCTGACCACAAGACCTCAGACCAGCTCCTCCACTGTTTCAGTGAGAATAAAATTAGGAGTACAAACTTTTGAGTCTACAGAAGAAGCCAATACCATTGGAGCTGGAGAAGGCCTACTTAGGAAGTGGACACACGACCTGTGGAAGGGACCCTGAAATAAGGAAAAGTCAGCATTGCAAGGCATGTTGAAGATAATTGACAATAACCCTCCAGTTTTACCATTGAGGATACAGAGGCCCAGAGAGTGGAAGCCTTCTGGGAGTAGTCTTGCAGCCACCTCATGTTCCTTCTGCAGAATCTGTTGACCATTGAAGGGCCGGCAGGTGGAACATTTGAAGTCTGGTAAGACTGAAACCTCTCATCCAAACTAACTTGTTCACTTTTCCCAAGACTACCTGTATTCTGAAACACCTTACAGCCTAATAACATTTGTTTTATTTGGGTTTTAGATAAATAGGCTTGGTTTGTATTTAACAATGAAGTTCTGCTCTCATTCATATCTAACAATGAATGTACTGATTGTTAGTTATGAATTGTTACATTTCCTGATTTTCAGATGTATATTCTTCTTCAAACTGATTGTTTAAGAGATGAGGAACTTGGGCAAAGAAGTGACTCTCTATTTCCCACTCATGACAAAGTACACTGATGGAATTATTTGAGAACAGACTTTAAGGGGAGGAATTTCTTTCTCTCTTTTTTTTGGCCACACCATGCGGCTTGTGGGATCTTAGTTTCCGGGCCAGGGCCCCCTGCAGTGGAAGCTCAGAGTCCTAAACACTGGACCTGCCCGGGAATTCCAAGGGGAGGGATTCAGAAGCTCTGGGCCATTGATGGTCAGAAATCTTGACAGCTTTGGTCTTGACAAAAAGGTCTTGACCTTTGAGCCTGAAAAGTCCTCTGTTCAGTCCTCCCCCAAATACCCTGGCCCCCAGCCAAAGGATCTGATGAAGAACACAGAGGGAATGTAACGCCCTGGAAATTCAAAGGAACATCACCTGAGTGACATTCTTAGGCCCCAATTTTAAAAATACACCCATACACTTTGTTCCTCCAGTGCTGACAGTACACTATCAATGTGATGAGATGAGCAAGTATTTTTTGCAGAGGCAGAAAAAAATAAAAATTGAGTCTCTGGGGCCTGCCGTTGGCCATGATCCAAATTTAAAGGTACAGCTGCCTCCTTCATTTCTTACTTTTGGATTTTGGCTGGAACCAGATTCAGGTCCCTGTCAAATCAGCTTATGTTATTTATTGAAAATGTTTTCTTCTCATAGTTCATATTTCCAGGGGTTCAGGCACTGAGGATAATTTTTCTACTGCAAAATAATCAATAACCTGACTGAAACTGACTTTTCCCACTCATAATAGCAGTCAATTCTCAACTCTCCTGGGGATATGTATCTAGCTGCCTGATGTTTTGGGTTACTTGCATGATGACTTCCATTGGCTTCCAGCCTTTGGGGTCTTTATCCTCCTTATTACCACCTATACCACAGGGTCATAAGAGGATAGAAGGAACTGGCAGAAAATCAGTTTACTTTCTTTTTGTTTGAAGCTTTAAGGAAGGGACTAGTAGGAGTTAGGGTAGAAAGAAAGTATTGATTCTACTGGTCTATGGGGAATTATCTGTCACCTCTCCCTTTTTCTTCTGCCTGCCTGCCCCATCCTTGCATGTAATTGAGAACTGACTTGATGCTCAAAAAAATCCTTTGGATTTGCACTATTAAATGGTGTCCACTGTGCCAACCCAGATAGTAAATGTGAAAAGCAGGGAAAAGACAAGAAGAAAAGGAAAAACAACACTGAAAAACCTCCAGGTGATCAGTATAGGTGGTTCTATCTAATTAATAACTTATAGCCAAATCAAAATGGAAAGCTTTTCTCCACCAACCAATGGTAAAGTAGAATATTCATAAATTTCTCCATTCACACAGATATGAATGAATTTTACATTAATCTTTTTTAATTAATAATTTTATAATAATCTCTATTGTGAAACTGCCCAGACCTCAGAATTCCCAATCCCAAACTGAGTAGAGATAGAAGTGCAGAGTCTCAGTCATATGCTAGTGAATGAATCTTTCATTCCACCACAATCCTCCTGTCCCCTCTTGGTGTCTCCTTGCAAATATGGAATATAAAGAGAATAAGAGCTACTGAAAAGTCAAGATCATTGAATATACCTGCTCCAAGGCTTCCCAGGTGGCACTAATATTAAAGCACTCACCTACCAATGCAGGAGACATAAGAGATGCAGGTTCAATCCCTGGTTCAGGAAGATCCCCTGTAGGAGGGCATGGCAACCCACTCCAGTATTCTTGCCTTGAGAATCCCATGGACAGAGGTGCCTAGAGGGCTATGGTCCATAGTGTCACAAATAGTCAGACACGACTGAAGTGACTTAGTGCATTCAGCATGCTCCAAGCACTAAGGCTACTATATATGCTATGCTTGTGACCATTTTTCATGCATATAGGATGATTAACAAAGAGTCCCCCGTAAGGACACTGGGAGACAAGGACCATGGAGTCAAAAGAATAATTTTCTTATTTTAAAGAACTACTTACTAGCTCACTGACACATCTTGCTGAGAAAACTGAAGTCTAGGAAGGTTAGGAATGCCTATTCTGCATCTTCCACAGGGTTATTGTGGGGAATAAGTGAAATAATTATGTGAGCATGCCTGGAACTTTTAATAGCTACACAATAAATACGCAGAGAATCTGAACGATGGTCCTACTGCTGCTGCTAAGTCGCTTTAGTTGTGTCCGACTCTGTGCGACCCCAGAGACAGCAGCCCACCAGGCTACCCCATCCCTGGGATTCTCCAGGCAAGAACACTGGAGTGGGTTGCCATTTCCTTCTCCAATGCATGAAAGTAAACAGTACTTTCACAGTAAAAAGTGAAGTCGCTCCGTCGTGTCTGACCCTCAGAGACCCCATGGACTGCAGCCTACCAGGCTCCTCGGTTGATAGGATTTGCCAGGCAAGAGTACTGGAGTGGGTTGCCATTGTCTTCTCTGATGGCCCTAAGGGGTGTGGATTTAAGCAGCTGGAGAGCTTGATAAATAGGGCTTAGGTGTCAGGAAAGAATGTGCCTGCCAATGCCAGAGATGCAGGTTTGATCCCTGCATCAGGTAGGTCCCCTGGAGAAGGAAATGGCAACCCGCTCCACTATTCTCGCCTGAAGAATCCCATGGACAGAGGAGACTGGTGGGCTACAGTCCAGTCCATGGGGTCGCAAAGAGTCAGACACGACTTAGCAACTAAACAACAACATCGAGTACATTTTGGAGTAGATAGAAGTTCAAGGAGATAGGGAAGATACTGTTTATACTGTAAGAATCAGATGTTCTAAGCCACACTCACA
Organism: Bos indicus x Bos taurus; assembly: GCF_003369695.1. Taxonomy (NCBI): domain Eukaryota; kingdom Metazoa; phylum Chordata; class Mammalia; order Artiodactyla; family Bovidae; genus Bos; species Bos indicus x Bos taurus. The sequence goes on along the minus strand of NC_040105.1, from coordinate 84,186,414 downwards.
TTTACATTTATCCCAATCCTCTGTCATATTTGATGGTGAATAGGAATACTTTCCTAGGACTCAGATACTCCATTAAACTCTTAAAGTACAGGCAGAGAAGAAAGAGCTGGTTACAGTGAAAAGCTGATTTTTTTTCATGGGTGTATGAGGAAAGATCAAAAGTCCTAGTTAATATGTCCTCTAGCCAGCACATTAGGAAGTTCCCAAGAATACAAACTTTATGAGAGAGAGGGGATTTTTGTGAGGTTTTCTCATTGCCATATCGCTAGTGCCTAGAGAAATATCTGGCACATATTTAGAACTCAATATATGTGTTGAATGGATGGAATAAGTACGCTCTCATTTATCATTCAAGATAGGACATTGTAACCAATACCCATATATTATTTTGTATTGTAACTGTCATGGAGTAGGGGTGTGGAATCTAGAAAAGGCATGGGGATGAGAAAGAGTTTATAGTAGTCTTGAAATTATAATCACAAAAAAGAAAATTAGGTTGGTAAGGCTTTCTAACTTGCCTCAAATCTTCAGGGAAAGAAAGTGTATTGCCATGGGATTTACTGCAAGTAAATATTTCACTGGAGCAACATTAAATGTGAAATTTACCAGCAGCATGACTAGCATTTTCTACCAGTTGTCTAGCCTGATTTTGGCACAGTGAAGTCCTCCATGAAACCCATCCTTGGGGGTTGAGAAAGATTAGTTACAAACAGGACTTAGATACTTTAAAATTCTTTACTGTCTCCTTTCTTCTTGGCTTTGTCTTTGCAGTTCTCCTACCTGCCACTGAAATCTGTTCCTAACCTCCAGCCTCTGGTGGGTCTCTCGCAATCCTTGGCAGATCCTTCTGACAAAGATCCTGATTCTGTGACATGCAGCAGTATTGGTATTAGAACAGCCAGATCCTGGCAAGGAGGTCCTAGGATCCTGTGAAAAAGTCTAAAACGTTTCCTGTTAGACAGAAGCTGTTTGGTTTCTTTCGGTTCCTCTACTATTCTGACTCTTTCCTTGAACTTGCCTTGCCATCTAGCTTCTGGAGTCTTCTACTGATTACTCTCCTGACTCCAATCTGTTATTTTCTTCTGACCTTCAATTTCCTTAAAACTTCCTGGAACTGGACAATTTTCTTGATGTGTTCCTATATTTTGGTTCTGTAATCTACCTTTACCTACAGCTATAGTTCCATGTTTTCCTATAGTGCATGGCTCCTTTGCCTGATATCCCTTGATGCTCCAAACCCTGCCTAAGCTCCAACAGAGGGGAAAATGCAAGGTAGGACCAGTCCAAATAAAAGACAATTTGCCAAGGGGGTGAGGGCAGGTTCAACTAGTAATCTTTCCTCTATTTATAGAGCCAGGGACATGGTTTCCTCAGTCTCTTTATAGATTTCTCTATAGAAATCTCTTCCATAGGAACTCTAGTTTTGGAAACTTCATTCAGTCTAGAAATTTTTAAAAATAAGCCCTACTTTCTTGGAGGTGCTGATCTATCTCTGAGCAGAAAGAGAGAAAATGGATGAATCCCCAAGTTTTCTTGTTCCTGACAAAGAGGTAAAAGTTTACCCCATCCCTGCTGTGATGGCTAATTTTGTATCAACTTGACTGGATCATGGATGCCCAGATATTTGATCAAATATTATTCTGAATGTGTCTGTAAGAGTATTTTTGAATGAGATAAACATTTGATTTGGTAAGCTGAGTAAAGATCACCCTCCGTAATGTGAGTGGCCCTCATCCAATCAGTTGAATGCCTGAACAGAATAAAAAGGCTGACCCATCCCTGAGTAAGAGTGAACTGCCCCCTGCCCAACTACCTGAGCTGGACATAGGTCTTTAGACTTAAACGGAAACATTGGCTCTTCTTGTGTCTTAAGACTGCCCAGTTTTTGGACCAGAACTTATATCATTGGCTCTTCTGGTTCTCAGGCCTTTGGACTTAGATTGGGGGCTCTCCTAGGTTTCCAGCTTGCTGACTCACCCTGCAGGTCTGGGAATTTGTTAGCTTCTATAATTATGTGAGCCAGTCCCTCATAATCTGTCTGTCTGTCTGTCTCTCTTGCTTTCTCTCCCTCTCTCTCTAGACATACATACCCCACCCTATTATCTTATGGTCTTTTCCCTGTGGAGAACCTGACTAATACACCTGCCCTTCCAAACTGGCTATTCAATGAAGAGCAAGAGAAAAGATGGAGGCAAATTTCAAGCAGTCTTATTATACTTGAGAAAATATTTCAAATTATGGTGACTTGGGAGAAAGGACGCCTTATTAAGAATTAAGAGACTGAAGTTGTAATCCTGATTCAATGATTTATTTGCAGCATGACTTTCAGTGAGTCATCTCCCCTGTATTACTCCCATTTTATAGTGAGATAAACTGTTGTAATGAACATACACCCTATACCTGCTGTGATGGCTACTTTTGTGTTAGCCATAGGTAGTTGTAATGAATGCTCACCTCATACCTATGGCTACGGTTATGCCATAAAATGTCAAGCAACTTAATCATTGTTAATGAGCAACAATATCAACTCCCAACATTTTTTTTACTTGTAACAGAACAATTTATTATAATCTTCTCTGATGCTAATTATACCAAAGGCAACATGAACTCCTTGCTTTCTTTGTGTCCTTTAAGTAAAAATAGAGATACAGTATCTCCTGGGAAGAATGGTTTTTGTGATCATGAAAACCCAACAAAATTATCGGCAGGAAATGGATACAAGATATAATGAAAAAAAAGTTTAGCCACACATAATCAAAAAGCCCTGTAAATTATGGCATATCAGTATATAGGATAAGATTTGGATATGTTATTTCCAAGCTTGCTGTTGGATATAAAAGCCAAGAGTTAGCTGATCATGCCAACTGTTGAAACTAAAGCTCATCAGGGCTCATATCAAAGCTGAATCCTCCAGTGCTGACACCACTATGAAAGGGTCAATAGGAAAAGATTTTGTCAGAATAGGAGTAAAGTTTTGTGGGTAGGAGATATAGATCCACAAGGAGTACCTGAGAAAACATTCTTGATGCATCCATGTCCCTGCACCTCTACTCAGACTGTACCTCTGCCAGGATACCCTCCTCCTTCCAACCCATGAAACCTTCCCCACAGGCCATAACCCAGTTTAAGTCCAACCTCCCCTAGGAAGCAGTCCTGGTGATTGCACCCACCCATATCAATTGTCTTCAGCTCTTGTCTGGCATTTGGCAGCAGCAGTAATACCACAAGGCAAAATGTATTCTCCTCTCACCAACACTTTGTGACTTGGCAAAACATTTGGAGCAAAACTTTGGATGGATTGCTGGACATATCCAAACCTCCATTTCTTCATCTTTGAAATGAAAAATTTGGATCTGAGGTGTGGTTTTCAGTCTTTCTTTTAGTTATGAAACCCCTAACTCCAATATTTGGATGAACATAGAGCCTATTATGGAGAAGGCAATGGCACCCCACTCCAGTACTCTTGCCTAGAAAATCCCATGGATGGAGGAGCCTGGTAGGCTGCAGTCCATGGGGTCGCTAACAGTTGTACATGACTGAGTGACTTCACTTTCATTTTTCACTTTCATGCATTGGAGAAGGAAATGGCAACCCACTCCAGTGTTCTTGCCTGCAGAATCCCAGGGGTGGGGGAGCCTGGTGGGCTGTGGTCTCTGGGGTCGCACAGAGTCGGACACGACTGAAGCGACTTAGCAGCAGCAGGAGCAGAGCCTATTATACAGAGTGAAGTAAGTCAGAAAGAGAAAGACAAATACCATATATTAATGCATGTATATGGAATCTAGACCCACTCCAGTGTTCTTGCCTGGAGAATCCCAGGGACGGGGGAGCCTGGTGGCTTCCGTCTATGGGGTCACACAGAGTTGGACACGACTGAAGTGACTTAGCATAGCATAGCATAGCACGGAATCTAGAAAAATGGTACCAAGGATCCTATGCACAGGGCAGCAAAGAAGATGCCACTAGAAAGAACACACTTTTGGACTCAATGGGAGAAGGTGAGGGTAGGATGATTTGCGAGAATAACATTAAAACATATACATTACCATATGTAAAACAGATAGCCAGTGGGAGTTTGATGTGTAAATCAGGACACCCAAGGTCGGTGCTCTGTGACAACCTGGAGGGATGGGGTGGAGAAGAAGGTAGGAGGGGTTTCAGGAGGGAGGGGACATGTGTATACCTATGGCCGATTTATACTGCGATATGGCAAAAACCATCATAATACTGTAATTATCCTCCAACGAAAGTAAATAAATAAAAAAAAATACAAAATATGAAGAAGGGAGTTTCAAAAAAAATAAGGCTGTGCAAAAAAACACAAAAAACATTTCCCTAGGGCCCTTCTTAATGTCAGTTTAAGGCCCTTCTATGAAGCCCTTGAAAGATCTATGAAAGAGTGTGAAAAACATTGGATTGGAAAAGAACCTTTTCAGCCTCTGTAGTCTGTGCTTCTGTGTGTACATGTGGAGTGTTGGCTGGATTTCAAGCACCTTGAGGGCAGTGATCACATATGACACTGGGTCTCTAGATTTCATATTGTCTGTGGAGAGAAGGTGCTACATTAAGACACGTAGGCCAGGAGGAACATGAGTGCCCCTGGAGGCATTGAGTTTTCTGTTCAAAGTATGAAGAAGTTTTTGCTTCTTTATTGGACTAGGGAGACGGACTCACCAAGTTACCACATCCTGTCCTTAGCCTGGAGACTTTGAATTTGCCATTTAAATAACGTTCCCTAAGTTTTGGCCTCTTAGAAGCTCTACCCATGGTAGTATTGGTAGATGGCTTGATTTATTAGGTAAAGATAGTTCAAGTCTCCTTGAAATCATATCTAACTGACTTATTAATAATTTGAGAAATAGATCTTATCTCCTTTGGGAGAAGAGGAGTGTATATGTGTACATGTGCAGCTGCTGCTGCTGCTAAGTTGCTTCAGTTGTGTTCAATTCTGTGTGACCCCATAGACGGCAGCCCATCAGGCTCCTCTGTCCCTGGGATTCTCCAGGCAAGAATACTGAAGTGGGTTGCCATTTCCTCCTCCAATGCATGCATGCATGCATGCTAAGTCGCCTCAGTCGTGTCTGACTCTGTGCGACCCTATGGACAGCAGCCCACCAGGCTCCTCTGTCCACAGGATTCTCTAGGCAAGAATACTGGAGTGGGTTGCCATTTCCTTCTCCAGAGACATGTGCCACACACATACATATTTGTGAAGTTTTGTAAGTCCTGTTGTGTTTCATCTTTCAAAGTACAGGGATCAAAGCTTAAGTAAGTAGCTTTGAAAATAGGAGAAAATGCCCTCAGCCCTGAAAGTAGACTGTGTTGATATTTCAAACCAAATAACAAAATTCTCTTTTTTATGTCCAATTTTATGATTACTTAAAAATACTCCATACCAAAGAATTCATCATCATATCTCTGAATCTAAGTTGATTCATTACATCAACATATGACTATTATATACCCATGTTATTTGCATACTCTATTTATTCTATGCATATAAAATCACAGAGGCTTACTTTCACAGAGAATAAACCTTAGAAAATGTCAGCAAGGAATTATATAGGATCTCCATCCTAGGTGCTGGGCTTAAGTCATTGTAACATTAAACAAGCTAGCTGACCTCTTGAAATCTCTCAAATAGCCACACGGCCATGACTCTTCTTACTAGCAAAGGCTGTGACTTGTACTGCAGCTTTAGTGATTAATTTCATGTGAATTTAAAACTGGAAGGGAAACTTGAGCCCACACTACTCATATGGAAACAGGCGCAGAAAGATGGTGTGCTGGTTAGCAGAAAAGCTAGGGCTAAACTCAATGCTTCTAACTTTTAATTTGTTGTGTTTTCCACTGACAAAAGCCTCTTGTTTTTCAACTTTTAAATTGAACCAAATTGATAGCAACCTATGTAACATGATGGACAGGGAGGCCTGGCGTGCTGCGATTCATGGGGTCACAAAGAGTCAGACACAAGTGAGCAACTGAACTGAACTGAATGTAACATGATGTAAGGGACCCTTAAGTGGTAATTTGAATAAAAAGAAAGGTAGAGATAATGATTTATTTTTATGACAGCTTCATCTTTAAGAGGAGTCTCTGTGAAATAAGGTACACTTTTATGTGATAGGAAGAGGGACGGGATGAACATTTATGGGTTATTGACCATGTGCTTGGCATAGTGCAAGCACTTTACATGTTTTATCTTGCACAATACATGTTAACAAGCCTACAAGGTAAATATTATTCATTATAAATGAGAATTCCAAGTCTCAGAGAAGGAAAGTGACTTGCCTAAGGTCCATAGCTAGTGAGTAGGAGATGCTGGAATTGAATCAACATCTGTATGGATCTATACCCACATTCTTGTTAGTCACTATAGCATTCTAAATCCTAGAGCCTCCTGACATGGATAAGAAAGCGATTACTCTTCTTTCATTGTCATTCATCCATTAGCTGAGCATCCTTCTTGCTCATGGGATGTGGATACCTTTGGTTTCTTATGGAGACAATAGAAAAGGCAAGGATTCTAGGATGAAATTGTTCAGCATCCTCTTTCTGTCATACTGCTGACCTTTCCTCGAGGAATCTGCTTTTATCCTTCCTCATTCAGGTTGTTTTACCAGGTTAAAAAGCAATGCTTTGGATACTTGCCTTCATCACTTGGTATAACTGTTTGGGTATTTTTTTGTAATTGAAGTTTTGGGGGTTATTATCCTTCTTCATCAACCAGCTCTACTTATTTTTGGAGGGGAGTCAAGTGGGAGGGAGAAGTCATCTGTAATTTGACTGAAGAAGAATAACTACCATGGTGTGCCAGCACAAGTAGATTTTGTATCTATCTCACTTTATCTTCACAAAAATCTTTCACATTTAAGAGAAGGAAAAACTGAGGTTTGAAATGGCTGAGTAAATAACATGCAGTCACAGGACTATTAAGGGACAGAGTTGGAATTTGAACTCAGGTGTAGTTTAAGATTCAAGGTCTATTCTACTATAATACTCAAACGTCATTTAAAACACAGTTATCAGCTTCTACAAGTATCTAGGCAAGCTGAGAAATCTTGGTCTTGCTCAATTATCTTTCAGGCCTGGCTCCCTGTATCTGAAGATTTCCCTACTGTAGAATGAATGCTTCCCTGGTGGCTCAACTGGTAAAGAACCTGCATGCTAATGAAAGAGATGCAAGAGACATGTGTTCGATCCCTGGGTTGGGAAGACCCCTGGAGAAGGAAATGGCAACCCACTCCAGAATTCTTGCCTGGGAAATTCCATGGACAGCGGAACCTGGTAGGCTACAGTCCATGGGGTTGCAAAAAGTCGGATACGACTGAGTGCTCATGTATACACACACAGAAATAATGCTATCTGCCATCTTCTTTTTGGAAAGAAAAAAGTGCAGAAAGCATATCTCCCTGAGACATGGATTGGAAGGATTATTTCCTATTTCTTCCCCTTGTCTTGAATGAAAGGTCTAGGTATATCTCTCCTATTCCTAGTCAAGTCAAGGACAGGCAATTGGGAATGTCATCTTGGCTATGAAAGTTGGACAGTGTTTTTATTGTCATTCTAACTTCGAGCATTTCCTCTAACCTCCTGTTTCCAATTTCTGCACCTGCTAATTGGCTAATTTTCTTTTCAGTTTGAAGCTTGTTTATTCTCAATTATGTTAATAGAGGTAAAATATTTAGAAGATTAACATTTAAAACGTGTACTGGGCACCAGCAAAGTTAAAAATTTTTTTTGAGGTAAAATTCTCATAACATAAAATTAATTATTTTAAAGTCAGTAATTCAGTGGCATTTAACACATCCTCAAGGTTGGACAACTAACAGTTCTACCTACTTCTGAAACTTTCCATCACTACAGAATAAAACCCCTAATCCATGAAGCAATTTCTCATTTGCACCCCGACCTCAGCCCCTGGAAAACAGCAATATGCATTCTGTTTCAGTGGATTATGTATTCTGAATATTTCATACAAATAGAATCATAAAATATGCGACCTTAATTTGCCTGGCTTCTTTCACTAGCATACTGTTTTCAAGGTTCATCCATATTGTAGTATTTTATTATTAATAGTACTTCATTGCTTTTCTATGGACAAGTGATATTCCAATGTATGTATATCACATGATTTCTTTATTCATAAAATCTGTTGATGGACATTTGGACTGTTAACACCTTCTGACTGTTGTAAATAGTACTGTCATGAACATGTGTATACATATACTTGCTTTGGGACCTGTTTTCAATTATTTTAGGTATATACGTAAGAATGGAATGTAGGTTTCTATTGCATTCGATTCTCTTAACAAACCACCAAACTAACAGCTGAACCATTTTACATTCTCATCAGCAGTATACAAGAATTCCAGTTTCTCCATGTTTGCCAACACTTGTGATTCTCCTTTTTATATTATGAGATATTCTAGTGGCTGTGAAGTCCTTTATTGTGATTTTGAATTTCATTTCTCTAATGACTTAATGTTAAGTATCTTTTCATATGCTTGTTGTATATTTGTTTATCTTCTTTGGAGAAATGTATATATTCAAGTCCTTTGCTCATTTTTAATTGGATTTTTATCTTTTTGTTGTTGACTTGAAATAGTTCTTTATATATTCTGGATACAAATCCTTATTTGATGTATGATTTGCAAATACTTTCTCTAATTTTGTGGGTTATCTTGTCAATTTTTAAAATAATGACCTTTGACTACAAGTCTTTAACTTTAATGAAATTTAATTTATCCATATTTTTCTTTTGTTGCTTATATGTTTGTATCATATCCATGAAATCATTTGAAAATCAAGGTCATGAAGATCTACTGATATTATATATGAATTTTTATAATTTAAGCTCTTTTTAATTTTTCTTAAATTTCTTTTTAGCTGTGCTGGGTCTTCATTGCTGTGTGCAGGCTTTCTCTTATTGTGGTGAGTAGGGGCTACTCTTTGTTATGGTGTGAAGGCTTCTCATCACGGTGGCTTCTCTTGTTGCAGAGCACAGGCTCCAGGCACGTGGGCTTCAGTACTTATAGCATGTGGGCTCTACAGCATGTGGGCTTCAGTAGTTCTGGCAAATGAACTTAGTTGCCTCACAGCATATGGAATCTTTTCCACTGGTAACCACTAGTTTGTTCTCACTGTGTGTGTGCTTAGTTGCTCAGTTGTGTCTGGCTCTTGGTGACCCTTTGGGCTATTATATAATATTAGATGTAGGGTGCCAGGCTCCTTTGTCCTTAGGATTTTCCAGGCAAGAATACTGGAGTGGGTTGCCATTGCCTTCTCCAGGAGAGCTTCCTGACCCAGGGAATGAACCCACATCTTTTACACCTAATCTGAATTGGCAGATGGGCTCTTTACCACTAGTGCCACCTGGGAAGCCCTATGGATATGCTGCAACTACAGAAGCAGCATATCCCTCTTGCCCTAGAGCCCATGGTCTGCAACAAGAGAAGCCACCACAATGAGAAACCCGCACACCACAATTAGAGAGTAGATCCCACTCACTGCAACTGGAGAAAAGCCTGTGCAACAATGAAGGAAGACTCAGCACAGCCAAAAAATAAACAGGTAAATATCCATGAAGTAGTACAATATTCTTTTAATTTGCATTCTTGCATTTTTATTGAAGTATAGTTGATTTACAATGTTATTAGTTTCAGGTGTCCAACGCAGTAGTTCAATATTTTCATAGATTATATTCTATTTAAAGCTATTATATAATATTAGATGTAGTCCTTGTGCTATACATGACATCTTTGTATCTTATTTATATTTATTAGTTTGTACCTCATAATCCCCTTCCCCTACCACCCTCTTCTTGCCACTCTCTCCACTGGAAACCACTAGTTTATTCTCTGTATCTATGAATCTGTTTCTGTTTTGTTATATTCATTCGTTTTATTTTTTAGATTTCACATGTAAGTGAAACACAGTATTTGTCATTCTCTAACTTACTGTGTGTGAAATGTACATACATGTCGGAAATGGCAGAGTTTCATTATTTATGGCTGAATAATGTTCCATTGTGTGTATATGTGTAGGTATAAATGAATGTATTATATGTCAGTCACATTTTCTTTATTCATTCACCTATTGATAGATACTTAGGTTGCTGCCATATCTTAGCTATTATAAATAATTATGCTATGAACATTGAGTTGCATATCTTTTCAAATTAGAGTTTTCATTTTGTTCAGATACACACCCAGGAGTGGAATTGCTGGGTCATATCATCGTTTTATTTTTAATTTCTTGAGAAACCTCTATACTCTTTTCTACAGTGGCTGTACCAATTTATGTTCCCACCAACAGTGAACTAATGTTCCTCTTTCTCTACTTGCTCACTAATATTTATTATATTTTATTTTTGATAATCAAGTGAAGTTGCTCTGTCATGTCCTACTCTTTGCGACCCCATGGACTATAGCCTGCCATGCTCCTCCATCCATGGGATTTTACAGGCAAGAATACTGGAGTGGGTTGCCATTTCCTTCTCCAGGTGATCTTCCCAACCCAGGGATCAAATCTGGGTCTCCTGCACCGCAGGAGTACTCTTTACCATCTGAGCCACCAAGGAAGTGCATTTTTGATAACAGCCATTCTGAAAGTTGTGAGGTAATATCTCATCATGGTTTTCATTTGCCTTTCCCTGATGATCAGTGATGTTGAGCATCATTTCATGTGCCTGTTAGCTATCCATATATCTTCTTAGGAAAAAAAAAAGTCTATTCAGGTCTTTTGTCCAGTTTTTAATTGGGTTGTTTGTCTTTATTGATAGATTTATATGTACTCTCTATAATTTTGGCTATTAACCCCTTATCAGATATCATTGGGAAATAGCTTCTCTTGTTCACTAGGTTGTCTTTTATTTTGTTGATCATTTTCTTCACTGTGCAAAGCTTTTAAGTCTAAATTAGGTCCCATTTATTTATTTTTGCTTCAGTTTCCCTTACCTGAGGCAATACATTCAAAAAATATTGATAAGATTTAAGTCAAACAGTGTATTGACTATGTTTTCATGAACATATAGGTCTTTGATGTATTTTCAGTTTATTTTTGTATATGGTATGAGAAAATGTCCTAATTTCCTTTTATTGCATATAGCTGTCCATGTGTCTCAACACACATTTTGAAGAGACTGTCTTTTTCCCAACTGTATATTCTTGTACTTTTGTCACAGATTAATTGATAATATGTAAGGGGGTTATTTCTAGGCTCTGTATTTTGTTTCCTTGACCTATGTGTCAGTTTCTGTGCCAGTTCTACACTGTTTTGATTACTGAAGCTTTGTAGTATAGTTTGAAGTCAGGGCGCATGATGTCTCCAGCTTTGTTCTTTTTTTTTTTTTTTTTCCCTCAAGATTGCTTTGGCTACTCTCAGTCTTCAGTGATTTCATACAAATTTTAGGATTATTTGTTCTGTTTCTGTGAAAAATGTTATGGATACTTTGATAGGGATTACATTAACTTTGTATATTGCTGCTGCTGCTGCTAAGTTGCTTCAGTCTTTGAATAGTATTAACAATATTAATTCTTCCAATCAATGAATGTGGGATATCTCTCCATTTATTATGGATCATCTTCCATTTGCTTCATCAGTATCTTTTAGTTTTTGAAGTATAGGTCTTTCACCTCATCAGTTAATTCCAAAGTATTTTATTCTTTTTGACAGGACTGCAAATTGGACTCTTTACTTTCATTCTCTTTCTGATAGTTAAATATTAGTGTATAGAAAGCAGCAGATTTCTGCATAACCTTGTATCCTGCAACATTACTGAATTCATTTATTCTAATAGTTTATTTAGATACTATTAGTATCATGTCATCTGCAAATAGTGACACTTTTACTTTCCCCCTCTAATTAAGATATTTTTTATCTTTTATTTCTTGTCTGATTGCTTCTGCTGCTGCTAAGTCACTTCAGTCGTGTCCGACTCTGTGCGACCCCATAGATGGCAGCCCACCTGGTCCCCCGTCCCTGGGATTCTCCATGCAAGAACACTGGAGTGGGTTGCCATTTCCTTCTCCAATGCATGAAAGTGAAAAGTGAAAGTGAAGTCTCTCAGTCGTGTCTGACCCTCAGCGACCCCATGGACTGCCACCCTCCAAGCTCCTGTGTCCATGGGATTTTCCAGGAAAGAGTACTGGAGTGCGGTGCCATTGCTTTCTCTGTGTCTGATTGCTAGGACTAGGATTTCCAATAACCTGCTGGACACAACTGAAGTGACTTAGCATAGCACAGCACAGGACTTCCAATACTCTGTAAAATAGAAATGGTGAGAATAGGCATCCTTGTTCTTAATTTTACAGGAAATGCTTTCAGCTTTTCACCCTTGGGTATGATGTTAGTTGTGCTTTGTCACAAATGGCCTTTATTCTGTTGAGATATGTTCCACTTATACCTACTGTTTAAAGTTTTTTTCATGAATGGGTAGTGAATTTTGTCAAATGCTTTTCCTGCATCTATTGAGAATATCATGTATTTTTTATCCTTCCTTTTGTTTATGTGGGTTGTTACACTGATTTGTTGACATTGAAACATCCTGGTATCTCTGGAATAAGTCCAATTTGATCATGGTGTATGATCCTTTTTTATATATTGATGAATTTGATTTACTAATATTTTGTTAAAGATTTTTACAATTTATCAAAAATTTTGGCCTGTAATTTCATTTTTTGTAGCCTCTTTGTCTGGCTTATCAGGATAATGGTGGCCTCATAGAATGAATTTTGGAGTGTTTCCTCCTCTTCAGTTTTTGGAATAGTTTGAGAAGAATAGGTATTGACTCTTCTTTTTAGGTTTGGTAGAAATCCCCTGTGAAGACAACCAATCCTAGACTTTTGTCTGTTTTTTTTTTTTTTTTTTTTTGATTACTGGTTCAATTTCATTACTAGCAATTGGTTTGTTCAGAATGTCTATTTCTTTGTGACTCAGTCTTGGTGGACTCTGTGTTTCTAGGAATTTATTCATGTCTTATAGGTTGTTCAATTTCTTGGTATATAACTATTCATAGTATTCTCATGAATTTTTGGTATTTCTGTAGCATCAACTTTATCTCACTTCTTTCATCTCTTATCTTATTTGGGGCCTCTCTCTTTTCTTCTTAATCAGCCTGGCTAAAGGCTTACCAATCTTATTTATCTTTTCAAAAACTTAGCTCTTGGTTTCACTGATCTTTAACATTTATTTGGTCACTCTTTTATTTATTTCCTCTCTGATCTTTATTATGTCCTTTCTTTCGATGACTTTGGGCTTTTTAAATTCTTTTTTCTAATTCATTCAGTGGGTAGGTAATGTGGTTTATTTGATATTTTTCTCCTTAAGGAAGGTCTGGCATCAATATAAATGACCCTGTTAGAACTGGTTTTTGTGGCATCCAATTGATTTTTTTTTTTGAAAGTTCTGTTTTCATTTTTATTTGTCTCAGGTATTTTCTGATTTCCTCTTTGATTTCTTCTTTTATCCACTTTTTTGGGTAGCATGTTGTTTAGTGTCCACATATTTGTGTTTTCCTCAGTTTTCTTCCTGAAATGGCAACTCAGTCCAGTATTCTCTGGAAAATTCCATGGACAGAGGAGCCTGGTGGGCTATAGTCCATGGAGTTACAAAGAGTTAACTGTCACAAAACATGACTGAGCACACACAACAACAAAAAAATTGTCTAGTTTTATATTGTTAGGGTTGGAAAAGATGCTTGTTGTAATTTCTATCCTCTTAAATTTCTTGAGACTTGTTTTGTGGCCTAGCATGTGTTCTTTCCTGGAGAACATTCCTTGTGCACTTGAAAGAATGTATATCCCATGATTTTTGAATGAAATGTCCTGTAGATACCTATTAAGTGCAACTAGTCTAATATGTCATTTAAAGACACTATTTTCTTATTAATTTTTCTCTGGATTATTTCTCCATTGATATAAGTGGGGGTATTAAAGCATCCTACTATTACTGTATTATTGTCAAGTTCCCCTTTATATCTGTTCAGTTCAGTTCAGTTCAGTCGCTCAGTCACGTCTGACTCTTTGCGACCCCATGAATAGCCGCACGCCAGAACTCCCTGTCCATCACTATCTCCCGGAGTTCACTCAAACTCACGTCCATCGAGTTGGTGATGCCATCCAGCCATCTTATCCTCTGTTGTCCCCTTTTCCTCCTGCCCCCAATCCCTCCCAGCATCAGAGTCTTTTTCAATGAGTCAACTCTTCACATGAGGTGGCCAAAGTACTGGAGTTTCAGCTTTAGCATCATTCCTTCCAAGGAACACCCAGGTTAACACTTGCCTTATATCTTGCTGCTGCTGCTGCTGCTAAGTCACTTCAGTCATGTCCGACTCTGTGCGTCCCCATAGACGGTAGCCCACCAGGCTCCCCCGTCCCTGGGATTCTCCAGGCAAGAACACTGGAGTGGGTTGCCATTTCCTTCTCTGGTGCATGAAAGTGAAAAGTGAAAGTGAAGTCGCTCGGTTGTGTCCGACTCTTTGCGACCCCATGGACTGCAGCCAACCAGGCTCCTCTGCCCATGGGATTTTCCAGGCAAGAGTACTTGAGTGGGGTGCCATTGCCTTCTCCGGCCTTATATCTTAGGTGCTTCTATATTAGGTGCATATATTTTAACAAATATATCTTCTGACATTGATCCCTTTATCACTATATAATGCCCTTCTATGTCTGTTATTAAAGATTTTGTTTCAAGTCCCCTTTGATGTGAGTATTACTGACCCAGCTTTCTTTACATTTCCATTCATATGGAATATATTTTGCCATATCCTCACTTTCAGTCTGTGTGTGTCTTTAAGTGATGTCTCTTATAGATAGCATATAGATGATTCTTGTTTTTTAATCCCATCAGCCATCCTATGTCTTTTGATTGGAGCATTTAGTCCATTGACTTTTAAATAATTATTGATAAGTATGTATTGGGTTGGGCAAAAAGTTAATTTGAGTTTTTCTGTAAGATGTTTCCTGGTTGGTTGAGTAGTTGTCTGCTCATTTCTTCTTCTTTTTTTTTTTTGTTTCTTCCCTTGTGGCTTGATAATTTTCTTTTGTAGTATGCTTGTGTTCCTTATTTTTTAGTTTTTGTGTATCTATCATATGTTTTTGATTTGTAGTTACCATGGGGTTCATATGTTGGCCTATAACTATATCTACTTGTTTTAAAATGGTCATTGAAGTTCAAACACATTTTAAAAGATGTACAATTTTTTTACTCCCCTCTGCATATTTTGTATTTTTGATGTATATTTTACATCTTCACGTTTAGCTCTTCATTGTTTATTGTAGGTGTAGTTGCTTTTATAATTTTTATATTTTAATTTTATTACTGGCTTATTTAAGTGGTTGGTCCTCAGTCCTTACTGTGTATTTACCTTTCACAGTAGAATTTTCCCTTTCCTACTTATTTTTACTTCTTTTTCACTTGAGAAAAGCCTGAAACATTACTTTAAGGTAAGGTTTTGTATATTTATATTTCCTTTAATTCTGAATGATAACTTTGCTCTGTAGAGCAGCTTATAGTTTTTTTTTTTTTTTCCTTTCAGTGCTTTAAATATGTCATGATGTTGTAGCCTGCAAAGTTTCTACTGAACAGTCATCTGATAGCCTAATTGCCTGCCCTCCCCCCCCCCAGAGGGGGTTCCTTTATATGTGAGTCTTTGTTTTTCTCCTGCTGCCTTCAGAATTATTTCTTTAACTTTTGCCATATTAATTAATGTCTCTTTGGGTTCATCTTCTTTAAGACTCACTGTGTTTCCTATACCTAGGTATCTGGTTCAAGAAAATTTTAGCCATCATTTCATCAAATATATTTTCTGCCCCTTTCACTCTTCTCTTTCTGGGATCCCTATAATGCAAACATTGGTACACTTAATGTTGTCTAAGTACTCCTTTAAACTATTCTCATTGTTTCAAAATTTTTCTTTTTGCCCCTCTGATTTACACTATTCTATGCTTCAGATCTGGAGAAGGCAATGGCACCCCACTCCAGTACTCTTGCCTGGAAAATCCCATGGATGGAGGAGCCTGGTAGGCTGCAGTCCATGGGGTCGCTAAGAGTCAGACACGACCGAGCGACTTCACTTTCACTTTTCACTTTCATGTATTGGAGAAGGAAATGGCAAACCACTCCAGTGTTCTTGCCTGGAGAATCCCAGGGACGGGGGAGCCTGGTGGGCTGCCATCTATGGGGTTGCACAGAGTCGGACACGACTGAAGTGACTTAGCAGCAGCAGCAGCAGCATGCTTCAGATCACGTTTTATTCTGTATCATCTAATCTTCTGTTAATTCCCTCTCATGTATTTTTCTTTTCATTTATTGTGTTCTTCAGCTCTGACTGATTCTTTTTTATATTTTCTAGTTCTGTGTTAAAATTCTCACTGTGTCCATCTATTATAACATCCTTATTACTATTTCTTTTGAATTCTTTATCTAGTCAAATATTTATCTCTGTTTTATTATGGTTTTCTTATTTTATTTGAGGCATATTCCTCTGTCTTATTTTGTTTAACTTTCTTTTCATGAATTCAGGTGAAATAGTTACCTATTCTGGTCTTAGAGGTGTATCACTGTGTGGAAGCATCCCTATGCAGTCTGCATGTACCCAGTGGCTTTGGTGGGAGAGATGGATCTGAAGTGAGCACAGGCTGTGTTTTTCCCCCAAGTATGCTGGCAGCCAGTGCCTTGGTGTGAGATAGGCCAAGTACAAGCTATAAATTCTATGCTCAATGGCTGTCTGGGCCTGAGCAACTGGAGCAGAAATCCTTATGGAGTTGGGTTTATGCAGGGTGAGAGGGAAGTCTTCAAATTAGGAGCATGGCTGGGGCCTGAGGGCTTGGAGCTGCATTTCTGTGTGGTGGTTTCACTTTTCTTCCATGGTATGCATGCTTTGGTTAGAGGCTGGTCAGGGCCAGAGGCATTGGTACCATACTATTGAGCTGATTTTGCTCCACCTCCCGAGTGTTTGCAGTGACTTGTGCTCTGGAGATAGCAGTCTTCACCCTGGAGCTAGTTTTGCTTCATCCAAGTGTGTGCACTGATGCAGGTGTTGGCAATTGCTGCCTCCACCTTGGATAGAGGCAAGGCTAGGGTCTCACCTGCCTCTATACCCTCCAAGTGTTCACACTCTGATTGACAACAACTCTCCTTTTTGGGGAGAAATGTCAGAGGAAGAGGAATTGGAACAGGAGCCTGGTGAAGGCTGTTGGTGTGCTGGGGTAGTCCTGGCAAACTGAGCACGAATGCCAGACAGTTTTCAATCTATTGTAGCCTCTGTGCTATGACTTGGAGTGTGAAAGTTGTGTGTATACTCAAGAGTGGAGTTTCAGTTTTATGCAGTCATTTAAGAAGCCCCACTCCGGAGAAGGCAATGGCACCCCACTCCAGTACTCTTGCCTGGAAAATCCCATGGACAGAGGAGCCTGGTAGGCTGCAGTCCATGGGGTCGCGAAGAGTTGGACACTACTGAGCAACTTCACTTTCACGCATTGGAGAAGGAAATGGCAACACCCTCCAGTGTTCTTGCCTGGAGAATCCCAAGGACAGGGGAGCCTGGTTGGCTGCTGTCTGTGGGATCACACAGAGTCGGACATGACTAAAGCGACTTAGCAGCAGCAGCAGCAGCAGCAGCAGCAGCAGCAGCAAGAAGCCCCACTCAGTGGTAAAGAAATTGCCTGCAATTCAGGAGACACAGATATGGTACCTAAGTTGGGAAGATCTCATGGAGAAAGGCATGGAAACTCAATCAGGTATTCTTGCCTGGGAAATCCCAAGGATAGAGGAGCCTGGTGGCCTGCGGTCCATGGGGTCACAAAGAGTCATACACAACTGAAGTGACCATGCACATTAGAAGCCCCATTCATTTTTAAACCTGTTAAGGGATTTGTCTTCCCAATGTTGGACTCCAGAACTGGGATTCCCAATATATGGATTGAATCTCTCATTCTGCAGGGAGGATTCTTGAGTCTGTAGAGTCTAATCCCTTTCCTTTTCTTGGTCTCCTACAAGGGTTGTGGGCCCCGACCAGATCACTGCTTCCTACCAGGCTCCATGTGGATATTTCTTCACAACATTGATTTTAGAAAAGCCATACAGCTAGTTGGAGAAGGCAATGGCAACCCACTCCAGTACTCTTGCCTGGAAAATCCAATGGACAGAGGAGCCTGGTAGGCTGCAGTCCATGGGGTTGTGAAGAGTCAGACACAACTGAGTAACTTCACTTTCACTTTTCACTTTCATGCATTGGAGAAGGAAATGGCAACCCACTCCAGTGTTCTTGCCTGGAGAATCCAGGGACGGCGGAGCCTGGTGGGCTACCGTCTATGGGGTCGCACAGAGTTGGACACGACTGAAGTGACTTAGCAGCAGCAGCAGCAGCATACTGCTAGTAGCCAGGTCTGTTTCAGTGAGAGTCACTCTACACATAGTTGTAATTTTCATGTGTTCGTGAGGGAGGTGAATCCAGCATCCTCCTGTTATTCTATCTTGATCAAAAGTCTACATGATTCATTCTGGACTCTTAATTCAGGCCCATTGATTTATATGTTAGTTCTTAGGCCAGTAACATGCTATATCATTTACTGTAGCTTTGTAGGAAGTTTTGAAATCATAAGTGTGAGTCTTCTTTGTTCTTCCTTTTCAAGATTGTTTTGGCTATTTAGCACCCCTAGAAAATCCACATGAACTTCAGAAGTGGCTTTTCCATTTCTGCAAAAAAAAAAGGTGGTTGGAATTCTGATCAAGATTGCATTGAATCTGTGTGTCTTTAAGGCAGCACTGACATCTTAACAATATTAAATCTAGTAAACCATATACACAGCATGTATAGACTATCTTCCAATTTATTGAAGTTTCTTTTAATTTCTTTCAGCATTTAAAAAAGTTTTTAGTATATATGTCTTTCACTTCCTTGATTAAATTTATTCTTGGATATTTTCTTATTTTGACCAATATGGTAAATGAAATTTAACAGTTTCCTTTTTGGATTCTTCATTGTCAGTATACAGAAACACAACTGATGTTTGTATGTTGATTTTTGCACCCTGAGATTTTACTTAATTTCAATATTAGCTTTTTCTGCTGCTGCTGCTGCTAAGTCACTTCAGTCGTGTCTGACTCTGTGCAACCCCATAGACCTCAGCCCACCAGGCTCCACTGTCCCTGGCATTCTATAGGCAAGAACAATGGATTGGGTTGCCATTTCCTTCTCCAATGCATGAAAGTGAAAAGTGAAAGTGAAGTTGCTCAGTCGTGTCTGACTCTTAGCGACCCCATGGACTGCAGCCTACCAGGCTCCTCTGTCCATGGGATTTTCCAGGCAAGAGTACTGGAGTGGGTTGCCATTGCCTTCTCCAGTTAGCTTTTTCTACATCAATTGAAATGATGTGGTTCTTCTTTCTTTTACTGTTATGTTTTACACTGTTGGATTTTCTCATGTTGAACTATTTTAGCATTCCTGGGATAAATCCCATCTGGTCATGGTATATAATCCTTTTAATATGTTGCTGTATTCAGTTGGCTAGTATTTTGTTGAGGATTTGTGAATGTATATTCATACAATATATTGTTATGTAGTTTTCTTGTGGTGTCTTTATCAAAGTAATACTAGCCTCATACAATGAGTTAGGTTTTCTCTCCTATTTTTTTGAGAAGTTTGAATCAGTGTTAATTACTTTCTAAATGCTTGGCAGAGTTCACCAGCAAAGCTATCAGGTCCTGAATTTTTCTTTGCTGAGTTACTTTGCTTTGTCTTGTTTTATTAGAAATTCAATGTATTTACTGTTCAGAATTCCTATTTTTTCTTCAATCGGTTTTGGTAATCTGCACAATTCTAGAAATTTGTTCATTTCATCCAGCTCATCTTTTTTTAATTTTATTTTATTTTTAAACTTTACATAATTGTATTAGTTTTGCCAAATATCAAAATGAATCCTTATTAATATTAGCTGTGATATAGTTGCTCATGGCATTCTTTGATAATCCTTTTTATTTCTGTAAGGTTTGTAGTAAGTCACCATTTTTATTTCTGATTTTAGTTCTTTGCATTTCTCATTTTTTCTTTGTTAATCCACCTAAAGTTTTGTTAATATTGTTCTTTTCAAAGAACCAACTTTTGGGTTCTTTGACTATTTTTTTCTGTTCTTTATTTTGTTTATCTCTAATCATTATTATTCCCTTTTCCCTGCCAGATAGGTATTTGCTTTGCTGTTATTTTTCTAGTTCTTTAAGGTATAAAGTTATGTTGTTGATTAGAGAGTTTTTCTTTTTTGAAATGTAGGAGTTTGGAACTGTGAATTTCTCTCTTAACAACAGATTCCTTCAGAGGTGGTTTGTGCCTACTTCTTTTCTCCTGTGAGTGGGCCATACTTTCCTATTTCTTTGTGTGCCTTGTGACTTTTTGTTGAAAATTGGACATTGAATATTTTAATGTTACATCTCAAATTCAAATTATTCCCCTTCTCCAGGATTTGCCTTTTGACTCTGGAAGGCTGTAGTTGTCCATTTGTTTAATGACTCTTCCAACTATTTTTGCAAAAACTGTATTCCTTGTTGCATGTGTTCAGTGAAGTCTCTGTTCCTTCAGTTAGTGTTCAACTAATGTTTTGACAGATTTTGTTGAACTCCAGAATATACACACTCACCTAAAATTTTAAAAAGTAAAAAATCTATCTTTACCAGGCTTTGCAAATTGTTTGTATGCTGGAACACTGTTTCAAAACTTAGCTGCACTGTTAATAACTCTGGTTTAGCCTTCACTTCCCTGCTTACACTGAGCTCAGAGATCAGCCAGAGGTGAAAGCTTAGGGTCTTCTGAGGTCTTTTCTAAATTTATGTCCTGCCCTAGGAATGTATATGGCTTTCTAAATGCCCTAGTATACATGGGTGCTTTTGAATTCCTATTTTCCAAAAACCTCTCTCTCCCAAAATATCTTTTCAGGATTTAGGCAGTCTACTTTTTGCCACAACCACAATCTTTTGCCCCAGGTAGGTGCATATTTTTCATTTGACTTACAATGTTTTTGAGCAAAGTCCACCATTTTACTGCCCTGGGTGATTTCTGAAATGAATGTTTTGCTTCAGTCCTTTCAGGAAGCCCACAGACAGTTTAGAACAAACACAGTAAGTCTCAGATAAGATCTGCTCTGCTCCTTCTGAACCAAGGATTAGGATATCACACAAGGAATGGAAGTTGCTGTCTTCAAAACCACTGCTGAGCTAGGGAGGGGGGTGGAGCAAGGGCAGGTAAAAGTGCCTCATAGCTTTCCTACCATGTGGAAGTTGATTTTTTTCTTGAGTCAACCCTTTCTTCATTTCTTCCAACTATTTTGGAAGAAATCGATCTTTGACTGTTTTTCAGATTTCTGACAAAGTTGATTCTGACTGTTTCTGCTTGTTTTCAATGTTTCTGAGAAGGGATGGGAGTTTGGAGCTGCCTACTCTGACACGTTGCTGATACCACTCTCACCAAAAAAGTTTTAACTGGGCTGTAGGCTTGGTTTGTGACCCTTCTCTCCAGAGACCCTTAAAAAGAACCCTGATCTCTATATGTTTTCTTCACATAGGACTTAATGCATAGACTTAGGCCTAGAGAATACTCATGGACACTTGATTGTTGATGGACGGTGGGAAAAGATTCCCACCATGGTAGATAATACCTCTGGTATCTCAGTTCAGTTTAGTCGCTCAGTCATGTCCGACTCATTGTGACCCCATGAATTGCAGCATGCCAGGCCTCCCTGTCCATCACCAACTCCCAGAGTTCACTCAGACTCACGTCCATCAAGTCAGTGATGCCATCTAGCCATCTCATCCTCTGTCGTCTCCTTCTCCTCCTGCCCCCAATCCCTCCCAGCATCAGAGTCTTTTCCAATGAGTCAACTCTTCGCATGAGGGGGCCAAAGTACTGGAGTTTCAGCTTTAGCGTCATTCCTTCCAAAGAACACCCAGGACTGATCTCCTTTATTTATTTATTTTTTTGGTCCTTTTTTTTTATTGTGAGAAAATATACATAATATGAAATTTAATATTTTAAAATATACAGTTCAGTAGCCTTACAGACATACCCGTTGTTGTACCAACACCATCATTCATGTCCAGAATTTCAACTTCTCAAACTGGAACTCACAACCCATTAGACAATAACTTTCCATTCCCTCCTTCCCATCCTTGGCAATAACCTTCTGTCTCTGTGAATCTGACTACTCTTGGTATATCATGTACATGGAATCCTACAGAATTTGTCCTTTGCCCCGGGATTATTTCACGTAGCTTAGTGTCTTCAAGATTCACTTACATTGTAGCACGTTTCAGAATTTTTTCTTTAAAGGCTAAATAATGTTCCATTGTACGTATTGACCTAGAGCTTTGTAGTTTTCCCTCACAGAGATCTTGTACATATTTTGTTAGATTTATACCTAAATATTGTGTTTCCTTTCTTCTTTCTTGGTGCTAATGTAAATCGTTCTAGGTTTTTAATGTTATTATTATTTTTTCTTCTTTTTGTTTCTCGGTTTTTAATTCTAATTGATTACTGATCTATAAGAAAGCTATTAGCCAGCCACCACACCCTTAATTTGATGCTGCACTTCCCCTCCCTAACTATCCTTGGCTCAAGGCAGCACCAAAGGAGTCCAACTCCCATAACCAAGAGCATCACTCCCCCACCCCCCTACAAGAAGCCCCAGGCTCCCACACACCTGTGGATGAGCAGATGTGCACTCTCAGTCTGAAGCAATCGCTCTTGTGCCAGGTTCATGCTGAAATGTGCAGAAACAGGCAAACACCCACCCAGTAATGAGAGAGGGAAGTTTAGGGGTCCTCACCTAACATGCTCATATACTCAGTTGTGTCCGATTCTTATGACCCCATGGACTGTAGCCCACCAGACTCCTCCGTCCATGGGATTTTCCAGGCAAGGATACTGGAGTGGGTTGCCATTTCCTTCTCCATGATCTCCTTTAGAATGCACTGGTTGGATCTCCTTGCAGTCCAACGGACTCTCAAGAGTCTTTTCCACCACCACAGTTCAAAGGCATCAATTCTTCAGTGCTCAGCTTTCTTCACAGTCCAACTCTCACATCCATACATGACCAGTGGAAAAACCATAGCCTTGAATAGACGGACCTTTGTTGGCAAAGTAATGTCTCTGCTTCTGAATATGCTATCTAGGTTGGTCATAACTTTCTTTCCAAGGAATAAGCGTCTTTTAATTTTATGGCTGCAATCACCATCTCCAGTGATTTTGGAGCCCCCCAAAATAAAAGTCTGACACTGTTTCCCCATCTATTTCCCATGAAGTGATGGGACCAGATGCCATGATCTTCGTTTTCTGAATATTGAGCTTTAAGCCAACTTTTTTATTCTCCTCTTTCACTCTCATCAAGAGGCTTTTTAGTTCCTCTTCACTTTCTGCCATAAGGGTGGTGTCATCTGCATATCTAAGGTTATTGATATTTCTCCTGGCAATCTTGATTCCAGCTTGTGTTTCTTCCAGCCCAGCGTTTCTCATGATGTACTCTGCAGGGAAGTGAAATAAGCAGGGTGACAATATACAGCCTTGACGTACTCCTTTTCCTATTTGGAACCAGTCTGTTGTTCCATGTCCAGTTCTAATTCTTGCTTCCTGAGCTGCATATAGGTTTCTCAAGAGGCAGGTCAGGTGGTCTGGTATTCCCATCTCTTTCAGAATATTCCACAGTTGATTGTGATCCACACAGTCAAAGGTTTTGGCATAGTCAATAAACAGAAATAGATGTTTTTCTGGAATTCTCTTGCCTTTTCCATGATTCAGCGGATGTTGGCAATTTGATCTCTGGTTTCTCTGCCTTTTCTAAAACCAGCTTGAACATCTGGAAGTTCACGATTCACTCTGGTATCTAGGTCTACCTCATTGGTCCTCTTCTCTCAGTCTGCAGTATTACCTTCTGCAGTTCATCTAAGTTTCCTATCTGAACCCATTAATACTAAAGACCCAGATCCACCTCTGTCACCAAAGGCAGAGTAAAAACAAACAAACAAAAAAAAAATCAGATTTGTTGTATCTGGCTGGCCCTTCCTCTAGAATCTGACCTTTTTACTTATTTAGAAATTCATGTCAATTTTCTTTTGTCATCTTGACCTTATCATTTCCCCCCCTAATTTTTTTCCTGAAGCATTGCCCTCAATTAGAGGCACTTTTCCAGTCTTTACAGTAGCTCTTATAACTCAGCCATACAATTTTCTCTTCATCTCAATTTTCTCTCTCTGCTTTGGGTCCATTATTCTTAACCTTTTCAAAAATCTCTGAACTATACCTTACAAACATAGGTAGTTTACGTTTCTCTGGCATTCTCAGAAAATGTAGGTGGTGGACCTGTCAAATAAGTTGTCAAAGCTGCAGTTGCTGCAGGTGAAATGGAAACTAAGTACTGAGTATATAGATGAGAAATCACACTAATTACCTTGCAATCTAATTGGATGACCAGTCCACTGCAAAGATGTATTGTGGGTTATTATTATTTATTTTTACTTTGGACGTGGGGCATTTGTATTTGAACCATTTTTTTTTTTACTGGAAATTCACTGCTAGTATAAGAATGAGGACACTTTATGACCCCTTAGAAGCATATAAAATATGCAATTAAGAATAAAAGATCCCCCTTTCCTTCCAAGAGTTGAAAAACTTGGCAAAACTAGGAACATGTATTTTTCCACTGCAAAAAGGAGCATAAGATGCAAAATCATCATCTTCTTTCACCAAGAGATGACCAAGGCTGTAAAAGATGAGGTCAGAATGATGTAGAGTGAAACTACAACAATGCAGGGAGCTCTTAAAGGAGAAATCTTCTGGGTAGCAGTGTTTTCTGGAGTTCAAATTTACCCCTTTATATTTTAATGATTTTTAATTTAATAATTTAGGATAAAACACTTTCTAACACGTATTGCATGCTTCCTTGCCTCCTGAAGCAGAATATATTGAATATAATTCCATCTTTTCTTGATGACTCGGGGTCCATACTATGATTTTTATATTCTCACTGTGCTGTATCCAGTGATGCCCTCAGGGCCTATTACAGATTATAAGAATATTTGCTCCAACACTAAATGTTCCCAGACTGCACAGAATTATTTTGTCAGCTTTTCCTATTTTTTTCCCTCTCTTTTCCCTTGCTGTAAGTATTTTCTTGTCATTGTTTTAACATCCACTGTCTAACATTTGACCCAATATTCCTAATCTTTGGTAGGATTGGAAATATCCAAACTTGGTTAGAATAATACAAAAAATAGAGGTGTACAGATGCCAAATCAAATCCTATCTAGGTGCAGCTTGAGGGAAACACATATTAAAATGCATGGATATGGTGCTAAGATAACCTCTTTGCCTTGCTCCTGGCTCTTAGCTAATGTTATAGGTAAGTGATGTTGCTGAGGTTGTAAGGTGAGGTTGGGAAAGGTGAAGGGTCACTATCTCCAGTAACATTCAAGTTACTTCAAAGCCAGGAGGTAGTTGACAGTGTGCTTCCTGTTGCACTCCACTGTTGTAAAAGGTATCCCTGTTATTGCACCTTTCAGAGAAATATGTTAAAGCCATAGCTGAGGTCCATAATTTAAGCATACCATTGGGTTGTACCTCATACTTGCAACCTCAGTGTCTAATCTCATGAACACCTTATACCTAATGCCCAGGACTCTGAAGGTTTTCACCCGTGGGTCCTGCAGATGAAGGAGTTAAGGCAGATAGTAAGGGTCAGGGTAGAGTCCCTTTTATAATTTATTTTTACTTTTACATGAAAAGAGAAACTTCTGATTTGATCATATCCATGGGTTTGAACATTGCAACAGAGATGATTTCTAACTCGGCAAATCCTCTTTGGGAGCTTGGATGAAGAACACTCCTTTTATTATTCTCTTAAGGAATAACGGTGATAGGAGTTTTCACTTATATTTGCAGTGAAAAAGACATGTGCAGATCCTTTTGACAAAGCCAAGGGGCTTGTTCAGTTCTTTCATCTATCCAGAAGCTGTGGGGAGCCTCTATTACCGTCAGGTAGAGTCTAAAAGCAACTGGAAAAAACAGGGGCAATGAAAACAACAGATCTGTGCTGAATCATTGGTAAAGAGCACTCAGATGTTAGTAAGTCCTGTGTCTGCCACTTAATTCAATCAGTGATTTATTTCATCCCAACCTCTAGACCCAAATCATTTTTTATGAAAAATAAAAATAGCCCAATGTGACCTTGGCATTCACCTGAGTACTGAGTATCTTGGAGGCAAGGCAAGAACAGGCAAGATTGTCACTTATGTACCTGTTCGTACACTGCTCATAATTGCAGTCCTTCATGGGGGACTAGATGGCCATTAATTAAGAAGGCACTCCAAATAAGTGACCCCAATGTACAGAACCTTCTGGTGCTCTACATCTAGCAGATGCTCAGTCTAACTAACCTCAGTTATGGCGTCCAGGGTTACAGAGTACTTCCCTTTTGGGTAGAAGATACAGAACAGAGAGACAGGCCAGAAAAGATGGCACATCGCTTAAATAAATCCTTATTTGCATCGACTAAGGAACCATCAGCACCCATCTCTTTTGTATGTCTTCCAGTGTAATGAGAATTGATACATATTGATATGGACACACATGATCCTGAGGGAACTTTGGCTCCCCAGTTTCCCATAAAATCATCAAAGGAAGTTTACTTTGCATTTGGTATAACAACTGTGCTAAATGTTACTTTAAAAAAAAATCAGTTTCAGCTAATTCACAACTTCATTGGCTAGACTCTTTGAACGAGAACAATTCATTTCCAGACTCTGACAGATAATTCTGTTTTCATTAGGTAAATGGCTAGTTAAGATCATACACTTAAAGAACAAACTGATAAATATTCATGTAAAACATGGTAAAGCTCAATGATATCAGTCACTTGGAATGTGACCCTTTCTTGCCTTGTCCAGACATACTTTTAGGAGATCAACTAACATGCACTGTGGAGGAGGAAATGGGGAATTACTGACATTAGTAGTCTGTGTGCTGCTGGAAAAAGCTATGATATATACTCTGGTAACAGAAAAAATATATGTGGTAACAAGAGACTTGGGTTGCAGGCCCTTCTCTTCTATTAAATACCTACATGAGGCAGAACTCAGTTTACTTATGCAAAATTATGATGTCTACTTTTACCTATCTCAAAGATTTATGAGAACTTAGTTTGGGCTTCCCAAGCTTAAGGAAGAGTCATGTGTAAGTAGTTTGAGATTAGAAGAATGGGATGGTGAAACAGAAGGGAAGAAAGAAGGGATTAAAGGTAGCCTTATCAAAATAGCTACCACAGTGGGTGATTGGGGCTTTAGCCTTGAGGGGGAAGTCTGGGAGACAGTGTAAGACATCAGTTTCAGAGTGACCCCACCTCGGGGGTGAGACAACACCAACTCTTGTCTGTCTATGATGGAGGGCGGTTAATACCTCAGCATATCCAACCTGACAACACAGGTTGGCAAAGTGGGCTTCAGTATCCAGAGAAAATCCTCAGTGAAAGAAATGTGTGTGCTGACAGTGGGGACTTGGGGCAGAGCGCTCTGAAGTTGTAAAAGTAAAGCGTAGGCATAATAGAATCTGCTACATTTGGTACAAGAGTATAAGTGAATGTGGGCTTCTCAGGTGGCTCAGTGGTAAAGAGTCTGCTTACCAATGCAGGAGACGTAAGAGACCTGGGTTCGATCCCTGTGTCAGGAAGATCCCCTGAAACAGGAAATGGCAACCCACTCCAGTATTCTTGCCTGGAAAGTCTCATGGACAGAGGAGCCTTGTGGGCAACAGTCCATAGGGCTGCAAAGAGTTGGACACAACTGAGCGCACATGCATGCATGCATAAGTGAATGTATTTTGTATAAATAAAAGTTTTTAAATTCTTAATAATTGTAAGCATTATAATTCTAGCTACCTGTTAATACTTATGAAACTGATGACAAAAAGTTATATGGCTGAAAAAAATGGAAATAGTTATAATCATAACATCTATAGAATACTGTGTCAGATACGATGATATGTGTTTTAAATATGTTGATTCATTTTATCTTCTTTATGAGCTAAATACTGTTATTTAGCTCCATTTAAGACTGAAGTTCAGACAGCTGACATAACTTGCTCAAGGTCACAGAGCGATTAAATTGCAGACCTGGAATTTGAACCCTGGCAGTAAAGCTATGAACTACATACTCTTTAAACCACTATATCCTACCTACAACCCCTGGGATAAGAGGCAGAGCAGCCTCTTTGGTGACCTTGAAGATGCTATCTCCTTTAATTTTTCATTTATAACCAAGTGCCTCAGCTGGTAAAGCAGATTTAAGATCTCTTGCTGAAGTTCTGTTTGCTGGTTTCTGGACCAGTGCCTTGAAAATGACAGAAATCTCTGATCTATTTTTTTACAGGTTATATTGCATATAGCTCTGTAGAGGGAAAGAAATCAACATGTTTTATGAACATGGCTCTCATTGCGAGAATATATTTTATAGCTTGACTCTTTAGTTCTCAACATTCTTAGGCAACCTGACCAATTTGGAAAATACTTTTTTGTTTCACTTTTCACTTTATGGACAGTTTATGCAATCAAATAAACTAAACTTAATTTGCGTGTCTCAATCCACTCAGGAGAAGCAGCATGGGGAAACCAGAATGTTAATGATTAGAAAATAATTCTCTATGTGCAGCCTATGATGAAGCCAACAGATACTCACTGTAGATGTGAAAGTCCATATCTTACCTCAAAATTATCTTCTGCAGGACTTTGGTATAAGCCTTCTTACTGGTGCCCATGAAATGAGTGCTGCAATCAAGTTTCCTAAATGATGTGACAGCCATCAAATACATGATCCATGGGGAGGAAAGATAAATGGCATTGAACATTCAAAGGAAAACTAGAAGGTGCCACATTGGACCTGGGTACTCTGATATTATTTCTGGGCTGTGCTCAGTTGCTCCAAGAGGCAAGAATACTTTTCCTTTCACTCTCTTCCCCACTTGAAACAGCATTTTTCTGCTGAGAAGAACCACAAAAGATAGAGATAGGAGAAACTGTCTTGCCTACTTTTTTCTTATTCAAAAAGTTATTTCCCCGAAATCTTAGAAACTGGGGAAGAGGAGGGAGGAGCTAAGATGGCAGAGGAATAGGATGGGGAGACCACTTTCTTCCCTACAAATTCATCAAAAGAACATTTAAATGCAGAGTAAATTCCACAGAACAACTTCTGACAGCCGGCAGAGGACATCAGGCACCCAGAAAAGCAGCCCATTGTCTTCGAAAGGAGGTAGGAAAAAATATAAAAGACAAAAAAAGAGACAAAAGAGGGATGGATGGAGCTCCATCCCGGGAAGGGAGTCTTAAAAAGAGAGAAGTTTCCAAACACCAGGAAATACTCTCACTGCCAAGTTTGTGCCGAGCCTTGGAAGCACAGAGGGCAACATAACAGGGAGGAAAAATAAATAAACAATTAAAACCCACAGATTATGAGCCCAATGGTGGCTCCCCCAGTGGAGAAGGAGCGCAGACGCCTGCACCCGCCACTAGCAAGCGCGGGCTGGGCAGGGAGGCTCAGGCTGCATTGCTTAGAGTAAGGATCTGGCCTGAATGCCCCGAGTGCTATCTGAGTGAACTAACTTGGGCTAGCAAACCAGACTGTGGGATAACTACCATGCGAAAAGCCAGCCCTAACCTAAGACACCGCCAGGCCCGTGCAGAACAAAGGACTGAACAGAGATAGCTGGCTGCAGACCATCCCCCTCCGGGGACAGGCAGCCAGAGCCGGAAGGGGGCAATCGCAGCCCCAGAGAGACATTATCTACAAAACTGTAAGCAGGCTTCTTTGCTAACTAAGACTTCTTGGGGTTCTGGATCGTCAACATCCGCCTGAGAAGGTGCGCCAGTTGTACACACAGAAAACCGAGCAGTGGGGAGGCGATAACTCGCAGCGGCTGCGCTCGCCAAACACCTCATCACCTGAACTGCTGGGACCTGGGAAGGGCAAAAAACGCAAGCCCAACCAAGTCTGCGCCCCTGAGGACTACCCGAGTGCCTGAACCTGAGCGGTTTAGACCTGGGAGGTGCATGCAGCCCAGGGCTGGCCTCGGATGGTTCCTGGCAGAGCAACCTAGAGCCTGAGCAGTATGGGCAGGGAAGGTACACATGCCATCAGCGGGGGCAGGCCCAGTGGGGCTGAGGCACTGCGAACACATGCCAGTGTTATTTGTTTGCAGTGTCCCTCCCTCCCCACAGCGCGACTGAACAAGTGAGCCTAAAAAAAAATAAAGTGCCCACCAGTGCCCCCTTTGTGTCAGGGCAGAAATCAGACACTGAAGAGATGAGCAAACAGAAGAAGCTAAAAGAGAGGGAACCGCCTTGAAAGCGACAGGTGCAATAGATTAAAACCCTGTCATTAGTACCGACTACATAGGAAGGGGCCTATAGATCTTGAGAAATATAAGCCAGACCAAGGAACTAGCCAAAAATGAACTGACCCCACAATACCCACAACACCACCAGAGAAAGTCCTAGATATATTTTTACTATTTTTACGATCATTCTTTCTTTCTTTTTTTTTTAATTTAAGTCCTCTATTACTCCTTTAATTTTCACTTTTATAACCTATTACTTTGCAAAAAAAAGACCCTATTTTTTAAAAAGCAAACTTCATATATATATATATATATATTTTATAATTTTTGTGACTTTTTTTTCCTCTTTTTTTTTTTCTTCTTTAACACTGTATTTTTGAAATTCCAAACTCTACTCTAGATTTTTAATTTTTGCTTTTTGGTATTTGTTATCAATTTTGTACCTTTAAGAACCCAATATTCAGTACCCATGTTTACTTGGGAGCGAGATTACTGGCTTGACTGCTCTCTCCCCCTTTAGACTCTGCTTTTTCTCCACCAGGTCGCCTGTGTCTCCTCCCTAACCCCTCTCTGCTCTACCCAACTCTGTGAATTTCTGTGTGTTCCAGACAGTGGAGAACACTTAGGGAACTGATTACTGGCTGGATCTGTCTCTCTCTTTTTCATTACCCTCTTTTATCCTCCTGGCCACCTCTGTCTCCTTCCTCCCTCTTCTCTTCTCTGTATAACTCCGTGAACATCTCTGAGCGGTCCAATTGTGGAGTGCACATAAGGAAGTGATTACTGGCTAGCCTGCTCTCTCCTCTATTGATTCCACCTCATCTCATTTGGGTCACCTCTAACTCGCTCCTCCCTCTTCTCTTCTCCATGTAACTCTGTGAACCTCTCTGTGTGTCCCTCACTGTAGAGAAACTTTTCATCTTTAACCTAGATGTTTTATCAATGGTGTTTTATAGAAGGAGAAGTTTTGAGGCTACTGTAAAAATAAGACTGAAAACCGGAAGCAGGAGGCTTAAGTCCAAACCCTGACTCCAGGGAACTCCTGACTCCAGGGAACATTAATTGACAGGAGCTTATCAAACGCCTCCATACCTACACTGAAACCAAGCACCACACAAGGGCCAACAAGTTCCAGAATAAGACATACCATGCAAAATCCCCAGCAACACAGGAACACAGCCCTGAACTCCAATATACAGGCTGCCCAAAGTTACTACAAAACCAGACATCTCATAACTCATTACTGGACACTTCATTGCACTCCAGAGAGAAGAAATCCAGCTCCACACACCAGAACACTGACACAAGCTTCCCTAACCAAGAAACCTTGACAAGCCACCTGTACAAACCCACCCACAGCAAGGAAACTCCACAATAAAGAGAACTCCACAAACTGCCAGAATACAGAAACCTTAAAATGGGAAAGGAAATAATCACTCAAGTCCAAGAAACCCAGAGAGTCCAAAACAGGATAAACCCAAAGTGAAACACCCCAAGACACATATTAATCAAATTAACAAAGATCAAACACAAAGAACAAATATTAAAAGCAGCAAGGGAAAAACAACAAATATCACACAAGGGAATTCCCATACGGATAACAGCTGATCTTTCAATAGAAACTCTTCAGGCCAGGAGGGAATGGCAGGACATATTTAAAGTGATGAAAGAAAATAACCTACAGCCCAGATTACTGTACACAGCAAGGATCGCATTCAAATATGAAGGAGAAATCAAAAGCTTTACAGACAAGCAAAAGCTGAGAGAATTCAGCACCACCAAACCAGCTCTCCAACAAATACTAAAGGATATTCTCTAGACAGGAAACACAAAAAGGGTGTATAAACTCGAACCCAAAACAATAAAGTAAATGGCAACTGGATCATACTTATCAATAATTACCATAAACATAAATGGGTTGAATGCCCCAACCAAAAGACAAAGACTGGCTGAATGGATACAAAAACAAGACCCCTATATATGTTGTCTACAAGAGATCCACCTCAAAACAGGGGACACATACAGACTGATAGTGAAGAGCTGGAAAAAGATTTTCCATGCAAATAGAGACCAAAAGAAAGCAGGAGTAGCAATACTCATATCAGATAAAATAGACTTTAAAACGAAGGCTGTGAAAAGAGACAAAGAAGGTCACTACATAATGATCAAAGGATCAATCCAAGAAGATGATATAACAATTATAAATATATATGCATCCAACATAGGATCACCACAATATGTAAGACAAATGTTAACAAGTATGAAAGGGGAAATTAACAATAACACAATAATAGTGGGAGACTTTCATACCCCACTCACACCTATGGAAAGATCAACTAAACAGAAAATTAACAATGAAACACAAAGTTTAAATGATACAATAGACCAGTTATACCTAATTGATATCTATAGGACATTTCACCCCAAAACAATGAATTTCACCTTTTTATCAAGCGCACACGGAACCTTCTCCAGGATAGATCACATCCTGGGCCATAAATCTAGCCTTGGCAAATTCAAAAAAATTGCAAATCATTCCCAGCATATTTTCTGACCACAAAGCAGTAAGATTAGATCTCAATTACAGGAGAAAAACTATTAAAAATTCCAACATATGGAGGCTCAACAACACGCTGCTGAATAACCAACAAATCACAGAAGAAACCAAAAAAGAAATCAAAATATGCATAGAAACGTATGAAAATGAAAACACAACAACCCAAAACCTGTGGGACACTGTAAAAGCAGTCCTAAGGGGAGAGTTCATAGCAATACAGGCATACCTCAAGAAACAAGAAAAAAGTGAAATAAATAACCTAACTCTACACCTAAAGCAACTAGAAAAGGAAGAAATGAAGAACCCCAGGGTTAGTAGAAGGAAAGAAATCTTAAAAATTAGGGCAGAAATAAATGCAAAAGAAACAAGAGAGACCATAGCAAAAATCAACGAAGACAAAACCTGGTTCTTTGAAAGCATAAATAAAATTGACAAACCATTAGCCAGACTCATTAAGAAACAAAGGGAGAAAAATCAAATCAATAAAATTAGAAATGAAAATGGAGACATCACAAAAGACAACACAGAAATACAAAGGATCATAAGAGACTACTATCAGCAATTATATGCCAGTAAAATGGACAACGTGGAAGAAATGGACAAATTCTTAGAAAAGTACAACTTTCCAAAACTGGACCAGGAAGAAATAGAAAATCTTAACAGACCCATCACAAGCATGGAAATTCCAACTGTAATCAGAAATCTTCCAGCAAAGAAAAGCCCAGGTCCAGACGGCTTCACAGCTGAATTCTACCAAAAATTGAGAGAAGAGCTAACACCTATCCTACTCAAACTCTTCCAGAAAATTGCAGAGGAAGGTAAACTTCCAAACGCATTCTCTGAGGCCACCATCACCCTAGTACCAAAACGTGACAAAGATGCCACAAAAAAAGAAAACTACAGGCCAGTATCATTGATGAATATAGATGCAAAAATCCTTAACAAAATTCTAGCAATCAGAATCCAACAACACATTAAAAAGATCATACACCATGACCAAGTGTGCTTTATCCCAGGGATGCAAGGATTCTTCAATATCTGCAAATCAATCAATGTAATACATCACATTAACAAATTGAAAAATAAAAACCATATGATTATCTCAATAGATGCAGAGAAAGCCTTTGACAAAATTCAACATCCATTTATGATAAAAACTCTCCAGAAAGCAGGAATAGAAGGAACATACCTCAACATAATAAAAGCTATATATGACAAACCCACAGCAAACATTATCCTCAATGGTGAAAAATTGAAAGCATTTCCCCTAAAGTCAGGAAGAAGACAAGGGTGCCCACTTTCACCATTACTATTCAAATAGTTCTGGAAGTTTTGGCCACAGCAATCAGAGCAAAAATAAATAAATAAATAAAAGAATCCAAATTGGAAAAGAAGAAGTAAAACTCTCACTGTTTGCAGATGACATGATCCTCTACGTGGAAAACCCTAAAGATTCCACCAGAAAATTACTAGAACTAATCAATGAATATAGTAAAGTTGCAGGATATAAAATCAACACACAGAAATCCCTTGCATTCCTATACACTAATAATGAGAAAATAGAAAGAGAAATTAAGGAAACAATTCCATTCACCATTGCAATGAAAATAATAAAATACTTAGGAATATATCTACCTAAAGAAACAAAAGACCTATATATAGAAAACTATAAACACTGGTGAAAGAAATCAAAGAGGACACTAATAGATGGAGAAATATACCATGTTCATGGATTGGAAAAATCAGTATAGTGCAAATGAGTATACTACACAAAGCAATTTATAGATTCAATGCAATTCCTATCAAGCTACCAACGGTATTCTTCACAGAACTAGAACAAATAATTTCACAATTTGTTTGGAAATACAAAAAACCTCGAATAGCCAAAGCAATCTTGAGAAAGAAGAATGGAACTGAAGGAATCAACCTGCCTGACTTCAGGATCTACTGCAAAGCCACAGTCATCAAGACAGTATGGTACTGGCACAAAGATAGAAATATAGATCAATGGAACAAAATAGAAAGCCCAGAGATAAATCCACGCACATATGGACACCTTATCTTTGACAAAGGAGGCAAGAATATACAATGGATTAAAGACAATCTCTTTAACAAGTGATGCTGGGAAAACTGGTCAACCACTTGTAAAAGAATGAAACTAGAACGGTTTCTAACACCATACACAAAAATAAACTCAAAATGGATTAAAGATCTAAACGTAAGACCAGAAAATATAAAACTCCTAGAGGAGAACATAGGCAAAACACTCTCCAACATACATCACAGCAGGATCTTTTATGACCCCCCCCCCAGAATATTGGAAATAAAATAAAAAATAAACAAATGGGACCTAATTAAACTTAAAAGCTTGTGCACAACAAAGGAAACTATAAGCAAGGCAAAAAGACAGCATTCAGAATGGGAGAAAATAGTAGCAAATGAAGCAACTGACAAACAACTAATCTCAAAAATATACAAGCAACCCCTGCAGCTCAATTCCAGAAAAATAAATGACCCAATCAAAAAATGGGCCAAAGAACTAAATAGACAGTTCTCAAAATAAGACATACAGATGGCTAACAAACACATGAAAAGATGCTCAACATCACTCATCATCAGACAAATGCAAATTAAAACCACTATGAGTACCATTTCACACCAGTCAGAATGGCTGCAATCCAAAAGTCTACAAGCAATAAATGCTGGAGAGGGTGTGGAGAAAAGGGAACCATCTTACACTGTTGGTGGGAATGCAAACTAGTACAGCCACTATTGAGAACAGTATGGAGATTCCTTAAAAAACTGGAAATAGAGCTGCCATATGACCCAGCAATCCGACTGCTGGGCATACACACTGAGGAAACCAGAATTGCAAGAGACACATGTACCCCAATGTTCATCACAGCACTGTTTATAATAGCCAGGACATGGAAGCAACCTAGATTTCCAACAGCAGACAAATGGATAAGAAAGCTGTGGTACATATACACAATGGAATATTACTCAGCCGTTAAAAAGAACACATTTGAATCAATTCTAATGAGATGGATGAAACTGGAGCCTATTATACAGAGTGAAGTAAGCCAGAAAGAAAAACACCAATACAGTATACTAACACATATATATGGAATTTAGAAAGATGGTAACAATAACCCTGTATACGAGACAGCAAAAGAGACACTAATGTATATAACAGTCTTTTGGACTCTATGGGAGAGGGAGAGGGTGGGATGATTTGGGAGAATGGCATTGAAACATGTATAATATCATGTAAGAAATGAGTCGCTAGTCCAGGTTCGATGAACGATACTGGAGGCGGGAGGAGGGTTCAGGATGGGGAATACATGTATACCTGTGGAGGATTCATGTTGATATATGGCAAAACCAATACAATATTGTAAAAAAGAAGAAAAAAAAAAAGAAACTGGGGAAGAATAAAAGCTGTTTCCACCTGAGAAACAGAGCCCATAGCTCTTTTGTTGGTAAGGCAAAGAGAAATCCTGAAGCCGTGTACTAGTCAAGAAGGAAATTTGATCGAAAAATAAAAATTTAGAGTGAAGTAAAATAGAAAATTCTAATCATGTCTGAGAGTAAAACAAAGCTTTAGTTAAAATGTAGTTGATGACAGATATTGTTTCAAAAGACAAGAAATTACATATATATATATTTTTCATTTTCTTCAAATGATTTTGTGTGTCTGATTTTTAAGTACACCTAAAACATATTACTTAAAATAAGACCAGTAAAGTGCAATATTTTTCTAAAATATAAAGTCTTAGAAATCCACAATTTTTGTTGTAGTCTAAGGTAAGCATACCTACCAGTTTAAATTTGATCATTCAAATCACTTACCCCAGGGACTTACTGCCACCTGTTGTTCATGTATCTGAATTACATGAAAAGTGCCTGAGTCTCTTGAGGGTTAAACTACATAACTACATGTGAAGTGACACTGGCCACCTATATCGATATCTCAGTCTTTATGGGTCATAACTTATAAGACGTCTGGATATATAATTCTCAAGTGAGATAATATTTAGAAGAGGCAATTATGATAAGAGCATGAAGGCTTATATTGTATTCAGCTTGGGAAAATCATTTCTCAAACTTCAGTTTCCTCATCTGTAAAATGAAATGATGATAATGCCCTTCTGTACAGAGGTGTTGTAAGAATCCAGTTGCAGACTATTGTGTGAGAAAGTTTTATAAAATTGTATACCTGTGGCAGATTCATTTTGATATATGGCCAAACCAATACAATATTGTAAAGTTAAATAAAATAAAATAAAACAAAATTGTATATAGCATATGCCTACTCAGTGCTGCTTGTGTGAAATGCTGAATAGCAGGTGAAACAATGTTGTCATGGGTTCAATGAATATTAAAAAGATACAGGTTGCTTTCTCATGCTGGGTTAAGTCTCCTTGTGTTTCCCTTGTGCTGTTCCCAATATCTTGGGAGATTCTATATGTTTCCTGACCCCCAAACACTTCAGCATGATATGAGATTTTTCCAGACTCCTCCCGAACCTAGAAACTACACTTAACTCCTCATGATTATCCAAGCTCCACAGTATCTTACGTTTTCTGGAGGAAGGGGAAATAGATATATATTATTCCAGGCTGCAGTTAATTAAGAAGAGGAGTTTGGAGATCTGGATTCTTGCCCCAGCCCTGCCATGCCCCATCTCTCATCATGGAACCTGTTATAAGGGATTTAACTTTATGCCAGTATTTTCATCATCTATAAAATGGAAATAATCATCTTTACCTGCTTCACAGGGGTGGTGTGGTAGGTTGATAATAGCCCTTCCCCCAATATACCCGTATTCTAATCTCTGGAACCTGTGAAAGTTACCTTTATAGCCAAAAACCAAACAACAACAACAAAAAAAAACAAAAATAATCAGATATGATCTAATTATGGATTTTAAGATAAGGAAATTATCCTGGATTATTTGGTTGGCCCTAAATATAATCATACATATCCTTATAAGAGGAAGAAAGAGATTTAATGACAAAGAGAAAAAGAAGAGGTAATGTGACCATAGAGGCAGAGAAGCTACAACAGTCAAGGGATAGAAGATTCTCCCTTATGCCTTCTAAGTTCAGTTCAGTCGCTCAGTCGTGTCAAACTATCTGCAACCCCGTAAACTACAGCACACCAGGCCTCCCTGTCCATCACCAACTCCCGGAATTCATCCAAACCCATGTCCATCGAGTCGATGATGCCATCCAACCATCTCATCCTCTGTCATCCCCTTCTCCTCCTGCCCTCAATCTTTCCCAGCATCAGGGTCTTTTCAAATGAGTCAGCTCTTCGCATCAGGTGGCCAAAGTATTGCAGTTTCAGCTTCAACAACAGTCCTTCCAATGAACACCCGGGACCGATCTCCTTTAGGATGGACTGGTTGGATCTCCTTGCAGTCCAAGGGACTCTCAAGAGTCTTCTCCAACACAAAAGTTCAAAAGTATCAATTCTTCGGTGCTCAGCTTTCTTTATAGTCCAACCCTCATATCCATACATGACCACTGGAAAACCATAGCCTTGACTAGATGGACCTTTGTTGACAAAATAATGTCTCTGCTTTTTAATACACGCCCTCTGCTGCTGCTGCTAAGTCACTTCAGTCGTGTCCGACTCTCTGCGACCCCAGAGACGGCAGCCCACCAGGCTCCCCGGTCCCTGGGATTCTCCAGGCAAGAACACTGGAGTGAGTTGCCATTTCCTTCTCCAATGCATGAAAGTGAAAAGTGAAAGTGAAGTTGCTCAGTCGTGTCCGACCCTCAGCGACCCCATGGACTGCAGCCTACCAGCCTCCTCCATCCATGGGATTTTCCAGGCAAGAGTACTGGAGTGGGTTGCCATTGCCTTCTCCAAATACACACCCTCTAGGGGAAGTGTAATCCTGTCAACAGTTTGATTTCAGCCAAGTGAAGTTCCTTTCAGACTTTTGGTTTCCAAAACTCAGGATAAATTTTATGTTGTTTTAAATCACCAAGTAAGGGGTAATTTGTTATAGCTGCTACAATAAACTAATACAGGTGGCAAGAAGATTAAGAGTTCCTGGTTCATAGAAAACAACCAATGAACAATTAACTGAAGTCGAATAAGGTGATAGATGTGGAAAATAATAAAATACCATACATTTGTAAGGCGTAGTCATCATAATTTGATTTTGGGTCCCCTAAATGTTAACCCTCAGGTAAACTTTAGTGAATAAAAATATTACTCCAATGATGTTGGGTTGTTTAAATTCAGTGGAGGCCTCTGAGAAAATACAGGTAGAAAAGAGTTAACTGTTCAAATTATGGAGTGATGTCCTCTATTTTTATGCTGATCCAATCCATTAATCTTGAAAAATAAAGTCTGTGTGGTCTCCTAAGAGTTAATGTCCAAGATATCTAAGTGCTCTTATTTCTAGGGTGGTGGTTCTCAATAGGAGGTGATTTTTCACAGCCTCCCCCCACTCAGGGACTATTGGTGATATCTCAGAATATTTTTGGTTGTCACAGTTTGGGTGAGGGAATCTATTGGCATCTAGTGGGTGGAGGCCAGGGATGTGCTAAACATCTTACAATGTACAGGACAGCCCCACAGCAAATATTTTTCTAACCTAAGACATCAAGAGTGCTGAGGTTGAAAACTGCTCTAGAGAGAGAGAAAACCAGTAGCAGCCTAACTCATTCTGTTTTTCAAATGATTTCTTCTGGATTAGAAGAGAGGAATTTTAAAACTAAGTGAAGTGAGTCAGAGAAGGAGAAATATCATATGACATCCCTTATATGTGGAATCCAGAAAGAAATTATATAAATGAACTTACTTACAAAACAGAAACAGACTTGCAGACTCCAAGAACGAGCTTATGGTTGCTGGAGGGAAAGGGATAGTTAGGGAGTTTGGGATGGTCATGTATACTCTGCTATATTTAAAATAGACAACTAACAAGGACCTACTGTATAGTACATGCAACTCTGCTCAGTGTTTTGTGGCAGCCTGGATGGTACTGGGGTTTGGGGGAGAATGAATACAGGTATATGTATGGCTGAATCCCTTTGCTTTTCACTGGAAACTATCACAATGTTGTTAATCAGCTATGTGCTGTGCTTAGTTGCTCAGTCGTGTCTGACTCTTTGTGACCCCATGGACTGTAGCATGCCAGGCTCCTCTGTCCATGGGGATTCTCCAGGCAAGAATACTGGAGTGGATTGCCATACCCTCCTCCAGGGGAATCTTCCCAACCCAGGGACTGAACCTAGGTATCCCATATTGTAGGTGGATTCTTTTCCATCTGAGCCATCAGGGAAGCCCACGATTACTGGAGTGGGTAACCATTCCCTTGAACATGGAATAGCTCCTCTAGGCCCTCCTGCACCCGTGCAGCCACCGCTCCTTGGATGTGGGGAGGAGGTCAAGGTCAGGAGGGGGGCGGTAAGGAGATACCCCTTGTCCAAGGTAAGGAGCAGCGGCTGCACTTTGCTGGAGCGGCCGTGAAGAGATACCCCACGACTAAGGTAAGAGAAACCCAAGTAAGAAGGTAGGTGTTGCAAGAGGGCATCAGCGGGCAGACACACTGAAACCATAATCACAGAAAACTAGTCAATTAATCACACTAGGACCACAGCCTTGTCTAACTCAATGAAACTAAGCCTTGCCTGTGGGGGACCCAAGATGGGCGGGTCATGGTGGAGAGGTCTGACAGAATGTGGTCCACTGGAGAAGGGCAAACCACTTCAGTATTCTTGCCTTGAGAACCCCATGAACAGTATGAAAAGGCAGAATGATAGGATACTGAAAGAGCAACTCCCCAGGTCAGTAGGGGCCCAATATGCTACTGGAGATCAGTGGAGAAATAACTCCAGAAATAATGAAGGGATGGAGCCAAAGCAAAAACAATACACAGTTGCGAATGTGACTGGTGAAAGAAGCAAGGTCTGATGCTGTAAAGAGCAACATTGCATAGGAACCTGGAATGTTAGGTCCATGAATCAAGGCAAATTGGAAGTGGTCAAACAGGAGATGGCAAGAGTGAGCATCGACATTCTAGGAATCAGCAAACTAAAATGGACTGGAATGGGTGAATTAACTCAGATGACCATTGTATCTACTACTGCAGGCAGGAATCCCTTAGAAGAAATGGAGTAGCCATTATGGTCAACAAAAGAGTCTGAAATGCAATACTTGGATGCAATCTCAAAAACGACAGAATGATCTCTGTTCGTTTCCAAGGCAAACCATTCAATATCACACTAATCCAAGTCTATGCCCCAACCAGTAACGCTGAAGAAGCTGAAGTTAAACGGTTCTATGAAGACTTACAAGACCTTTTAGAACTAACACCCAAAAAAGATGTCACTTCCAAAAGCTTATTAAATGTCATTTCTAGTATATGATTAATAAATACACTAGTATTTCTATAGATATTCTGTCATTTATTTAACTTATCAACTTTTTTTTGACATTTGAAGTTTTCAGTTTTTCACTTTCATGAAGTGATACTATGATGAACATGCTGTACCTAAACCTTTTGTATGTATTTAGTTTTTTCCTTAGGATAAATACCTAGAACTGTAAATGTTAAATTATATGTAGAGATTTTCATTTGTATTGATGAATTACCTTAAGAAAAGTTTGCTAATCTAGTATCACTAGCAGAGTATGAGAACACTTACTTTCCAATAGTCTATGAAGACCTACAAGACCTTTTAGAACTAATACCCAAAAAAGATGTCCTTTTCATTATAGGGGACTTGAATGTAAAAGTAGGAAGTCAAGAAACACCTGGAGTAACAGGCAAATTTGGCCTTGGAATACAGAATGAAGCAGGGCAAAGACTAATAGAGTTTTGCCAATAAAATGCACTGGTCATAGCAAACACCCTCTTCCAAGAACACAAGAGAAGGCTCTACACATGGACATCACCAGATGGTCAACACCGAAATCAGACTGATTATATTCTTTGCAGCCAAAGATGGAGAAGCTCTATACAGTCAACAAAAACAAGACCAGGACCTGACTGTCGCTCAGATCATGAACTCCTTATTTCCAAATTTAGACTGAAATTGAAGAAAGTAGGGAAAACCACTAGACCATTCAGGTATGATCTAAATCATATCCCTTATGATTATAGAGTGGAAGTGAGAAATAGATTTAAGGGACTAGATCTGATAGAGTGCCTGCTGAACTATGGATGGAGGTTCATGACATTATACAGGAGAGAAGGATCAAGATCATCCCCATGGAAAAGAAATGCAAAAAAGCAAAATGGCTGTCTGAGGAGGGCTTACAAATAGCTGTGAAAAGAAGAGAAGTGAAAAGCAAAGGAGAAAAGGAAAGATATAAGCATCTGAATGCAGAGTGCCAAAGAAAAGCAAGAAGAGATAAGAAAGCCTTCCTCAACGATCAATGCAAAGAAATAGAAGAAAACAACAGAATGGGAAAGACTAGAGATCTCTTCAAGAAAATTAGAGATACTAAGTGAACATTTCATGCAAAGATGGGCTCGAGAAAGGACAGAAATGGTACGGACCTAACAGAAACAGTAGATATTAAGAAGAGGTGGCAGGAATACACAGAAGAACTGTACAAAAAAGATCTTCATGACCAAGATAATCACAATGGTGTGATCACTCACCTAGAGCCAGACATCCTGGAATGTGAAGTCAAGTGGACCTTAGAAAGCATCACTATGAACAAAGCTGGTGGAGGTGATGGAATTCCAGTTGAGCTCTTTCAAATCCTGAAAGATGAGGTTGTGAAAGTGCTGCACTCAAAATGCCAGCAAATTTGGAAAACTCACAGTGGCCACAGGACTGGAAAAGGTCAGTTTTCATTCCAATCCCAAAGAAAGGCAATGCCAAAGAATGCTCAAACTACCGCCCAATTGCACTCATCTCACACGCTAGTAGAGTAATGCTCAAAATTCTCCAAGTCAGGCTTCAGCAATACGTGAACTGTGAACTTCCAGATGTTCAACCTGGTTTTAGAAAAGGCAGAGGAACCAAAGATCAAATTGCCAACCTCCACTGGATCATCGAAAAAGCAAGAGAGTTCCAGAAAAACATCTATTTCTGCTTTATTGACTATGCCAAAGCCTTTGACTGTGTGGATCACAATCAACTGTGGAATATTCTGAAAGAGATGGGAATACCAGACCACCTGATCTGCCTCTTGAGAAACCTGTATGCAGGTCAGGAAGCAACAGTTAGAACTGGACATGGAACAACAGACTGGTTCCAAATAGGAAAAGGAGTACGTCAAGGCTGTATATTGTCACCCTGTTTATTTAACTTCCCTGCAGAGTACATTATGATAAACGCTGGGCTGGAAGAAGCACAAG
Source organism: Bos indicus x Bos taurus (assembly GCF_003369695.1). Lineage (NCBI taxonomy): Eukaryota > Metazoa > Chordata > Mammalia > Artiodactyla > Bovidae > Bos > Bos indicus x Bos taurus. The sequence goes on along the minus strand of NC_040105.1, from coordinate 84,143,157 downwards.
CTGGAATCAAGATTGCCGGGAGAAATATCAATAACCTCAGATATGCAGATGACACCACCCTGATGGCAGAAAGTGAAGAGGAACTAAAAAGCCTCTTGATGAAAGTGAAAGTGGAGAGTAAAAAAGTTGGCTTAAAGCTCAACATTCAGAAAACGAAGATCATGGCATCTGGTCCCATCACTTCATGGGAAATAGATGGGGAAACAGTGGAAATAGTGTCAGACTTTATTTTGGGGGGCTCCAAAATTACTGGAGATGGTGACTGCAGCCATGAAATTAAAAGACGGTTACTCCTTGAAAGGAAAGTTATGACCAACCTAGATAGCATATTCAAAAGCAGAGACATTACTTTGCCAACAAAGGTCCATGTAGTCAAGGCTATGGTTTTTCCAGTGGTCATGTATGGATGTGAGAGTTGGACTGTGAAGAAGGCTGAGTGCCGAAGAATTGATGCTTTTGAACTGTGGTGTTGGAGAAGACTCTTGAGAGTCCCTTGGACTGCAAGGAGATCCAACCAGTCCATTCTGAAGGAGATCAGCCCTGGGATTTCTTTGGAAACTCCAGTACTTTGGCCACCTCTTGCGATGAGTTGACTCATTGGAAAAGACTCTGATGCTGGGAGGGATTGAGGGCAGGAGGAGAAGGGGACGATAGAGAATGAGATGGCCGGATGGCATCACTGACTCGATGGACGTGAGTCTGAGTGAACTCCAGGAGTTGGTGATGGACAGGGAGGCCTGGCATGCTGCGATTCACGGGGTCGCAAAGAATTGGACACGACTGAGCTACTGATCTGAACTGCACTGAACCATTGTCTTCTCCAGAGTATCTTCCTGACCCTGGAATCGAACCGGCATCCTGCATTGTAGGCAGATTCTTTACCAGCTGAACTACCAGGGAAACCTGTTAATCAGCTATATCCCAATACAAGATAAAAAGTTAAAAAAAATTAGTTTGTTCAAGGCTATGGGATTTGATGGGATAGGGAGCTCACCAGACCCCTTCTCTGGATGGCTTCGTTGGTATACAGTCAGGAGAAGCAAAAGTTTTGGAGCTCTTTGCAAAGCTCTTACTGCAATGAGCAGTTCTCCTGGGAAGAAGACTGAGCCAGAACCTGGTATTTCTCTACATATCAGGGCTTGTATCAGTAGCTTAATTCCCTACCCCCTGCAGGTGATCATGCCCTCACAGTTACCAGGGTCCCCCATCTATTATTTAGAATCAGAGTGTTTGTTTATGTGCCTAGACAAAATGGATCTGGCATTTCTGTTGCACTGCAGTAAAAGGTTGTGGCTTACGTAAGCCAGATAAATACAAAGTCAAGGTGACTCTATTTTATGTATCATATTAGCAAAAAACTGCAAATCCTTGGGGGCACACTTCAGGTACCCAAAGAAGTCATTGCTGTCCTGCCTAGAAAAGGGAAAAGATGCAGGCAATTTAGAGACATAAGGTAGAATAATGAGAACTGTGTAGAACCTGGGCATCTCTCCCATTTAGAGTTTACTTCTGTAGGACCAAGTTGGATGGACCAACTGTGTCTACGTCTCCCTTTCCATTTTTTGGCTCCCCTATCCTAACCAGAATGTACTTATATTATCATTGGTCCATTTTTCCTGATCATCAAGAATTTAAAAAACAATTGCAAGCTAGGGGAATTCTCTGGATGTCCAGTGGTTAGGACTCAGCACTTTCCAGGCTGGGACCAAGATTCTATCCCAGGTCAATCCCTCGGGGAACTAATATCCTGCAAGCTCCTTGGTATGGCCAAAAACAAAAACAAAAAATAAAATAAAATAAATAAAAGAATGCAAGCTAGGGCATCCCTTCAGTTTCCTGCCTTTCCTTATGGCTAAGACAGTCAAGAACCTGCTTGCCAACACAGGAGACACAAGAGACATGGGTTCGACCCCTGGGTCAGGAAGATCTCCTGGAGAAGGAATGGCAAACCAGTCCAGTATTCTTGCCTGGGAAATTCCATGGATGGAGGAGCCTGGTGGGCTACAATCCATGGGATCGCAAAGAGTAGGACACGACTTAGTGACTGTAAAACAAGTTATCGGTATTTATTAGTAGTATTTTGACTTTTTCCTTCTTTTTGCTAATTTTAAACTTCTGACCTTTCTGTAATGAACATAGTTAACTTTTACAATAAAATAAAACCTCTTTTAAGGACACTCTTCTTATCATTCCGTCTTTGAAGATTAATCAGAGAGGGGGATACCAACACCCCTGCCTCCTGTACAGGCAGTGGAATGCTTAGCACCAAGTACCTGATGAGTTTGGGTCATTACTAAGCTGAGGGACTCTTTTTTGCCTCCAGCCTTGAGGCGTTAAAACAAGCTCTGGAGGTGAACTTGCTTTTGAGTCCTAGCTCTGCTCAGTAACTTTGGAAGATAGACATCATCTTGCTGTCTTTCATTTGTAAAATGGAGATGATCATACCTACCTGAGTTGTTTATAAATGGCATGGTGCATGTAAGCTGCTTTTTGAATGTGAATTGCTATTATTAGCGCACATACAGCAGCCATATTTATTCTTGCCTAAATAGTGCCAAGTACCAAGTGACTGCCTTGTATTAATGTCATTCTGGAGTGCTTTTTCTGTGTTGGGTTAGAAATTATGCCTTTTTTTTTTTTTGCATGGTGTGTAATCTATAAGAATATTCAATCATTATGTTGTATACTTGCAAAAAAATACTGTAAATCAACTATACTTCAATAAAGAAAAAAGAATAAATAATGTATATATCTTGAAAAAACAAAACAAAGAGAAATTGTGCCTTTTGATGCCCCCAAACCTTGCAAAAATCTGTCTGGAAGCACCACCAACTGCAGGCGTCACCAGAGTAGGAATTGAGAGAGCATACGTTATGGGCTAAAATATAGTTTTGATTGTGACTATGGCATTATTGGAGGCTGAGGCATAAATGTGCAGAGAGGCTGTCTGGATATATGACTTAGCTTCAGATCATTCCAAAGAACTTGAGATGCTGTGGGCACAATGGTTGTGGGGTGTTTTTTTAATGAAAGAAAAAGGGAAATGCCACATACTTTACTACTAGAATACTCAAAAACTCATAACATATGTTCAAACATGAAAGGCTATGAGAAGTCCTGTAGTAAAAGTGCCTGTTTATCTTTGTTTATCCCAGCATTTTCCAGACAACTTTGACTTTTTTCCAACCCTTGTAACATTTGTTAACATTCTGGATGAATACATGCCAGGGACTATTGCCTTAACTGATTATCCCAGGGATAAGTGGTCTCCCATTATGATATGATGTAAAAGAAACAAAATAATAATTAATGCCCTGGCTTCCACTCTCATGGATGGAAATATTGGTTTGATGAAAGCAAAAATGAATTACTGTTTCTGAGCAAATGTATGTGTGTGAATTGAGGCAGAGGGAAAAGAAGGACCGTGCAGGTGTATTGTACATCTTACAGAAAAATCTCTGGAATTAGAAGGAGCATTGATAAGAACATCTAGTTCAGATATTTGTACATGTAAAAACTGAAACCAGAGAGGAAAAGTCATTTGCTTGAGACCAACATGTATCCCACCTACCAGTTTACTTTTTCCTACTATACCATATTGCTTTCTGATGTTGCCAGGTAGAGAAGAAAAGGGTTAAAGAAAGAGTGGAAGAAACATTATTTTTTCATGTTTAACAGCACTTTGTAGGGTAAAAAAGACTTTGTCATTTGTTATTTGAGTTTCATAGAGCCCCCCGTTAGGGAAACAGGACAGGGGTTACAATGTACAGATTTATAAGTGGGTCAGAAATCTGAATAGGTGAACTGACTTGCCTAAGATCCCACGGTTAGTCAGAGGCCTAGGACTAGAATCCAAGTAGGCTGCTTGTTCAGTTTGCCACTCCAACACATAGACCCTATATCCATAGACCTTATATCCCTGGTCTGTGCGTACAGAGAATAACTCCAAAGGAATATATAACCTTGGTCCTTTGCTGGCTGGTTTCCAGTTGGGATCAGCCAATGAGAGGTTGCTGCAGAATACTTAAGGGTGAGAGGAAATACAACTCAGGATATTCCTTCTCTGCTTCCTCTCTGGTGCCATTTTCTCAATGCCATGACTGCCAGGCAGCTCCCCCTTCAAGTTTCCAGTCCTTAATATTTCCACCTCTTATTCCTTCACCTTTAGGGGTGACAGTGGCGTCCTGGTGTTGCTAGTCTCTGGGTGCTTCCCCATCATCTTAGCCACTCTCTTTATTAGAATTTCTTTGAATGTCTGGGGTGAATTCTATTTCCTGCTGAGACTCTGTCTGATACAGTGTGTCTTGTCAACTCAACATCCACTGCTTTCCCTTCCACCTTCTGCCTCAGTTACATGGGAGCAAGGATTAGAGGTATTTTCCAAAACAATGTTCATCTGCTCCAGAGTCGATAGAAATAGTCACAGAAACTGAACACTCATGAGAAAGTATGCCTTTGCATTGCTCCATCTGATCTTGGCCAGGGAAGCATTTTATAAAAAACTGTGGCAAAATACATGTAACATAAAATTTTCCACATCAAACTTTTTAGGTGCATAGTTGGGCTTCCCTTGTGGCTCAGCTGGTAAAGAATCCGCCTGCAATGTGGGAGACCTGGGTTCGATCCCTGGGTTGGGAAGATCCCCTAGAGAAGGGAAAGGCTACCCACTCCAGTATTCTGGCCTGGAGAATTGCATGGACTGTATAGTTCATGGGATTGCAAAGAGTCAGACACACCTGAGCAACTTTCACTTTCACTTCAGTAATGTTAAGTACATCAATCTTGTTGTTCAACCAATCTCCAAAACTCTTTACATCTTGTACAAAAACTCTATACTCATCAAACAACTTCCCATTTTTCTCTCCCCCAGCCCATGGCAATCCCACCATTTTATTGTCTCCACAAATTTTACTACTGTAGTAATGTCTTACAAGTGGACTCATACCATATTTGTCCTTTTTGTATCTGGCTCATTTCACTTAGCATAATTGTCTTCAAGGTTTTTCAATGTTGTAGTATCTGTTAGTTTCCTTTTTTAAGGCTGAGTAATATTCCATTGTGTGTATATATCTTATTTTCATTACATATTTATCTGTTGATGGACATTTGGGTGTTTCCACCTTTTAGCTATTATGAGTAATGTTGCTATGAACATGGATGAACAAATATCTTCAGTACCCTGTTTTTAATTTTTGGGGGAATATACCCAGAAGTGTACTTTCTGGGTCATATATTAATTCTATTTTTAATTTTTTGAGGAACCTACATATTGTTTTCCACAGTGACTGCACCATTTTATATTCCCACCAACATTTTACAAGGATTCTAGTTTCACCACATCCTTTCCAATACTTGTTATGTATATACATATTTATTTGATAATAGCCACCCTAATGGGTGTGAGGTGGTAACTCATGGTGGTTTTGATGAATATTTCTCTGATAATTAATTATGTTGTGCATCTTTGAATGTGCTTATTGGTCATTTGTTTCTTTTTAGAGAAATGTCTGTTCAAGTCTTTTGCCCAAATTTTAATAGGATTGCTTATTTTTATCATTGAATTATAGGAGTTTTATATTTATTCAGTATATTGAGATGGCCAAAAAGTTTGGGTTTTTCCATAACATCTTACATATTAATCCATTATCAGATATATAACTTGCAAATATTCTCTCCCATTCTGTAGGTTGCCTTTTCACTGTTGGTTGATTATCTCTTTCTACTTTTGTTGCTTGTGCTCTTGGTGTCATATTTAAGGAATCATGGCTAAATCCAATGTCGTAAAGTTTTCTAAGAGTTTTATAGTTTTAACTCTTATATATGCTTAGATCTTTGATCCATTTTGAGTTAATTTTTGTATACAGCATAAGGTAAGGTTTCAGTTTCAATTTTTGCATGTTGATATTGAGTTTTCTCAGTGCCACTTGTCGAAAGACTGTCCTTTCCCCACTGGTCTTGACAACCTTGTCAAAAATCATTTGAGCATATATATGAAAGTATTACCGCACAATTGCACTCATCTCACACGCTAGTAGAGTAATGCTCAAAATTCTCCAAGCCAGACTTCAGCAATACGTGAACTGTGAACTTCCAGATGTTCAACCTGGTTTTAGAAAAGGCAGAGGAACCAGAGATCAAATTGCCAACATCTGCTGGATCATCGAAAAAGCAAGAGAGTTCCAGAAAAACATCTATTTCTGCTTTATTGACTATGCCAAAGCCTTTGACTGTGTGGCTCACAATCAACTGTGGAAAATTCTGAAAGAGATGGGAATACCAGACCACCTGATCTGCCTCTTGAGAAACCTGTATGCAAATCAGGAAGCAAGAGTTAGAACTGGACATGGAACAACAGACTGGTTCCAAATAGGAAAAGGAGTACGTCAAGGCTGTATATTGTCACCCTGCTTATTTCACTTCCCTGCAGAGTACATCATGATAAACGCTGGGCTGGAAGAAGCACAAGCTGGAATCAAGACTGCCGGGAGAAATATCAATAACCTCAGATATGCAGATGACACCACCCTTATGGCAGAAAGTGAAGAGGAAATAAAAGCTTCTTGATGAAAGTGAAAGAGGAGAGTGAAAAACTTGGCTTAAAGCTCAACATTCAGAAAACGAAGATCATGGCATCTGGTCCCATCACTTCATGGGAAATAGATGGGGAAACAGTGGAAACAGTGTCAGACTTTATTTTTCTGGGCTCCAAAATCACTACAGATGGTGACTGCAGCCATGAAATTAAAAGATGCTTACTCCTTGGAAGGAAAGTATTACAAATTCCACATTCTTCAAATGTGATCTTTTTTGTCATTCATTGGGATGCTCAACTGATCTAAAATTGATGAAGTTTAACTGTGGTACAAAGAAATTACAATAGCTAGAGGTGATGTGGTACTATAAAATAAGCAGGGTGGGTTAGAAGAATATGAGGAATGCCTCCTGGAGGCAATGTCTCTTGACCTCGGCCTTGAAGAGAGTGATGGGGAATGAATCATCAAGGAGAGGGATGTCACGTTAAATGATGATAATGGGAGGTGTGTTTGGGTTGAAAGGCTTAAGACGATGTCTTAGTACACCAAGATGAGGTGGGGAAGGTAAGGGTGCTAGAGACTGGATTAAGGCACATGGATTTAATTTGGGAGGCAATAGAGAGCTACTATGAATATTGCAATAGGGAGTGACAGGATGTGGGTAAAAATATCATATGATCATGATCATAGTTTGCTTTGGTGAGTCTCAAACCTAGCTTGAAAAATACAGATGCCCAGGTGACATCCCCAAAGGTTACGATTCAAGGGGTGAGTACAAGAGAGGTCAGCATAGGGAGTCAATGGTGACTTGTGAGAGGAATGAGGATCATGGCCAGAATTAGGGATAAAAATCCAAAACCTGTTTGTCTCCCAAGTCTATGAACATAATCATCACTCTTTTGACAGTTCTAATATTGTTGCCTCTTCCTGGGATACCTTTTCTCTCCATCTCCTTTAAAATTCTGCCTATTATTCAAGGTGCAGCTTTAGCTTCCCCTGAAAAGCCCTCCCTGGTCCATATCTCTCTCCCAATTGCTGTGACCTCCCTTGTAGTCAGTATGAGAAAGGATATGAAGAGACCATAGGACTAGATTTCAGAAGGAAATTAGAGGAACTCAGCAAATCACAGGCCATGATAAATAAGGGAAGAATCTGAAGGGCAGGATGGAAATTACAGAACAAGAAGAGGTTGATATCATCCTCATTGCTTCACTTATTCTTCACATTATTGAAACGTATTGGAGTTCGTGTGTGTCTACTTATGCGGAATTACAGATTGTATTTTCTAGTTTTAATTAACATAACACACAAAGAGAAAATAGTTTAAGTTTTTTTCCTGCAAATAAACCAGGGATTGAGGAGAAACATACTGTACACCCAATACGAAAATGGCAGCACTAATGCCATTCTGCTCCTAGAAGGTTCTGTTCCTAGAATAAGCTTGTTGTCAGTCAGATCACCAAATCAAAACAGTATCTAATTAATAAACTGATAAAAAGTGGGCCCCCCAACATTTGCCAAAGGTCTTTGTGAAATATCTGTGACAGCCATTAATACCGAGAATTGAAATTAATGAACTTAGAATTGGAACTTCAGATTGCTTTAGAATGAAGAATCAAACTAAAATTTAATAAAGTTTATTAAATCATTTGTTCTCTCTAAAGACATGATTTTACTCTTTTTAGTGAAAGCAAAGGGATTTTGGAGCATATTTATTCATTATTTTAAAATACGGTGAATTCTGTACACTTTCAAATTTCTTTTGTGTTTGTTTTATAAGACATGCAATGTATTAGTAGCATAGCACATTTAATTATAAGTAAAACTTGAAAACCACTGCATTAAGCAACTACATAGTTTCAGTGGGGAGGAAGGGGAAAGGATACTACCCATTGAAAGGTTTTTCTGCCCAGAGACAGAGAAGAGAGAATCACCAAATTGAGCCTATTTTAGGATTGGGAGAGGGTTCAAAGAATATTGGGGTCTAGTGGGGGTAGAGCAGGGAGTAGTAGTGATACCTGTGAAACGTGGAAGCCATGGAGATGGGGCTGAGCTAATCCATTTTGTGCCTTTGTATCAATTTTAGAAAAAGGCACACCTTCTTCCCAGCAGAAGTAGCCCCACACCAGGGTTCATAGCTTGGTAAGACTATGCACTATCTCAAGTTGACCCCCACACTCACTCCCGTTGGTTGGCACTCTTGTGCAATTATAACCTGCACAACTGTATGCAGTGGCCCCACATGAGAATATGCCGTAAGTGGCAGATTCACTTAAAAATCCCTCCCCAAGTGAACCTTTTATTTTTATTTTTTATTGATATACAGTTGATTTAACAGTATTGTGACAGTTCCTGGTACCCAGCAATGTGATTCAGATATATATATATATATATAGATAGATAGATAGATAGATAGATAGATAAATATATGTGTGTATACATGCATATATATTTTCATATTCTTTTTCATTATAGTTTATTACAAGATATTGAATATAGTTCCCTATGCTATTAGTAGGACCTTTTTGTTTATTTATATCATATATAGTAATTTGTGTTTGCTAATTCCAAACCACTAATTTATCCCATCCCAGCCTTTCCCCTTTGGTAACCATAAGTTTGTTTCCTATGTCTGTGAGTCTGTTTCTGTTTTGTAAATACGTTCATTTGTATCATTTTTCTAGATTCCATGTATAAGTGATATCATGTGATATTTGTACTTCTCTGTCTGACTTCACTGAGAATGATGTTGGTGCAAATTGCATTATTTCATTCTTTTTAATGGCTGAGTAATATTCCATTGAATATATCCACCACATCTTCCTTATCCATGGACATTTAGGTTGCTTCCATGTCTTGGCTATTATAAGTAGTGCTACTATGAACATTGGGATGCATGTATCTTTTTGAATTAGGGTTTTCTCTGGATATATGCCCAAGAGCCCCGCCAAGTGATTCTGCTGACCAGCTAGAGCTATGAACTACTGGTCTACATATTACTATATTTGCTTATTTATTCTATAAACTTTATAGAATTCTTAAGAGAAATGCATTTTAAGAACTGGTCTTTAATTCTGACATCTCACTAAACTTGCTTTCCCACAAATGAATTTGATTTAATGAGTGTCTATAACCATTGATCTAGCTGTGTGCCCCTGGTTTAATGACTTTCCTTCTCTGAGCCTCAGTTTCTTCAGTTATAAAATGAAAGGATTTGAGGTAGATGATCTAGAAGGTCCTTTCCAGCCATAGCACCGTATGTTCAATGCATTTTGCTGCTTATCGATGTATGAAAATTCCCTGCCAGGCAGCCTGTGCAACTACATTTTACTGGCTGATTTTGGCTCATTTTCCTGAGAGAGTTGAAGGCATATGTTCACTGTAGCTTTGTTTTTAGAGAGGGGCCATTTTTACCATTAACTGCATGGTCATCCTATGGTCATTCTCTTGCCAGTGTCTAGCAGGCATCTCTAACATGGGGTTGCAGTACAGACAGCATTTACAGCCAACTGGAGTGGCAACCACAATTGTTTGATTATCCTTCATATAACTATATGCTTAAGTGAACACCATATTTACTCATGTATCTTGTAATTTATTTAAAAACCCTTCTTTCCTGCCTGCTCCAGTAGATAGCTGTGAAACCAAAGGTCCAGCTTCAACAGTTTGGAAGCTTGGTCAGAGCAGCTAAAGATCTGTGAACAGTGTTTTTTTTAACTTTTTCACTTTTAGTCACAAAACATCATTAGATCTCCTTTAGATGCTCTGTGCAAATTCTCAGAAGAGTTTCTGTTTCAGCACACAAGCAATAAATCCTAATTGGAGTTGAAAACTATAGTGGGAGAAATGGTGTTTTCTTCTCAAAATTGGGGAAGGGGAGGGAAATGTGAGCAGATAGGCAAACAAACGAAGTAAGTTTGATCTGACCGTCAGTGACATTTAATACTTATAAGCAATTAACTAGTTATGAAATCTTGGACAGATGACTTCCAGTCTCTAAGCCTCAGTTTCCTTAGTTGTAAAATAAGTTCATTTGGGTTCAAGGAGCTCAAATGTACAGAGCACAATAAGAGGAATTTTTTTTTCACTTACCCTTTTATTATTATTCCTGGAGACAGAAACATGAGCCTCTCTTCAGGTAATTCAGGATTCATTTAGTTCAAGCTTTTCCCTGAACTAGCAAACCTAGACACAGTATTTGAAAAACAGAAATATCTAAGAGTTCCACATCTTCTATTGGTTCCATATTCCTATATGCCTAACCACGTTGCCAGAAACTCAATTTTCCTTCTGCAACAATTAATGCCATTTGTGGTCAATAACTAACTTGTCCATGACTGAGATCCCAAATAGCTAATCAACTTTTCAAGTTGGATTCAGGGATCTAGTGATTCATTAGACTAGTGGTTTTTAAGCATGTTTCATTTAATTAAATCACTTGGAGAGCTTATTAAAATTCAAATTCCTGGGCCCCACCACCACAGATTCAACTCCAGTGGGTTTGAGTAGCCATAGAAATCTAATACTTTAACAAGCACTCCAGATAACCAGTGGTCCAAAATTGGAGAAATACTTTGCTTTAAAGATGGTAATGAAAAGAGGCCATCACCTAATGGCAATCCCTGCTTGCCATTTCTCTAGCCCCTGGCCTCTCTTGTTTCTGGTTCCCATGCAATGCCTTTGTGAGAAGCAGGGGCAGTGATTGCAAATTCTATTTTCTTCAGTTTCAAAGAAGTGAAGTGACTCCTCCAGAGCCCCAGCTCAGTAGAAAAGGAATAATATTGGAGTTTTCACTCCCAGATTAGAGTTGATCTCTTAGGCTAGACTTCTTAGTATAGTTTTACTCTGCCATTCAGCATGAGAACAGGCCAGGATGGAAAGCAAGCCAAAGCAATAACCTGTCCTTTTACTGACTAGCTGGTCTGGGTAATTCCACGGACAAGTGTTAGATTTGATAGGGAACAAAATGAAACCACCGATAAACAACACGTTGCCTTCAGATGCTTGCTGTAACTTTCACTGCTAAAGAATGATCTCTATTGTCCTCCAGCAGCTGGTATGAGCACATGAGCTAGGGGCAAGAGCCTTTGATTCTGCTGTTCTGGTCTCAAGGAGTTAGGGGATAAGACAGCGTGGAAAGGACCACTCTTAGTCTTGAGGACTAAGAGGACCTATGGCATATGTCGAATATCATTCCTTTAGACCAAGATTTAGGTAAAAAGAAGCACCAACTGATCTTGAATAAAAATTGTGCTATCAAAAAATGCTTGAAAAAGCTATGCTATAGTCCCACCACCTCATTTTACAAATGAGCCAACTAAGATCTAGACAGCAGACATGATCTGTTTAAGATCTCTTTAAACCTTTAAATAGTGAGCACTGATTTCAATTCCTACTGACTTTTAAGGGAAAGTTGCCTGGAAAATCCCCTGGATAGAGGAGCCTGATGGGCTGCAGTCCATGAGGTCACTAAGAGTCGGACACTGAGCGACTTCACTTTCACTTTTCACTTTCATCCATTGGAGAAGGAAATGGCAACCCCCTCCAGTGTTCTTGCCTGGAGAATCCCAGGGATGGGGGAGCCTGGTAGGCTGCCGTCTATGGGGTCACACAGAGTTGACTTAGCAGTAGCAGCAGCATATTAATAATAATTAATCAATTTGAGTATTCATCACATATTCTATGTGCTTCATGTTTAATCCCCACAGCAACACTGTAGGGTAGATAGTATTATTACCACCCTAATTTTATAGGTGAAGGAACTAGGCACAGGGAAATTAAGCAAACTGCCTCACAGATAGCTTTGGAGTTGGGATTAGACTGCAGAGAGTCTGACTCTAGATAGAACCCCTGAGCTTTAACCAGTGTACATCCTGCCTCTCAAACACAAGGGGTAGGTTTACCAAAATAATCTTCATCAGACTCTCTCCATCCTGCCAATTCCCTGCTCAAAACGCACATTGGATTCTGCTTGCAACAATAATACTGAATCTTGACTAGTGTCACTGCTGTTTATGGGATTCCAACTCCAGGAGTTGGTGATGGACAGGGAGGCCTGGCGTGCTGCGATTCATGGGGTCGCAAAGAGTCGGACACGACTGAGCGACTGAACTGAACTGAACTATGGTGAAATGAGAACCCCAACTTGCCAACCATACCTTGCATCACTACTCATGGATTCCACCATCTCACAAACCCATTATGTTTTCGGGCAGTTATTTTTGTTTTTAGCATTACTAAAGTGTAATTGGTACTAGTCCATGCACAACACCTGGAATGATCTCTGCCCTCTAAGAAGCTTAAAAAATTTTTTTAATTTATTTTTGACTGTGCTGGGTCTTGGTTGTGGAGTGGGCTTTCCTACAGTTGCTGTGAGCAGGGCCTACTCTCTAGCTGCAGTGCACCAGCTTCTCATTTCGGTGGCTTCTCTTGTTGTGCAGCATAGATTGTAGGGCACGTGGGCTTCAGTAGTTGCGACTCCCGGGCTCGAGAGCACTGGCTAAATAGTTGTGGTGCATGGGTTTAGTTGCCCTGCAGCATGTGGTATCTTCCTGGACCAGGGATCAAACCCATATCTCCTGCATTGGCAGGTGGATTCTTTACCACTGAGCCACCAGGGAAGCCCTGCCCTCTAAGAAACTTTACATCTAAAACATCTCTACAACTGCCATGGGCAGAAAAGCTTCTCATTGTGTACTATTATTTTAGTTGTTACAGTCTCTGACACATGATGCAATTCCGTTTCTAAAACTGTGCAAATTAGTGATGTAAACCTCATTTCAAGACTGTAGTTCAGAGCATTCACTCAGTGGACAAGGTGGCTAAGCTTCTGAATGATCTCATGCTGCAGTTGAAAGGAAGGAAGGTTAAGAAGGTGAGAAAAAGAGAGCCTGAAACCAAGACAGTGCTTTTCTGCTAACTCTGAAACTCCATGCCCATCCCTACCTCAGGAACTAAGCCTGAAGTGTCTGTTTCTTGGAGTTTTCACCCATGTTGATCTCAGAACAGGGCCAAGCTAGGGCATCAGCTCTATACTCTCTAAAATACCAGAGTAGCTCTCCCAGAGAATAGCTAGGGGCAATGCAGATGGTAAATGAAAGAAACATTATGGAGATATTTCAGTCAAAGGAGAAGTGTGCAAAAGTTTTGTTGCAGAGGATAGAATAATGAAAGTGGTATTAAAAGTTGATTTTTACTGAACCTCATTTAGAATCTGATCCTTAAGTAGTTCTGGTTGATTTACAATATGACCAAATGTTCTATCTGACAGACACTATGGACTCATCAAATCCATCCCATTTCCCTTCTAGTCCTAACTAGGGGCAGAAAATGAAGTGCCCAAAAGTTAAGTCCAAAACTTAGAGACCTATGTTTGGCCAGTGTGTGGTTTTCAGAAGTTTTGAATTTAAGTCCTTTGGTTGAGCACATCGTTTCCTGATCACCATGGTTCTCACTACTCCCAACTGTCTTGTATCTAACCACTCCACACATTTATGTTATCTCCCTCTGGCCCCAAGACATTTAAATTTACAACCCCTGCCACACTACTTCAGAGTGATGAAATTATATACTGCATAGGGAGGGGTGTCCACCCAGAGCCATATACAAGCATTCAGCATTGGAAGCAGAAGGGAATAAAAGATATTACTTTTAGAAATTCAAGCGAGGTTGTGAATAATACTAGTAATATGTCTTCTGAAGGATTTAAGATCTAATATTTTCCAATGCTGATACACTGAGAGTGTTCCTATCAGTGTAATATATTTAGCAGAATAAATTACTTGGACATTAATATATTTGAAATAAAGAACCTTATCTGAGGCCCTGTGTCAAAGATATTGATGCTTTCTGATTCCTGGGTTTAGTTGAATTGATCAACCTAGGTTAGCTCAGTGGTTCTCCACCGGGGTTGCCCGTAAACATACTAGAACTTCCCAAGGGAAGCTCCTACAGTAAATTATGCTGTGAAATGAGATATGTTGCTGACTGGAGGATGTTGTTTGTATGAGTGGTGTAGGGATAAAAAAATGGTTGGGAATCAGTGACAGTGCCTATTTTGAAAGGCTTCCCAAGAAAGAGTGAGTTTGTTAGCTGCAATTTTCTTTCTCTCTATACTCATGCCTCTATGAATCCCCTGTGAAGTGGGGAAGATAAAAACCTGTTTTTCTTGGTTTTCTTTCTTTGTGGGCTCAGATGAAGATGCCTCATGACTTAATCTTGATTTTCCCTGGACTCTCTAGCAATTGACCATTTCCCAGACTTTAATATTCTACTTTTTTTTTTGAAATCTCCTTTCATTGGTGAGGAGAGCACTTCCTGGGTTGACTCCATCCTGATTTGTGTCTGATTCAGCTTGTAAGCCATCAAAGCTGCTCTATGACTGTTTTATTAATTAAGCACCCATAGGATTTCTTGGACTCTAGTATGGCCAAGTTCAATTTTGATTAAATCTATACTGAAGGCTACAGGGTAGGTGGAAAAACAAGGAAAATACTTGACAGATGGTATCTTCATTTCCTACGGAAAACTGGTGCTTAAATCTGTCAGACTCCTCATGGTGTGCAAGCCCCAAAGGAATACCTGGGGCTTGTCCCTGGGTATTAGAGCAGGCTGGTTTCAGTGGGAGGCCAGGCACAAGTTGAGAGAAGGGAAAGGCATGTTTGAGGAGGAGTGCTGAGGGGGGAAAACTGAGGACGATGTTAGTCTTCAGATCTGAGATGAATGTGGGGCCTGAAATCAGAGCTGAAGCAGAAGAGGCAAAACTGAGTAAGGCAGAGTGGGTCAGGAAGCAAGCTCCCAAGTCTCTGGCATTTGGTGTGGGGTTAGGACTTAATCTTTATCAAGGAGGCCAGGAAGCAGGAACCTTTATCAAAGTATACATGCTCAGTCATGTCTGACTCTTTGTGATCCCATGGATGGCAGTTCGTCCTCTGTCCATGGAATTCCCCAGGCAAGAATACTGGAGTGGTTTGCCATGCCCTCCTCCGGGGGATCTTCCCAACCCAGGGATCAAACCTGCATCTCTTGAGTCTACTGCATTGGCAGGCAGATTCTTAACCACTGTGCCACTTGGGAAGCCTAATAAATGGTATGCTCTCTCTCTCTCTCGCTCTCACACACACTCACATACTGACATGCTCCTAATGTTCAAAACCTGAATATGTGAGTGTGTGTGTGTGTATGCATGTGTGCACTTGCACAGCCTCCAGCAGTGGTTGGGACCCCAGCAGGTAAGAAACAGCAGAAGAAGGAGGGGAAGAGCAAGTAAGGGAAAAAGTTCAAAAGCAAGTTCTTGTGCTGGCTCATCTTTTTGCTCTTTCTTTATACTAATTCACAATCTGTAAGGAAGCCTAAAACTAACTCCTAACTAGAAGTTAATGGCAGTTTTGCATTAGTTCTCCTGACTAAAACCAGGAACTGTTTATCCCAATGATATAATGGTTTGATTTTCCTTTCTACATTACAGTCATCTTTCTCTTTCTCCTATGTGATATGGGCCTTCTTTGTATCTCCAGGCTATTCCATTTAATCAGCAAGATATATTTGCCTTCTAGATTTGGAATTCAATTGTATTGTGCCCAAGATAACTGATTTTACTTTTGCCCTGCTTCATTTAGACTGCTTCAATGCTGCCTGACAGTAACTCTCTCCCAGAGTAATAAGATTTCTGATTGTAAATATGCCGTTATAAAAATAATTGAAAAAATATTTATTGCCTTCCTATCATGTACAAGGCAGTGTGTTATCTGCAGGGTGTGGAATGAGGGGTGGATAGAAAGAAATATAGAACTAAGTCCCTGCTCTCAAGGAGCTTAATCTGCTTAGGAAGAGAAAATGTATAGACAGAAAACTATGGCTTATAGTAACATAAAGGGATTATTTAGAAGGGCAATTTTGAAATTTAAACATTACCCTATAAACTCAGAGGAGGGAGCAATCATCAAAGACTAGGCAGGCTAGCAAAGGCTTTAAAATGTCTGGTACATACTAGACATGCAATATAGATTTCTTGGGTGAAGTATTATTATTATTATTATTTTTTTTTTTTTGCTATACCTCTTGGCATGTGAGATCCTTGTTCCCTGACCAGGGATTGAACCTGTACTCCCTGCACTGAGGCTTAACCACTGGATCACCAGGTAAGTCCTGGGTGACATAGAATTTGAGCTAAATCTCGAAGGGTGGGTACATTTACAGAAGTCATTAAGAGGAGGAACTATATTCTTGATTCAATACATGTTACAGACAAATGTGGGGGTTTCCCAGGTGGCTCAGTGCTAAAGACTCTGTCTACTGATTCAGTAGAAGACATGGGTTCTATCCCTGGGTCGGGAAGATCCCCTACAGGAAGAAATGGCAATCCACTCCAGTATTCTTGCCTGGAAAATCTTATGGACAGAGGAACCTCACAAGCTACAGTCCAAGGGGTTGCAAAGAGTTGGACACGACTTAGCGACTGAGCATGCATCCTTAGGCAAATATGGGGGAAGCATAATAGATTGTGCCAGGGGACACAGCAAGTAGCAGTTTTTCTAGAGTGAAGGGTTTATGGAAGGAGATAATAACAGTGGAAATGTGGTTAGGTCCAGATAAGGGAAGGCCTAGGAGGCATGGGAAAGGAATTTGAGCTTTATCCTGTAGGTAGTGGGGAACCAATGGAAGTTTTGAGCAAAGGATAATGTTGAGAAAGAATGAATCTGGTGACAGTTTGCAGGATGGATTGACAGGGAGAAACTGGAGGCAGTTGGACCAGCCAGGAGGCGACTGCAGTAGTCTGGACAGGAAGTGATAAGGGCTGTACCTAGGCGAACACAGTGGAAAAGTGCAGTAAGGTATGTAGTAACAACACATAGAAGATAAACAGGGTTTAGTGACTCGATTTTATTATGTGGGGCAGAGGAAAGGTGGAAGGTAAGATGACTCAGGTTTTTAGTCCATGAGGCTGAAGAATGGAGGCATCACCAGAAATGCTTTCTCTGTTAAGAAGCTGTTTACTGCTGTCTTAAACTAGTTTGTGAAAGGACAAGCCTCAGGCTGTTAAAGTCCATTTCATTTTGTTGTATCTTGGGACTTGAAGAGACCTAGAGGTTCTAGACTGGCATATTTGAACTCTGAACTGTATGCAGGACCAACCCAAACCGTGACATTAATTTCACTGTGTCCTGATACACTTCTCAAGCTATTTCATTCAGATTGCAAGTCTGTGGGTTTTGTCCAGGCTTACCTTTTATGGGTAATCCATTTAGGGGCTGACTGACTTATTCATTGGTATGTCTTCCTCCTTTCTCACCTGTGTAGCACTGTCTCTCCTTCATATGAGCACATGTCTTCATGCTCAATTTTGGCTTCTGAGAGCTATAAACATCTCAGGGATTGAAACTTGCTGCTTTTTTTTTTTTAAATGAAGTTGAAAGCACCAGTCCTACAAAACTAATGATGCCTTCATTTTTATTTTATTAATTTAAGTAAAGGAGCCTTCTGCCTACAGAGCAAGCACAGAGGCACAAGAAGGTTGTTTTTGTTTTTTTCTCCTTTCCTTAAAGGGGTTTGGGTTCAGTAGTGCATGCTTGAATGAATTTCTTGTAGCAACAGAGATACTGGAGGAAGATGTATGAAAGATTAAAAGAATAATGTCAGGTAGTGTATAAAAATACACTTAGCATTTTAAATGCTTACTTATGCCAAAGCCATTTATAAAAATTGAGTTTGTCTACAAGCCAACATATTCCCCATCCCACCCCAAACATACAAACATTCCAAAATAACAAAGTTCTATGGTCACTTCTATCATATATAGGAAAGTAAATGGAGGCTGAGTAGAATATCACTCTTGATTGTAACAATGATAGATTGAAAAGTACAGTCCAAGGAACTTGGTGCTTGAAATTATGATATATTTCACCTACCATATATTTTAAAAGGCATTTTCTGACTCCTTGGTTCATTTGATTCTCAAAGCTTTCTGGTGAGGTAGATCAGCAAAATAGCATTATTTCCTAAGCAACAGAGAGGATAAATTGCTCACTCACTCAAAGGCACCAAGCAATTTAGCATCCATGCCCTTTCTCTTTCTTCTACTTTACTTTTCTCAGAAGAGAAAAGGCTATTGCCAAGCTTTGCTCTGGGCCTCTAGTCAATGAGTCATCAGGTGGGGGGTGGGAGGGGAAACAAGTAGAAGAGAGATGAAGGCCCTTCTGTAATGTAGAGACCATGGAGCTGCTGTTCACTGTTGCAGCCCACACACCTCAGACAGCTAGCTTTGAAAATGGGAAGGAAGCACCCAGGGTCTCTGGTTCAATGTGCTCAGAATGAGAGCCAACCCTCTGCCTTGTCTGTATCAGTGACTGATTTTCCTTAATCATCTAGAAATGTTCTATGGGAAAAGTTTAGGTAGTGGGGTCATAGAAAAGCAAGCCATCTCTTTTTATCTGAAGACCTGGAGAGTTGTCTTTTCAACATAGAATGGATCAAGTCATGGTCTGGGTCATTTTAAAAAAGATCAGTCCCACATAGTTACCATGACTGATTTGTACAGTGATAGCAAATCTAATCTCTCTCTACCTTCCTCTCCTGAGCTTATGTGTCAAACTGCCCACTGGGCATCACCACTGGTATGTAATCCCTCTACACTTACCTCAAACACAACAGATCTAATAGCAAATTCATCATCACTCCCATCTTAATCTACCACACATACTTTATATTTGTCTTTGGCAATGCCATCTATCTAGTTTTCCAGGCCAGGAAAGTGGGAGTCACTTTTTTTTAATTTAATTGGAGTATAGTTGCTTTATACTGCTGTGTCAGTTTCTGCTGTACAGCAAAATGAATCAACCATACATATATCCCTTCTCTGGATTTCCTTCTCATTTAGGTCACCACAGAGCCTTGAGTAGAATTCCCTGTGCCATACAGTAGGTTCTTATTAGTTACCTATATTTTATACATGCTGTTGCTGCTAAGTCGCTTCAGTTGTCTCCAACTCTGTGCAACCCCATAGGCGGCAGCCCACCAGGTTCCACCATCCCTGGGATTCTCCAGGCAAGAATACTGGGGTGGGTTGCCACTTCCTCCTCCAGTGCATGAAGTCGCTTAGTCGTGTCTGACTCGTAGCGACTCCATGGACTGCAGCCCACCAGACTCCTCCGTCCATGGGATTTTCCAGGCAAGAGTACTGGAGTGGGGTGCCATTGCCTTCTCTATGCTGCTGCTGCTGCTGCTAAGTCGCTTCAGTCGTGTCCGACTCTGTGCGACCCCATAGACGCCAGCCCACAAGGCTCCCCCGTCCCTGGGATTCTCCAGGCAAGAACACTGGAGTGGGTTGCCATTTCCTTCTCCAATGCATGAAAGTGAAAAGTGAAAGTGAAGTCACTGAGTCTTGTCTGACTCTTAGGAGCCCACCAGGCTCCTCCGTCCATGGGATTTTCCAGGCAAGAGTGCTGGAGTGGGGTGCCATTGCCTTCTCCATGCCTTCTCTATAAGTAATGTATAAATGCCAATCTCAGTTTCCCAATCCATCCCACCTCCCTCCATCCCCTCTTGGTATCCATATGTTTGTTCTCTACATCTGTGGGAAGGCATCCTTGAATTCCCCTTTGCCTTCATTCTCCCACATCCCATCACCAAGCGCTATCAATACAGCTTCAAAAACATCTCTCACCTCCATTGACTTTTCTCTTTTCCTATAGTTGTCTGAATTTGGGATGCTGCCATCATTCTATTGGACTATTGTAACTGCCTATTGTGTGATCTCCCTAACTTCATGCTCTCCTCTGTCATTCACTCAATTATGCTGAGATTTTCAGAACACAAACCCGATCATATCTTCCCCCTGCTTAAGAGTTTGCTGATGATTTTCCTTGGGTTACAGGATCAAGTTTGAATTGAACAGTAGGCCCCTACCTACCTCTCCAAAGGCATCTTCTTCTTTTCCCACTCCTATAACCTGGACTCCACCCTCACCAGACTACCTGTCCCCAGCATACCTCTGACTTCCCTCGTGCTTTTCTCTTTGCCTGAGATGCTTCCACCTGACACCTGTTCTCTGCTTGTGAATACCTACTTCTTCAAGTCACAGCTCGAATGTTACCTCCCCTCTTGGTAGCACAGAGGGGAGCACAGAAGCACAGAAGCAGGACTGTGCTTCCCTTGTCTCAGAGTTGTCTCTAATTCTGTCCATACATTGAAAATAGCTCCTGTCTCAAAAGTATTGTAATTATTTGTTTTTTCCACAAATAAAACAAGCTTGAGGGTAAGGAGATGGGTCTTATCCATCTCTCCACCATCCTAAACATCTGCATAGTGTTTGGTACTTAGTTGATTTTCAGCAAATACTTACTGAATCTTTAATTCATGAATAGCTTCATTCAATCATTGAGTCCCTACATTAGGCCCTGGGAATTTGGCAGTGACCCACCAAGGCCTGGCGCTGGCATTCATGGAGCCCACCAGCAATGCTTAGACTGGTGGAGGATGCCCACAAACAACTGTAGAATTTCAATAAAACATAGCAGGTATACAGTTTGAATTTCAACTATCAGGAAGCATGATACGGGGGTCAAGAGCATAGTCTTGGGTTCAAGTCCTGATTTCACCATTTACTAGCTGTGTTGCTTTAGGCAATTTATCTAATGTTCCTATGTCTTGATTTTATCATCTGTAACATGGGAATTATTATAATCCATAAATGATATGGCTGTAATGAAGATTATAGGAGTTACTATTTGTATAGCAGTATTGGGCATATAGCAAGGGTTTAATAAAATGAACACAATCTAATGGAGAGTACAAAGAAGTTAAAATGGCCTGGTTTGAGGGCTACTGTGACTGCCCTGTCCCCTTTTTACCAACTGTGATTCTACCTCTGTATAATGACCTTCTTCATTTCTGTCACTTGTGGTGCAGGGCTTATTTGGGGAAAGGAAAGAGGAAGGTATGGGAGTGCAGGGGAATGCCCATGCAGGGTGGAATGCACAGCCCAGCCTCCTGCCACATTCTCTCTCATTCCCCACTTCAAATACCCGGAAGCTCAGCCTTGCTCGGGGCCAGTCACGTCTCTGGGGCCGAGTCATAAGCCCTGACAAGTGGGCCTTAGGTATTCTCTGTCCTTTCACCAGTCTCATCTCTCTTCTGTCCCTCCCTGGGGGTTGCTCTTAGCCCCTCCCTGTCTGCTCTACTCTCAGGGAAGACTGTGGGGCCCCTTGGGACTTGCAGGCACACATTTCTGCAGGGCCTTCAACAACCTCTGGCCATATGGGGTCCCTGGGCCCAGCCATTCCTTCCGCTGCCATCTCTTCCTCTGATTGCTGCCCTTGTGGGGCCTCTGATCCCAGTAGTGTCAGGGATGGGAAAGGCAGAGAAAGAAAATAGCTAATAGCTTCAGTAATTATTTATATATTGCTTTATTTATTTCCTGAGACAACTGTTTTGCCATATTGCTGGAATGTGTGTCTGCCGTCTCAGATCTGGCAGGCCAATTATGTCACTGCTTTAATGACTCCAGAGCCATGTCCCTGAGAGGTCATCCTAATTGTTTCTGCCTCCCCAGCTTGTGCCAGGGGTGTTTTGTCTGTCTGGAGGTTGTGGCTGGAAAGAAATATAGTCCTAAGCATCTTTCCCTCTGCTTACTGCCCACCTCCTCTGCTCTGGGATCAGAGCTCTTAAGCCCTACTGTTGGTCCTGGGGAAAGCTGGGAAACTCCCCCAGAGATGGGGAGGGAGGTGGACTGAGAGATGAAGCATGACAGGTGCATGATATGCTCTGCTTAACATTAGATGAGGCTGGGGGGATGCCATGTGCATCTCACCTGGTCATAAGCTGTCAAGGTCACTGTACCCCTGAGCCTCCCTTGGGAAGTTCACAAAGTGCCTTTGGTGTTAGAGTCCTAATAATCCCTTATATCTGGGCAGGGATTTATAAGCAGGTTCACACAAATTATTTCTTCTTACTCAAAATAATCTGATGAGGTAGATGATATTATCACCTTGTTTTATAGGTGAAAAAATTGAAGCTTAGAGAGGTTACAAAATTTGCTCACAGCATGGGAACCCTGACCTTTGCATTCAAGTCCACACTCCTTTTAACCTTCTATGGATGTCTCTTCAGTCCTTCCTGTCCTTCCATCCCCAGAGAGGGTACAGATGAGCTGCCTTTTCAGTCTACTGATTTTACATCCCTCCCTCTATTTATAATGTCTTCTCTGCTGTTTCCACTATTCTCTGGCTGTACAAGAGGCCTGAGCAGTGTCCTATACTTTAAATCTCTCTCCTTTCCCCTCCCAGAGAGTAAAAGAGCTGAAGAATCTGATCCTACTACTGAGCTGATGACTAATCCTTGGTAGCAGGCCTTGTATGCAGGTCCTGGGGAGTTCATCCTTTGACTAAGGACTGAGGCTTAAAGGAACAGTGCTTACCTGCTGGAGGTTCAGACACCAAGGTCGGCTGGGAGTAGGGAAAGGGCAGCATTTTGAGTATAAAGAGACCGGTAGCTCTCTAGTTGCAAATACTGTTCAGTGACTTCAGGAGCTCAGAGAAGTCTGTGAGCTTCTTGCTTCTGACCTAATTCTGCCTGAAAGGGACATGGTCCATGCTGCTCCCTTTCGGGCTGGTAAGCAGCAGGAAAGCATGCACATCAGCAGAGTCTCCACTGCTGGGACCAGATGGGACCCTCTATTCTGGGTAGAGAACCACCTGCTGCTGGACAGCATGAGTGAGAAGAGTCCTGGGTTGGGAGCAGAGAGGTTCTTGGGTTCTCCTCCCTGGTTGGCCCTTGCTTCATTGGGTAGATCCCTTTACCTCTCAGGTCCCTTTTCTTGTGTGTAAAGGCAGGTTGATGCACTTTTAAATACAAAATGAGCATCTAACTAGTACTGTACACTTCACACACATGGTATCTTGTTTTCATCAGCAAATCTGCTTTAAACTGAGGATGAAGAAGGAGGCTCAGGGAGCCAAGTGACTTGCCCAAGGTCTCAGACCAATAAGTACAGAGCCAAGATGCAGACTTAATTCTGTTGCAAGACTCACTTCAAGATCTTTATATTAAATGGTAATGAGGACGATGATGATGAAGAAGGAGATAAGGAAGAGGAAGGAGAGGAGGAGGAAGAAAGCAGCTAATGAATGCTTGTCACAAGTCAGGCTCTGTGCTAAGTACTGTTGCTTAGTCCTCACAACAACTCTAAGAACAGCACTGTAATTATCATCTTCATTTTAGAAATGCTGGAAGCTGAGATTCAGAGAGGTTAAGTGTCTTCCTTAAGGCCACAGTCCTGGTAAGTGGCAGAGCTAGCACTTAAATCCAGGACTCCTGACTCCTGGAGTGGCGCTCTTGACACTGTACTAGTCTGCTTAAAAGGATTGATGAGAAAGTGCTTTGGGAATGTGCGGTGCTGTCCGAAGGCAAGCTGGTCCTCTCCATCATTTTATCAGACCCACTGATGCACCTGGCAGCCTCTAAGGGGAATACACTTGTTTGGGCCCCAGGCCAGAAGGTCAAGGTGGGATGGGGACATGGCTTCAGGAGACCTACTTTCTCCAGGCTCAAGCTCTGTGAAGGCACTGTGGTACAGAGTCTTCAGAACTACCCTGCTGTAGCATCAGCTGAGTGCCTGTCTCCAGGGGGCCTAGTGGGCACCTGTTTGGGAGCACATATTGTTCCATTTCTTCCTTGCTACCTTGACTCCTGGCCAAACTATTGTTCCCTGCCTCTCCAGCAACTACAGACACATGTCCCATTCCCCAGCTCCCACTCTGTCTTCAGTTTGTCCAGATGGGAGTTGGCCTGTTAGCTCTGTCACTTTACCTCTGGCGTCTTGAGGGAACAAAACCTAACATACTACCTGTTGTAGCATTCTATTTCGATCTATATCAGGACATCATAAAGCTTGCATCTTGCCTCTTGCAAATCGAAAGGGATTTTATTGCTGGGCTCATGGAGTCCCATAATACTCAAGCCAGCTTTGGCGCTAGCTGGGCTCATGGATCACTCTCTCTCCATAAAAGTCACAGTCTTCGTTCCTCCTCTGAGTTGCCAGCCTATCGTCTGTCTGTTATCACATTGAAAAGAGCTCTCAGGGGAAGAAATCTAGAAATGTCTGGGGAAGCTGTGCCATCATGCAGTTTTGATGCCACACCAGGGAGGATAAAAATTAATGAACTGCGGGGCCTGCCTACAAGACAGTGGTTCTAAGTACAGGCTGGTATGGGATCAAGTGGTTGCCAGTGGGGGTGTTGCATTTGCCAAGTCTTTCAACCCATCTGCAGGTCTTGACCCAACTCAACTTTCTCTTTCCTAGGTATCTTCTCCCAGGCTTTTGAGTACCTCTAGAGAAAGTTACATGACTATGCAGATTGGTGCCGCCAAGTTATTTGCCAAGCTCGGCCAAGCCCCCAGGACCATTCCACATATACCTCCCTTTTGTATCTCTTGGGTCTGTGCTGTGTTCATTTGCCAAGTTGTGTCCAACTCTTTGCGACCCCATGAACTGTAGCCCGCCAGACTCCTCTGTCCATTGGATTTCCTGGCAAGATTACTGGAGTGGGTTGCCATCTACTTCTCCAGGGGATCTTCCCAACCCAGGGATTGAACCCATGTCTTCCATGTCTCCTGAATTGCAGACGGATTCTTTTACCCCCGAGCCAGCAGGGAACCCTGTTAGTTGCTCAGTTGTGTCTGACTCTTTGCAACCCTGTGAACTATAGCCTGCCAGGCTCCTCTGTCCATGGAATTCTCCAGGCAAGAATACTGGAGTGGGTAGGCATTTCCTTCTCTTAGGTAGACTTCCTTTTAAAATAATAAATTAAATAATTTGGCAGTGCCAGGTCTTAGTTGCAGTACGTAGGATCTTTGTTTGCAGCATGTGGGATCTAGTTCTCTGACCAGGGATTGAACTCAGGCCCCCTGCATTGGAAGTGTGAAGTCCTAGCCACTGGACCACCAGGGGAAGTCTGCTCTACTCCCTTTTGAAAGTCCCAGTGTCAGGGATCCAGCCTGTCCCTCTGACCCCTGCCTCACTACAGAAGATCTTCTCTCCTGCCTCACAGAAAGAAGGGTCTTTGAGATATGAACTTCCTCCACTCCATGGCACATCTTCTATTTGTATCCAACTTTATTTTCTGTTTTGAGCTGTTTCCACTCCTTTCTAAGGCTAGCCTCCCCACCTCTGCTCTCAATCCTCCACCTCCTACCTCTGCAGTGTGTTGTTCCAGTTCTCTTCTCCCATATGCTCAGTCTTCTTCACCCAATTCTCCCCTTATCAGCCCTCGAATGTGTTTGCGTCTCTCCATCAAAAATAAGAATACCCCCCTCAAGCTACTTCCTTCCTCATTTTCAACTCTGCTGTGAAAATTCTCAAAAGGATAGCTTCCACCTGTTTAGTCTTCATCTCCTATTCCTTTTGCCACCTGTGACAGTTTGGCTTCTGTCTCCATGACTCATTTCTACATCAGTGCATTAACAGCAGCTCACATTAAGTTCTTAATATGAAGCAGGCACTGTGTTAGGTACTTTGTACAAGTTGTTTTATTTGATCCTCACAACAACAGTTAGAGACAGTGCCAGTTAGAGCTTTCTAGTAACTTGTTCAAGGTCACACAGCCTAGTGAGTGGTAGAGTTAGGATTTGAACAGAAGTGATTTGACATTAGAGCCCATTCTTTAACTCAGGGGTGCACAAACTTGTTCTGTAAAGGCCTGGATAATAAAAATTTTCAGCTCTGCATGCCATACAGTCTCTGATGTTACTGCTCAGCTCTGCCATTGTGGTCTGAAAGCAGTGACAGAGGATATATAAATGAATAAGAGTGACTGCATTGCAATAAAACTTGATTTATAGACACTGAAAATGAGTTTCATATAATTTTGCTTGTCAAAATAGTCTTCTTTTGACTTTTCTCCCCAGGCATTTAAAAATATGAAAATCATTTTTAGCTTGCAGTCCATATATATAAACAAGTGGTGGGCCATATTTGTCCCATGGTTGTGGTTTGCTGACCTTGACTCTAGCTGTCACATTATTCAAGGCTCCTCAAACTGTCAAATCCAATGGCTACAGCT
The DNA here is from genome assembly GCF_003369695.1 of Bos indicus x Bos taurus. NCBI lineage: Eukaryota > Metazoa > Chordata > Mammalia > Artiodactyla > Bovidae > Bos > Bos indicus x Bos taurus. The sequence continues at coordinate 84,116,570 of NC_040105.1, read as the reverse complement.
CTCCAGGCTGATGATACACACTTTCTTTTGTTCTCTCCCCATGATTTTGAAGGCCGCACTTACTTCCAGTTTTCCTTCTGCCTTAGCCTCTGCTCAAAGCTTCCCTTCTCCCATTTACCTCTTAAATGTTTGGCATTTCCAAGGATCAGGAGTTGACTTCTTTCTTTGTTTACGCTTGTTTGTTAATGTAGTAGCTCAGCACATGGGCTTTGGAGTTTTGCTTGCCTAGGTTTAAATCCCATCTCCAATAGATACTACTTGTATGAACTTACAGGGTTGTTGTGATGGTTACATGATTTACTATTTGGAAAACTCCCCCAATCATGTCTTTAATGTCGTGTATTTTTAATAAAATAGTTGTCATCACCATTGTTATTATTGTGTTACTATGATGGGATGTTCATTTCCTAATCTTTCTCTCCAGCTCAGACTTCTATTTTGAGTCCCAGACCCACATATTGGCCTATTTAACATCTGTACTTGGCTGTCCACTGGCACCTTGACCTCAGCATGTCCCACACCTAATTCATCATCTCTCTCCCACTCTTGTATCCCCTTACCCATACCTGCTCTTTTGCCCCCACCATTCCTTCTTGTTAACAGTGACACTGTTCACTCATTGAACTGAGAAAACTGAAAGTCCAGTTTCATGTTAGAAAAAAAGAAATGACATGAAACATCCAGCTTTAAAGTGAAGATGAAATAAATCTCTCCTCAGTTGGGACTGGAGATTCACTACATGGTTGATGTGAAAAAATTTTCCCTCTCTTCCCTTTCCTAATCTCCTTCCCTTCGCTCCTGTCAGATGGATCTCCTCTCTCTCCCTTAAACTCAGTGTGCCCATTTCTAACTCCTCACCTTTGATCACATGATTCCTCTCATCTGAAATGCATCCCCCCTATATCTTCAATTGGCATCTATCATTCAAGGGTTAAAACACCCATGACACCTTCTTAACCTCTCTGTTCAATAAAATAAGGCATATTTTGGAACCAAGGACTTTATGTTTTTAAACTGAATATCAGTATTACGTATTCCATACTTTATAATGTTCTCTGTCACAAGTCTCAAAGTCATATTGTTTCAATGGGATTATTGCATCTTAAGTACACAAGGCATAGAATGTTCTTCCTCTGAGTTCTCCACTATGCCTTGCACAGTTCTCCTTATGCCTTCCATCACTCTTTCTCTGGCTCCTCTCCCTATTAACAATTAACATGGAACACAAGGTTCTACTTTATCTCCCCACCCCTGCCTTCTGAGTTTCTTCCTTAGAGATTTTCAATTTATTTTTTAGAGATAAAACTTTTATATGTATATCTATGACTTCCCAAATTTTCATTTTGTTTCCTAACCTCTTTGCTGAGCTCCATTCCTACATCTAAATTTCTTGGTGGACATTTTCATGAGGATGTCTTGCCTGACTTCAAACCTATCAAAATCTCAACTCATTATCCTCCCATCTCACCCCACCTTCATATTTCCTTATGGCATCATTATTCTGTTACACAAAACTTGAAGTCATCTTTGACTACCTTCATCATACATACATAGGGATTTACCATAATATATCCACTGTTCATTTATGGTGTCTCTTATACCCCATCCTTTCCTGCCCCACTACTATAGTAACAATAATAATAAAAATTATAGCTGTTAAATGTGGATTGGTGCTTGTTATGGCCAGATACTGGGCTAAGTGCTTTATATGTATTAACTCATTTATCCTTATATCATTCCTATAAGGTAGGTCTTCTTAGTAACCTCTTTTCATAGATGAGAAAACTAAGATTCAGTGTGGCAGAGCTAGAATCACACCAAAATGGATTTGGACTCACATTTCATACTTAACCACGGTGCCATTTACTCCTAATACCTAGATTTCTGTAACTGCTTCCTAACTGGTACACCTGCCATTACTTGCTGCTCCATCAGTCCTTGGTATCCTACATACCATTTCCAGGATAATCATCCCAGACATTGCTATCATTATTTATCTAACAATCCATTGCTATCTCTGTTTCATACATTAAATTAAATCTAGCCACATCCTAACATATAAAGCCCTTCACAATTTTACCACAACCTAACTTCCCAGCTCTCTCTCTTAGATGGGTCTGCATAGATTTCCGTGAATGGATTAAACCATATCCTAATATACAAAGCCCTTCACAATTTTCAGTTCAGTACAGTTCAGTTGCTCAGTCGTGTCCGACTCTTTGTGACCCCATGAATCACAGCATGCCAGGCCTCTCTGTCCATCACCAACTCCTGGAGTTCACTCAAACTCATGTCCATCGAGTCGGTGATGCCATCCAGCCATCTCATCCTCTGTCGTCCCCTTCTCCTCCTGCCCTCAATCCCTCCCAGCATCAGGGTCTTTTCCAATGAATCAACTCTTCGCATGAGGTGGCCAAAGTATTGGAGTTTCAGCTTTAGCATCAGTTCTTCCAATGAACACCAAGGACTGATTTCCTTTAGGATGGACTGGCTGGATCTCCTTGCAGTCCAAGGGACTCCCAAGAGTCTTCTCCAACACCACAGTTCAAAAGCATCAATTCTTCGGCAGTCAGCTTTCTTCACAGTCCAACTCTCACATCCATACATGACCACTGGAAAAACCATAGCCTTGACTAGACGGACCTTTGTTGGCAAAGTAATGTCTCTGCGTTTGAATATGCTATCTAGGTTGGTCATAACTTTCCTTCCAAAGAGTAAGCATCTTTTAATTTCATGGCTGCAGTCACCATCTGCAGTGATTTTGGAGCCCCCAAAAATAAAGTCTGACACTGTTTCCACTGTTTCCCCACCTATTTCCCATGAAGTGATGGGACCAGATGCCATGATCTTCATTTTCTGAATGTTGAGCTTTAAGCCAACTTTTTCACTCTCCTCTTTCACTTTTATCAAGAGGCTTTTTAGTTCCTCTTTACTTTCTGCCATAAGGGTGGTGTCATCTGCATATCTGAGGTTATTGATATTTCTCCCGGCAGTCTTGATTCCAGCTTGTGCTTCTTCCAGCCCAGCGTTTCTCATGATGTACTTTGCACATAAGTTGAATAAGCAGGGTGACAATATACAGCCTTGACGTACTCCTTTACAGTTTTACCACAACCTAATTTTCCAGCTCTCTCTCTTAGATGGACCTGCATACATTTCCATGAATGGATTAAATCACAGTGTCCTACTGAGCCATACAACAGTTTTACTTTATCCAATTCACTCTTGATCATCTTGTGAGCTACTGGAGGGAAGGGATGGGCCTGCACTTTGGTGCCCCACAGGGCCTTCCACCTAGTCTGCACTCAGTGAATATCTGTCAAATGATTGACAGTAGGGGCTCAGGTAACACTAAGAAAATTAGATTCTTTAATTAGTACTTAACATGCTCCTTTTTCTTTCCTCCCCATGAGCCCTCTCATTTTTCTCTTCTCTGGTATAATTATCCTATGAAAATGTGAAAATCTCCTTTGCTGCAATCCTACACCACTTCATCAGTTCTTTCCTTGATTTATCCCCAAACATACCTTCCTACAGGGGCTTCCCAGGTTGCTCAGTGGTAAAGAATCCACCTGCCAAAGCAGGAGACTCAGACACTAGTTCAGTCCCTGGGTTGGGAAGATCACCTGGAGGAGGAAATGGCAACCCACTCGAGGATTCTTGCCTGAAAAATCCCATGGACTTACATTCTAAAGAGTCACAAAGAGTTGGAGATGACTGAATGACTGAGCACACACATACCTACTACACATACCTTCCTATAAATCTTTCTTCATAGCTTGGTATTTATTAGACTAAATGTTACCAATCTAGGAAAAGTTTCTAGGGATGACCATTGTGTGAAAATGACAGCACAGTCTACAGCATAAACTGACTCTTTATTTTATTTAAGTCACAGACTTTCAGGCAATGTTCAGCACTGGCCAAGGCCCCTGAGCCACTGTACCCAAGAGATGGCAATGGAAGTGACAACTGGGAAGGTCAGTTCCAAATCCAGATGTCATAAATCCCCAGATGTTCTTGTGTCACAGAGAGAACACATTTCCATTTTTATTGGATTTTTAAGTTTTTCTTTGGATACTTACTGCCTTCTGGTCATTGCCACAGATTAGGTACCAAAATGCCAAAGGACATCATAGAATTCCCTAATAGTTCAGGAAGACCAAGGTTTTAATGTATTTTTGTTGTTGTTTCATCAATAAGTCGTCTCTGACTCTTTGCAACCCCATGGACTGTAGCCTGCCAGGCTCCTCTGTCCATGGGATTCTCCAGGCAAGGCAGGCGGATTCTTTACCACTGAGCCATCTGGTAAGCCCTTTTATATTTAGGCAGATTCATTTATTTATGATTATTTATAACATCTGGTCAGTGCTTCCAATAATTCAAAGCAATATTTATCAAACTTTTTGACAATAACCCACAGCAAAAAAAAAAAAATTTACAATGAATCCAACATACACACAAATATGTGCACATGCACACAAACACACATACATTCACCACACTCTCACACTCAGACTCATACACATACACTACTGAATAAAAGTTTCATGAAACAATGTTTACTCTTACTACATGTGATTCACATTTTTCTTTTTTAATGTTTCATTTAAAAATGGTGGTGAACTACTAAACTGATTTCACAGTACATTAATGAATCATTGCTCAAATATTGAAAACACTGGGTTAAAAGATGGAAACAAACAAACAAAGAAGATGTTCTGTTTTGTGCTATGAGAAGGCAAGTATATATACTGCATGCAACTGATATGCTGAGAATAAGCAGTTCTTAAGTTACAAAGTCCATGGCAGGGATAACAGAAATAATTAACTGTGGTGTATTGATTTTGTTATCAGTTTTACTCAATTCTTTGTTTAAAACAAGCTTGTCATCTTTTGTTCTCTGCCTGTTGACATATTACAGGCTACCCAACTATATGGTAGTCTGTTTCAATGTTTACAATTATGCAAGAGTTCCAGGTTTTTTTGCAAGTTAGATGGAAAGTTGTGTCAATTCTGAAAAGGTTTTTTACAAATAAGATATTGGGGTTAGTGATACTAAAATATGATCACCTTGTTACTCTATGGGATAATTAGAACTATAGTTCATGAATTTTTATTGTCCCCCCTCCCCCCGCCATGTGCACTGTGGATATTTCTCTCCCTCCCGCTCTCCCTACCCGTCCCCTCTTGTGTTTGTGCTTCCTGGAATTCTAGGATTCTGGAATGTTCAGATAAAATGGGTGTGATATGTAAGAATATTGAGACGTTTGAGTCGTATGATGTATAGAGTATTCAGGTGAGCACCATGGGGTCATTGGGTGCTATAAAAACATTTTAGAAAGTGGGTGTAGTCACCAGTTACTTGCATAATTGATCAGCCCAAAGATTTGTCCCTTAATACAGATGTTAGTTCTTCCAAAGTGGAGTTGTACTAAGAATGCAGCAAAAGGACAAAATGAATTTGAGCTGTAGCTTGAGAGATTTTGTTATGATGTAAAAATCCACACATCAATTCATAGTTTCTTGTATTTTCATTCAGAAGTTCTTGAGGGGAAAAAAATAAAATGGGGCAGGGGTGGTGGTAACCAAGCAGCTGGGAAACAGTGGAAGCAAGGCTTTGGACTGAATACCTTTTTACACATTTTGATTTTCAAACAATGGGCATAAGTCACCTATTCAAAAATGTAAATAAAAAAGAGGAAACACACAAAAATAACAAACAAGGAAAACAAAAATAACAATCAAAAGAGTTTTCTAATAATGAGGAGGCATTATAATGCAAGCCAAGGGGAAAATGAGATTTGGAGGAAGAGACCTGTGTCCCATCCTGCCTCCACCATTTACTAGCTGTACAATATCAGGCATACAAGTTAACTTGCCTGATCCTATTTCCTCATTTGTGAAATGGGGGCAGTGATATTAATACCTATCATTTAGAGATTGAAGGTTATTTCAGATAATGTATTTGTAGCACTCCACACATAAGAGATTATGGTAGGCAACATAGTTCAGTTCAGTTCAGTCGCTCAGTTATGTCTGACTCTTTGCAACCCCATGAATCACAGCACGCCAGGCCTCCCTGTCCATCACAGCATGCCAGGCCTCCCTGTCCATCACCAATTCCCGGAGTTCACTCAAACTCAGTCCATCGAGTCGGTGATGCCATCCAGCCATCTCATCCTCTGTAGTCCCCTTTTTCTCCTGCTCCCAATCCCTCCCAGCATCAGAGTCTTTTCCAACGAGTCAACTCTTCGGATCAGGTGGCCAAAGTACTGGAGTTTCAGCTTTAGCATCATTCCTTTCAAAGAACACCCAGGACTGATCTCCTTTAGAATGGACTGGTTGGATCTCCTTGCAGTCCATGGGACTCTCAAGAGTCTTCTCCAACACCACAGTTCAAAAGCATCAATTCTTTGGCGCTCAGCTTTCTTCACAGTCCAATTCTCACATCCATACATGACTACTGGAAAAACCATAGCCTTGACTAGATGGACCTTTGTTGGCAAAGTAATGTCTCTGCTTTTGAATATGCTATCTAGGTTGGTCATCTTTCCTTCCAAGGAGTAAGCAATGGCCCTGTAAATATGTCAGCACACCCCCAGAACATGTCAGTGTGTTAGGTTACATGGCAAAAGGGATTTTTCGGATGGAGCTAAGGTTGCTAATTCAGATGAAATCTTAAAATTGGGAGATTATCCTGGATGATCCACGTAGGCCCAATGTGATCATGTGGGTTCTTAAAAACAGAAGAGGAAGGCAAACAAAGATGCAATGGAAGAAGAGGCAGGGGAAATTCAAATTGTGAGAGGGGCTCAACCTACCCTGATTGGCTTTGAAATTGGAGGTATGGGGTCACAGACCAAAGAATGTGGGGGCCTGTAGAAACTAGGAATGGCATTGAATTGACGGCAAAAAAAAAAAAAAAAGGACTTCAGTCCTACAACTGCAAGGAAGTGAATTATGCCAACAACCTGAGTAAGTAAGGAGACAGATTCTCTCCTAGAACGTCCAGTAGAGAATGCAGACCTACTGACACTTTGATATTAGCCCACTGATCCCTATGTCAGACTTCTGACCTATAGAGCAATAACAATAATAAATTTGTGTTGTTTTAAACTGTTCAATTTATGGTTCTTATAGCCACAATAGAGAACTCATACAAAGATTTTCAGTAATTTATATCAACGGCTATTGTTAATTTAGGGTAATCACAGAAATCTTAGAAATTAATGATTTATATTTTATGTTATAAGATTATTGATGCCATATTAATCTGATCCTCTTGAAAATCAATGGATGTTGGGCAACCTCAGATCCAATAGGAACTGGATGTCTCAAACCTTAAACCAAAGGACTGGGGCCCAGAAGTTGTGGTATCTGTCTTTTTGTCTTTGCCATTAAGCTATGTAGCCACCAATAAGTTTTTAGATGAATCAAGTGCTTAGTGATTTTATTGGAATTTATAAAACTTATTGTAACTTATAGAATTACTGAAATCCATAGGTACTCTACCTATATATTTTACAGGTGCGAAAGTTGAGGAGGTAGCGAGCACCATGGGCTGGGAGGAGACAGAAGTTGCTTATTTTTTTCACCTGTGAAATAGTGATAGGTATAGTATTTACCTATGTCAGCAAATCATAAAATAAGCAATTTAATTAATTTCTTTGAGCTTTAATTTTATCTGTAAAATAAGCATGATAATGTACCTTTTCATCGAGTTGTGGAAGTTTAAATGAGATACTACATATGAAATGCTCGGCACATAAATAAGCACTGTCTAGGCCTCAACTGTTATCGTTGAGCTGACCATTGTAAGATGTGTGTTGATACGGTAAATTATTTCTTATCTAGCATCAAGTCATTACTGGCTGGAGGAAAATAATTGCAATTTAGCTCAAGATTTAAGTATAATATTTTCATCTCTTTTGTAGTCTTAGATTTTAAAAATTTGAGTTTTCTGCTATGCGTTTACTTGCATCCTTTCTTTTACTCATATCATCTCACATCCTTCCTATGAGGTAAGAGGTATTATTCACCCATCTTATAGATTATCATCAGGCCAGAAGTCTTGTAATATTTAGTTCTGCCCCTAGAATGCTATTTCAGCCTTGATTTTTTTCACAGTTGCTCCATTGAAGGGTGTGTGTGTGTTTTTCTTTCTGTGTGTACATATGTTTGCCTGTTGCATATATGCACAAAAAATGCATAGAGAGTCTTACTAACTTTCTAACTTCCTAATTTTGAGATATACCATATAAAATAAAGCTACTTCTGATTTCAGCCTTACTCTATGAAGTGATTCAGAGTAATTCAACTGTAATTCTTTCTGAATAATATTTGTTTCGAAGCCTCAAATATATTTTACTTTGCATGTATTTCTCGGTGTTCTATCCATGGAAAGCCCAACATGACTTGCACCAATTAGAAATAGATGTTACATGCCTCAAGCTAAGTCACTTCAGTCGTGTCCGACTCTGTGCGACCCCATAGATGGCAGCCCACCAGGCTCTGCCATCCCTGGGATTTTCCAGGCAGGAACACTGGAGTGGGTTGCCATTTCCTTCTCCAATGCATGAAAGTGAAAAGAAAAAGTGAAGTCGCACAGTCGTGTCTGACTCTTCGCGACCCCATGGACTGAAGCCTACCAGGGTCCTCCGTCCATGGGATTTTCCAGGCAAGAGTACTGGAGTGGGTTGCCATTGCCTTCTCCAACATGCCTCAAGGCATAACATCAAATAGCTAATTTTCTAGTAAACTAAAATTATTGGCCAAATATTATTGATTATAATAATATTATATCTTCAATGTATTGATTATTCACAGTACACCAGTGTCTTATAGTGGCTAAAGGTTTATCAATTTTATCTTCTCAAAGATCCAGCTTTTAGTTTCACTGATCTTTGCTATTATTTTCTTCATATAAATTCTGTTCACTTCTGCTCTGATCTTTATGATTTCTTTCCTTCTATTAATTTTGGGTTACGTTTGTTTTTTGTCTAGTTGCATTAGTTGTAAGATTAGGTTGTTAATATTTGAGATTTTTCTTGTTTCCTGAGGTAACACTGTATTGCTATAAACATCCCTCTTAGAACTGCTTTTACTGTGTCCCATAGGTTTTGGGTCATCGTGGTTTTGTTGTCATTTGCTTTTAGTTATTTTTAAAAGTTCCTCTGATTTCTTCAGTGATCTCTTGGTTATTTAGTAGCATATTGTTTAGCTTCCATGTGTTTGTGTTTTTTTATGTTTTTTTTTTTTTTTTTTTTTTCCTGTAATTGATCTCTAACCTCACAGATTGTGGTTAGAAAAGATTCTTGATGTGATTTTAATTTTCTTAAATTTACCAAGGCTTGATTTGTGACCGAAGATGTGATCAACCTAGGAAATATTCCTTGTGCACTTGAGAAGAAGGTGTATTCTTCTGCTTTTGGATGAAATGTCCTATAAATATCAGTTAAGTCTATCTGGTCTAATGTGTCATTTAAGGCTGTGTTTATTTATTAATTTCCCGTCTGGATGAACTATCCATTGGTCCAAGTGAAATGTTAAAGTCCCCAAGTATTATGGTGTTATTGTCAATTTCCCCATTGATGGCTTTTGAAGTGAAGTGAAGTGAAAGTCGCTCAGTCGTGTTCAACTCTTTGTGACCCCATGGACTAAACAGTCCATGGAATTCTCCAGGCCAAAATACTGGAGTGGGTAGCCTTTCCCTTCTCCAGGGGATCTTCCCAACCCAAGAATTGAACCGGGGTCTCCTGCACTGCAGGCAGATTCTTTATTAACTGAGCAATCAGGGAAGCCCACTGATGGCTTTTAGCACTTACCTTATGTATCGAGGTGCTCCTATGTCTGGTGTGTAAATGTTTACATTTGTTTATTCTTCTTGGGTTGATGCCTTGATCATTATGTAGTATCCTTCCTTGTTTCTTGTGATAGTCTTTATTTTAGAGAACATTTTGTCTGATATGAGTATTGATGTTCCAACTTTCTTTTGATTTCTATTTTCTTGGAATATTTTTTTTCTATTCCCTCATCTTCAGTCTGTATGTGTCCCCAAGTCTGAAGTGGGTCTCTTGTAGACAGTATATACATGGGTTTTGTTTTTGTATCCAATCAGCCAATCTGTGCCTTTTGGTTGGAGCACATAATCCATTATATTTAAGGTAACCATCAATATGTATGTTCCTTTTACCATTTTCTTATTTATTTTGGATATGTTTTTGTAGGTCTTTTCCTTCTTTTGTGTTGCCCGTCTAAGGAATTCCTACAGCATTTGTTGTAAAGCTGGTTTGGTTTAACTTTTGCTTGTTCATAAGGCTTTTGATTTCTCTGTCAAATATAAATGAGAACCTCACTGGGTGAGTATTCTTGGTTGTAGGTTTTTCCCTTTCATCACTTTAAATATGTCCAGCCACTCCCTTCTGGCCTGCAGAATTTCTACTGAAAAGTCAGCTGATAACTTCATCGGGATTCTCTTGTATATTATGTTATTTGTTACTTTTCCCTTGCTGCTTTTAATACTTTTTCTGTGTATTTAATTTTTGTTAGTTTTATTAATGTGTCTCAACATGTTTCTCCTTGGGCTTATCCTGTATGGGACTCTGCACTTCCTGGACTTGATTGACTATTTCCTTTCCCATGTCAGGGAAGTTTTTGACTATAATCATTTCAAATATTTTCTCAGACTCTTTTTCTTCTTCTTCTGGGACACCTATAATTTGAATGTTGGTGTATTTCATGTTGTCCCAGAGGTCTCTGAGACTTTCCTCATTTCTTTTCATTCTTTTTTCTTTATTCTGTTCTGCTACAGTTATTTCTACCATTCTATCTTCCAGCTCACTTATCTGTTCTTCTGCCTCAGTTATTCTGCTATTGAATCCTCCTAATGTATTTTTCATTTCAGTTATTCTGTTGTTCATCACTGATTGTTTGCTCTAGTTATTCTAGGTCCTTGTTAAACATTTCTTGTATCATCTCAATCTGTGCCTCTATTCTATTTCTGAGATCTTGGATAATCTTTATTATCATTACTCTGAGCTCTTTTTTCAGGTAGATTACCTCTTTCCTCTTCATTTATTTGGTCTTGTAGGTTTTTATCTTGCTCCTTCATCTGCAACATATTTCTCTGTCATCTCATTTTTCTAACCTATTGTGTTTGTGCAGGCTACAGGATCATAGTCCCTCTTGCTTCTGTTGTCTGCCCTGTGGTGGCTGAGGTTGGTCCAGGGGCTTGTGTAGGCTTCCTGGTGGGAGAGACTGGTGCCTGTGCTCTGGTGGGTGGAGCTGAGTCTTTTCCCTCTGATGGGCAGGGTCACAACAGGTAGTCTGTCATGAGGTGTCTGTGAGCTTAGTATGACTTTAGACAGCCTGTCGATAAATGGGGCTGTGTTCCTGTCTTGCTGGTTGTTTGGTATGAGGTGTCTATCACTGGAGCCTGGAAGCAGTTAGGTGGAGCCAGGTCTTGGTGTCCAGAAAGATACCTCTAGGAGAGTGCATGCTGATTAATATTCATGGGCCTGGGAATTTTCTGGCAGTCCAGCATCCTGGACTCAGGGCTCCTACCCCAGAGGCCGAGGGGTAGGGCCAGAATTTGAACTCAGGTTTGTGTGAGTCTCCAAACCCAGGTAAACAGTACAATCCTATGGCCTGATTTCCTTTCAATCAACTCTTTTGCCCACACTTAAGGCTTTTATACTGAATACAAAGAGAAGTGGACCTGGGGAAATTTTATATATATATATATATAAATTATAGGTAATTGTTTATTTTCAAATGACTTTCTAATGCTTTGGGGGACAAGCTCTAGCCTCTCAAACTTTAGCATACCAAAAAATCACTGGGGGATATTCTTAAATGTCAGATTCTAATTTGGTAGGTCTGAGGAAGGGTCTGAGATTCTGTATTTATAAACATCCACCGGGGGTGATGCCGCTACTGGTGTGAGGACCACACGTGAAGTAGCAAGGCCTTAGCCTACTCTATTCTAACCTCTTTTTCCTATCCTTGTGATATTATAATGTGGAAATTCTTCATATCTTCCTTCTAGGCTGTAGTAGACATGTTTTATCGATGTATTTTCTCTAATCCTAAAAGAAACTAGGTTGGGAATCATGAAAATCAGGCATCAGGGCTAAAGAATGGAGGAAGGAAACAACACCCTCCTTGCAAACCTTCCTTCTTCTCATACTCTACTATAAAAACCATCAGTCTTGTCTTTTCTATTTCCTTTGTTTTGATTTTTCAGAAAGCGTGTGTGTATGTGTGTTTGTGTATGCATGCACATTAATGGGTACTGATTCTGAGTGTACAAAGTCTAAACCATAGTTACCAGATTCCACCAGCTTCCATTCCTCAAAACTAGTAGGGAGTAGCAGAGACTGGGTATTCTAGATGCCTTGCTGTTGGTGGTGTGAGCCAGGTCAATCAGATAAGTGTGAGCAACTAAATCTTTATCATGTTTAATTCTGCCCTCCACATGAATATACTGGCTGTAGGCATATGTCACGTTTTCTTAGCCAGCAAGTTGTGTGTGTGTGTGTGTGTGTGTCTATGTGTGTGTGTGTGTGTTGGGGGCAGATAGTGGGTGAGAAGGCAAGGCACAAAGATATGGCAATAAACTTTTAGGTATAAACACGGCATGGAAGTAGAGGGCTGTGATCCTGGTAAACCTGGCCTTTGTTACCTCTTAATTTTTTTGGAAAGATCTCCAAAGGGCTTTAGGAAATATATTCAATACTAGCAGGCAGTCCTGAGTTCTGGTTTTGGTTGTGTCACTAGCTAGTTCTCTGATTTGGGGAAGTCATTTCTACTCTCTGGGCCTCAAATTCTTTATAGGAGAAATGAGGGGATTGGACCCTGCCAAGATCACTGTTTATTTCCCACCATCAGCTCTTTCTTTGCCTTTGCTAAGGCAAAAAGCTGAGGCAATTTCATGGGCTACTAGCATCAACTCCACAGTGAATGATGGACAACCAAACCTAGGGAGCTTGCAAAGTTCCCTGACCAAGTGAACTGCAATTTTTGCTTTGCCCCACCAGCTTTTATTATCATTAGTTTTTGAAATCATCTATTTTTGCTCAAGTAAGTATGGTGTACATGTGTGTTTATGAAATCATAGCTGAGTCATTTAGGATTCATCCCTTGCTATTGGGAGGGGTTGGTTGGTCTCACTGGACAAAGGGTTTGAGAGACCCGTCAGCAGAAGGACTGCTATGAGAGTTTAGAAAGGATGATACTATGGAAATCTCAGCCACTAATTTCTGGACTCAGTGGCTAGCCTCAGCTTAGCCTTGGTCTGGGGCTGATTAGCTACAGCTTCGGCCTAGGATTAGGCATCATTTCTGTCTGCAGGCTGCAAACTTTGTCACATCCCTCCCTAAAAACCTGGAAACTAACCAGGACAGATTAGGTTGGTGGTATCTCAAGGCACAGGGCACTTTGGGGAGAAAGGTCCTGTCCCTCATATTTCCCACCAGCTCCCAGAAAGCTTCTGAATGGTTTTATGTACTTAGCTGAAAACAAGAAGCCTTGGCAGAAGTAAAGCAGATAGAAATGTTTTGGTCCCTCTGTTTCAGTGATGGAGCCATGGTCAAAGACAACTTAAAATATTTGGAAGCAGACTGGAGGGCAATAGCATGATACGTTTGAAATTATCCATTCAATAATTAAGCACCTGAATGGCTCATAGATTGGAATTTAAAATGCTAAGGAGTGGAATGAGATGGTAAAAGTGTAAATTTACTCCAGGGCTCCCGTTCTCGGGTTCTATGTAATTCTGTTTTACACAGTGTTTACAAGGTAAACCACAGGCTAGGCAATGTTAGGGTGCTTTACTTCCTAAGCAGTTTTTTGGACTAATCCCATCCCCCACCAAAGCAAAAGAAAGCAAACATCTGGATGGTTTTCTTTCCGTGTTTCAAAACATCTTTGGGTTCTGTCGTATCCTTTTCCTCTTCATCCCCACTGCATCTGTCATTTTCTGGCCTGACCTTCTCTAAGCATTGTGGTTCTGTGTGTCATTCTGGTTCTGGTTGTTAATTCTAGAAAGAATAGAATTGTAGGAATATAGTTCTCAATGCTGGTAGAAGTGGCAAATGTTATCTGGTCCAGGTCTCTATATTGGCGTCTACACTATAGCCAGGTGAATGTCTGTCAACACAGCTGAAGACTGCCTGATTCTGGATCCCCGCGCTTTCCACCTCCTTATGCCCTGAGGAACCATGGATCAGGATCCACTGCAGCAGCCAGATTTTCAACCAAGAAAGACCCACACCTTCGGTGTCATCCCTGTTTACACTTTCAGCTCTTTCCCTAGTAGGAAGCTGCTGATTCTTTTCTACCTGTCTGCAACCTGGTCTTTGCTATTTATGGGAAAGTGTAATTTTAACCTAAGAAGATATTTGCTTATGATGGCCTAAAAAAGTAACAGAATGGGCACCTTTTCAGATCCTACTTGAGTAATCCTTGTTCTGTTCTCTCTCTCAGCAGTGAGCATTAGAACAAATTGCCTGATGCAACATAAACAGTTCCACTTAATGCAAAATCTGTTTCTCTCATTTGCTGAGTTGGAAAGAGGCAATTCATTGTATTCCGGTAACATAATAATAAATAGAAAGTTTAACAGAAGAGCCTGGGTGCTTTGGAAGCACAAATTCAAATACTCCCCCCTCGGCTACAGCAGCACAGAGCCCAGATTGTATGGGGTTGATCTGAGTCCTTGAAAAAATACACACATACCATATGTATTACAACTTTATGAAAGCAGCGCCACACATACTCTATCTATCTATTTATCTATCTATGCCAAAACTTCGTGAAAACAGCATCTTCCAGGAACCAAACAGATTTCATGTGGCATTCAGATTTTCCTTCAACCTTGCAAATAGAGAAACCTTGTGGGTTTTCTTTATCCTAGGCTAAACATTTGCTTTGAGACCAACTTGGTACTGTGTGAATGCATTTCCATGTCTTTGACTTAGAATAAGCAAATGTTAAAGACTGGGTGAAAGGTACCATTTAACATCATTTATATCACAGCTTTTTAAGAGTCTATAGGAAAGGAAACATGATATAATACCAAACACCAACATCTGTAAAACACCAAAAAACAAAACAAAACAAAACAAAACAAACCCTGAGACTGACAATAGACAAGGACAAATTCTAATATGTAAACTTTACATATTTGCTAAATGCCATGAAAATAAATGTATAGAAATAGACAAGTGGATCTGGGTGCCATGTCAGTGGAGTAAATACTTCTCATTTGAAGCCAGGGCTGACACACACAGTCTTTAAGGAGAGCATTATTGATCAGCCTGTCTCTTGTACTCATATGATAAACTCAGGTAAAGTTCAGTGATCCTGTCTTCCCAACTGGTTTCCTAGCTCCAGGTTTTTTACAAGGGAGTAATAACCTTGGTAGCCATCACCAACCACATACTTGGTTATGGCCAGAAGACCCCAGGTTGGCAAAGGGGAGAAAGCCCTTCTCCCAGTTTCATTCTTAGAGACCATGGAGAAAGATCAGGAGCTGTGAATACAGCTCAGTACGTTTGTGTGTGTTGGAGAGGGGGACCATCATGACTGTTTGTCCAAGTCAGTGTGTGTTTGGGGGGAGGGGTGTCTACTTTGAGCAGAGATCTGACTGATGTCTCCCCATTTGCATTTCCTGATTCCTTTAAGGAGCCAGGAAAATGAATCTGGCCATTTCGTAAGTAAGTTTGATGGATACAAAACGGAAAGAAGGTGAATGGGGGCTCTGATTCCTGAGCCCTCATGAGCTCACCCATGGCTTTCCACATCTTAAAGTGGCTTTTGGCAAAAGGGCCAGTGTCTTTATTCCATTCCTGTCTCTCGGGTCGATACTGATCTCAGATCACTGTCCGGGGTAGAGACAAGCTGATTTAGAGGAACATCCCAAATAAAAACAACGTTTTTGGTCACTGCCAAGAGCCACCTTGTCCTAACACCTCTAGAGTCCCACCATATCTTTCTCCCTGTGTCCGAAAACAATCTGTTGCTGGCTTCGCTCTGCCCCCCACCACCCCAGCCCACAGCTAGCTAGCACCTCCCAGCCCTCAGCATCCCTGCACCTTCATTCAATCCCGCACCTCGCTGCCTTTTGGCAGCGCTCCGGCAGCAAAGCCATAAGGCTCTGGGCTGCCTGTTGACTTACCCCAGGCCAAGTGGTTTGTTCAGATCCGCGTTGTCTGGCGTCTGGAAGCCAAGGAGCTCGGTGCGGCCACCTTTACCGGTTCTCCCACGGCGCGCCAACAGCAGCCGCCTGGGACAGCCCAGCCCGGCCTCGAGGCTGCCTGGAGGGTGGGCGGATGAGCACAGGGAAAGGGGCGGGGTGTGTCGAGGCGCGTAAGTGCCCGCTCCTAGCGTGGTTTCTCCCTTCGCTTTTTAGTCATTCCCAAACTTCCCAGTGGCTGGCCATCTCTGCTCACCTTTAGCCTTCGTCAGCCTCCCCGAAACTCTTTGCTCTACCCGTGCCCCTGCCTTGTCCCCGCTCGCTTCTCCCGGCTCGCTGACCCAACCTGGGTGCCTTCAAACACACGCACCCCTTTCACGCAGCGTACCGCACAGTAAGAGCACGGGAAGAAACTGACACGGGAAACTGACAGAGGTAGCTGACGCGGGAGTATGAAGGAGACAGAGAAGACATAGGGAGAGACAGAGACCAGCATTCGCACTCTGACATGCACAAACGCATACTCCTGCGCCAGCTGCTAGGTAGTGGCTGGCGGGAACCCCGGTCACCCTTCCGAATCTTTCTAGACTAGATAGAGGTTTCTGTCCCCTTCTGCTGCCGCTTCTGAAAAATGCTATACAACGAAGGGGGAGAGAGAGAAGCAAAGAGGGGTGGGGAGGTAAAATCGAGGAGGCGCGCTCCTGTTCTCCTCCCCACCCCAGCTCCAAAAATGTCCAACCCTGAGCTCTTCCTTTTCCCTTCTATCTGCTCCTGGCTTTCCTCTGCTCCTTTTCTCTTTTTCCTCTCCTTTGGGTGGCTGCAAGCTGGAAGAACCAGTCGCGATTGGGGGCGGGGGTGTGGGGTGGGGTAGGGGAGACTGCCGCTGTCGGTGAAAGCACCTCTCACCTCCCCCAGTCCGGACCTGGAGCCTCACACAGTCTGAGCTCAAGGCAGGGGCGGGCGGGGCGGGGCGGGGGAAGCGGGCAGGGGGAAGGGAAGGAGGGAGAGGGAGGATGGGGCAGCCTGCAGGGGCAGCAGCTCCTGCTTCTCTGCAACTCGGTAGCCAGGGGTGGAAGGAAGCCGCAGCCGAAACCCCAAGGCAGCCCCGGCGCTGCCCTGTCCCACCGTCTCATCTCTCCCCCCTCGGTACGGAATTTTCTGTTTCCTTCGTTTGCTCTTCGCCGGGCCTCCCCCTCCCCTGGGTGGTGGCAGAGTCTGGGTGGCTGAGCGTGGTGGTTTCGGGTAGAGGGAACTGGACTGGAGCACCTCAGAGCGCCTGACTGGCAGAGTCTCTCTTTGCCCCCTTGTCCTGAGTGCCCCTTCTTTGGACTGACCCCCAACCCCTACCCCGCTCAACCTGGGCTCTGAACCGGCAGGCGGTGGCGGGGCTGCGCGGGCAGCCACGGGTCATACCGGAGGAAGGGGAGGTGAGCGAGGGAGAACGCGGGCGAGCACCGGTGGAGAGGAGGACCCTGAGTGGCCAGGAGCTGACCTGGGGGTCTTCTATCCCTGACGGGTCTAGTGTAACCCAGTGCAGGCAGCCTGGCAGCACAGCCCAGTTCTCACACCCTTGCCCCTCTCACCCATAGGTTAGAGTCGGTCTTCCCAGCGCCAACCTAGGTTGAAGGGGAGTGGGGATGGTTAGTGGTATTGTAGAATGAGAGAGTTAAGTTGCTTAGTGGTGGCAGCGGTTTCTCTGTGTGTGTATGTGTGTGGAGGGGAGGGTGTTACTGGACACTCGGACCACTCTTTGATCTTTGCACTTTTGGGTCATGTGAGACACCTTTCCACCCCTACCACTCTGGTGCCCAGAAAGACTAGCGGCCCTCTTGGATCTTCCTGAAAGGGCAGAAATGGCCCTGCCCCAACCACAAGCCTGAGACTTACACCTGTAACCTGCGGGCGCTTAGGTCCGCTAGCTGGCAGCATCTCCTGGTTTGGCCCGCACAACCCCACAGCTCGGCTTTGTCTTTTATCTCCCTCTCTACCTCTCTCCAGAAAGGTGGGTGCCTGGGTTCTGCCTTTCCAGTCGCTGGGCTGATACCTGAAACCCCTTTCCCTGTCCATTCCCTGAACAACCTAGATCTCAGAGAAAGCTCCCCTGTGCTTTTCGCTGTCGCCTTAAACCCCTAAGCACACACTGCAAGCTTGAGTAGAGCTCCAGAAAGAACAGTCTGCCTTGCCTAAATGGCTGAATGTTCCCATTGCTGTGCTGGTGAACTGGCATATTTATGTTGAGAGGGAGCCCTAGCAACTCTCCTAGGTTACCCAGAGAAAGTCCCTTGGGGCACAGAGCAAGACAAGTTTTTACATTGTCATCGGTTCCCTTAGCCTCCAGGTGGCCCAGTATTCTGGAGAATATTAAGCTTTTGTGTGGGAGTGAGGCAATAGATAAATGTATTGCTTTGGGGGATGAAGAGTTTGTGTTCCTGTGAATAGGAAGGGGGAAGGTAAGGATGGGGGGTGGAGCCACCCTTTACATACTCTTTCAACAACTTCAAGTGTTTCTGAAGATTGGCCTATGATGTAGATTTTTTTTTTTTTTTAATCACTCAATTCTGGAACTCTGCTGCTTTTCTCCCATTCAAAGGCATTTTTGCTGTGGCCAGCCACCTAGAATATACAGCCTTCCAAACAAAAGAGGTCTATTTTGTGATTAAGCTGATCCTTCCTTTGTCAGGAAACAAGGAGGAAATGAGGCTCTGAACAAGACTTTGGGGCATCTTCCTTTCTCAGACCAAACTACTATTCAGTTGAGGCTTCTACTTCAAGCCTAGGGTACAATAAGGAGCAGTGTCCAGGGAGAAGGAAAGAAAGTTCCATTCTTGTGAGCTGTCTCCTTCAAAGGCCCTATATATACAGTGCAATCATCTTTAGCATAGGGGGATTCTGGGTGGTGTTGAATTTGGGGGCTTTCCCAGTACATGGTAGATAAGACTCATTTTTTTTCTACCTGTTCCTGCCCTACCCTGTTAACCTCTTTAAGAGCTTGAGGATATACAAAGGAAAACCCTTTCCAAAGTTAAAAGCACCATGCAAAAGTCAGGCGTTACTATACCAGGACAAACCTGCTAATGGGTCTCCTAGTGAAATTAAGAAGCTGACCTGGGTAGGAGCCTAAGCTTACCTAGGTTGCGTGTTAGACTTGGGGGCTGGGGGAACTCATCTTCTCTGGGGATATGGAGAAATTCAGGTTTTCTACTTTGTGGCTTGAAAATATATATTTATTTGAACTCTCCCAGGGTAGATTGCAACCAGAGGCCACATCTGCAAGAGTGGTTCAAAGCAAAAAATGGAAGTGAGTGTGGATAATTTAAGCCCAGATCTATCTGGCTTCTAGGCAACCTTTATTCACATGGCTGGGCCTATCCAAGCACCATCCAGACTGTTAAAGTGCATTGAGACAGAAATATTCAAGGGCCCTCTCTCTTCTCTGCTCTTCTTATAGCCTTGACGAGAGTAGTAAGTGGGATATGTAGACTGAAGTGGAGTGTAATAGGCACAGAGAGACTGATACAAGAAACCTACAGAGTAAAGGCATTTTGTTCTTCCGATTAAGCTGAATTTTTCAATCTGGGCACTATTGACATTTTGAGCCAGATGATTCCTTATTGTGGGAGGCTGCCCTGTGCATTGTCTGATGTTTAACAGTATCCCTGGCCTCTATTCACCAAATGCCAGTAATACCCCATGTTACAGATCTCAAGGTCATGTGCCCATTGCACAGTGAGGTCAAACAAACGCAGTATCCTGGTTTGGAGCAGAAAAAAGGTGCCTGAAGTTACCTTCCTCCACCCGGGTGTGGACCTTGTTTCCTGCAGAAGAACTCAAAGATATAGTTACATATTCCTTCAGGAGAAACCAGGAGCCTGCTCCAAGGCTATGCTATAGTTTCTTGATAGTTCCTCCTTTGTTTCTGCATCCTTCCCTGGTTAGCAACTGTTTGAATCTGCCCTGTGGAAATCAGGAAGTTCTCCAAGGCTGAATGAAGACTGTTTTTCCAAACAAGAAACTGAGGGTGTAGCGGTATGGGTGGGGGGATGGCAGGGGAGGTGGTGTTCAAAGGAAGGATTTGTACCTGGGAGGGCTCCACAGCATCCTGCTCAGTTTCACTATCTTGTGATAACCCAAAATGCCAGACTTTGCTAAATATCCCCTATGCAAAATCATCCTCCCTATGGTGAACCACTGCCATTTAATGTAGTATCCCATTTGAAAGATTGGATTTTGCCTTCATTTTATCCACATGGGCTTGTCCAGATCTTGTATGGAACAAATGGAATCTCAAAAAATATGAAATATTTTGTGAGGAAACAATGGGAAAAGGAGTCTTCATGAATTAACAGATTTTGACAAATGATTGAATTCATTCTTATAAGCATTTCTACCTCCCCATCACCATCTAACTTTTGTTGAGCACTCACTGTGAGTGTGCGTGCTAAGCTGCTTCAGTTGTGTCTGACTCTTTGTGACCCTATGGACTGTAGCCCTCTAGGCACCTCTGTCCATGGGATTTTCCAGGCAAGAATACTGGAGTGGGTTGCCATTCCCTTATCCAGGGGATCTTCCTGACCCAGGGATTGAGCCCAGATCTCTCACATCTGCATTGGCAGGCAGATTCTTGACCACTAGTGTTACCTGGGAAGCCCTACTCTCTAAGAGTAGGGTGTTGACTATAGTAAAGATCTATAAAGCCTAATCCCAGCTTTCAATACTCTTAGAAACTGTTGACTATTTCATCCCCTAAGGGAAAGGGTTACAGATTTTCATGGAAAGGTAGTTTCAGAATTGTATCCAACCTGATCTTCTACCTCTTATTTCACTTTTGTCCCCAAACAAAGACTTATTCTTTAAGTCTCTGCCTTAGGGAGATTGCTCTTTGTCTTGCTAATTACCATAATTCTCTGTTGAATTTTTTTTGTGACTTACCTATTTAAGACACTCAAACTATAACAGTGTGTTCAGCATTGACATGACCACATCACAAAGGCTTTAGCAAATTGAGCAGTTTGAAGGCAGGTTATTATTTCCTGTTGACTGAAAAAAAAATGCAGAACCTAAAAGTTTAGAATTATGTTTTATTTGGCAGACTTTCTGAGGGCTTAAGGCTGGAAGGCAACCTCTCAGATAGCCCTGAGGAAGTGCTCCAAAGAGGTAAGGGAGGAGCCAGGATATATGGGCGTGTTTGTAACAAAGACCAGGTAGTTGGAACATCAAAATATTGCCACTGTTAATTTCAGAAAACCAAATATCTCTAGTTAATGAATTTAGCGGCTTTTCTATATTTGGGAAGATACATTCATTGAAATCATTCTTTTGATATGCACCTTAGCTATTTAGGGCCAGTATCCTGTTCCTTCCCATCCTGAGCGCCCCCTCCCTATCCTGAGCACACCCCCCCACCCCTACCCTCCCCACCCGGCCTCCTTTGGCTCCATCCTAAGTTACCTCGGGGCTAACCTTGGGGGCTGTGGTAGTGGCTGATGGCTTAATGGCCTCAGCATTCTTTGTTTGCTGATTTGGCAGGCCACAGTTTTCATTCACAGAACGTAGGAAAGGACTTCTAGTCACTAGCATGTTAGAGAAATACTCAACAATGGAAATGGAAAGGAAGAAGAGATGTTTCTTAAAATACAGTGGAGTGTTGAAAAAATGTCTTGGTGTGATTGTGGGTTTTAACACTCAGCAGTATCTCTGCCTCAGGAAGTCAAACAATGCTGATGTGAATTGTGGAGTCTAAATCAGGGATATTGCAAAAGAAAATGCAGGAGGAAGTGTGGAATATTCCTTCAAAAAACAGCTGAGTAAGCGCCTGCCTTGAAAATAAGTTACCAGTGAGCCAGACTTACATCAGCGTCACTTTGAATAACTCCTAACCCAGCACCATGCATACATATAGAGTAACATGCCACTTGTCAAGTCCAGTGCAGGGACCAACCATCAGTATATTCAAACTTTGTGTATTCATAAATTTTGATTCTCTTGTCAAGACTAATTACTCATTTAAATAAAAGTTTGTATGAATTGGGACTGTGAGTGGCTCTCAGTAACTGAAAACATGTTTCACATTTCAAAAGTATGTTTAGATTTTTATGTAGCAAAAGGATCCCTGTAATCAAGGCATAAGGTCTTAAATAGCAATTAATCTTAATAAAATAACTAATCACATCATGGATTAGTTAAGGACTTTGCTGTGCTTACCACTAATAAGAATACAAAGGGGACTGACCCTGGGCAAATTTATTAAGGGCAATTTCAGAATCACAGATTAGAAAACATTGGGCTAGTGAGAAGGGCCTCGCTTGAGATTCCATGATAGCGACAGAGACAAGTCTGTGACTGACTGTGTGGTCTTAGGAAGGGTAGGTTTAGTTTTTATTCTGTCTGCTCCATCCTCAGTTTATTAAAATCTGCCCTTGTGAAGTGATGTGATCTTCCCTAATCCAAATACCAGTGTGTTTTCTCTCCCAGGAATAGTTCTGTCTTCAGCCTGTTTTTCCAGTTGTGAACCAAAGACTCTTATCTCCTTAGTAAAGAGAGTTCAAGCATGAGGAGGCAGGTATTTCTTTGTGATAAAGACTTACTAAGCCCACCAAATCACCCCACTTACAGATCAGGCCTTGTGAATCTATGAATGCTGTTTGTTTTTCCTGCCTATTCAAGAATGGCCTTTTTTTTCAGGGGAGTGCGCTTAGTCGCTAAGTTGTGTCTGACTCTTTGCGACCGCATGGACTGTAGCCCAACAGGCTCCTCTGTCTGTGGGATTTCCCAGGCAAGAATGCTGGAGTGGGTTGCCATGCCCTCCTTCAGGGGATCTTCCCAGCTCAGGGATCAAACCCAGGTCTCCTGCATTGCAGGCAGATTCTTTACTGTCTGAGCCATCAGGGAAGCCTCAATTTCAGGGAGGGCTTTGTATAAAAATAAAATTTTAATTTGAGTATTTTTTTCTCTAGAGAGTTTGTTGGTGTGAAGGAATGTCTTGTGAACTGTGCTTTATTTTTGATCAGTGACACAGGTCCTTATGGATAGAATAATGAGGGGCTAACTATGCAAGCTTCTTGGAGAATGGGTTATGCTACAGAGTGTAGACTTTGGAGTCAGACCTGAGTTTGAATTACAGCTCCATGTAGTATTAGTTATGAAAATTTGTTACATGGACCTTGGTTTGCTGATCTATGAAATAGCGATAATGACCCATGTTGTTGTTTAGTGGCTTTAATTGAATAATACATAAGCTTAGCCTTAGCACAGAGCCTAACATGTGGCAGTAGCTCAAACAATTGCTAATTTCCTTTCTTTTCCCTTCTACTTTCTTGTATTGGGGTGACACATATAACATAAAATTGACCATCTTAAATTTTCTGCCATTAAATTGGGGATGAATTTAGGAGGGATACAAAATTCAGTCCATATCAACTACATTTTGTTTTATCTATTCATCAAGTGATGGACATTTAGTTGTTTCTACCTTTTGACTATTTTCAGTAATGCTGCTCTGAACTTTCATGTACAGATATTTGTTTGGATACCTGTATTCAATTATTTTTGGTACATACATATCTAGGAGTGGAATTGCTGGGTCATATGGTAATTCTATGTTTAACTGTTTGAGAAACAACTAAATTGTTTTCCACAGTGGTTGCACCATTTTACATTCCTACCAATAGTGTACAAAGGTTCCAATTTCTCTACATCCTTGTCAACACTTGTTCTTATTTTTTTTTTTTTTATTACAGGCATCCTAGTGGGTGTGAAGTAGTATTTTATTTAGATTTTTATTTGAGTTTCCATAATGATTAGTGATGATGAACATCTTTGTATGTGCTTGTCAGCCAATGTATATATCTTAATTAATGTAATGTATGTCTTTTTTGGAGAAATGCCTACTTATCCTTCAGCCATTTTTAAATTGAGTCAGTTTCCTGTTATTTGTTGAGTTGTAAGGTTTCTTTACATATTCTAGATACTAGACCCTTATGAAATATATGATTTGCAAATATTTTATCTCATTCTGTAGTTTGTCTTTTTACTTTCTTGGTAGTATTCTCTGATATACAAAATGTTTTAATTTTGACTGAGTCTGGTTTATCTATTTTTGTGTTGTTGCTTGTGTTTTAGGTGTCGTATTTAAGAAACTATCAATCACATAGTTTAAGGTCATGAAGATTGCCCCCATATTATCTTCTAGACAATTTATGGTTTTAGCTCTATGTTTAGGTCTTTGATTTATTTTGAGTTAATTTTTGTTTATTATGTGAGATACGGGTCCAATTTCATTTTTTGCATATGAATATCTAGTTGATCCAGCACCATTTGTTGAAGAGACTGTTCTTTCTCCATGGGATGGTCTTGGCACCCTGTCAAAAATCAATTTGCCCTAGAGGTATGGTTTTATTTCTGGACCCTCAATTCTATTCCACTGGTATAATTTATCTATGTGCCAGTATCACATTTTTTGATTACGGTAGCTTTGTATTTAGTTTTCATATAGCAAAGTATGAGGCTTCTAACATTGTTCTTCTTTTTCATGATTAATTTGGCTATTCAGGGTCCACCAATTCCATATAAATTTCATTTCCATTTTTTCAAATTGGGCTAGTATTTCCATTTCTTAGAAAAAGGCCTTTAGGATTTTGATAATTGATTATATTGAATCTGTAAATCACTTTGGGGAGTATTTCCATCTTAATAATATTATCTTCCAATCTATGACACATGGTGTTTTTCTTTTCATTGAGTTTTTTTTTTTTTTTTTAGTTCCCTTCAGCAGTATTTTGTAGTTTTTGGTGTGTAAATCTTATACTTTGATTAAATTTATTTCAATGTATTTTAATCTTTTTGATGCTGTTGAAAATTAAATTGTTTTCTTAATTTTATTTTTGCATTACTCATTCTAATCTATAGAAATGTGAATGATTCTGCATATTGATATTGTATAACATGCAACTTGTCAAATTCATCCATTGACCCTGATGGTTGTTTTGTGTATTCTTTAGCATTTTTTCTGTATATAAGATCATGTCATCTGTGAATAGAGATAGTTTTACTTCTTCCTTTCCTATTTGTATGCTTTTTATTTCTTTTCTTGCCTAATTGGTATGGCTAAGACTTTTATCCCAATGTTGAATACAGGTGAAAAAACATGACATCTTTATCTTCTTTCTGATCATAGGAGGAAAGCATTCAGTTTTACATAATTAAGTATAATGTTACCTGTGGATATGTCATAAATGTCCCTTATCAGGTTGGTGAAATTCCCTTCTATTCCTAGTATGTTGAGTGATTTTTATCATGAAAATATGTTGAAATTTGGCAAATGCTCTTTTTCTTCATTGAGAGATAACTGTTTAATTTTTCCTCCATTCTATTAATTTGATGTATTACATGGATGATTTTCTTGAACCAGCCTTATATTCTTGGGATATTTCCTACTTAGTTCAGTTCAGTTCAGTCACTCAGTCGTGTCCAACTCTTTGCGACCCCATGGACTGCAGCACACCAGGCTTCCCTGTCCATCACCAACTCCCGGAGCTTGTTCAAATTCATGTCCATTGAGTCAGTGATGCCATCCAACTATCTCATCCTCTGTAATACCCTTCTCCTCCCTCCTTCAATATTTCCCAGCAGGAAGGTCTTTTCCAATGAGTCAGCTCTTTGCATCAGGTGGGCAAAGTATTGGAATTTCAGCTTCAGCATCAGTCTTTCCAATGAATATTCAGGACTGATTTCCTTTAGGATGGACTGGTTGGATCTCCTTGCAGTCCAAGGGACTCTCAAGAGTCTTCTCCAACATGACAGTTCAAAAGCACCAATTCTTCGGCTTTCTTTACAGTCCAAATCTCACATCCATACATGACTACTGGAAAAATCATAGCTTTGACTAGATGTCTCTGCTTTTTAATATGCTGTCTAGGTTGGTCATAGCTTTTCTTCTAAGGAGCAAGTGTCTTTTAATTTCATGGCTCCAGTCACCATTTGCAGTGATTTCCTACTTAGTCATGGTATATAGTCCTTAAATATACTGCTGGATACAGTTTACTAGTATATTGCTGATACTTTTTGCATTTATATTTAAAAGGGATATTGGTTTGTAGCTTGGTTTTTATGTCTTGGTCTGGCTTTGGTATCAGATTGATGCTGGCCTCATAGAATGAGTAGGAAAGACTTCCAAAACTCTTTTTTTAAAGAGAGTTTAACAAGGATTGGTGTTAATCCTTCTTTAAACAGTCATAGAATTCACCAGTGAAACCATCTGTATGGAGTTTTTCTTTGGGACATATTTGATTATTGATTCAATCCCTTTATCTGTTATAGGTCTGTTCAAAATTTCTGTTTCTTTTTGAGTCATATTTGATAGTTTCTGTATTCTAGGAACTTTTCTATTTTATCTTGGTTTTTTAATATCTTTTTTTGTTGTTCTTCCTTTTCTTTTTTGTTTTTTAGTTTATTTTTAATATAAATTTATTTATTTTAATTGGAGGCTAATTACTTTACAATATGATATCGGTTTTGCCATAGATCAACATGAAACCACCACGTGTGTACACATGTTCCCCATCCTGAACCCCATCCCCACCTCCCTCCTCATACCATCCCTCTGGGTCATCCCAGTGCCCCATCCCCGAGCATCCTGTTTCATGCATCAGACCTGGACTGGCGATTCATTTCACATATGATATTATACACGTTTCAATGCCATTCTCCCAAATCATCCCACCCTCTCCCTCTCCCTCTCCCACAGAGTCCAAAAGACTATTCTATACATCTGTGTCTCTTTTGCTATCTCACATACAGGGTTATCATTACCATCTTTCTAAATCCCATATATATGCATTAGTATACTGTGTTGGTGTTTTTCTTTCTGGCTTACTTCACTCTGTATGATAGGGTCCAGTTTCACCCACCTCATTAGAACTGATTCAAATGTATTCTTTTTAATGGCTAATACTCCATTGTGTATCAGTACCACAGCTTTCTTATCCATTTGTCTGCTGTTGGACATCTAGGTTGCTTCCATGTCCTGGCTATTATAAACAGTGTTGCGATGAACATTGGGGTACATGTGTCTCTTTCAATTCTGGTTTCCTTGGTGTGTATGCCCAGCAGTGGGATTGCTGGGTCATATGGCAGTTCTATTTCCAGTTTTTTAAGGAATCTCCACACTATTCTCCATAGTGGCTGTACTAGTTTGCATTCCCACCAACAGTGTAAGAGGGTTCCCTTTTCTCCACACCCTCTCCAGCATTTACTGCTTGTAGACTTTTGGATCGCAGCCATTCTGACTGGCATGAAATGGTACCTCATTGTGGTTTTGATTTGCATTTCTCTGATAATAAATGATGTTGAGCATCTCTTCATGTGTTTGTTAGCCATCTGTATGTCTTCTTTGGAGAAATGTCTCTTTAGGTCTTTGGTCCATTTTTTGATTGGGTCATTTATTTTTCCGGAATTGAACAGCAGGAGTTGCTTGTATATTTTTCAGATTAATCCTTTTTCAGTTGCTTCATTTGATATTATTTTCGCCCATTCTGAAGGATGTCTTTTCACCTTGCTTATAGTTTCCTTCGTTGTGGAGAAGCTTTAATTTTAATTAGGTCCCATTTGTTTATTTTTGCTTTTATTGCCAATATTCAGGGAGGTGGGTCATAGAGGATCCTGCTGTGATTTATGTCAGAGAGTGTTTTCCCTATGTTCTCCTCTAGGAGTTTTATAGTTTCTGGTCTTCTATTTATATCTTTAACCCATTTTGAGATTATTTTGTGTATGGGGTTAGAAAGTGTTCTAGTTTCATTCTTTTACAAGTGGATGACCAGTTTTCCCAGTACCACTTGTTAAAGAGATTGTCTTTTCTCCATTGTATGTTCTTGCCTCCTTTGTCAAAGATAAGAGGTCCATAGGTGCATGGATTTATCTCTGGGCTTTCTATTTTGTTCCATTGATCTATATTTCTGTCTTTGTGCTAGTACCATACTGTTTTGATGACTGTGGCTTTGTAGTAGAGCCTGAAGTCAGGCAGGTTGATTCCTCCAGTTCCATGCTTCTTTCTCAAGATTGCTTTGGCTATTCGAGGTTTTTTATATTTCCATACAAATTGTGAAATGATTTGATCTATCTCTGTGAAAAATACCATTGGTAGCTTGATAGGGATTGCATTGAATCTATAGATTGCTTTGGGTAGTATACTCATTTTCACTATATTGATTCTTCCGATCCATGAACATGATATATTTCTCCATCTATTAGTGTCTTCTTTGATTTCTTTCACCAGTGTTTTATAGATTTCTATATAAAAGTTGGCTTAAAGCTCAACATTCAGAAAACGAAGATCATGGCATCCGGTCCCATCACTTCATGGCAAATAGATGGGGAAACAGTGGAAACAGTGTCAGACTTTATTTTTTAGGGCTCCAAAATCACTGCAGATGGTGACTGCAGCCATGAAATTAAAAGACGCTTACTCCTTGGAAGGAAAGTTATGACCAACCTAGATAGCATATTCAAAAGCAGAGACATTACTTTGTCAACAAAGGTTCGTCTAGTCAAGGCTATGGTTTTTCCTGTGGTCATGTATGGATGTGAGAGTTGGACTGTGAAGAAGGCTGAGTGCTGAAGAATTGATGCTTTTGAATTGTGGTGTTGGAGAAGAATCTTGAGAGTCCTTTGGTCTGCATGGAGATCCAACAAGTCCATTCTGAAGGAGATCAGCCCTGGGATTTCTTTGGAAGGAATGATGCTAAAGCTGAAACTCCAGTACTTTGGCCACCTCTTGCAAAGAGTTGACTCATTGGAAAAGACTCTGATGCTTGGAGGGATTGGGGGCAAGAGGAAAAGGGGACGACAGAGGATGAGATGGCTGGATGGCATCACTGACTCGATGGACATGAGTCTGAGTGAACTCCAGGAGTTGGTGATGGACAGGGAGGCCTGGCATGCTGCGATTCATGGGGTCGCAAAGAGTCGGACACAACTGAGCAACTGATCTGATCTGATATATAGGTCTTTAGTTTCTTTAGGTAGATATATTCCTTAGTATTTTATTCTTTTTGTTGCAATGGTGATGGAATTGTTTCCTTGATTTCTCTATTTTCTCATTATTAGTGTATAGGAATGCAAGGGAATTCTGTGTGTTGATTTTATATCCTGCAACTTCACTATATTCATTGATTAGCTCTAGTCATTTTCTGGTGGATTCTTCAGGGTTTTCTATGTAGAGGATCATGTCATCTGCAAACAGTGAGAGTTTTATTTCTTCTTTTCCAATTTGGATTCCTTTTATTTCCTTTTGTCCTCTGATTGCTGTGGCCAAAACTTCCAAAACTATGTCAAATAGTAGTGGTGAAAGTGAGCATCCTTGTCTTGTTCCTGACTTTAGGGGAAATTCTTTCAATTTTTCACCATTGAGGATAATGTTTGCTGTGGGTTTTTTCGTATATAGCTTTTATTATGTTGAGGTCTGTTCCTCTATTCCTGCTTTCTGGATAATTTTTTTTTTTTTAATCATAAATGGATGTTGAATTTTGTGAAAGACTTTCTCTGCCTCTATTGAGATAATCATATGGCTTTTATTTTTCAATTTGCTAATGTGGTGTACTACATTGATTGATTTGTGGATATTGAAGAATCCTTGCATCCCTGGGATAAAGCCCACTTGTTTCATGATGTATGATCTTTTTAATGTGTTGTTGGATTCTGATTGCTAGAATTTTGTTAAGGATTTTTGCATCTATGTTCATGAGTGATATTGGCCTGTAGTTTTCTTTTTTGTGGCGTCTTTGTCAGGTTTTGGTGTTAGGGTGATGGTGGTCTCATAGAATGAGTTTGGAAGTTTACCTTCCTCTGCAATTTTCTGGAAAAGTTTGAGTAGGATAAGTGTTAGCTCTTCTCTCAATTTTTGGTAGAATTCAGCTGTGAAGCTGTCTGGACCTAGGCTTTTGTTTGCTGGAAGATTTCTGATTATAGTTTCAATTTCCATGCTTGTGATGGGTCTGTTAAGATTTTCTATTTCTTCCTGGTCCAGTTTTGGAAAGTTGTACTTTTCTAAGAATGTGTCCATTTCTTCCAAGTTGTCCATTTTATTGGCATGTAATTGCTGATAGTAGTCTCTTATGATCCTTTGTATTTCTGTGTTGTCTGTTGTGATCTCTCCATTTTCATTTCTAATTTTATTGATTTAATTTTTCTCCTTTTGTTTCTTGATGAGTCTGGCTAATGGTTAGTCAGTTGTATTTACCCTCTCAAAGAACCAGGTTTTGTCTTTGTTGATTTTCGCTATGGTCTCTTTTGTTTCTTTTGCATTTATTTCTGCCCTAATTTTTAAGATTTCTTTCCTTCTACTAACCCTGGGGTTCTTCATTTCTTCCTTTTCTAGTTGCTTTAGGTGTAGAGTTAGGTTATTTATTTCACTTTTTTCTTGTTTCTTGAGGTATGCCTGTATTGCTATGAACCTTCCCTTAGCACTGCCTTTACAGTGTCCCACAGGTTTTGGGTTGTTGTGTTTTCATTTTCATTCATTTCTATGCACATTTTGATTTCTTTTTTTATTTCTTCTGTGATTTATTTGTTATTCAGCAGCATGTTATTCACCCTGCATATGTTGGAATTTTTAATAGTTTTTCTCCTGTAATTGAGATCTAATCTTACTGCATTTTGGTTAGAAAAGATGCTTGGAATGATTTCAGTGTTTTTGCATTTACCAAGGCTAGATTTATGGCTCAGGCTGTGATCAATCCTGGAGAAGGTTCCATGTGTGCTTGTGAAAAACGTAAAATTCATTGTTTTGGGGTAAAATGTCCCATAGATATAAATTATGTCTAACTGGTCTATTGTATCATTTAAAGTTTGTGTTTCCTTGTTAATTTTCTATTTAGTTGATCTATCCATAGGTGTGAGTAGGGTATTAAAGTCTCCCACTATTATTGTGTTATTGTTAATTTCCCCTTTCATACTTGTTAGCATTTGTCTTACATATTGTGGTACTCCTATGTTGGGTGCACATATATTTATAATTGTTATATCTTCTTGGATTGATCCTTTGATCGTGATGTACTGTCCTTCTTTGTCTCTTTTCACAGCCTTTGTTTTAAAGTGTATTTTATCTAATATGAGTATTCCTATTCCTGCTTTCTTTTGGTCTCTATTTGCATGGAATATCTTTTTCCAGCCCTTCACTTTCCGTCTGTATATGTCCCTTGTTTTGAGGTGGGTCTCTTGTAGACAACATATGTAGGGGTCTTGTTTTTGTATCCATTCAGCCAGTCTTTGTCTTTTGAGTGGGGCATTCAACCCATTTACGTTTAAGGTAATTATTGATAAGTATGATCCCATTGCCATTTACTTTATTGTTTTGGGTTCGAGTTTATACACCCTTTTTGTGCTTCTTGTGTCCTCATTTCTTTTAATTCGTTTTTCTTTTTTCCTCTCTGATTCATTTATTTCTATCATTCTATCGTGTACCTCACTAATCCTATCTTCTGCCTCCATTACTCTACTTTTTGTTCCCTCCAGAGTGTTTTTTATTTCATTTATTGCATTATTCATTATATATTGACTCTTTTATTTCTTCTAGGTCCTTGTTAAACCTTTCTTGCATCTTCTCAATCCTTGTCTCCAGGCTATTTATCTGTGATTCCATTTTGTTTTCAAGATTTTGGATCATTTTCACTCTCATTATTCAGAATTCTTAATCAGGTAGATTCCCTATCTCTTCCTCTTTTGTTTGGTTTGTTGGGCTTTTATCCTGTTCCTTTAGCTGCTGGGTATTCCTCTGTCTCTTCATCTTGTTTATATTGTTGTGTTTGGGGTGGGTTTTCTGTATTCTGGCAGTTTGTGGAGTTCTCTTTATTGTGGAGTTTCCTCTCTGTGGGTGGGGTTGTATGGGTGGCTTCTCAAGGTTTCCTGGTTAGGGAAGCTTGTGTCGGTGTTCTGGAGGGGGGGGGGGAGGGTGGAGCTGGATTTCTTCTCTCTGGAGTACAATGAAGTGTTCAGTACTGAGTTATGAGATGTCATTGGGTTTGGAGTAACTTTGGGCAGCCTGTATATTGAAGCTCAGGGCTGTATTCCTGTGTTGCTGAAGAATTTGTGTGGTATGTCTTGCTCTAGAACTTTTTGGCCCTTGGGTGGTGCTTGGTTTCAGTGTAGGTATGGAGCTGTTTGATGAGCTCCTGTCGATTAATGTTCCCTGGAGTCAGGAGTTCTCTGTTGTTCTTAGGATTTGGACTGAAGCCTCCTGCTTCTGGTTTTTAGTCTTATTTTTACAGTAGCCTCAAGACTTCTCCATCTATACAGCACTGTTGGTAAAACATCTAGATTAATGATGAAAAGTTACTCCACAGTGAGGGCCACCCAGAGAGGTTCACATAGTTACATGGAGAAGAGGGAGGAGGGAGATAGAGGTGATCAGGATGAGATGAGGTGGAATCAAATGAGGAGAGAGCAAGCTAGCCAGTAATCACTTCCCTGTGTGCTCTCCACAGTCTGGACCACTCAGAGATGTTCACGGAGTTACACAGAAAAGAGAAGAGGGAGGAAGGAGACAGAGGTGGCCAGGAGGATAAGTGGAGAATCAAAAGGAGAGAGACAGATCCAGCCTGTATTAAGTTCCCTAAGTGTTCTCCACCATCCGGAACACACAAAGAGATTCACAGAGTTGTGTAGAGAAGAGAAGGGGGAGGAAGGAGATAGAGGCGACCTGGTGGAGAAAAAGGAGAGTCCAAAGGGGGAGAGAACAATCAGGTCAGTGATCTCAGTCCCAAGTAAAAATGGGTCCCGAAGATTGGGTTCTTAAAGGTACAAAATTGATAACAAATACCAAAAAGCAAAGATTAAAAATCTAGAGTAGAGGTTGGATTTTGAAAAATACAATATTAAAGAAAAAAAAGTCACAAAAATTATAAAATATGTATATATTAAATTTGCTTTAAAATAGGGTCTCTTTTTTTTTTGTGCAAAGTAATAGTAGGTTATAAAAATGAAAATTAAAGGAGTAATAGAGGTCTTAAAAATAAATAAAAAATTAAAGAATGATAGTAAAAATAGTAAAAATATATCTAGGACTTTCTCTTGTTGTGGGTAATGTGGGGTCAGTTCATTTTCAGATAGTTCCTTGATTTGGCTTATGTTTCTCAAGATCTATAGGCCCATTTCTATGTAGTTAGTACTAACTACAGGGTTTTAACCTATTGCACCTGTCACTTCCAAGGAGGTTCCCTCTGTTTTAGCTTCTTCTGTTTGCTTCTGTTTGCCTCTTCTTCAGTGTCTAATTTCTGCCCTGACACAAGGGGGCCGTGGTGGACACTTTTTTAGGCTCACTTGTTCAGTCGTGCTGTGGGGAGGGATGGACGCTGCAAACGAATAACACTGGTGCATGCTCACAGTGTCTCGGCCACACTGGGTCTACCCCCGTTCACGGCGTGTGTGCTTTCCCTGTCTACACTGCTTAGGCTGTAGGTTGCTCTGCCGGGAACTGTCTGAGGCCGGCCCTGGGTTGTATGCACTTCCCAGGTATAAGCCACTCAGGTTCAGGTACTCGGGTAGTCCTCAGAGGTGCAGACTCAGTTGGGCCTGCGTTTTCTGCCCTTCCCAGGTCCAAGCAGCTCAGGTGACCAGGTGTTTGGTGAGCACGGTCACAGCAACTTATTGCCTCCCCCATCCCTGCCTCTCGGTTTTCTCAATGTACAACTGGCGCACCTTCTCAGGCGGATGTTGACCGTCCAGAATCCCAAGAAGTCTTGGTTAGTAAGGAAGCCTGCTTGCAGTTTTGTAGATAATACCTCTCTTGGGCCACAATTGCCCCCTTCTGGCTCTGGCTGCACTCGCCTGCCTGTCATCAGAGGGGGATGGGCCGTTCTGCAGCTGGCTAGCTCTGCTCAGTCCTTTGTTCTGTGAGTAGGCCTGGTTGTGCCTTAGGTTAGGGATTTTCATGTGGTAGCTATCCCACAGGCTTTTTTGCTATCCCAAGTTAGTTCCCTCAGATTGCCCTCGGGGCATTCAGGCCCGGTCCTTACTCTCAGCAATGCAGCCCGGGCCTCCCTGCCCTGCCCCTGCTTGCTAGTGGCGGGTGCAGGCGTCTGCACTGGGGGAGTTACCATTGGGCACGTAGTCTGTGGGTTTTAATTATTTATTTACTTTTCCTCCCGGTTATGTTGCCCTCTGTGGTTCCAAGGCTCGCCACAGACTCGGCAGTGAGAGAGTGTTTCCTGGTATTTGGAAACTTCTTTCTTTTTTAAGACTCCCTTCCTGGGATGGAGCTCCGTTCCTACCTCTTTTGTGTCCCTTTTTTATCTTTTATATTTTTTCCTACCTCCTTTCGAAGACAATGGCCTGCTTTTATGGGTGCCTGATGTCCTCTGCCAGCATTCAGAAGTTGTTTTGTGGAATTTACTCAGCGTTCAAATGTTCTTTTGATGAATTTGTGGGGGAGAAAGTGGTCTCCCTGTCCTATTCCTCAACCATCTTCTGTTCTTCCTCTAATATCTTGATATACAACTGTTTATTCTATTTTATGGTCTTTTAAATTTCTGTTGGACTTCCCTGGTGGCTCAGAGGATAAAGCGCCTGCCTGTAATGCAGGATACCCGGGTTCCATCCCTGGGTTGGGAAGATCCTCTGGAGAAGGAAATGGCAACCCACTCCAGTATTCTTGCCTGGAGAATCCCATGGACAGAGGAGCCTGGCAGGCTACAGTCCATGGGGTCACAAAGAGTCGGACACAACTGAGCGACTTCACACACAAATTTCTGTTATATTAGTAGTAATGTCCCCAGTTTCATTTTTTACTTTAGTAATTTAAGCTTTTATTTTGTTCTTTATTAGTCAATCTAAATAAATGTTGTTAATCTTGGTTGATCTTTCCCAAAACATAACTTTATTTGATTGATTTCTATCATTTTTTTTCTACCTTTGATTTATGTATCTTGACTCTAATCTTTATCATTTCTTTCTTTCTACTAGATTTGTGTTAATTTGTTCTTTTTCTAGTTATTCAAAGTATAAAGTTAGGTTATTGATTTAACTTATATTTTAACATAGGTGTTTACAATATAAATGTACCTTAGAGCCCTTCATTCACTGCATCACTTAAGTTTTGGTGTGATGCATTTTCATTCTTAAAGTATTTAAAATTTTCTCTTATGATTTCTTCTTTGAGACTTTTGTTGTTTAAGGGTTTGGTGTTTAGTTTCTGTTTTCAAAATTTCCTTCTATTACTGATGTCTATTCTTAGCCCCTCTCCACTGTGGTTGGTAAAGATACTTTGTATGATTTTAGTATTTTAAAATTTATTGAGGGGCTTCCCTGGTGGTCCAGTGATTAAGACTCCATGCTTCCACTACAGGGGTCATGGTTTTTTTTCCCTGGCTGGGAAGCTAAGATCCCACATACCAAGCAGCATGGCAAAAAATAAATAACTAAAATAAGATAAAATAAAACTTACTGAGAATTGTTTTGTGATCTAAACTATACGATGTTCTAAGGAAGTTGCCTTGTGCACTTGAGAATAATGTTTAATTCTGCTGTTTTGGGATGGAGTGTTTGGCATACGGGCTTCCCAGGTGGTGCTAATGGTGAAAAACCTGCTTGCCAATGCCGGAGACATAAAAGACATGGGTTCGATCCCTGGGTCAGGAAAATCCCCTTGAGAAGGGCATGGCAACCCACTCAGTATCCTTACCTGGAGAATCCCATGGACAGAGGAACCTGATGAGCTGGCTACAGTCCATAGGGTAACAAAGAATCAGACACCACTGAAGCAACTTTGCAAACAACACAAGCATGTTTGGCATATATCTGTTACATCTAGTTGGCTTATAGAGCATTCAAGTCCTCTGTTTTGTTAACCTTTTCTGTCTCATTGTTCTAATCATTATTGAAAGTTGGATATTGAAGCCTACAACTATTATTGTAGAACTATCTACATCTCCCTTCAATTCTTGAATCATATATTTTGGATCTCTGTTGTTTGGCATATATATGTTTATATGGTTATATCTTCTTGATGAATTGGCCCTTTTATCAGTATGTAATATCCTTCCTTGTTCCTTATAACAATTTTTGGCTTAAAAATCTGTTTTTTTTTTTCCTGATATAAATATATTCATATCAGCTCTCTTTTGGTAACTATTTGCATCAAATATCTTTTCCATACTTTTACTTTCAACCTATTTGTATATTTGAATCTAAAATGAGTCTGTTGTAGACAGGGTATTTGATTCATGCTTTTGGTTAAATCTATTATGCCTATCTTTGTCTTTTAATTAGAAATTTCAATCATTTACATTTCAAGTCATTACTGATCAGGAAGAACTTACTTCTGCCTTGTTGCTATTCTTTTCCTATACATTATATATTTTTTTGTCCCCTAGTTCCTCTATTTGTATCTTATTTTTGTTTGACTGACTTCCCCTTCAGCTTTGGGATTCTTCCTTATATAGGACTGATAAAGGAAAGTATACACCTATTCTTCTACATTTGTTCAGTAACTGTGTAATAGCACACTCTCACCTCTTTCTGTATCAACTTCTACATCTTCTCTCATAGGCATGCAAATGAGCCTCTCTGGTTCCTACCACTCACTCTCATACCTATCCACTTAAATGTTCAACCATCAGTTCAAACTCAGTGGTTCTAAAGTTGACTACCTCTCCCCAAAAAATCCATTTTGTTTTAATAAGTAAAATATAATCATGACTTTTATCATCCTAGTCTCCTAGATGTAAATTGATCTTGGCTTTTCCCCTCTCACTTATTCCCCTACTTCCATAAAATCACTAAGGCTTTTGTTTTTTCTTTTCTTTTCTTTTTTTTTCCAGCAATTTCTCCTTTTCACTTGAATTTGGAATGTTTTGAGGGCAAAATTCTAGACAAGAGTAATAGTAAGTGAAGACTCCTTGGAAAAGCATGCTATGTTCAAGGAAGTGAAATAAAATAAAACTATCATGTGGATTCCAAGGAGAAAGAATGGCAAGAATAGTCAGGCACTACATTGTGCAATCATGGAAAATCATGTGAGGACTTATCATGCTAGGGACTTTGAATTTCATCCTATAGAAAATGAGAAAGCACTGAAGGAGAATTACATGACCAGCAATCCATGTTAGAAAGATTACTCTGTCTATGTAGAATGGGTTAGAAGGGAGGAAGATTAGAAGCCGGGAGATGAGCTAAGAGGGTGTTGAAATAATATAAGAAAGAAGTGATGGTGGCATTGAATAAGGGAGTCACAGTCAGGATGCAGAAAAAAAAGGACAGAACTATAAGACAGTTTGAGCATTCTTTGGCATTGCCTTTCTTTCTGGCATTGGGATGAAAACTGAACTTTCCCAGTCCTGTGGCCACTGATGAGTTTTCCAAATTTGCTAGCATATTGAGTGCACCACTTTCACTGCATCAACTTTCAGATTTGAAATAGCTCAACTGGAATTCCATCACCTCCACTAGCTTTGCTTGTAGTGATGCTTCCGAAGGCCCACTTGACTTCACATTCCAGAATGTCTGGCTCTAGGTGAGTAATCACACCATTGGGATTATCTGGGTCGTGAAGATCTATTTTGTACAGTTCTTCTGTGTATTCTTGCCACATCTTCTTAATATCTTCTGCTTTTGTTAGGTCCCTACCATTTCTATACTTTATGGAGCCCATCTTTGCATGAAATGTTCCGTTGGTATCTCTGATTTTCTTGAAGAGATCTCTAGTCTTTCCCATTCTGTTGTTTTCCTCTATTTCTTTGCACTGATCGCTGAGGAAGGCTTTCTTATCTCTCCTTGCTATTCTTTGGAACTCTGCATTCAAATGGGTATATCTTTCCTTTTCTCCTTTGCTTTTCGCTACTCTTCTTTTCACAGCTATTTGTAAGGCCTCCACAGACAACCATTTTGCTTTTTGGCATTTCTTTTTCTTGGGGATGGTTTTGATTCCTGTCTCCTGCACAATGTCATGAACATCCATAGAACATCCATCACGCACTCTGTCTATCAGATTTGGTCCCTAAAATCTACTTCTCACTTCCACTGCATAGTCATAAGGGATTTGATTTAGGTCATACCTGAATGGTCTAGTGGTTTCCCCTACTTTCTTCAATTTCAGTCTGACTTTGGTAATAAGGAGTTCATGATCTGGCCCACAGTCAGCTGCCAGTCTTGTTTTTACTGACTGTATAGAGCTTCTCCATCTTTGGCTGCAAAGAATATAATCAATCTGATCTCGGTTTTGACCATCTGGTGATGTCCATGTGTAGAGTCTTCTCTTGTGTTGTTGGAAGAGGGTGTTTGCTATGACCAGTGTGTTCTCTTGGCAGAACTCTATTAGCCTTTGCCCTGCTTCATTCTGTACTCCAAGGCCAAATTTGCCTGTTACTTCAGGTGTTTCTTGACTTCCTACTTTTGCATTCCAGTCCCCTATAATGAAAAGGACATCTTTTTTGTGTATTAATTCTAGAAGGTCTTGTAGGTCTTCATAGAACTGTTCAAATTCAGCTTCTTCAGTGTTCCTGGTTGGGGCATAGACTTGGATTACCGTGATGTTGAATGGTTTGCCTTGGAAACAAACAGAGATTATTCTGTCATTTTTGAGATTGCATCCAAGGACTGCATTTTGGACTCTTTTGTTGACCATGATGGCTACTCCATTTCTTCTAAGGGATTCCTGCCCACAGTAGTAGATATAATGGTCATCTGAGTTAAATTCACCCATTCCAGTCCATCTTAGTTTGCTGATTCCTAGAATGTCGATGCTCACTCTTGCCATATCCTGTTTGACCACTTCCAATTTGCCTTGATTCATGGACCTAACATTCCAGGTTCCTATGCAGTATTGCTCTTTACTGCTTCTATCACCAATCCCATTCACAACTGGATGTTGTTTTTGCTTTGGCACCATCCATTCATTCTCTCTGGAGTTATTTGTCCTCTGATCTCCAGTAGCATATTGGGCACCTACCGACCTGGGGAGTTCATCTTTCAGTGTCCTATCTTTTTGCCTTTTCATACTGTTCAAGGGGTTCTCAAGGCCAGAATACTGAAGTGGTTTGCCATTCCCTTCTCCAGTGGACCACATTCTGTCAGACCTTTCCACCATGACCAGGCCGTGTTAGGTGGCCCCACACGACATGGCTTAGTTTCATTGAGTTAGACAAGGTTGTGGTCCGTGTGAACAGATTGGCTAGTTGTCTGTGATTGTAGTTTCAGTCTGTCTGCTCTCTGATCCCGTTTCTCAGTGCTTACCATCTTACTTTGGTTTCTCATACCTTGGACATGGGGGTCTCTCTTCACATCTGCTCCAGCAAAGCACAGCTGCTGCTCCTTACCTCTGATGCAGGGTAGCTCCTCTCGGCCACCGACTCTACCCTTGGGCATGGGGTAGCTCCTCTCGGCCGTGCTCATGTGCTGTCACAGCTGCTGTACTCATGGGCCATCGCAGCTGCCACGCTCCAAACCAGGCTTCAGCAATACTTGAACCATGAAATTCCAGATGCTCAAGCTGGTTTTAGAAAAGACAGAGGAACCAGAGATCAAATTGCCAGCATCCACTGGATCATTGAAAAAGCAAGAGAGTTCCAGAAAAACATCTATTTCTGCTTTATTGACTATGCCAAAGCCTTTGACTGTGTGGATCACAATCAACTGTGGAAAATTCTGAAAGAGATGGGAATACCAGACCACCTGACCTGCCTCTTGAGAAACCTATATGCAGGTCAGGAAGCAAGAGTTAGAACTGGACGTGGAACAACAGACTGGCTCCAAATAGGAAAAGAAGTACGTCAAGGCTGTATATTGTCACCCTGCTTATTTCCCTTCCCTGCAGAGTACATCATGAGAAAGGCTGGACTGGAAGAAGCACAAGCTGGAATCAAGACTGCTGGGAGAAATATCAATAACCTCAGATATGCAGATGACACCACCCTTATGGCAGAAAGTGAAGAAGAACTAAAGAGCCTCTTGATGAAAGTGAACGTGGAGAGTGAAAAAGTTGGCTTAAAGCTCAACATTCAGAAAACGAAGATCATGGCATCTGGTCCCATCACTTCATGGCAAATACATGGGGAAACAGTGGAGACAGTGTCAGAGTTTATTTTTCTGGGCTCCAAAATCACCGTAGATGGTGATTGCAGCCATGAAATTAAAGGATGCTTATTCCTCGGAAGGAAAGTCATGACCAACCTAGACAGCATATTAAAAAGCAGAGACATTACTTCACCAAGAAAAGTCCATCTGGTCAAAGCTATGGTTTTTCAAGTGGTCATGTATGGATGTGAGAGTTGGACTATAAAGAAAGCTGGGCATAGAAGAATTGGTGCTTTTGAACTGTGGTGTTGGAGAAGACTCTTGAGGGTCACTTGGACTGCAAGGAGATCCAACCAGTCCACCTAAAGGAAATCAGTCCTGGGTGTTTATTGGAAGGAATGATGTTAAAGCTAAAACTCCAATACTTTGGCCACCTGATGCAAAGAGCTGACTCATTGGAAAAGACCCAGATGCTTGGAAAGGTTGAGGGCAGGAGGAGAAGGGGATGACAGAGGATGAGATGGTTGGATGGTATCACTGGCTCGACAGACATGGGTTTGGGTGGACTCTGGGAGTTGGTGATGGACAGGGAGGCCTGGCTGCTGAGCTTCATGGGGTTACAAAGAGTCAGACATGAATGAGAGACTGAACTGAACTGATAAGATAGTTAAGAAATATAATTAATGAAACTTAGTAATAGATTGGGGTTTCCCTGGGTGCTCAGATGATAAAAAAAATCACCTGCAGTGCAGGAGACCTAAGTTCAATCCCTGGCTTGGGAAGATCCCCTGGAGGAGAGCATGGCGATCCACCCTAGTATTCTTGCCTGGAGGATCCCCATGGATAGAGGAGCCTGGTGGGCTACAGTCCATGGGGTTGCAAAGAGTTGGACATGACTGAATGCCTAAGCACAGCACAGGGATAGATTGAGTGTGGTTGATGAGAGAGATGTACCTAAGATAACTTCTAAGCTTCTTGTTTGAACAAGTAGGTGAATAGTGATACCATTTTACTGAAATGGGGAAAGTGAAGACTATGCATATTTGATGAGAAGAATGAGTTGAGGTAGAATAGGAAGAGTATAAGATGTCTGTAAGGAGGAGATCTAAGATCATCTAAGAGGAGATGTTAGAGTTGGTCATGTAAATCTGGAGGTCAACAGAGACTTCAAGGTTGGTGACAAGATTTGTAAGTTGTCAGCATGTAGATGGTATTTTAAAACATGTGGACTTACCTGGTGGTCCAGTGGCTAAGACTGAGCTTCCAGTGCAGGTGGCCCTGGTTCAATCCCTAGATTCTAGATTCTACATGCCACAACTAAAAGATCCCATATGCCCCATCCAGGATCCATGATCCCACGTGCTGCAAGTGAGTTGGCACAGCCAAATAGCTAGTTTTTAAAAAGAAAGTTTCTTGAATTCATGAGTAAATAGTTAAAAGATTAAAAAAAGTGATTAAATGATATCACCTAGGGAGCATATAATTAGAAGAGAGTAGAGGGTTGAGCTGTGAGTCCTCCAAAATTTATGTATCAGGAAGTGAAGTCAAGGCCATCCAAGAAGACTGGAAGTACTAGAGAGAAAGAAGTAAGAATAATATCGTATTCCAAACAGCTGATGATGGTGGCCAAAGGATAAATATTTCAAATGGAAGTAATCAACATTATCTGATACTGCTGTGGAAGAAAAAAAGTGACTAGGGGCATTAATGACATGATAGTTATAGATTCCTTGATTTTAGTTAGAATGGACTGGACTGAGGAATGAGACAGAGGTGAGGAGATGGAAACAATGAGTATGGAAAACTTGTTTAAGACATGTGGAAGAAAAGAGGAAATGAAAGGAACAACTAGTTCATGAGGCATGTGGATCAAGTGAGGTTGGATTTCTTTTTCAAAATAGGAGAGGCTTTGATATGATTAGATACTGCCTAGAAACAACCAACGGGAAAGGAAAGAAAGAGAAAGGAGGTAATTAGTATGGCAGGGTTCCCTAAAAGGGAGCAGGAGTGGCCTTAGAAAGGAGAGAGACATCATTTTCACTCTAACATGAATGTTGGAGCAAAAGTATCAGTGTAGACTCAGATACATTTGTAGATTTCATGATATAAAGGTGTGATGGTTTCCTTCTGACATATTTTCTTTGGAGTTTTAGGAAATGAGACCATTTGCTGAGAGAGGGGGTTCAAGGTATGAGAACCTGGAAGTTTGAGGAGAGCAGAGAAAATAATTTTGAGAATGTGAGGTCTAGCTAAGTAAATAAACTAAAATTACCAGGCAGTGTTGAGAGTGGGTTGGTGGCTTTCTAACACTGCTCAGCAGACTGAGTGCAGATGTGCAGAAAGGAGATGGTTCACTTATCCAGGGTTTTCCCAAGTGGTATGATAGAAGTTCAGTGGATCCAGAGAGCTGGAGATATGATTGGTCACTAAATCCAAGCTTGAGATAGAGAAAAATGAAGGCAAGTGGAGGGTATGGATAGGTTTTAAAAATGAAGGCAAGTGGAGGGTTCAGTGTCCAGGTGGTCCCAGTGAAGTTGAAGAACATCATTTTGTTGAGAATTATAGTGTCCATGCAGCTGCTGCTGCTAAGTCACTTCAGTCGTGTCTGACTCTGTGTGATCCCATAGATGGCAGCCCACCAGGCTCCGCCGTCCCTGGGATTCTCCAGGCAAGAGCACTGGAGTGGGTTGCCATTTCCTTCTCCAAAGCATGAAAGTGAAAAGTAAAAGTGAAGTCATTCAGTGTGTCCGACCCTCAGCTACCCCATGGACTGCAGCCTTCCAGGCTCCTCCATCCATAGGATTTTCCAGACAAAAGTACTGTAGTGGGGTGCCATTGCCTTCTCCGTTTGGTAAGAGAGTGGGGTCAGAAATTGTCATTTTAGAGAATGAACAGTTTCTGGTACTGACGACATCAGGGATGTGGCCATGAATGTGGATGGCTGAGAAGATAATTATATGAGAGATAATTGGAAATAGAACTGAAGGGTTAGGGTGCTGCTTGGATCATCCAAACACCTTGAATGTCACCCTAAGCGATGGCAGGAGTTGGTATGTAGAGGAAGTTGAGTACCTAAAGTTTTCAATGAATGGCAGAGGATAGAGATGTGGAGGAGGGTGGTGGTGAGAAAGTGACTGAAAAATTGTTGTTTAGTCACTAAATTGTACCTGACTCCTTTGAGACCCTATGGACTATAGCCCCCAGGCTCCTCTGTCCATCGGTTTTCCCAGGCAAGAATACTGGAGTGTGTTGCCATTTCCTTCTCCAGGGGATCTTCCCAAACCAGGGATCAAACTCACATGTCTCCTGCATTGGCAGGTGGATTCTTTACCACTGAGCCACTTGAAAAGCCCGGCTGGAAAGTTGGTGCCTGATAATAAGAATGATTAGAAATAAGACTATTTAGCTGAATGGTGTTAACTTTAAAGTAGCAGCGGTTGTATGGAATCCAGAGTCACACTGCTTGAGCTTGAATTCTGATTTCACCAGAGTAATGACTGTCAAGTTACTTAACCTCTGTGCCCCAGTTTTTTATTTGTAAAATGGATACAATAATACTTGCCTCGTAGGCTTGTTAAGATTATTTAGAGCAGCATCTGGTCCATAGAAATTGCTATTATGTGTTAATTTTTATGTAGCATTCTTCTTTACAGAAGATTGGGTGTCCATTTCTGATTATATTCAGAAGTAAGATTTCAACCAGCTATCCCATTTATCAGCTTAGGGGTTTTTTATTCCTGTCATCTGTGACCTTCTTACCAGGGCTATGCTGAGTATGTCAGTAGTCAGGTTCTCTGACTCAGCAGGGTCATCAGCAGGGAAGCCGTGGCTTCTGAAGCCTATTTTGTTGAGAAAAAGACTGATGGGAAATATATTAGCAGTACCCTTAAAGACTGTATCAGTATGGTATCAGAAGTGAGTGACATTAGAGTTCTTAAAAGCAGAGTGACCTGGCAGGAGCTTCATCATCACCTTTAGAGTCACATTAAACAATATGGAGTAACCATTCCCAGTAACCATTTTCCTATTTGGAAACCACAGCCAGCCTCACAGTATGAGAACTTTACATGACAAAACAAGGAAAGGATGTTGGGTAGGGAGGTAAAAGGGTAGATAGTTTTGCATGTTTTCTATTTTTCTCTACTTCCCCAGTAAGTGCCTAGTGCTGAAAATGTACTCTTTACACCCCCTCTATCACAATGTGTTCTCTGGAAAAGATCCGATAAAATGATAATGAAAACTTATGATCCATCCAAGAGACAAATTGTACAATAATGGATGTCTTAGGTCACAGATTGAAAGGTATAATTTTAGGCATTAGTGAGCTGGAAGGGGGTAGGTGTTTTGAGGACCAGGAACCTTCTCTTTGATCTGGCCCTGACTATTGGCCCCTTTTTTGAGAGATACACTGTG
Organism: Bos indicus x Bos taurus; assembly: GCF_003369695.1. Taxonomy (NCBI): domain Eukaryota; kingdom Metazoa; phylum Chordata; class Mammalia; order Artiodactyla; family Bovidae; genus Bos; species Bos indicus x Bos taurus. The sequence continues at coordinate 84,071,965 of NC_040105.1, read as the reverse complement.
CTAGATCTTAAATCTGAACAAGATAGTTCTTGATTTGAAAAAATCTCAAGGTCTGTAGGAGAGAAATAGACACTGTAAAACATAATCACAACATGATTAGTACTGTATCAGTGGCATGGGCAAAATGGCAATCTACAGGAGAAAGAGTGACTAATTCCTAACCCTCTCTGTGGGACTCAGGGAAGATTTCATTGAAAAGGTGATGTTTTTAACTAGGACTTGAAGGATGAATGAATGTGCTGGAGGAAGAATACAGGGAATGGAAGATACTTTATGCAGAGAGAAGAACATGTGCAAAAGTATAGATCCATGAAAGGATTTACTAAAAGCATATTTTCTAGTGGTGTGAAAACTCTACTATAGCTAGAAAGTGTGTGGGGAAGGTGTGGCAGGAGGTGAAGTAGAAGAAAGAATATCACAAATTGCTAGGGAAGTTTATTTTTATTTTTTAGATAATGAGATTTTGGTAGCTTTATGGAAGATGAAGGAGAGACTGGAGGAGCAGAGAGCTAGAATGCTGTTAGAATAGTCCAAGCAAGAGACAGTTAGCATCTCAACTAAAGCTATGTCTGTGATGCACAGAATTGAAGAGACATTTCTGAATTAAAATGATAAGATTTGATAACTAATTGGAAATACATAGTGAGGCAGAGGGAAGAGTGAAGGATCATATTAAGGCTGGCTGTAAAGAGCCTGTCTACCAAGGCAGGAGACTTAAGTGACCCAGGTTCAATCCTTGGGTCAGGAGGATCCCCCAGAGGAGGGCATGTCAACTCACTCCAGTATTCTTGCCCAGAGAATTCCACAGACACAGGGGCCTGGCCGGTTATAGTCCATAGGGTCGCAAAGAGTCAGACATGATTGAAGTGACTTAGCACACACACACGTGTAGATATTAACCAAAATGAGGTATACTGAAGGAAGTAGGCTTAAGGGAGTATAAGACTAATTTAGTTTTGAGATAGTTGTAGGGCATTCAGCTGCTGCTGCTGCTGCTGCTAAGTTGCTTCAGTCGTGTCTGACTCTGTGCGACCCCACAGACCACCAGGCCCCGCCGTCCCTGGGATTCTCCAGGCAAGAACACTGGAGTGGGTTGCCATTTCCTTCTCCAATGCATGAAAGTGAAAAGTGAAAGTGAAGTTGCTTGGTTGTGTCTGACTCTTAGCGACCCCATTGACTGCAGCCCACCAGGCTCCTCCATCCATGGGATTTTCCAGGCAAGAGTACTGGAGTGGGGTGCCATTGCCTTCTCCGAGGGCATTCAGCTAGGTAGTCAGAAATATAGCTCTGGGCTTCAGGAAGAAAACCTAAAGAAAAAATTATTCTGCAAAAAAAAAAGTGTGAAATTTTGCAAAAAGATAAATTAAAGTGGAGATGAAAAATAGGCCATAAAAAATCTAAAAAAATACAGCAAACTAGTGAATCTAACAAAAAAGAAGCCGGCTCACAGATATAGAGAACTAGTGGTTACAAGTGGGGAAAGGGAAGAGAGGGAGGAGCAATATAGGGTTAGGGGATTAAGAGGTACAAACTATTATAAATAAGTTATAAGGATATATTGTACAACATGAGGAATGTAACCAATATTTTATAATAACTATAAATGAAATATAACCTTTAAAATTTATGAATTGCTATATTGTATACCTGTAACTTATATAATATTGTACATCAACTATATTTCAATAAAAATTAAAAATAATAAGTAAATAAATAATAAAAAGAAAAGTAGGCCACAGGAATTTAGCAATAAATGGACCTTAACAAGAGCAGTGATAGTGTTGTATGCGTGTGTGTGAAAGTCACTCAGTTGTGTCTGACTCTTTGAGACCTCATGGACTATAAGTCTATGGGATTCTTTAGGTTAGAATACTCAAGTGGATAGCCTTTTCCTTCTCCAGGGGATCTTCCCAACACAGGGATTGAACCTGCATCTCCTGCATTGCAGGCAGGTTCTTTACCATCTGAGCTACCAGAGAAGCCCCTGAGTGGCAATACTCCTAGCTAAAAGTCAGACAGGCCTCTGCTACAGAGAAGAAAGGAAGAAATGAATGTTGGATTGGCAAGTAGCAGTCTGCATTATAAGTGTCTTAGTTTGTAACAGATCAAATAGTCAGAAAGGAAAGAAAGAAAGTGAAAATTGCTCAGTTGAATCCAACTCTTTGCGACCCCATGGACGATACAGTCCTTGGAATTCTTTAAGCCAGAATACTTGAATGGGTAGCCTTTCCCTTCTCCATGGGATCTTCCCTACCCAGGGATAGAATCCAGAAAAGAAAGAGAACCAATGAATTAAATCATATAATTAATAAGGTTAATTTTATACATGTATCTATATCTACAACTTTGTGCCCTCCACAGAACACATAGTTTTACTACATGCTCATGAAGCATTTACAAAAAATATTTTAATTTTTTTTTTAGTTTTAAAGCTTTTTCTTTTTTTTTAAATTTTATTTTATTTTTAAACTTTACAATATTGTATTAGTTTTGCCAAATATCAAAATGAATCCGCCACAGGTATACCTGTGTTCCCCATCCTGAACCCTCCTCCATCCTCCCTCCCCATACCATCCCTCTGGGTCATCCCAGTGCACCAGCCCCAAGCATCCAGTATCGTGCATTGAACCTGGACTGGCAACTCATTTCATACATGATATTATACATGTTTCAATGCCATTCTCCCAAATCTTCCCACCCTCTCCCTCTCCCACAGAGTCCATAAGACTGTTCTATACATCAGTGTCTCTTTTGCTGTCTCATACACAGGGTTATTGTTACCATCTTTCTAAATTCCATATATATGCGTTAGTATACTGTATTGGTGTTTTTCTTTCTGGCTTACTTCACTCTGTATAATAGGCTCCAGTTTCATCCATCTTATTAGAACTGATTCAAATGTATTATTTTTAATGTCTGAGTAATACTCCATTGTGTATATGTACCATAGCTTTCTTATCCATTCATCTGCTGATGGACATCTAGGTTGCTTCCATGTCCTGGCTATTATAAACAGTGCTGCGATGAACATTGGGGTACACGTGTCTCTTTCCCTTCTGGTTTCCTCAGTGTGTATGCCCAGCAGTGGGATTGCTGGATCATAAGGCAGTTCTTTTAATTTTTAAGATCAAAACAGAAACCTCAATGTATTACAAAAACAAGGGTGGCTTAGGCTATAATCTTTTACTATCTGCTCACAACTCAATGTGCCTAGATATTAAAGCACAATGGTAAATAAATAAAATCAAAACAACAGGATATGAAAAAAACTTACTCTAATAATTTTTGAATCAAAGATTAAAACCAAAACTTCAATTACATATTATTTACATAATAATGATGAATGTAACATTAACAATTTAGAGAACACATTTAACACTTTATTCAGAGGAAAGTGTGCATAACTTTTTGTCAAACAGGAAAGGAGGAAACTAGATCATGAAACTAGAAAAGGAAAATAAAATTAAATTACGAGTACATGAGTAATTTATTACTATAGATGAAAGAAGAAACAAGACAGAAAACAAATTCAGGAAAATTTATAAATAAATCTAAAAGCCATATTTTGAAATGACACACAAGTGACAAATCCCTGGCAAGAATAATCAAGAATATAAAAGGAAAAGAAGAGTGAAGAAAAAGAAAGCACAGCATTAGAAATGTTATGTAGTTGGTTGAAGAGTGTCCCTTCTCCTCCCTAATTCATGGCCATCCAGAGGATCAGAATGTAACCTTACTGGAAATAGGGTCTAAGATAAAGTCATACTAGATTAGCATGAGCCCTAAATTCAGTGACTGGTAAACACACAGAAGAGGGGGCACACTGAAACACAGTGATTCAGATGAGCACACAAGAAAACACCAGACACAGGGAGAAGGCCCTGAAGATGGAATTATGCTGACATAAGCCAAGAAGTATTAGTAGCCTCCAGAAGCTAGAAGAGGCAAGGAAGGTTTCTCCCCTTAGAAATTTTGGAGAGAGCTGTTGTTAGTCATTAAGTTGTGTCCAACTCTTTTGTGACCTCATGGACTGTAGACTGCTAGGCTTTTCTGTCCATGGGACTTCTCAGGCAAGGGAGTGGGTTTCATTTCCTTGGGATCTACCCACCCAGGGATCGAACTCACATCTCCTGCATTGGTTGGCAGATTCTTTACCACTGAACCACCTAGGAAGCCCTTGGAGAAAGTAGGGGCCTGTAGATACCTTGATTTTAGAACTTGGCTTCTAAAACTGTGAGAGAATAAAGTTTAGTTGTTTTGCGCCTCCGAATTTGTGGTACTTTTTTGTGGCAGCCCTAGGAAAATAATATGGATAAAAAGTTTTAAAAACTGAGAGCTAAGTAATAGATTATATATGTTCTAAATATTTTACATTTTTACACCTATTAACTCATTTAATCTATACAATGCCTAGTGAAATAGGTGATATTTTACAAATGAAAATACTAAGAGTTTAAGTAATTTGCTCAAGTAAAATATTCAAACCTAGATAGATTTCAGAACCTGTGGTCTAAATTAGTACAATTAACTTTCTCTCAGACATAGTATAGAATTATACATTTAAAATCTTGGGGGAGATGACAAAAATCAACACAAGAATAATAGAAAATTAATAACCATGGAAAGTATCATTGAATATCAACTTTTATACCCCCAAATAGACAACAAAAAACAAGCAGAAATAATACCATTTGAAGTTCCATAGGTGAGTTCTTTCAAACATTGAAGAAAGAGTTTGTGGAAGGTAATTTGCCTATGTATTCAAAAAGTTTAAAAACATTTATAGGCTTTAAATGGGAAATTCTGCTTCTGATAATTTATTTCAGGGAAATAATACTATAAGTCTACAATGTTTAATGTATAGGTACATCAATTATAATATTCTTGTAATTTGGAAAAAACCTAAGTGTATAATAGTAGAGGATTTACTGGTAAATTATGGTTTATCTTTAAAATATAACAGTTATTAAGAATACTGTATGGCTTATAATTATGGACATGGAAATATATTCTTTTAAAAATTTCCCCCAGCTTTATTGAGGTATGATTGACAAAAATTATATATGTTTGGGCTATACAACATGACTTTTTAAGGTGTACAATGTGATGATTTCTGGGTAGCTCAAATGGTAAAGAATCTACCTGCAATGTGGGAGGCCTAGGTTCAACCCCTGGATTGGGAAGGTCCCCTGGAGAAGGGCTTGATAACTCACTCCAGTATTCTTGCCTGGAGAATTTCATGGATAGAACAGCTTGGCAGGCTACAGTTCATGGGGTCACAAATAGTTGGACACAACTGGGTGATTTCACTGACTTATACACTGTGAAATGATTACCACAATCAACTTAATTAACACATCCAACTTTTCATGCAGTTACCTTTTTGTGTATGAGTGTGTGTGTAGTGGGGGAGAGCAATTTAAGATCTACTTTCAGCAAATTTCAAGTATACAATACAATATCATTAACAATAATCACCATGATATACATTAGATACCCAGAATTTATCTTGTAACTGAAAGTTTGTATCCTTTGACCAACATCTAATTTCCCCATACTCCTCCTTACAACCCTTGGAAACCAGTAGTTTTGTCTCTGGATCTATGAGTTTGACTTTTTTAGATTCTATATATAAGTGAGATCTACAATATTTGTCTTTCTGTGTCTGTTTTATTTTACTTAGTATAATATCCTTGAGGCTCAACCATGTTTTTCCAAATGTCAGGATTTCCTTCTTTTATGGATGAATAATGCTGCATTGCATGTATCTATATCACATTTTCTTTTTTCATCCATTGACAGACACTTTAGTTGTTTAAATATCTTAAGTATTATGAATAACACAATGAACATGGGAGTCAGTTATCTCTTCAAGATAGTGATTTCATATTGTTTGGATATATATTTAGAATTGGTATTGCTGGATCATATGGTAGTTCTACTTTTAAAATTTAAAGGAACCTCCATACTGTTTTCTATGATTGTACAAATTTACAGTCCCACCAATAGTATACAAGGGTTCTCTTTTTCTCCACACCCTTGCCAACATTTATTGCTTGTCTTTTTGATGATAATCATCTTAACAGATGTAAAGTGGTACATCATTGTGGCCTTGATTTACATTTTCCTGATAATTAGTGATGTTGAGCACCATTTCATATACCTGTTGGCCATCTGTATGTCTTCTTCGGAAAATTGTCTTTTCACGTCATTAGCCCAATTTAAAATCAGGTGATTTTTTGCCATTAAATTGTATGAGTTACTTATATATATTAGATATTAACTGTTATTAGATCAATGGTTTGAAACAATTTTCACCCATTTCATTCTATTTATTGTTTCTTTTGCTGTACACAATGATGTAGTTCCTCTTGTTGATTTTTGCTTTTGTTGTCTCTGCTTTTGCTGTCATATCCAAAAAAATCACGGCCAAGAGCAATTTCAAGGAGCTTTTCCCTATATTTTCTGTCTTTAGGGAGTTTTATGGTTTCAGGTCTTACATTTTAGTCTTTAATCCACATCAAGTTAATTTTTGTGTATCGTGTAATATAAGGTCACATGACATGTGAACATTGTTTTTCCAATACCATTTATTGAAGAGACTATCCTTTCCCCATTATGTATTCTTGGTAGCCTTGTCAAAGATTAATTTATATATAAGTTTATTCCTGGGGTCTCTCTTCTGTACCATTGTTCTGTGTCTGCTTTGTCAGTGCCATACAGTTTTGATTACTGTAGCCTTGTAATATAGTTTGAAATTAGGAATTATAATACCTCTAGCTTGTTTCCCCCCACCTCAAGATTTCTTTGGCTGTTTCAGGTCTTTTATGATTCTATATAAATTTTAGTACTTTTTTATGTGAAAAAATGCCACTGAAATTTTGATAGGGATTGAGTTGAATCTGTATATAGCTTAGGGTAATATGGACATTTTCACAGTGTTAATTCTTTCAACCCTTGAACACAGGATATCTTTCCTCTTATTTTTCTTCAACTTTTTTCATCACTGTCTTATAGTTTTCAGTGTATAGTTTTCTTTCACTTCATTGATTAAATATATTCCTGAGTATTTTAATCTTGTTGATGTTATTGTAAGTGGAATTGTATTCATTTTTTTGTATAGTCTATTGTTAGTGTATAGAGACATAGCTAATTTTGTATATTGATTTTTACCCTGAACTTTGCTAAATTCATTGATTATTTCTAATACTTTTGATGGAGTCTTTAGGTTTTCTATATAATATCGTGTCACTGCAAATTGAGACAATTTAACTTTTTTCTTTCCTTATTTGGATGCCTTTTATTTCTTTTTCTTACCAGTTTCTCTAGCTTAGGCTTCTAGTACTGTGTTGAATAAGGGTGGTGAGAGTGGGCATCCTTGTCTTCTCTAGATCTTAGAGAAAAAGTTTTCAGCTGTTTACCATCGAATATAATGTTGGCTGTGGTCTTGTCATATATTGAAATACACATTACTCTTGAACAGCACAGGGATTAATTTGTGCATAATTTATAGTTAGCCCTCAGTATCTGTGGGTTCTCTTCATCCATGGATTCAACTGACCATGGACTGTGTGGTACTTACTTACTATTGAAAAATATCCAAGTATAAGTGTACCTGTGCAATTCAAACTTATTCAAGTGTCAACTGTATATTCTTGAAAGAAGCTGGTTCCAGAACAATATTGTGTTAATTATTTAGTGCTATTTAACAAACTACACCAAAATTTAGCAGTTTTAAACAGCAAACTTTTATCATATCAGAAATAATAAGTGTTTTTGAGAGTCAGAAATCTCTGACTTCTTCTGGGTGGCTTCTCTGCGTGGTTTTGAGTAAGAGTCCTTATGCATTTGCTGAAAGTACGTTGGCCAGGACTGTGGTCTTCTCAAGGCTTGATTGGGATTGAAGAATTCACTTCCAGCTTTATTCACATGTTTTTGACATGCCTCAGTTTCTCCTTGGTAGTTTGCCAGAGGCCTTTTTCTCATCATATGGGCAAACAAATAGGCTGCCTGAGTGTCCTCCTGACATGACAGCTGGCTTCTGCTAGAGCAAGTGATTCAAAACAGAGCAGAGACAAAGAAGGAAGCCACAGTCTTCTGTAACCTAATTTCAGAAATGTCATACCATCACTTCTGTCATCTGATATTTGTCACATAGACCAACTCTGTTAATGTGGGAAGGAGCTACACAGGGTGTGAATACCAGGAGGTGGCAATCATTGGGGACCATTTTGGAAGCTGGCTCCAATAGCAAAGATGCTCAATAAATATGCATATACTTGTGTATAGGGAGATATAGAGGAAAACATAGCCATCAAAATACTGAGAATGCGTATCTCTGGGTGGTGAGATTATGACTTTAAAAATTGTTTTTTTCTTTTTTATCTATTTTGCAATTTTTACAGGAAACTCAATTGCTGATGTTTGGTAAAATCAGAAACCAATCAATACAGTTTATTAAAGGAATTGAATGGGAATTGAGGAAATGAAGAAAATGTACTATTCCTTCGAGAATTCTGATAGTCAAAGTAACATAGAGAGATGAGTTTAGTTTTAGGAATAGGTGTAATTGAGGAATGTGTTTTTTTTTTTTTTTTCCCAGGCAAGGCTTTATTGGGACCCCTATGCAAGCAGGGAGCAGTGAGAACAAAAACAGTTTCCCTTGCTTGCTCTCCCGAGGGGGAGAGGGAGCAAGCTTGTTCTTATGTGGGGTAAGGGTAGGGGTATGTCCAGGAGTGGGCCAGAGGGGTGGCTTATGTGTTTTGCCCACCCCTTAGGTGGTGTTCTGTGCAGAGGGCATGTGCCATACCCTGCTTTTCTTCCTAGCCCCTGCTTTTGCTTCCTACCCCTTGCTTTTGCTCAAGTCTTTTCAAATGTGGCTGTTGGGTTTTTTAAAAATAGGAAGGAAAATATGTTTGTAGACTGAGAGGAAGAATCTGGAGGAAGAGATCAAGATCAGAGGCACAGGAGAGAGAAAAGACTATTGAAGTTTTAGAGGTTGTGGAAGGAAGTGCACTGCAGTGTGGAGATGAAGGTTGTTGTCATAATCACAGTGAATGATAATTGAAGTCTAGATATGTGAATGAGTTGGTCTTGGTCATGAGACTGTGTAAGCCTTGGACAAGATATGTTAGCTTTGACTAAGAATAATTAACCTTGAGTTGGAGTGGGAAAACAACGACCTTTGAAATATGAGAGGAGGAAAATATGGGTGCCATTGTTAGAAAATAACTAGAGTATTAATGCAGGAAATTTGTTGGCGTTCACACTTAAATGGTTGTTTTTATTCCTCTGAGAAAGGCAGCAAGACATTCTACTGAGTCTGACTGTGATAGGGTAAAAGGTCTGGAGAGGGTCGTTACAAGTTTAAAACATCTGTTGTTTGGAGTGGTAAAATGCCAACCAGGGAAAGGATTGTGGAGAAAGCTTGAGAGCCCAGATGATAGTATCTGTGGTCTCTTGTGTCATCTTTAAACACAGAGAATGGTATTACTGTGTTTATATATAATAATGTTTATATGTTGATCATTAAAATACTTGCTGCCTTTCATGTTACAGGAAAATGTTTCTCTACTCACAATACTTCTGGCACCAAATATATGGCTTTTTCTCTGACATCAACCGATTTTCCAACTCTCTGGACACTAAGCAAATGTCCTATCATTTAGCTCAGTTCTGAGTTAATCAATTCTAATTATTCAGAGTTACTGTTAGTCTTCATATATTTGAGTTCAGTTCTGTAAGAATGCCCTCACTTCAGATGCCATTGACAAGTAATGTTGGTTTTTGTGGTACCCACACTTCTTTTTGACTTGGTTACCAAGTTGGGGGTTCTCATACAACCCTCCTCAGATTTGATAATTTGTGGAATGGCTTATGAAACTCAGTGAAATGTTTACATTTACTGGTTGATTATAAAGGATGCAGATGGACAGCCAAATAGACAGGTATGTAGGCCACGGTCTAGAAGGACCCTGAGTGCAGAAGCGTCTGTCTCCAGGAGAGTTTACCATACTCTTGGCACATGGATGTGTTCACTAACCTGGAAACTCTCCAAATTCCATAGTTTAGGGATTTTTATTAAGACTTCATCATGTAGGCATGATCAATTATTAACTTAATTTGTATGCCTTCTCCCCTCCCAAGAGGATGAGGATGGAGCTGAAAGTTGCATCTTTCTAATTATGGCTTAATCTTTCTGGTGATCAGTCCTCATTCTGACTACTACAAAAAGTCTCCTTTTTAGAACAACAACAAAACGCTCCTATCACTCAGGAAATTCCAAGGGATTTAAGAGCTCTTTGTAAGATGCTCCTATCATCTCTATCAGTCAGGAAATTACAAGTTTCAGGAGCTCTGCGTCAGAAACAGGGGCAGAGACCAAATATATATCTTCTTATGTCACACATGTTATTGGCCAGCCTCTGACATAGTTTATATCTTTTTTAAAAATAGTGAGTTAATGTAATATGTGTTCACAGCATTTCTCCTTACTTCTTATTAAGTTATCTTCCTTGAATTATGTTTACAGAAATCCCATGATGTAGCTAGCTTCAGTTTTAGGATGACAGTTATCAGTCTCTATGGGCCAAACCAAAATTTTGGTCGTCTTTTTGAAATAGCTATGGCCATCAAAAATGTGATCTTTGCACAGATGTAGGTAATATGAATTTATGTAGGTAATATGAATTATTTTTAGGTAGAAAATTTACATAGGTCAAGAGTTTGCTCATAGGTACATAAAGCTTTGGGTTTTAGAACTCAAAAGCTCATTAACATTTAAGAGAAGCCCTCAGTATTAGCAGTTTTCCTTTTTCTGAAGAAAACCTCCAAAACCCCATTTACTGGAGAATACAAAAAACACTATGTACCTGAGTGTAGGAGCTGAAACATACATTAAAAACACCTCTCAGGAAATTTAAATGTAACTCTTTTCATCCCTCAGACAGAGAATTTGATATACACAAAAATTATATTCACATTCCAGTTCCTTTGTAAAATCCTGTCAACTTGATGTCTAGGACTCACTGAATGCTTACAGCTAGTAGGCTCCTCTATTTTTTTTAATTAGAAGATAATTGCTTTACAATATTGTGGTGGTCTCTGCCATACATCAACATGAATCAGTCATAATTTTATATATGCACACACATATATATGTATCCTCCCTCTTGAACCTGTCTCCCCCCATTCCACCCCCCTAGGTTGTCAACTGACTGCCACAGGCTGGGATCCCTGAGTTACATAGCAGCTACCTGCTAGATATTTTACGCATGGTAGTGTATATATGTTGATGCTACTTTCTCAATTTGCCTTACCCTCTTCTTCCTCCAGTTTGTCCACAAGTCCCTTCTTTCTGTGTCTTCTTCTCTGAAAATAAGTTCATCAGTATTGTTTTCCTAGATTCCATATATATACGTTAATATATGATATTTGTTTTGTCTTTCTGACTTGACTCTGTATAACAGGCTCTAGGTTTATCTACCTCACTACAACTGACACACATTTGTTCCTTGTTATGGCTGAGTAATATTCCATTGTATATATGTACCATATCATCTTTATTAAGTCAGAATACTCTTGCTGCCAACAGTTGAGAAGCATGAGTCAAAACAGGGTTGTATTTCTTTTCATACTTGTTTAGGCCCATTGAACTTGCTACTGTAATTCCATAATTTAACTTTAATATTATGACAACCAATTGAAACATAACTCCAAAAATTATTTTTTCTATAAAAACCAAGTTGACTGAACAACACTAGGAATAAAGCAAAGGACTTAACTAGAATTAGAGATATAACAGATTAATAAGAATATGCTAATGTACTTTGTGCTAATATTGTTGAAGAATTAGATGAAATGAATATATTTCTAGAAAAATATAAATTACCAAAGGTGACTCAATAAAATAAAATAAATGCCTTAATTAACTTTAATAACATTCAGGGAACTTACTCAGCATTTGAAAATCTCCCAATAAGGAAAACACCAGGCCCAGATAGTTTTACCATCTTACACAAAATATTTTAGGGGATAAAAAGGAAATAATTCTAAATTATTTTATCAGGTGAGTATATATGATACCAAACCAGAAAATGATAATATGTGGAAGGATAATTAGAAGTCAAATTCACTCATGAATATAGATACAAAATTTTAGTAAACATATTTAAAAATTTATTCTAGCAATATTTAAAAGCATAGTTCATTAAATCCATAGATTCAGATGGTTTTATTTCAGACATGTAAGAGTTTATTTAAGAAATGCCATGAAAATAAACTTTAGGTTCCTCTGTGAGAATTCTTAAGTAATAATAGATTAGAAAATTGATTGATATAATTCACCACATGAATATATCTCTTAGATACAGGAAAAGCATTTGATAAAAAATTTTTAACATATATTCATAATAAACATAAACACTTAGCAAATTAGTCATAGAAGGAAATTAATTTGATAAAGAAGACCTAAAAGTGTCCTACTGCAAACATCATACTTAAGGTTGAATTTTTAAAAGCATTCCTTCAAAATTAGACATAGGGGTACCTATGAACATCATTTATATTTATTATTTATAAGTTATTTATTATTATTTATAAAATATCTAAGCCAGAAGGCTGAGACAAGTTAAAGAAATAGAACTTATAAAGATTTAAAAGTAAGAAACAAACTATTATCTTTTTCTAAGATGTTATGACTTTGTGTCATTTTTCTCAGATTTTATGCCTATGTATTATTATATGACCTTTTTATATCTGGGAGTTCAGTTCAGTTCAATTCAGTCACTCAGTCATGTCCGATTCTTTGCGACCCCATGAATCGCAGCACGCCAGGCCTCCCTGTCCATCACCAATTCCCGGAGTTCACTCAGACTCACATCCATCGAGTCAGTGATGCTATCCAGCCATCTCATCCTCTGTCATCCCCTTCTCCTCCTGCCCCCAATCCCTCCCAGCATCAGAGTCTTTTCAAATGAGTCCACTCTTCGCATGAGGTGGCCAAAGTACTGGAGTTTCAGCTTTAGCATCATTCCTTCCAAAGAAATCCCAGGGCTGATCTCCTTCAGAATGGACTGGTTGGATCTCCTTGCAGTCCAAGGGACTCTCAAGAGTCTTCTCCAACACCACGGTTCAAAAGCATCAATTCTTCGGCACTCAGCCTTCTTCACAGTTCAACTCTCACATCCATACATGACCACTGGAAAAACCATAGCCTTGACTAGACGGACCTTAGTTGGCAAAGTAATGTCTCTGCTTTTGATTATGCTATCTAGGTTGGTCATAACTTTCCTTCCAAGGAGTAAGCGTCTTTTAATTTCATGGCTGCAGTCACCATCTGCAATGATTTAAGGGTTAATTTACTTGAAACAGCCATCTTGCTGGTACTGTCTTGCTTACATTGATGAAACCAGATGCAATGTTGTGAACTGTCCTATAGAGATACCCATATGCCCAGGAACTTGTCTTCTGACCAACAAGCAATGAGGAACTGGAACCCTCAGCCTCATAGCCAACAAGCATGTGAATCATGGCAAGAATTACTAAGTGATCTTGGAATCAGAACTTCGCCCAGCAGAAAAGAACCTTGAGATGACCGTGGCACCAACCAACAACTTCATTGTAGTTTGGGGGGCAACTGACTGAGACACAGATGCAGGCAAGAATATCCAAATTCTTGGTACACAGAAATCATGAAATAATAAATTATTTTTTAGTCCCTGAGTTTGGGTGGTAATTTTTATGTAATAATAAGTAGTACACAGAATCATATAAAATTAATTGTTTAAACCAGTGGTATTTAAGGAGAAAATCTTAAAAGTAGCAATAGAAAAAGAGAGATATTACTTACAGAGAACAAAGAAAGGATGACAAAGATTTCTTATCAGGAAAAATGCAAACAAGATAGCAGTAGAACAACATCCTGAAAGTGTCGGGAAAAAAAAATGTATGAACTTGGATTCCTATAATGTAGAAATATTGCATTAAATGTAAATTACCTGAACATCACAATTAAAAGGGAGAGATTAATAGCTTGGATAAAAACAACAGGACCCAACTATTTGCTGCCTACAAGAAACCCACTTTTTTTTTTTTTTTTGATTATTTGTTTTTCTTTTTTCTTTATTTTATTTTATTTTAAATTTTATTTTATTTTTAAACTATACATAATTGTATTAGTTTTGCCAAATATCAAAATGAATCCGCCACAGGTATACATGTGTTCCCCATCCTGAACCCTCCTCCCTCCTCCCTCCCCATACCATCCCTCTGGGTCGTCCCAGTGCACTAGCCCCATGCATCCAGTATCGTGCATCGAACCTGGACTGGCAACTAGTTTCATACGTGATATTATACATGTTTCAATGTCATTCTCCAGAGATACAAGTACTTTTAAAGTAGAAGTTTGGGAAAAGATATGTTTTAGTACTATTTAAAGGATGATGCTAAAGCTGAAACTCCAGTACTTTGGCCACCTCATGCGAAGAGTTGACTCATTGGAAAGGACTCTGATGCTGGGAGGGATTGGGGGCAGGAGGAGAAGGGGACGACAGAGGATGAGATGGCTGGATGGCATCACTGACTCAATGGACATGAGTCTGAGTGAACTCCGGGAATTGGTGATGGACAGGGAGGCCTGGCATGCTGCGATTCATGGGGTCGCAAAGAGTCAGACATGACTGAGTGACTGAACTGAACTGAACTGAACTGAGGACTGGCTATATTAATAACATACAAGTAGATTTCAGAGCAAATTATATTATAGGGAAAGTAATTTCATAAGTGATAATGGTGTTAACTCACCAGGGAAACATAAACCTAAATGTCTTTTTACCTAATAAGAGAGTGTAGTTGATTGAATGTGTGTCCCTTCATACACACCAATTCTTAGAAATCCCATACATCTCATATGTTATTTTCATCTTTTTCGTTTGTCTTTCTGTCTTCTTTTCTAATTGGCTGATTTCCATTATTCTAACTTCCAGTTCACTCATTCATTCTCCTGTATTGTTTTGTTTGCCATATATTGTCCTAGCTTGGTTTTTCTCTTGGCAATTGAGTTATCTAATTTTGATTGGCTCTTCTTTATTGTTTCTAGTTCATTGTTCCAGAGATCTGAATTTCCATCAATGGTCTCCCTGAATTCCTTTAGTGTTTTCATTACCTCCTTTTTGAAATGAGCGTCGGGTAGACTGGAGAGGTCTGTTTGTTTTTTTGGGGGGAATTTGTCTTGTCCTTTTATGAGGGAGTAACTCCTTTGCCTTTTTGTTTTACTTATATATCTTACATGTCTTGGATCCTATGAATTTAGGAAAAATAGTTATCTATTGTCTTAAAGGGCTGTTTTTATGTGGGAGCAACCCTGTTTAGACTCTTTGAGGCCAATATTTTTGGTGTGAGGGTTGGTTTTTGTATGGATGCTTATCACATCTTTCCTCAGGGTATGGTGGCCATTCTCCTCTTGATAGGGGTGTATTTCGTATTGTGGTGACATGAGCTGGCACTGGATATTGGGCAGAGCCTCCCATTTGCTCTGTAGTTGTCACAAACCTGTCAGGGGCAAGATCTACTTCCCAGTTGTTGGAGTTGAAACCCCTAGATCCAGTTCCAAGCTATAATGTGAGGTAAGCAGGACTGCAGTCCTCCCTCTGGGAAAGGATTCACTGTATTTTCTTCTCCAGGACCTGTCTACTGACATGTTCCACTTGGTGTCCACTTGATGTCCACACCCACAAAGATCCTTGTGTCTGGCATTGCTTTCAGGTTGTGTCCTCTATGGGCTGCCCCTCTCTGTTGTACTCTGGAGCTGTTCCTCTGAAAGCTCTGTAAGCTTTCAGTCAGTATTCTGTGAAAATTATTCCATTTGTAGATGTATTTTTGATGTATTTGTGGCAGGAGGTAAGCTTCACAACCCTCTACTGCACCACCATCTTGATCTCTTTCCTTTTATTCTTTTTGATGCAATTTAAGTGTGATTGTTTTCTTGCTTTCTCTTTCTGATTTTAGTAGTTACTGCAGATGGTGATTGCAGCCATGAAATTAAGAGATGCTTACTCCTTGGAAGGAAAGTTATGACCAACCTAGATAGCATATTGAAAAGTAGAGATATTACTTTGCCAACAAAAGTCCATCTAGTCAATGCTATGGTTTTTCCTGTGGTCATGTATGGATGTGAGAGTTGGACTGTGAAGAAAGCTGAGCGCCAAAGCATTGATGCTTTTGAACTGTGGTGTTGGAGAAGACTCTTGAAAGTCCCTTGTACTGCAAGGAGATCCAACCAATCCATCCTAAAGGAGATCAGTCCTGAGTGTTCATTGGAAGGACTGATGCTAAAGCTAAAACTCCAATACTTTGGCCACCTCACATGAAGAAGTGACTCATTGGAAAAGACCCTGATGCTGGGAAAGATTGAAGGCATGAGGAGAAAGGGATGAAAGAGGATGAGATGTTTGGATGGTATCACCAACTCGATGGGCATGAGTTTGAGTAGGCTCTAGGAGTTGGTGATGGACAGGGAAGCCTGGCGTACTGCAGTCCATGGGGTCACAAAGAGCCAGACACGACTGAGTGACTGAAATGAACAGAACTGAACGAGTGTTTTATATATTAACATTTCATTATTAGTATGTAGAAAAATAACAGATTGCTGTGTATTAAACTGTCCTGAAACTTTACTGAATTAATTTTAAAAATAGCTTTTAGGCAGAGATTTTCGAGTTACATATAGTATCACATCATCTGCAAATAGTGACAGTTTTACTTCTTTCCCTCCATTTGGATGATGTTTTCTTCCCCTTTTCTTGTCTGATTACTGTGGTTAAGATTCCTAGTACAGTGTTAACTAGAAGCAACAAGAGTGGACATCCTTGTCTTGTTCTTGATTTTAAAGGAAATGGTTTTAGCTTTTCACCATTGAATATGATGTTAGCTATGGGCTAGTCATAAATGCCCTTTATAATGTTGAGAGGTGTTCCCTCTGTACTCACTTTGGTGAGAATTGTTTTCCTTAATGTATGTTGAATTTTTTCAAATGCTTCTTCTGCATTTATTGAGATGATCATGAGGTTTTTATCCTTCCTTTTGTTTATATAGTGTATCACAATGATTTATTTATGAATATTGCACCATTCTTATGTCCCTGGAATAAATCATACGTGTTCATGGTGTATGATGCTTTTTATATGTTGCTGAATTTGGCTTGGTAAAAATTTTTTTGAGGATTTTTGCACCTATAATCATCAGAGATATGTCTTGTAATTTTCTTTTGGTAGTGTCTTTGTCCTGGTATCAGGGTATAGGTAGGTGGCCTTGTAGAGTGAATTTGTTTCATTTACTTCAATTTTTTGGAATAGTTTATAAGAATCAGTATTATGTCTAATTTATGTTTGGTAGAATTCCTCTGTGAAGCCACTTGGTACTGGACTTTAATTTGCTGGGGGTTTTTGATTACCAATTCATTTTACTACTGGTGACTAGTTTATTCAGTCTGTTTCTTCCTGATTCAATCTTGGATGATTGTATGTTTATAGAAATTTATCCATTTCTCCTAGGCTGTCCAATACATTTTCATATAACTGTTCCTAATATTTACATTTTCATATAACTGTTCCTAGTATTTTATTATGATTTTTATACCTCTGTGTTAATGATTATTATTTCTTCTTTTTCATTTCTTATTTTGTTTCAGTCCACTCTTTTTTTCTTGATGAGCCTTGCTAAAGGCATATCAATTTTATCTTTTAAAAAAAGTAATCTTGGCTTCATTCATCTTTTCTATTTTTTTGTATTTTTAAAATTTATTTCTTGATCTTTATTATTTCATTTCTTCTGCTTACTTACTTTGTTCTTTTTCTAATCCCTTTAGATGCTAGATTAGGTTGTTTGAGATTTTTCTGTTTCCTTGAGGAATACTTGTATTACTATAAACTTCCCTCTTGGAACTGCTTTTTAGCATTTCATAGAGTTTAGAAAGTTATGCTTTTAGTTTCATTTATCTTGAGCTATTTTTCTTTTCCTTTTTTTTTTTAAGAGCTAGAAGATGCCAAGATAACTGAATTAGGATCATGAGGAAATGGAGCTATTTTCTGATTTCCACTTGGATTCATTCATTGAACCAATTGCATTTTAGTATGATGATGTTTATTCTCCACATGTTTGTATTTTCCCCATTTTTCTTCTTCTGATTGATTTCTAGTCTCATATCATACCATTGTGGTTGGAAAAAATGCTTGATACAAATTTTGCCCTCTTAAATTTGTAGAGGCTTGTTTTGTGGCCTAGCATGTGATCTCTCTAAGAGAATGTTCATTGTATACTTAAAAAGGAGTTGCATTCTGCTGTATATGCATGGAATCTTGTAGACCTATATTAAGCCCAACAGGTCTAATGTGTCATTTAAGACCTTATTTTTCCCTTTTTGATTTTATGTCTGGATGATCTGTCCACAGACAAAAGTGGAGTATTGAAGTCCCCTACTATTGCTGTATTACTGTCAATTTTTCCCTTTGTACTGTAATTGTTAATAATTGCTATATATATTTAGGTGCTTGAATATTAGATGCATACATGTTAACAAATATTATATTCTTTTCTTTATTGATCCCTTTATCATTATATAATAATAATATTATTTGTCTTTGACTATAAACTTCATTTTAAAGTCTACTTTGTCTGATATGAGTGTTGCTACCACATCTTTTTTTTCATTTCTATTTCCATGAAATACCTTTTTCCATCTCCTCACTTTCAGTCTGTGTGTGTCTTTAGCTCTTGAGTGAGTCTCTTTTTAACCACCATGTTGATGGGTCTTTTTTTTTTTCCCTAGTCCATCAGCTACCCTTTGTCTTTTGATCAGAGCATTTAATCCACTGACATTACAGTGGTTATTGATGGATATGTACTTATTGCGTTTTTTTTTTTTCCTGGTAACTTTTGTATTTCTCCATTCTTTTTTTTATTTTTATGGTTTGATAATTTTCTTTAGTGTTACAGTTGTGTTCCTTTCTGTCTAGTTTTTGCTTATCTTTATTTTAGGTTTCTGATTTATGGTCACTATGGTCTTCATATATGTTGATTTACAACTATATGTAACTATATGTCCTTATTTTAAACTGATATTCATTTAAGTAAAAAATATTCTAAAAGATCTACGTTTTCACTCCCTCCCTCCTTGCATTTTGTGTTTTTTATG
Organism: Bos indicus x Bos taurus; assembly: GCF_003369695.1. NCBI lineage: Eukaryota > Metazoa > Chordata > Mammalia > Artiodactyla > Bovidae > Bos > Bos indicus x Bos taurus. The sequence goes on along the minus strand of NC_040105.1, from coordinate 84,052,776 downwards.
TCACATTTTACATCTTCATGTTTATCCCTTTACTATTTATTATAGTTGTTATCAATTCTACGATTATGTCTTTTAATCTTTGTACTAGCTTATTTAAGTGGTTAAAACCACTGCCTCTACAATATATTTTTCTTTATGAATGGGACTTTTCCTCTTTTATAAGTTGTTACATCTCTTCCTGGTCTTTTTTTTTTTCCTATTTAAAAAAGATCCTCTAACATTTCTTTCAAGTTTGATTTAGTATTTATGAACTCTTTTTATTTCTCTGACTTTTTTAAAAATGTCTCCTGTTATTCTAAATGTTAGTCTTGCTAGGTAAAATATATTAAGTTGAAGGTTTTTCACATTCAGCACTTTAAATATATCATGCCAGTCCATTCTTGCTTGCAAATTTTCTGCAGAAAAATCAGTTGATAGCCTTATGGGGTCCCTTGTATCTGAGTCTTTGTTGTTTTCTTGCTGTCTTTACAATTCTCTCTTTAACTTTTACTGTTTCAAAAGTTGTGTATCTAGGTGTGAATATCTTTGGGTTCATCTCTTTTGGGGACTTTCTGATTCTTATTCCTAAATATCTCTTTTCTTCTTTAGTGTGCTTTCAGCCATGATTTCATCAAGCTTATTTCTACCCCTTTATCTCTCTGTTCTCATTCTGGGACTTCCACAGTGCAAATGCTAGTACACTTGATATTGGCTCCAAAGTCCCTTAAACTATTCTGTTTTTTAAAAAAATTGTTCTTCTTTTTGCTCCTCTGATTCATTTTCCATTATTCTATTTTTCACATCACTTATGCTTTCTTCTGTATCACTTAGTCTGCTCTTAATTCCTACTAGTTTGTTTTTCATTTTTGTTATTGTATTTTTCAGCGATGACTTGTTCTTTTTTATATTTTTAGTTCTTTGTAAAATTTTTCACCGTGTTCATCTATTCTTTTCCCAAATCTAGTTATCATTCTTATTCCTAATACTTACAGCTTGTTTTCTGATATATTATTTAATTCTGTTTCATTAGTCATTTTGGCAGGTTTTTTTTTTTTTTTCTTATTCTTCAGTTCAGTTCAGTAGCTCAGTTGTGTCTGACTCTTTGCCACCCCATGAACTGCAGCACACCAGGCCTCCCTTTCCATCACCTACTCCTGGAGATTACCTTAACTAATGTCCTGTGAGTCGGTGATTCCATCCAACCATCTCATCCTCTGCTACCCCTTCTCCTCCTGCCTTCAATCTTTCCCAACATCAGGGTCTTTTCAAATGAGTCAGCTCTGTGCATCAGGTGGCCAAAATACCGGAGTTTCAGCTTCAACATTAGTCTTCCAATGAACACCCAGGACTGATTTCCTTTAGGATGGACTTGTTGGATCTCCTTGCAGTCCAAGGGACTCTCAAAAGTCTTCTCCAACACCACAGTTCAAAAGCATCAATTCTTTGGCGCTCAGCTTTCTTTATAGTCCAACTCTCACATCCATACATGACCACTGGAAAAACCATAGCCTTGACTAGACAGACCTTTGTTGACAAAGTAATGTCTCTGCTTTTTAACATGCTATCTAGGTTGGTCATAACTTTGCTTCCAAGGAGTAAGTGTCTTTTCATTTCATGGCTGCAGTCACCATCTGCAGTGATTTTGGAGCCCAGAAAAATAAAATCAGCCACTGTTTCCCCATCTATTTGGCATGAAGTGATGGGACCGGATGCCGTGATCTTAGTTTTCTGAATGTTGAGCTTTACGTCAACTTTTTCAGTCTCCTCTTTCATTTTCATCAAGAGGCTCTTTAGTTCTTCTTCACTTTCTGCCATAAGGGTAGTGTCATTTGCATATCTGAGGTTATTGATATTTCTCCCAGCTATCTTGATTCCAAATTGTGGTTCTTCCAGCCCAGCGCTTCTCATGATGTACTCTGCATATAAGTTAAATAAGCAGGGTGACCATATACAGCCTTGACGTACTCCTTTTCCTATTTGGAACCAGTCTATTGTTCCATGTCCAGTTCTAACTGTTGCTTCCTGACCTGCATACAGGTTTCTCAAGAGGCAGGTCAGGTGGTCTGGTATTCCCATCTCTTTCAGAATTTTCCACAAAATTTTCCACAAGAATTTTCTTGTTCTTAGTTTGCAACAATTTCCTTTGTCCTCTCATTTTGTTTAACTTTCTTTTTCACTATAACATTAAGTGAAAAAGTTACTTACCTCAATCTTAAATTGTTGTTCATCTTTGTACAGTCTACATGGGTCTGTTGGCTTTGGTAGAAGAGGTAGGTCGGAAGTGAGCACAATTCTCATCTTTGTCAGTGTGTGCTGACATCTATCTTCTTGGTGGGATGGAGATGGAGGAACCATAGCCAGGTATGAGCTGAGATTTCTCCTATGCTCAGTGGCTGTCTCTGCCCTATCATGGATGAGTTCTGGTCCCAGGATGCTGGAGCAGAATCTTTGAGGGTCTGATTTGAGCTTGTTCTAGCTCTCTCTCCTCTTTACTCAGAGATTAGCAGCTCTGGATCGAGATGGGGTCAGAGTAGGCACTCGTCATAGGCTGGGGCATGTTTTGGGGGCAATCCCAGCACACCAGTTAGAGTTCCAGACTACACACCATGTGTCACCTCCATGAACACTCTTAATGGCTGCTTTTGTCCCATTTAGATGTCATACTGGATCAGAACTGACTCTAATACACCTCCCTCCCATCACTAGTACACTCTCTCCTCAGCAATGACAGCCTTGTCTCTATGTGGAGCTGGTCAGTAGCTAGAGATACTGAATTGGGTACTGGGCATGGACTGGGTTATGTGCTAGGATGGTCACAGTAACCTGGCCAGAGCTCCAGGCAGTTCCATACATTTCTTCCTCCTTGTTCCCGGGAGTTAGCAATTATGAATGTACTATTCACAAGTGGAGTCTAGGTTTCTTACAGCCATCCTGTAAGTCGTACTGATTTTTAAACCAGCTAAGGGTACTCATCTTCCCAGTGTCAGATTCCAGGACTAGAGTGCCCAATACATGGTTTGAACTACTTATTCTCCAGGGAGGATATCTGAGCCTGTGTAATCCCCCTCCTCTTCTGTGTCCTTGCCTATGGACGTAGGTCCTGACACGATCAATTATCTTCCCATTCTACCAGACTCTGTGTGTCTTTCTTTGCAACCTTGGTTGTATAAGAGTTTTTCTGGCAGTCTCCAGTTTATTTTCATTAGAATTGCTTCACATGTAGATGTATTTCTGATATGTTCATGGGGGGTATTTGAGCTCAGTGTCCTACTCTGCTGTCTTGATCTCTTCCGTCTACAATTCTATCTGCAGATTCTATACAATCCCAATTGAAATACTGGTATGATTATTTTTTTGAAATTAATAAGCCAATTCTCAAATTTACATGGAAATATAAAGAACCTGGATCAGCCAAAACAAGTTCAAAACAGACCAAATATGGAGGACTTGCACTAGCTGATTTTCAAGTCTTATTATAATGCTATAGTAATCAAAACAGTGTGGTATTGGCATAGAGATAACTAGATTGACTTTTGTCAGCCTCCATGAAACCGGCAGACCTACTTGTCAGCTTCCAAGTATGATAAAATCTCAGATGCTTCACAGTTCTTGACACAAGGGCTTTAAAGTTGTCTGTAGTGATAACTTTCTTAAACTGGATTGTAAGTACATGGATGCTCTTTTTTTTTCACACTTTATAGCTTACATATACAATATATATAATTTTGTATGACATATTTAATAATAAAATTTAAAATAACTAAATTTTTTAAAAATTCAGTAAATCTGTGTCACTAGAAACATTGCTGTCAACCCATTTGGAATTACGACAACTATATATAGATGAGCATTAGATCATAAAATCTGAAAGGATTCTTTATTTAATATGCTTTATAATTGTTTGTTGGTTCTTAAACTCCATGTTAATGAGACTGAAACTAAAAGTTATTGATGATACTTATGTGTAAGTTTTATAAAATTAAAAGATAATATAAGCCTTGGTCTTGTATCAAAACATTAGAAAATGAATAAACATTTTTGTTTTACGTTAAAATTAAGTATAAATGTAATTTTTATTTTCTGCTTTGAAGGAGATATTTAAATTAGTCAAACACCTACTTGCCTCTCTTGCATTGGTTGGAAGATTCGTTCCATATTTTAATTAATTATTGTAGCAAAAAAGACCTTGGGTAAATATTATTTGGATGTTTGGCTTTTCATTTAAGTAAAAGCTTAAGAGCTTGGGGAGAACTTCAAATTTCCATGGCACATAGGGACTTGTTTGCAGCACAGAGTACAGCAGGAAATCTGACATTGATTTTGGCTGAGATTGAGCCATTCAAGGGGATAGGGTATGTTTATATGTAATCTTATGTTTATATATGAGATTTCTGGTGAAGATGCAGTAACTCAATAATGAGATATGGTATTCCTTGAAATTTGGCTTACCAAATGGTTTTTATTTTCCATGGACCATTCATGTCTTAGAATCTTGTTAAGTTTGGTCATATTTCCCTGTTTTCTGACAAATGGATAGCAGGGAATACAGGTATAGAGTGAGATAAAGAGAATCATTAAAGAGAGGAAAAGTAAAAGAAATTGAAAAATAGAGTGGGAAGAAAGTAAAAGAAGGGGACAACCAGAAAAAAATGATATAATAGGACAGAAAGAAAAATAAGTAGAGAGAATTTTAAAAACAAGAGTAGGAAGACTGTAACTATGATGATAATAGTGAATTCTCATATGAATTTCTAGTTTTTATTATTCCCTTTTTATTTGCCAGGTACCTTGCCTATATCATTTAATATATCCAACAATATTATGAAGTAGCTCTTATTATTTACATTTTATAAATGAGGTAAGAGAGGCTTGGACAAGTTAAGTAACTTGCCCCAGAGTGGTAGAGTCTGGATTTGAATCCAGGTCTGTTTGTCCCTAGAACCAATACTTTCCCCCACTATATCAGGCTACTTCTATATGAAATAGGTAAAAATGCAAAAAGTTACATTCAACAAGTTATTTGGCGTCATTTAAAGAGAACACAAAGCTCAAAATACCTAACTTCTTTCTCTTTATTACCTGTCTTCATGCTCCCTTTAAGATCAGCAGGCAAAATGATAAAGCCCAGCTTCAATTGTCACTTTAAAAAATTAATTTATATTTTTAAATTGGAGGCTAATTACTTTACAATATTGTGGGGTTTTGCCATACATAGACATGAGTCAGCAACGGGTGTACATGTGTCCCTCCATCCTGAACTCCCTTCCCACCTCCCTCCCCACCCTATCCCTCTGGATTGTCCCAAAGCAACAGCTTTGAGTGCCCTGCTTCATGCATCAAACTTGCACTGGTCACTTTTATTGGGGCTTTCAGGTCAAGCAGACAGCTTACCTCCCTCTGATCTCAGAAATGGCCTAATGCCCAGTTCAGTCATAAAACCTTGGTCCAAACCAGAGTTTCCTAATCTTATGGGGATTGTGAGCTCTGTTGATTCTGAAGAAAGCTAGACTAACTCTCCAAAAATATGCACATACCTCAAAAATTTTGCATAGATATTGCAGAGTTTCATAGGCCCCTTCAAAGTTCTGAGATTTGCATCTGAGATAAAAATGCTAGGGTTTAGAACTGCAAAGAAAGTGACAGTGAAATCTGAGACAGAGGGTGAGCACAAAGCCTAGAAACCTGACTCTGAAAGAAATTTGATGAGTCCTTTTCAAGTGCAGGGTTTCCTATGGTTGTCTTATCTTCCATTTTAAGGCATATTCCTATGAAATATTTGATGCAAGAAACTTAAACTTAAATTCCTACCTAGATTCCTACCTGATTTGCACTAAGAAAGATAAGTTCTATCATAGAATTAAATTTTTGTACACTCTAGTGTCCACTGGTGGTCAAGGGAAAATCTTTTGTCTTGAGTATTTGAATGTTGGAGATAGCTATTACTTCCTGGGGGAGGATAGCTCACTCTGAGTTTCAGAATAATAGTTCCTTCTCTCTAGATATTGCTTACTTTTAATTTTGATTTTTGAAAAGTCATGTATTCTACTAAAATTTTGATGAGATCTTTTTGAGGTTCATGGTAAAAAAGTGGCCTGCAGGAAAGAATACTAGACAAAGAGTCATGACCTGCCACTGACTTGCTGTTATTTCTACTGATGGTAAAGGACATTCCCCTTGTGTTCTCAGTATTTTCATCTGTAACATTAAGAGATTGTACTGTTATCAGAGCTTTTCAAACTTCTTAAATTTTTTTTTGTTAGTGAGCTTTTTTGTATTGAAATCTTGTATGGAATGTGGATATATAAACAAAAGAGCTGCTGTGATAAAAAAAAAAGTGAGGATTGTGATGATGAGGGGTCAAACCCCCACCTTCTCACTCTCCCTCTACATCACCAACATATCTATTAAACACTTCCACAGAGTATAGTTTGAAAACATTTCATCTAGAGAGCAACAGCATGTGATGGTCAAGAGTGTGTGCTTTGGAGTCAAGCATATGTAGGTTCCAATATGGGGTTCACCACTTAAATAGCTCTGTGCTCTTGGGAAAACCACTTAAGCTCTGTATGCCACAGTTTCCTTGTCTGACAAGTGAGGATGATAAGTAGTTCTCATCCCATAGGGCGACTGTGAAGATTTAATGAGTTAATACATGGAAAGTGATTAGTCTGGTACCTGGCACATGGTAAGTGCTCAATAAATGCTTGCATTTATTACTATTATTGATCTAGATGATATTAAAGAAAGATGTGGTTCACGAAAAATTAGATCATCCAACTTTCCCATTTTGCTCTCTTGCTCAATAACTCCTTTCTTCCTATTACATGCTAGAGCTGATGTAACTACATTGGTAAAAAGAATTTCTCAATCTCTCTAATATTTTAGCTACAGTATAATAACTATAATAAATGGATGTAGTGAAAAATTAGTCACACAGCAACATGAGCTACACCTGTAGATTTTCCATTTTTTTCTTTTCAGTTCTGGAGTGCTTTCATTTTTACAAATGAAATATTACTCTGAGAATTCAGTATGTAGCAGATAAGAATGGAACTACTTTGAAGCAGAATGGAAGAGGGAGTATTACCTTCTATGTCTTAAACCTGACAACAGCACCCTCCTCATGTACACATACACTGGGGAACTTAGAGAAACTCCATTGTCCTATGGAACAATGTTTGAAAACTGCTGAACCACTAAAACTTAGGTTCCCTGGAACTAACATTTTTAGACTTGGACATACAATTTGAGATTTTTCATATTCCCATCATTTCAAGGAAAATACAGATCCCCTACAATACAGAAAATTTACACCCATTGAATGAAAAATTTAGGGCTCCCTGTCCTACTACTGTGATCTGTCTTGAGCCTGCTTACTCTGAACTCCCATAGTACTTTAAAAAATGAAAACAGATTTGTGGAGGTATAAGTGACATACAATAAACTGTGTATATTAAGAATGTACAATTTAATTATGTTTTCACATCTGACTACACTCATGAAACCATTACTGGTGATAGTGAACATATCCATCATTTCCCAAAGTTTCAATGGGGCCCTTCATAATCCCCTCTCAGCCCCTGGATACTGCTTTTGGTCAATGTACATTAGTTTACATTTCCTAAATATTTATATAAATGGGATCATACAATATGTACTCTTCTTTGGGGGGCATCTAGATTCTTTAACTCAATATCATTATTTTGAGATACATTTAAATGTTGAATGTGTAACACCAATTTATTACTCTTACTTATGAGCTATTGTGTGGCTATACCAGTTTGTTAATCCATTCACAGGTTGATGGACAGTTGCATCATTTCTACCATTTAACTATTTCAAATACAGTTGTTACGAGGATTTATATACAAAATTTATATGCATACATGCTCTCATTTCTCTTGGATAAATACCTGGGAGTAAAATAGCTGATGCTATCACAGTTACATATTTAACTTTTAACATTTTAAGAAATTGCCAAACTGTCTTCAAAAGTGGTCTTAACACTTTAAATTTCCTGCAACAATGTATGAGACTTCCAATTGTTTGAAATCCTCACCAGCACATAGTAAGGTCAAACTTTTCAATTTTAAGCATTCTAATATGTGTGTAATTTTATTTCTCCAGTATTTAATGTTGTTGAGGATCTTTTCATATGCTTATTGGTCATTTGTATATTTTCTTTGTTGAAGTGCCTGTTCAAATTTTTTTGTTCATTTAAAAAATTGAGTCAGTATTTTCCTTATTATTGACTTTTGAGGGTTATTTGCTTTGCAATGATTTTCTGTCAGTCTATAGCTTGTATTTTCAGTCCCTTAACAGTATCTTTTAAAGAAAGGGAGGTATAATTTTGATGAAATCCAATCTATCAGTTGTATAGTGTGGGCTATCCTTCTGGTATTGCAGAAAACAACAAAATCCTATAAAGCAATTATCCTTCAATAAAAAATAAATTAATTTTAAAAAGAAGCTGATATAAGCTATAAAAGTGAGTGAAGTCGCTCAGTCGTGTCTGACTCTTTGCAACCCCATGAATTGCAGCCTAAGAGGCTCCTCTGTCCATGTGATTTTCCAGGCGAGAATACTGGAGTGGGTTGCCATTTCCTTCTCCAGGAGATCTTCCCGACCTGGAGATCAAACCCAGGTCTCCCGCATTGTAGGGAGACACTTTACCATCTGAGCCAATGGACCTCTTCAAAAACTGTACATAAGCACATACATGCAAAACCTCCTTACAACATATATGTCATGGCATTGTAAATCAATTTCCATTGAATAAACAGCATCTTAAAAAGCAAGAACAAAGAATGAAATTAGAAGACTTCTAACACCATACACAAAGATAAATTAAAAATGTATTAAAGACCTAAATGTAAGACCAGAAACTATAAAACTCTTAGAGGAAAACATAGGCAGATCACTTGATGACATAAATCAAAGCAAGATCCTCTATAACCCACCTCCTGGAGTAATGGAAATAAAAACTAAAGTAAGCAAGAGGGACCTAATTAAACTGAAAAACGTTTGCACAGCAAAGGAAACTGTAAACAAGGTGAAAAGACAACCCTCAGAATGGGAGAAAATAATAGTAAATGAAACAACTGACAAAGGATTCATTTCCAAAATATACAAGCAGCTCATACAACTCAATACCAGAAAAACAAACAACCCAATCAAAGAGTGGGGAAAAGACCTAAGAAGATACTTCTCCAAAGAAGACATACAGATGGCTATCAAACACATGAAAAGATGCTCAACATCACTCATTATTAGAGAAATTCAAATCAAAACTACAATGAGGTATCACCTCACACCAGTTAGAATGGCCATCATCAAAAAGTCTACAAACAATAACTGCTGGAGATGGTATAGAGAAAAGGGAACCTTCTTGCATTGTTGGTGGGAATGTAAACCGATAAAGCCACTATAGAAGATGGTATGGAGATTCCCTAAAAAAACTAGGAATAAAACTACAATATGACCCAGCAATCCCATTCCTAGGCATACACCTTAAGGAAACCAAAGTTGAAAAAGACACATGTACCCCAATGTTCATTCTAGCACTACTTACAATAGCTAGAACGTGGAAACAACCTAAATGTCCTTCGACAGATGAATGGATAAAGAAGTCGTGGTACATATACACAAAGGAATATTCAGTTCAGTTCAGTTCAGTCGTTCAATCATGTCCGACTCTTTGCAACCCCATGAACCGCAGCATGCCAGGCCTCCCTGTCCATCACCAACTCCCGGAGTTCACTCAAACTCATGTCCATCGAGTCAGTGATGCCATCCATCCATCTCATCCTCTGTCGTCCTCTTCTCCTCTTGCCCCCAATCCCTCCCAGCATCATATTACTCAGCCATAAAAAGGAGCACATTTGAGTCAGTTCTAATGAGGTAGATAAAACTAGAGCCTATTATACAAAGTGAAGTAAGAAAGAGAAAGATAAATATCATATACTAACACATATATGGAATCTATAAAGGTGGTACCGATGAATTTATTTGCAAGGCAGCAGTGGAGAAATAGAGAACAGACTTATGGACACAGGGAGAAGGGAGGGTGAGATGTATGGAGAGAGTTACATGGGAACTTATATTATCATATGTAAAATAGATAGCCAATGGGAATTTGCTGTATGTCTCAAGGAACTCAAACCAGGGGCTCTGTATCATGCTAGAGGGGTGGGATAGGGAGGGAGATGGGAGGGAGGTTCAAGAGGGAGGCGTCATATATATATATATATATATATATATATATATATATGTATATGTATATGGCTGATTAATGTTGACGTTTGACAGAAAAAAAAATTCTGTAAAGCAATTATCCTTCAGTTAAAAATAAATAAATTTTTTTAAAAAATGAAAAAGAAATTACGTCTAACCCATGGTCAAAAAATAATCTTCTATGTTTTTTCTAGAAGTTCTAAAGTTTTATTTTACATTTAAGTCTATGATACACTTTGAGTTAATTTTTATATGTGGTATAGGATAATGATTAATGTTCCTTCTTTTGCATATGGACCTCCAATTATTTGACAACCATTTACTGAAAACACTGTCATTTCTCCTTTGAATTGCTCTTGAATTTTTGTCAAAAACCAATTGAACATATGCATGTGGATCTATTTCTTGGTTTTATATTTTGCTCTATTGACCCATTTATGCATTCTTACGTTAATGTCACACTGTCTTGTTTCTTTATAAAATATCTTACAATTACACAGTATTTGTCTCCAACTTGGTTCTTTTTTTCCAACATTGTTTTGTTACTCTGTTAATTTCATTTGCAAATTAACTTTAGAATTGCTCCATCTATAATAAATATTGAAAGAATTTTCCAACTATTTAAAAAATACTTCTACACTTACTGAAAGTTGCAAAAATAGCTCATAACACATCCATTTATTCTTTGCTCAGGTTCTTCTAATATCTTATATAATCATGATACAAGGATCAAAACTAAGAAATTAACATGAGTACAATACTATTAACTATAGACTTTATTCAAATTTATCCTGTTTTCTACTAATATCCATTTATTATTTCAGAATCCAAACCAGGGTATCATTGCATTTAGTTGTCTTTCTAATCACTGGAAAAGAGACAGTCTTTCTTGTCTCATATGGCCTTCACATTTTTGAAGAGAACTTCTCAAGTATTCTATTGACTTCCCTTCAGTTTAGGTTTGTATGATATTTTCTTATTATTAGATGAAGGTAATAGATTTGGGGAAAGAATACTACAGAAGTTAAGTATTTTTCTCATCATACAATATCAAGGGTTGCATAATATTAAAATAACTTATCATTGGTAATGTTAACCTTGATCATTTGGGTAAAGTGGTATCTGATAGATTTCTCCATTGAAAAGTACTATTTTTCTGTTTCCATACTTTTTTAAATTAAAAGAAAAATATTAAGTCTAGCCAACACTCAACAGGCAAGGAATTAAGCTCCTTCCATCTCCAGGAGGGAGGAGTATCAAAAATTATGGGTATATGTTAAGACCAACAGTAATTAATTAATTTTACTTGGAGGGTCATTTAAATATCTTGTTTATCCTTAAAGTTTTACTCAGTAATTTAGCGTTTATGAGTGGAATTTTTGTTTGTCTGCACAGTAACCCATTGCAAAATTTACATAAGTAAAACTCACTCTTTATAATGTACAGTTCAATGAGGTTTGACAAATGCATACTTTTCCACTACCACAGTATGATACAGAACAGTCATAGCACAGTGTTGTGTCTTTGTAGTAAATTATTTCCCCATACCTGCAATCTCATACTGGGGTTTTGATTATGATTACATGTGTTCTATAGATCAATCTAGGGAGAGTCAACATCTCAATATTGAATCTTCTAACCCATATACAAAGCATATGTTTCCATTTATTCAGGTCTTTATTTTCTCTCAGCAATGTTTTGCAGTTTTCTGTGTACAGCTCTTGCATATACATTGTCAGATATATCCCTAAATATTTTAATATGTTTTGATACTTTTGCAAATGGTATTTCTACTTTTATTTCCATTTCTGAGTGTTCACTGTTAATCTATAAAAAGATAATATCTATATTGATATTTTATTTGCAATCTTACTAAACCCACACATTGGTTCTAGTAGCTTTTTTTTGTAGATTCTACATAGAATCTATCAAAGTATCTACATAGATAATCCAGTCATTCAAAAATAATAGTTTTACATCTTTCTTTCCAATCTTGACAATTATTGCATCTTTTTTTCTAATTGTAGTTAATAAAACCTTCAGTACAATGTTTAAAAGAAGCAGAGTATGAATATGCTTTGTTTATTCCTGATCTCAGGAAAAAAGCATCAGTCATTTACCATTAAGTATGTTAGCTGGGCTTCCCTGGTGGCTCAGATGTTAAAGAATCTACCTGCAATGCAGGAGACCTGAATTTGATCCCTGGGTCGGGAAGATCTCCTGGAGAAGGGAATGGCAACACACTCCAGTAGTCTTGCATGGAGAATTCCATGGACAGAGAAGCTTGGTGGGCTACAGTCCATGGGGGTCACAAAAAGTGGGAAATGACTGAGCGTTAGCTGTAAGTTTTACATTTATGTCCTTATTGAGTTGAGTTGAGAAGTTTTTCTTTTATTCTGCACTTGTTAAGACTGTTCCTCAATATAGATGTTAAAATTTTATAATTTTTTTGCATTGATTAAGATGACCTATATAGTTTTGCTTTGTTTTGGTTTGTCTGATTTAGCCACTCTGATTTTGATTATTGTTAGCAAGGTGTATCTTTTCCCATCATTGTACTTTTATTTGTAGGTTTTTTATTTGAAGAATGTCTCTTGAAGACAGCATACAGTTGGATCTTGTTACTTTAGCCAATATAATAATCTTTGCTTTTTAATCAGACTGCTTAGACAGTGTACATTTAATGTGATTATTGATATGGCTAGGTTTAAATCTCTCCTCTTATGCTTTTCATTTGTCCCATGTATTCTTTTTTCTCTTTCCTATTTTTTTTTTTTTTTTTGGCTTTCTTTCGAATTACTTGAAATTTTAAAATTCAATTTAACCTTCTTTATTGGCTCATTTTCAGAGAAGGCAATGGCAACCCACTCCAGTATTCTTGCCTGGAAAATCCCATGGGTGGAGGAGCCTGGTAGGCTTCAATCCATGGGGTCGCTAAGATTCGGGCACGACTGAGGGACTTCACTTTCACTTTTCACTTTCATGCATTGGAGAAGGAAATGGCAACCCACTCCAGTGTTCTTGCCTGGAGAATCCCAGGGACTTCGGAGCCTGGTGGGCTGCCTTCTATGGGGTTGCACAGAGTCAGACACGACTGTACCGACTTAGCAGCAGCAGCAGCATTGGCGCATTTTAACTCTTTGTTTTGTAATTTTATTCATTGCTTTGGTGTTTATACTGCTGATAAGTCGCTTCAGTTGTGTCCGACTCTGTGCGACCCCATAGATGGCAGCGCACCAGGCTCCGCCATCCCTGGGATTCTCCAGGCAAGAACACTGGAGTGGGTTGCCATTTCCTTCTCCAATGCAGAAAAGTGAAAAGTGAAAGTGAAGTCACTCAGTCATGTAGTATACATCTTTAACTAATCACAGTTTATTTTCAAGCAATATTATACTACTTCCTGTGTAGTGTAGGAGTCTTACACCAGTTTACTTCTATTTCTCTCCTCCAAGCTTTTCTGTTGTTACTTTGTAAAGCTGTGTGTGGATTCAGCACTCAAGAGCTGTCAGCCTCAGAATTATCTGAAAATCTAACTAAAGATGTAAATTTATAGGCCTCACTCTATACCTGCTAAATCAAAATCTCTGTGTGTGGGACCCAGGAATCTACATTTTTAACAAGCTGCCCAGAGGTTTCTGTGGCACACTAATAATTTTTTAAAAGAACTTCTACAAAATTAGTATTTTTTAAAAGAGAGACTTCCCTAAGTACACATCAGCCCCTTTATTGTTAATCCTTAAATGTTTCCAGATATAGAATCTTATAACCTTGAATTTAATCTTATATTTGCATTTTGCTTCAGTGCTTGTGTTTAAGTCACTAACATTTCTCGGGGGTGGGAGTCCTACAAAAACAGTTCCAGCTTTAGTGCTTCAGTTGTTTGGATTCAAAGTATATCTAGTTTGCTTTGGATTGGATTCAAAGTATATCTAGTTTGCTTCCTGCATCTCCAGCTATTTAACTCTGTTGTAGTCAGAGGGATATATTCACTTTTCTCAATATGTCACTTGGAGGGCTTGTTAAACCACACATCACTGAGTCCCACCCCCAGAGCTTCTGATTTCTTAGATCTGAGGTTGGGCCCCATGATTTGCATTTCTAACAGGTTCCTAGCTGATAGTGTTGCTGCAGGTCTAGTGACCACACTTTGAGAACCGTTGAATTAAGAAAAACAGGCTTAGGATTTGGGTCAGCTAAAAATGGTTCTCAAACTTCACTGCACATTGGAATCACCTGGGAAGCTTAAATAACATACTATTGCCTGAAGCATACTCCAGATTAATTAAATCAGAATTCTGGGAGTGATGCCTAGGTGTGTCTTAATATTCACAGTTGATTCTAAACGTGAATTCAGTGTCTCAGCCCACTGTGCTATACGTGTGTATGAGAGTGCTCACTCACTCAGTTGTGTCCGACTTTTTGTGACCCCATGGACTGGGACCTGCCAGGCTCCTCTGTTCATGGAATTTTCCAGGAAAGAATCCTGGAATGGGTAGTCATTCCCTTCTCCAGGGGATCTTCCTGACACAGGGATCGAACCTGTGTCTCCTGCATCTGTCTCCTGCTTTGACAGGCATATTCTTTACCACTGCACCACCTGGGAAGTTCAAAATACAGATCAAATTCCCTTCTATTCCTTCACTTCTTCTATTCTGTGTAGCTGAATAATGAATGGAGATAGTGAAAGTCCCCCTTACACTTATTACTACCTCCATTGGACAACTTCTCTCATTGTACAATGTTGAGCAGGGCCGTTGGTTTTTAATCTCAACTTTGACCTGTTTTCAGGGCTCCAGATGCTGACTTGGAGTGACTGTGCACATCAGCATGCTCTTCCTCTCCTCCTCTGTGTCTGTGGTTCTACACGTTAGTATCTTTCTGTAGCAGCAAGTCATTCATCATCAGAACTATTATCCTGAAGGGTTCTGTGCAGGATCTCTTCTCCCATACAATGTTTGCAACAAGTGATGTTTTAACCTTTTTATTTATAGCATCCTTCTTAATTGGAATGTGCCAGGCAAGTGGCACTAGTTGGAATATCTTAATTATTGTACATTCATCACCATCATAGTTAGGAACAGTACTTTTGATCATGATGGATCTTTTCTCATTAAAATATTGTAGACTGGAGAAATCACATTTTTGCCATGAAAATAAGACTTTCAGAGAGCTATAAGGATGCTTAATTCACCTGTCAGGGTCGAGGTGGGGTGAAAAGCAGTTTCTTCCGAGACTCCTTATGGTCTTATCTAGCATGTGGACTTCATTTTGGAAGGAGACTTCACAGAGACAGGCAGTGCATGTTGGGACCCAGTCAAGTTGAGCCTCTAGTTAAATTTATATTATTCATGTACTAAAAAAATATTTTGGGCTTCCCTAGTGGCACAGATGGTAAATAATCTGCCTGCCATGCGAGAGACCTGGGTTCGATCCCTGGGTTGGGAAGATCCCTTGGAGGAGGGCACTGCAACTCACTCCTGTATTCTTGCCTGAAGAATCCCCATGGACAGAGGAGCCTGGCAGGCTACAGTACTGCTGCTGCTGCTGCTGCTACGTCACTTCAGTCGTGTCCAACTCTGTGTGACCCCATAGACGGCAGCCCAGCAGGCTCCCCTGTCCCTGGGATTCTCCAGGCAAGAACACTGCAGTGGGTTGCCATTTCCTTCTCCAGTGCATGAAAGTGAAAAGTGAAAGTGAAGTTGCTCAGTCGTGCCCTACTTTTAGCAACCCCATGGACTGCAGCCCACCAGGCTCCTCCATCCATGGGATTTTCCAGGCAAGAGTAGTAGAGTGGGGTGCCATTGCCTTCTCTGAGGCTACAGTACACGAGGTCACAAAGAGTCAGACATGACTTAGCGACTGAGCAAGCACAGCACAGCACAAATATTTGCTGAAGGCCTCCTGTGACAGGCACTTTTAAGTGCTGGAGAGAGAGCAGTGGACAAGGTAAAGTTCCTGCCTCATAGAAATGACTCTATTTGTGTGTGTGTGTGTGTGTGTGTGTGTGTGTGTGTGTAAGATATTTCAAATGCTGGACAAGTAAAAAAAAAAATATATATATATACATACATACATACATACACACATATAGTTTCAAATAGTGAAGATTGTTGTGAAGCAAAGAAGTGGGAGAGCAGGATAGAAAGTGCCTTGGCAATGAGGGCAGAGTTATACCCCTTATCCAGGGATATCCAATAAGAAGTCACTGCATGAAGTTTTAAGCAGAGGAATTGCATTATCTGAATAATGATTTTCAAATGCTCACTCTGGCTGCTACATAGAGAATGGTCTATAAAGAAGCAAGAGTGAATGCAGGGAAATCAGATTGGAGGTTTTTGCAGTAATTTAGGACAAAGATAATGGTAGCTTAGCCTAGGATTTTACTAACACAGGATTTAAAAGTGGGTGAATTTGTGAATATCATGAATCTCATGAATTTCAGATTGGAGAAGGAAATGACAACTCACTCCAGTATTCTTGCCTAGAGAATCCCAGGGATGGCGGAGCCTGGTGGGCTGCCATCTATGGGGTCGCAGAGTCAGACATGACTGAAGCGACTTAGCAGCAGCAGCATGAATTTCAGAGGCATAGCCAACAGTACTTGTTGTTGTATGAGATATGGGAAGAGAGGCAAAAAGAGGAGGTGTATGGGTTTTTGATTAAAAGTACTAGGAGGGTGTTGGGGGCATTCACTGAAATGGGGAACTGTGGAAATAGGAGCAAACCTCAGAGGAAAATAATTCTGTATTGGACATATTTGAGCTGTCTATATTGAAATGGAGACACTAGATTGGTATCTTGACTCTGGAGCCCAGGGGAGAGAAGTCTGAGCTGGAGATACGAATCTGTAAGCCATCAACATACAGAGGGTGTTTAAAGCCCTGAGCCTTAATGAGATGTGTACAAATGTATGAGTGTAGAAGACAGAAAAGATATTTGAAGGCTAAGTGCCAAGGCAGTCTAAAGGTTAATGGTGAGAAAAATTAGGCAGTAGTGGAGGAGGCTAAGAAGTATCAGCTAGTGAGGTAGGATGGTAAACCTGGTGAGTGAGTGCCTTTCCCAGAAATCCAGATGAACAAAATGAATCCAGGAGGGAAGAGTGGTCAGTGATGTCAAGCCACACTGACCAATGCCTGTCCTGAGGTAGTGTGATGTAGAGAATGGAATGCCAGTTTGTAAAGCAGAGAACTTGACATTTAAAAAATTAACTGAAACTGATTGCATTATCATCACATTTATAGTAGTAGTAATCAATATTTTATCCTATATCTAGTATGTTTGAGGTACTGGCGTAAGTATTTGAATGTATTAGCTCAATGAAGCTTTAAAGCAACCATATGTTGTTGTTGTTCAGTCACTAAGTCATGTTGGACTCTTTGTGACCCCACACCAGACTTCTCTGTCCTTCACTATCTTCCAGGGTTTGCTCAAATTCATCTCCATTGAGTTGATGATGCTATCTAACCATGTATAATCATATATTACCGTGTGTGTGTGTGTGTGTGTATATACACGTGTGTATATATATATATATATATATATATACACACGTGTGTATGTATATGTATATGTGTGTTTGTATGTATAACTATGTATAATCATATGTATCTGTATTAGTCACTTAGTTATGTCTCTTTGCGACCCCATGGACTCTAGCCCACCAGGCTCCTCTGTCAATGGGATTCTCCAGCCAGAATACTGGAGTGGGTTGCCAGTTCCTTCTCCAGGGGATCTTCCTGACCCAGAGGTCAAACCCAGGTCTCCCACATTGCAGGCAGATTATTTACCATCTGAGCCACCAGGGAAGTGTATAACCATGTATAACCAGGTGTATGTTATAATCATTCCCATTTCACAGGTGGAGGAACTGAGTCTTGTAGAAGTAAAATCACTTGATCAATGCCATACAAAGACATTGGGGTGAATAATTTTCCTTCTTTGAGCCTCAGTTTCCCTCTTCTGTGAAATGAGTGAGTGGATCAGTTTAATTATTTTCAGCAACAGGACTCTCATCTCAAAAGCAGACACAGAAACTCAATATATAAAACAGCAGTGTTGCATTGTTTCAAGCTTGCGTGTAGAGTCTGTTGCCCCATACCCTGGGTTTCTGCCCTACTCTCTGCCCTGTGGTTGCAAACTACTCAAGTGGATGGATTTTAAAACTCTAGAACTCAGATGCTCACCTGTCCCCCTTGTGACCAAGAGCTGGCATTACAGGTCTATTGGTCACTGTTAGGGAATTCTGTGATTCTGGACTACATACCACAGAGACATCAGTACACGTGGGATGAAGTCATGACCTCTTGCACTTCAGTGAACTGGCCATGATGAAAGTTCCTCACTCACTTTACAGATGTAAACATCTGGATGGTTAAGTCCTAACACCATATCTTGAAAAAGTTTGTTTCAATGAGTGGTTGATTTAAAAAAGAATTAACTGAGTGGTGCTTTGTTATCTTGTTAGGAAAACCTTTCTCTACATCCTCTAGTAAAAGTCAGATTTACCGCCTCTTAATGTGCTTCCCATATCCTCTTCCTACCCCTCATTATAGTCTTTGTTACATTGGGTGGTCATCTATCATCTGATTACATCTCTCTCTCCCCTGCTAGATGGAATCATAGTTACCTTTCTGTCCTTGGCACCTCACACAGGGTCTGGCCTGTGCTCATCTAATATACATTGAGTGAAAAAACAGACTCTCCTTTTGGGGAAAGGGTGGCTGTAAGAAATGGAAGAAAATCAATTGGCAGGGGAGTCTGCTGCCTTCTGCTTATCTGGTGTTCAGTTGAATATTTTGTCTCTGGGAGCTTGCTCTATACATGATATAGGCTTGAAATTCCTTAGAGCCTATTAGCATTCCATAAACAAGGGCAACTACATGTGATCAGTGATCACATGTGATCAGACTGCTATGTGACAATTACCAACAAAATTCTGGTTTTGGTCTTCCAGCTCCAGGTCTGCTAATGGAAATGAAATATAGTCAGGGAAATATAGGCAAATACAGTCAACAGCCTGCAAGGGAGAAGATTGATATTTGTTGTGATGTGCTCCAGGGAGTAGGACAGGGCAGCAATCTCATTCCTGTCAGTGCAGAGGCTTTTTGTAGCTGGGAATGGAAAATACTACAAGTGCCAAGTCATTTCAAGTCTGAGGGTTTTGACTTGTTTGACAGAATGAAAACTTGGGGGAGGGTGCATTCCCTCTCCTCAACTACTGTAGTACATAGTGCAGAGAGAACAGAGTCTTTGCATGCTATTGACCTAGCTTGGAAAACCAGTTCTGTATATTTCTAGTCATTTGACATTGACAAGTTACTCAATTTCTTGTAGTCTTAGCTTCCTGTTCTATAAAAGAAGGATAATGGTATATACTTGAATACATTTGTGTAAGGATTTTAGGTGGTTACATAAAGGTCCTGATACAGAGCAAATTCTCAATATCTAGTAGCTCAAAAATTAGCCAAGTTTTATTTATGCCAGAAGTTATTATATCTCATCCTACTGATGTGTCTTGTCCTTTATGCACCTCACGTAGGGAGGGGAGTGATAAGGCACCTCTGCGGGCAGGTAGGGTAGGCAGTCTCCCTGCCTTTAAGTATCTCAGTATCTCTGTCATCTGTCTGCAAATGGAAGCATGTGTATTTTCATATTTAAGCCATTCAGTTATTCTTTTCTCCTGGAAAGAAAAAAAAAAACTCAACTGATAATTGCACAGTTTACCTTAGAAGATTAATCTTTTTCATTCATTCATTCACTAATTCTTTTTTGTGTGATTTTTAAAAAATATTTATTTGTTTGCTTTGGGTCTTAGCTGCGACATGTGGGATCCTCATTGTGGGGCATGGATTGTCCAGAGTGAGTGGGCTCAGTTGTTACCACATTCTGGCTTAGTGGCTCCATGACATGTGGGGTCTTAGCTCCCTGACCAGGGATTTAACCCTCATCCCCTGCCTTGCATAATGAATTCTTAACCACTGGACCACCAGAGAAGACCCTCACTTACAATTCTTTAACAGATATTTAACAAGTGCCTGCTAGGAGTGAGGTGCTTTCATAGGTGCTAGTGATATAAAATAGACAGAAATCCTCCTTTTCAGAAAGTGTAAAATCTTTCTGAGGGAGACAGATAATAAAAGAGTGAAGTAAGTTATGTCATTGTATGTTAGATAATGTTAAGTACCAGGAAGATAAATACAGCAGGAGAAGGTGATAAGAAGTCTTAAAAGGATCCTAAGTGACAGAGTTTTAGTTTGAGAGAGAAACCAGGGAAAGGATCACTGAGAAGGTGACATTGTGTAGAGAACTGAAGAAAAAAAAAATCTGGGAAAAAGCACTCTAGGCAGAGGGTACAGGACAAGTTCCCAGGCTCTTGAGCGTGGGAATGGCTGATGTGGACACAGGGTGGCAAAGGGGCCAGAGTGGCAGTAGTTGAGTGACCCAGAAGAACAGTCATAGGAAATGAGTCCAGAAAGGTAAATAGGTAATGGAGGGCAGATGGCGAGGGCCTTGTGTTTTGCCTTTTATTCAATATGAGTTGGAGAGTGATGGAGAATTTAGAAGGATCTCTCTGGTTACTCTGCATGGATTAGGCTTCTGTGAGGGGGCAAAAATCGGGGCAGGATATCAACTTGGGAAGTTATTGCCCATTTTACCCACTATGGGCTTCCCTTTTAGCTCAGTCAGTAAAGAATCTGCCTGCAGTGCAGGAGACCTGGGTTCAATCCCTGGCTTGGGAAGATCCCCTGGAGAAGGAAATGGCAACCAACTCCAGTATCCTTGCCTGGAAAATCTCATGGACAAAGGAGCCTGGTAGGCTGCAGTCCATGGGGTCACAAAGAGTTGGGCACAACTGAGCAACTAACACTTACTTATTTACTTATAAAGAAAAAAAAAGTGGGAGAAAGAGAAAGATTTTCTTGATTTACTTATAAAGAAAAAAAAAAAGTGGTAGAAAGAGAAAGGTTTTCTTGGAGCAGGCCACTGGCCTGTCAGTCAATCTGAAACAACCACTGATGTAGCTGGGGAGCATGAAAAAGGAGTGTAGAAACATATCCATGTCCTAGTTTTTCTATTATCTGGTTTTTCCTGGCTATGGTGTGTGGAGAGGTCTCCTTGACCTCTCTCAGTTTCATTCATTGCCTCTGCTCAGTTGTCATGGTCACTGTGACAACAGCCTCATCTTGGCTCTGAATCTGGCTGTGGATAAAGGCCCAAACTCCTGGTGAAATGCCAAACTGCAAATGCCTCTTCCTTGATATGTCTCTTTTTCATCATGTTTTTTCCCCCCCTCAGGTTTAATCTTGGATCTTTGCCAGGCACTCATCACCAGTTTCCTTAGTATAAGCTACTGGGTATCTGAGAGATCTGAGAAGGTAGTTACATATGTCATTTCCTCTTTGGATGAGGAAATCATGGGTGACATGCTCTCCAAGGTTCAAGGCTTTAATAGTGTCACTTGTCTTAAATTACATTTACTTTGAATGTGAGCGTGGGGCTATTTCTAACTTTCCTGTCATCTGAGAAGTGGTCTAGGTTCTGATGGCAGATTGTCACATCCTGCCTGTTGCTAATTGAACCCAGAGGCAGAGAACACATTTGGCAAATTTAGCAAATAAGTAAATAGGCTCCAAGAAGGATGAAAGAGGGCTATGTTTTTAGCCATCAGGTGGCCATAATGAAGGAAATGCTAAGGCTGAATCATGTGATTGTGGCAGAGCTAATCTGTTGATTTCCACCGCTATAATGTTGCCCTGCTTGCCTCATGGCATAGCATTGAGTACAAAGACAGCTGACAAGAATCAGGCTGTTTCACCACACAATACCATGATGCTAGACTCATCATCTGCCTCCAGCTTTTCTGATACAACGTCACTAATATGCTTAGCTCTTTTCAGGTTATTTTCACATGTATCTTATTTCATCATTATAGGATGGGCAAGGCAGGGATTATTAGACCCATTTTCAGATGAGGAAATTGAGATCCAGAAGAGGGGAAGGCTCTTTCCTATAGCCAAAGCACAGACCCATATCTTGAATCTGTCTTCATTGCTCTGACCTGAATGTGAATCACAGTGCCTGCCACAGAATTATTAATCAAACTGTATTAAGTGCTTATTTACACTGGATGCTGTGTTAGGCAAGAAACCCAAAAAGTACATAGGCTTGTTTTCTCTATATCTTTGTTCTCATATGACAAATAAGAGCACAGAGATAAAATAAATAATAGCCTTGTAGTTGTTGTTGTTTAGTTGTTAAATTGTGTCCGACTCTTTGCAACCCTATGGACTGTAGCCTGCTAGGCTCCTATGTCCATGGGATTTCCCAGGAAAGAATACTGGAATGGGTTGCCATTTCCTTCTCCAAATATCAGATTTGGTGATGTAAAATTTGGGTTGAAGTATGGATTTCCCAGGTGGCTCAGTGGTAAAGAATCCGCCTGCCAATGCAGGAGATGTGGATTTGATCCCTGGGTTGGTAAGATCTACTGAAAGAGGGCATGGAAACCCACTCCAGTATTTTTGGCTGGAGAATTCCATGGACAGAGGAGCCTGGTATGCTATGGTCCATAGGGTTGCAAAGAGTCAGGCATGACTAAAATGACAGCCTGCATGAATGAGAGGGTTTCTGGGACACAGAGCTTTCAGTGCTAAAAGAAAAACACCTTGGCAAACCAGGACAGGTTTTTCACCCTGGACAGCCAAGCTTTCCTGGGGGCAGAATGTGGAAACAGAAGGATGTCATGGAAGGAAGACTGGACTTGAAGTTAAAATCTAGGTTAAAATCCTGACTCTGTCATGTACCAGCTGTGTTATCTGGGAAATGTCATTGCTTCTGCCAAGGTCATAGCTTACTTGTGTGGAAAATGGTGCTATTAATAGTACCCATCTCCCAAAGTAGTTGAGCATTAAATGAAATAATCCACATAAATAAAAATGCAAAGCTGTGACTAGCTCTGCAAATGTGAGGTTTTGTTTGATGGTAGCTCCAAAGAAAACTCGGGAAAACAATGAGAGCAAGTTTTATCCTTGTTCTCATACATCATCTCTATATGTGAAAATGGAGTTTCAATGAACCTTGAGTGATTTGAAGAGCCAAATCATTCAGCCAAATTGTCAAATCAAAACAAATTAGAGACTATACTACATGTCCGCTTCTTTCATGGATCTGGAGAGTAGAACACTAGCAATTATAGGTGGTACTTATCTTCTGTATTAAACCAAGTATGAGAAAGCATTCTTTTCCCACTTCCTTCCGTTCACCAATTTTCTCAGAATCTGTGGTCAGATACCATACGAATATTGACCACACAATGTCAAAAATGGAAAGTAAAATATTCATATTAATTGGAGGTTTACTTTCCTAAATGTCCCTACTTCTTCAAATCCTCAAACAATGGTTTTGTGGGAGTTCCCCATTTATTTTTAAAGTGCATCCCCATCATTGGAATTGGAATTGGGATAGCTAAAAAAAAGAGAGAGAATGTAACTTCTATAAAGATCTTCTCATTTACTTGTTCATTTACTTGTTCAACTAATTTATTGAGAGTCTACCAGGTCCCCGTCAATGCTAACAATACAAGTAGCCAGCAAGGCTGAGCAGTTCTAGGACCCCTCACCAGCTTTCCTTCTAATGAAAGGAAGCATATGTTAAACATCTTTGAAAAATAAATACATGATCATTATACATGTTGAATACTGCTATGAAAGAAAAGGACAGGGAGCTTTGACAAAGAATAATGAGCATTGTAATTTAGATTGAAGTTCTTGGCAGTGGAACTTATACTTCAAGGTCTCATCTGACTTTCAAATAGAAATGAAGTGCATGGTTAACATAGATTTTTTTTTTTTTATTTTTACCTAAATTCCCAATCAGAAACTCAGCATGGGAACTTTGATATCGAGCTTTTGGCTTATCCTTCACTGCTCATTGTTCACTCAGTAGGTACTATGCACTAGACATTGTCTAGGTGCCTGGATAAGGTGTAGGCAGCAAGATAGAGTTTCTGCCTTTGTGGAGCTTACAGTCAAATGGTGAGGGGAGAAAATAAATATATGTCAGATGGTGAGATATACTAACAAAAATAAAACAGAGCAAAGGGAAACAAGAAAGATGAAGGAGAGTGAGTCACTCTTTCGAATTAGTTGGTCAGGAAAGAGCTTTATGATCAGGTGATATCTGAGTACAGACCTGAGGAAAGCAATGGAGTTGGCTTTGGTGGTTTCTAGTGGAAGATTGTTTCTAGATGCCATGAACAACCAGTGCATGGGATTTGAGGCTAGAGTGTGCTTGTGTGTTTGAGGAACGTGAGGCAGCCAGTATGGCTGGAACAGCATGAGAGAGGAGGAGAATGGCTGATGATTTCAGAAAAAGTAGTGAGATTGATGGCAGGGTAGATGGATTGGGTGGATGCAGTCATGGAAACTTTGTAGTCCGTTGTTAGACATTTGGTTTTTATTTATCTGCTTGAAAGAAATGATGGTGATACTTTAAGAAAATAATATTTCTCAAATTTGGCAGGACCATTCTTCTGTCCATATGAAAGGGTATGTACACCGCCTAGGAAGCTAGAATGATGCTCAGCAACACTAAGTTAGTCATCCATGTTTTAGAAGTTGTCGGAAGATAGGCTGCTAGCTTTTCTTAGAAATGGAAATTTCAATTTGGTACATGAAAAAGAATACAAGGACCATGTGATGGGAAGAATTCCAAGTGTGGACAGTGTCATAGTATATGAGTAAAACAAACTTGGGGCCCAGGATGACGTTCTTAGAAGAGATTTTTTTAATCAGGTAGCATTTTTCAGATAGGAGTTTGAAGTTTCTTCACTTCTGGAAGGAGCAGATGGCATGGAGAAGGCAGGTATAATCTTAAAGAGATTAAAGGACATGGGCAGAGCAGTGGAGCTCCTTTTAGCTCTTCCAACCAGTGGCTCCTGACTGAAATGATCTGCCCCTTCCCACCTGTCCAGGCATGGCCACTTTGCGTTTACCTCTCTCTTCCCTTTGAATCTGCTGAAATTTGAGAGGGAAGACATATAGATGTTCAGTAGTGGCAGCATCCAAAACAGTGGTGTTTAATTTTTTTAAGAGTAAAAGATCCCTTCCCTAGTGGTCCAGTGGTTAAGAATCCATCTTGCAAAGCAGAGGATTGAAGTTTGATCCCTGGTGGGGGAACTAAGATCCCACATGCCTCGGAACAACTAAGCCCTGTGTGCCACAGTACTGAGCCTGCATGCTCCAGGTTCTGAGCGCCACAGCTAGAGAGTATGTGCACTGCAATGAAAGATGCCATATGATGCCAGGAAGATCTAAGATCTTCTAAGATCTAAGAACTAAGCATGTGTGCCACAACTAAGGCCCAAGGCAGTCAGCAAAGAAAAGAGCAAAAGATCCCATGATAATATGATAAAAGCTATGAAATACCTTTTCAAAAAATTATATGGGCACATGAATGTGAATTTTTGTTTATTACCATAGGCTTCTGGCCCCCCTGATGACCATCTGTGGATGCTCTTGGGAAACATGGAGTTCAAGTTAAATAACTGTGCTAAGAGGTCAACCAGGGCTTTTTCTTTAAGAAAGGCAAATGTGGGATGGGATGTGGAGGATTATGAGAGGGAATGATGGAGAATCATTACTCTGATAGCATTAATTGAGATTATTTTCCCGCCTACCCATGTTCTCTGCTTCTGTAAAGCACTCTGTTTCTGCCCTTCTTGGTACTGACCATCTGGTTGACACAGGGGCTTCAGAGGGACATCAGGCAGGGACTTCCGAGTATCCCTTGCTTTTTCATTCTTTCATGGGAGAGGGTTCTGGCCACATTGTCTAAAATAGGAGAAAGAGGAGTAGTCAGGGTACATTAAGGAGTCCAAATCTCCTTTCATTTTCTCCTTCCAAAAGAAAGCATGTCCTTTTCAACCAGGTTTAGGCTGGCTGTGAATGCTGATGTCAGTGCGTAGTCTCACAGAAATTTGTTCCATTGGGGATATTTTTCTCTTTTTCTGGAAGCTTCCTTTTTTGTGCCTGATTTTTAAAGCCTCTCAGCAAATATTCAATGGAAAAAAGCTCAGGGCTGAGCCAAAGGCAATTATGAAGCACTTATAGAGTTGGAGACTGACAAGTGGTAATTATTTGGAGATGCTTGTTTTCCTTTCTTCTTCACTACTCTTTCCAACCCCACCCCACAACCTGGTGTGGACTGTCTGTTCAGTTTATTTTGGCTCATTACCAAAGTTACCCTTTATCAATTCTACATTATGTAGAGAAATATCAGTAATGAAGCCATTTATGCTACTTTACCACTACTGAAGTTAGTCAGAAGTCCGATGATTTCATGCCAATGCTGAATGTATTTTCACTATTTCCTTTCTTTCATTAGCTGCTGGGGAAAGGAAGAAACAGATTTGATGGTATTCAATATGCCCTATACGGTTCCCTGGAAGCAAAATGAGTTTAATTCGTTTCTACAGTCTCACCTTTTGTCCTCCTCAGCAAGGCAGGTGTTCATGCTGCTTTAATCCATTCAGAGCAATGACTAATCAAACTATTTTGCAGTAATTCTGTTCTAAGCCCTGAACCCATCGTGTCTCTCATCACAAAATCTCCATGTGAACATCCATGCAGGTTTCCAAATGGAATTCTGGAAGGAAACAAAGAAGAAGGAAGTAGATCCTGTGGGTCAACACGGTTTCTAATGTGCTTATTGAGCATTTGATTAAATCCATAAAATGAAACACCATTTGGGAGGGAGTTGTTCTTCCTGTCAGACTTTTAGGCTTCCAAGGATCAGTTAGAGACAAGGGGATAAGGTTATAGTATCTTGCTCAGAGCACTTGCTATTTTATTTGGAATGAGAATGCTATCTTCAGACTGGGCCTCAGAAGAACAAACATGACAGAAAAGGCTATAGTTTCCCCTAACAGCTTTGCAGGAGATAGTACTATAGTCTTTAGGGTTGTAAATGGTGCGTGGGTAGGGATTTGTTGTTTAGTTGCTAAGTCGTGCCCGACTCTTTCCGACCTCATAGACTGTAGCCTGCCAGGCTCCTCTGTCCATGAGATTTCCCAGGCAAGAATACTGGAGTGGGTAGCCATTTCCTTCTCCAGGGGATCTTAGAAACCCAGGGATTGAACTCGCATTGCCTGAACTGGCAGGTTCAGGTGGCAGGTGGATCCTTTACCACTGAGCCACCAGGGAAGCCCCTGGGTAGGGGTAGAGGTTTCTAATTTTTGCCCTATGTTCTGCATTTGGAACATGCTGAAAAATGTTTCACTTCATTCTTGGTCTCAAGTTTTACTAATTGATGGCTAACATAGATTTGGAGTGGACTTTAAAGGCATTGAGGGATCCTTGATGGAAGTTTGTATAGTTCGGAACTTGGAGAAGAAAATTATTCCTTGCCTGACTGTAACCTCTGT
Organism: Bos indicus x Bos taurus; assembly: GCF_003369695.1. Lineage (NCBI taxonomy): Eukaryota > Metazoa > Chordata > Mammalia > Artiodactyla > Bovidae > Bos > Bos indicus x Bos taurus. Next base: position 84,025,142 of record NC_040105.1, on the reverse strand, counting down.
GAGAGTGAGAACTGTGTCCATTTATATTCACTATTGTATCTCCAGGGCCTAGTACAGTGCTTGGTCCATGATACCTTTCTGTTATATATTCGTTTAATGGATGAATGAATGACTTACTGCCCTAGTAGCAATTTGACTTTATCTCCTTTCCTGCAGAGCCAAACAGGCATTTAGGGAAGAGAGGTACTGTAGATTAACCCAGCTAGGTAGCACGCTTGTGAAAGAAGGCCAGAAGAAGTAGCCTCTACTGCCTTTCATGTCCTGTAAACTTTCTGAAGTCTTTTACCAACAGGTTTATACTGGCCTTATCTTCACTAGAGAGTTAGAATCAATGAAAACAAGACTTTGGCTGTTTTTTTTTTTTCTTCAAGAAAGTTCATAGTTCTTTAAAATTGTTTGAGACATATTCTTTTGTTACATCAAAGTCTTACTGGCTTTAAGAAAGATACTTTAGGAAGTTGGATTCTTATTCCTGTCCTTAGAAATCCTTAAAGATACTATGAAAAAGCTTAGTATACATTGTTCCAGTCTTCCAAAAATATTCAGTAGCTTCCAGGGTACTTAATTTATAGTCAGATAAAAAAATTATTTATGTATCTGAAGTCCAGACTATGGAAAAGATTAAATAAACACATTTCTTTGTCATTTTCTGCCCACTATTTTGATGAGAAAGAGTAAGCAAACCAACATAAAAAATAGATTTTTTGTAAAGCAGTGTACAAGGACTGGTTAGGACTTGGTTCATAATCAGCCCAAGTTTCTAAAACCAGTTATATCTCTAGTAGTAGATGATGACAAACCATATTTTCCATGGGGACATAAAGCTATAAACAAGGTTCAATCACTAAAGAAAAAATGGTAATTCTCACTAGAGTATATATTTTCTGTTTTTCATGTTTTTATGTCCTGATTATTTGAAAGATGGCAATTTATGTAAAGTAGAGAGGGCTGACAACTTTTAGTTGCTCAGAGTGATGAATTAAGAAATATGCCATTTCTCTAAACAAACTGAATAAATGAAAGTTGATTGTTGAGATATTTCTGTAATGGTTTTTATATTTTGATTTATTTAATAATCAAGGTTTTTTTCCCCTCAGAGATAATTTGCCTGTAAGTATTTTGATTATGGATCCTAGATCCAAGCAATCAGACATTCTGTAAGCTAATACAAGAACATAAAATAGTATAATTTCCCATACAAGTATTCATTTTCATAAAAATAAATATCTAATGTATGTGTTTGGCTATTTGAATATAAAGTGGCATAGATAATACTAAACCATACATTTTAAAATAAAAAATAGAGACAACTAAGTACCATACTTTCAAGATTCTCTTTTTTCTTTCAAAAATTAAATGCTGAAGCATATCCATCTTCTATTTTGTGGAAGAGAAATCATATTTAAGATTTCAGCATCTGGTTTCATTGGTAGAACACTCCTGTTCTTGGGCCAGAATCAGAATAATAAACATTCTGGCATATTTGCTTCTCAGAAAAAGGGGAAAATCTCACTTTTTATCTTCTAGCAAAATCTATTCTTAAGAAAGACTCAAGTACCTGTTTACACTAAAGTGAAAATGACTGAACACCACTTAAAAATATCATCTTTCTCTCCCAAAGGAAGCTGTAGTTTCACAAGGATCAAATCTTTAGGTGAAAGAGTGGAATCCTCCCGATTATTGATTTATGTACTTGTCTGTTTTTTTCTTTCTTAAAATTAATATTGTAACTTTGTTCCAAAAGGGAGATTTTAAGGCCATGCTTGATGATAAAAAATTAAAAACAAAAATTGAGAAATGAGATTTTCTTACTTTCTTTGACTTTCAAACAAATTGATTATGATGTATTGTCACAAATCCAGAAAAATCAAAATTAAAACCACCAATTCAGTAAGTAGTATTTGTTAAATGTTTATTGTGCGTGTATGAACAGTTCACAAACTGGGAGATTTTAAATTAAAAAAGTGATACAAAGGTCAGGGGCATGATGTTACAGGATGGACTTATAAAGTGTAAATGACCAAGTTGTTTAAACTTTTATGATTATCAGAGGTATTTATGAGAAGTGGCCCAAGTTAAGTTTCACCTATGTGACTTAAGTGGTTTTGTCTGTTCAGGGAATTTTCAAATTCAATCTCCATTTTGTATTTAATTTTAATAGTGTCTAATTATGGATCTTTTAAAGTTTATCCTACTTAGAATTAATTGAGCTTTTCGTATGCATAGATTAAGGCTTTTCATACAATTTTGCAAAGTTTGAGCTGTTACTTCTTCAAATATTTTTTCTGCCCGTGTTTCTTTCTCTTCTCCTAGAACTCTTAATAGGTATATCTTGGTATACGTAATTATGTCCATAGATCTTGAGGCTCTGTCCACTTTTCTTTCTTCTTTCTCTGTTCCTCAGACTGGATAATCTCAACTGACCTATTTAGGTTGCTGATTCTTTCTGCGTTCTCAGCAAGTCCTTTTAGTGAATGCCTCATTTTAATAATGATACTTTTAAATTCCAGAATTTCTATTTGGTTATCTTAATTTCTATTCTTTATTGATGTTCTTTCTTTGATAATACATCATTCTCATACCTTCCTTTAGTCTTCTAGATTTATTTTTAAGTTTTGTAAACATATTTAAAATAGTAGACTTAAAGTCTTTTCTAGTAAAGCTAACACCTGAGCTTCCTCAGGAATATTTTTTTACCAACTGCTACTTTTACTATGAATAAGTTATAGTTACTTGTTCCTTTGCACATATTGTAAATTTTTATTGAAAACTGTGTCACATTTGGACGTCAGATTCCCACTGCCCCAGGGTTTATTGTTGCCATATGTTTTGTCGTGATCATGTTGTTTTTGTTTGCTTATTTAATTGCTCTCTTGGATTAACTCTGTAAAGTCTGTATTTTTTGTCATGCATGGTCACTGAAGTCTCTGCTTGGTTTTCCTAGTGGTCAGCTAATTATTGGACAAAATTTCCTTAAATGATTTGAACCACAAAGTCTTTCACCTTTTGCAGAGGGTTTCTGTGATTGTTGGGGCATGCCTTCAGCCCTCCAGCAGTTTAACTCTGCCTTATCCTTTGCTGCCTGTTTAAAAATGTTGAACCTCAAGGTCATCTAGAAGTGAGATATTTGAACCTTAAGTCTTTCCTGAGCAAGTGCACAATCCTACCCTTTTCATGACTTTTTAGATCCCGAGAAATGTGTTTGAGCTTTGCAAGCCCCTCTGTGTGCATCTCATCCCCTAGTTTTTCCTTGTGAGTTTTTAGGTTATCTTATTTGCTGCAAATTTTATTGGTTTCTTAGGCATATATGATATTAAATAACTGTCAGTGATTGATTTCAAAACTTTAGGGTAAAGGCTGTTCACATGGAGAAATGTCTGAGATCAGATAAAGACAAGCACTGTAAATTGAGGTTTTAATGGAACCACAAGGCCGGTCAAATAATGACAATGTTGCAAATAGTTTTTGAAAACTTCAAAACCATTCCTGTTGGTTTTCACCATTGTGAAGCTCTTGTTTTTAAGGTTACTTGGTAAATGGGGGTTATGAGCAGGGCAAGCACAATATCACAAAGCTCAATGTTTTTCCAAGATTCAACTGTTTTTTTTTTTTTTTAAATAAATATTGTTTAGTTCAGTTCAGTCGCTCAGTCGTGTCCGACTCTTTGCAACCCCATGAACCGCAGCACGCCAGGCCTCCCTGTCCATCACCAACTCAATTCTGTAATTAATTTCCAGAGCTCTGAAAAAGTTTATTTTGCCATTTTTGGCCATTGTTCTTATTGGTTTTATGGAGGACTAACTTTTTAAAGGTCCTTAGATATATGGGTGACACTATGAAATGCTGGGCTGGATGAAGCACAAGCTGGAATCAAGATTGCTGGGAGAAATATCAATAACCTCAGATATGCAGATGACACCACCCTTATGGCAAAAAGTGAAAAGGATCTAAAGAGCCTCTTGATCAAGGTGAAAGAGGAGAGTGAAAAAGCTGGCTTACAACTGAACATTCAAAAACTAATATGGCATCTGGCTCCATAACTTCATGGCAAATAGATGGGAAAAGAGTGGAAACAGTGACAGACTTTTTCTTGGGCTGCAAAATCACTGCAGACAGTGACTGCAGCCATGAAATTAAAAGATGCCTGCTCCTTGGAAGGAAAGCTATGACAAATCTAGACAGCCTATTAAAAAGCAGGGACATTACTTTGCCAACAAAGGTCCGTCTAGTCAAGGCTATGATTTTTCCAATCGTCATGTATGGATGTGAGAGTTGGACCATAAAGAAGGCTGAGTGCCAAAGAATTGGTGCTTTTGAACTGTGGTGCTGGAGAAGATTCTTGAGAGTCCCTTGGACAGCAAGATCAAACCAGTCAATCCTAAAGGAAATCAACTCTGAATATTCATTGGAAGGACTGATACCGAAGCTCCAATACTTTGGACACCTGATGTGAAAAGTCAACTTGTTGGAAAAGATCTTAATGCTGGGAAAGATTGAGGGCAGGATGAGAAGGGGGCAACAAAGAATAAGATGTTTGGATGGCATCACCAACTCAATGGACATGAGAATGAGCCAACTCCAGGAAATAGTGAGGGACAGAGAAGCCTGGCGAGCTCCAGTCCATGGGGCTGCAAAGAGTTGGACAAGACTGAGCAACTGAACAACAGCAATAACTTTGGTGCATCATAACACTGTTAGAGAAGTCTGTAGTTAATACTTCTTAAAAATTTAAAGTTACTCACCAAAAAATTAATAAAACTTATAATTCCAAGCAGTTGGGGGAAAATGAAAGGAAACTGTAAACTCAACAAAAAAGTAGGAATGGACAAAAACAAAAGCCAGAGATCACAGTTGATATAAATTAAACTTTTTCTAAGCCAGGGCCCATCAGATTGGATTAAAAATAACAAAATATAGCTGTAGACAACATAGAACACACCTGAAAGAAGAATACAGAGAGAATGAAAATAAAGGAATAAAGAAAAAATGAATGAGGCAAACACTAGGAAAATAAAAGCTGGTGTGACAAAATTAGTATCAGACAAAAATAGAATTTAAGCCAAATAGCATTAAAGGCGATAAAAAGGATACTACCTAGTAATAAAAAGAACAATATGTTTTACAGATAAACTATTATTATTGATAACTAATAAAAGAGTTCAGCAAGTTATCTAAATATAAATATTATAAGAAATCAAGGGCATACTTCTACAACAGCTATTAAGTTTAGAAAAATATGTTGGAAAAATTCACTCATAAAAGTAACAGGCACTATACGATTATAAAACATTTGATGAAGGAAATAAAAATAATCCTGAAGATAAAGACATGGATATACTGTTTTTGTAACCAGAAGACTTGGCAGCATATGAAGACTTAAATAAGAAAAGCAAAACCATGATTTTTGTATAGGTGAATATGTAACTTCAGAGCAGAGGGAAAGATTTCAAAAAACATGACATCAAAAGAACAAACCATAATGGAAATTTTGATAAATGCATTAAAATGAAATTCTCTGTGTATCAAAAGACAGTTCTCAGAATGAGATATTTGTAGTGCATTCAGCTGGCAAATTGTCCAGAATATATTAGTAACATACACACATGTATTAAAAAAAAGGCTAACAGCCGAACTAGGAAACTGAAAATGTCGAAGCAGTCACTTCACAGAATAGAAACTTGAATGGCCAGAAAATTGCCCATCTTCACTAGTTAGGAGGGAAATGCAAATTAGAATAACCAGGGACCGCTCCTTTATCACATGGGCATGATTTAACAAATCTGACTACTACAAATTTTGTGTATGTTGGGAAAATGATACTCAGGGAGTGCAAACTGGCACAGACACTTTGGTGAGCAATTTGCCAGTGTCTAGTAAAATTGAAGATGTTAATTACCATATGATGTTGCTAATAGTGAAAGCATGCTTGAACCCCACTTCTGACATGTCCTTCCACACTGAAGGAGTCCTACTGGTGTAGCACTTTTTTAAAAAATTTAAATTTATTTATTTTTAATTGAAGGATAATTTCTTTACAGAATTGTGTTGGTTTCTGTCAAACATCAACATGAATCAGCTTTAGGTATAGTTTTTCCTGTACAGCAAAGTGACTCAGTTATATGTGTGTGTATGTATATACATATATATATATATGTATATACATATCCCCTCTTTTTTGGATTTCCTTCCTATTTAGATCACTACAGAGCACTAGAGAGGACAGAAATGGTATGGAACTAATAGAAGCAGAAGATATTAAGAAGAGGTGGCAAGAATACACAGAAGAACTATACAAAAAAGGTCTTTATGACCCAGATAATCACGATGGTGTGATCACTCACTTAGAGCCAGACATCCTAGAATGTGAAGTCAAGTGGGCCTTAGGAAACATCGTTACGGACAAAGCGAGTGGAGGTGATGGAATTCCAGTTGAGCTATTTCAAATCCTGAAAGATGATGCTGTGAAAGTGCTGCACTCAATAGACCAGCAAATTCGGAAAACTTAGCAGTGGCCACAGGACTGGAAAAGGTCAGTTTTCATTTCAATATCAAAGAAAGGCAATGCCAAGGAATGCTCAAACTACCGCACAATTGTACTCATCTCACACACTAGCAAAATAATGCTCAAAATTCTCTAAGCCAGGCTTCAGCAATACGTGAACCGTGAACTTCCAGATGTTCAACCTGGTTTTGGCAAAGACAGAGGAACTAGAGATCAAATTGCCAACATCTGCTGGATCATCAAAAAGGCAAGAGAGTTCCAGGAAAACATCTACTTCTGCTTTATTGACTATGCCAAAGCCTTTGACTGTGTCGATCACAATATACTGTGGAAAATTCTGAAAGAGATGGGAATACCAGACCACCTGACTTGCCTGTTGAGAAACCTATATGCAGGTCAGGAAGCAACAATTAGAACTGGACATGGAACAACAGACTGGTTCCAAATAGGAAAAGGAATACGTCAAGGCTGTATATTGTCAGCCTGCTTATTTAACTTATATGCAGAGTACATCATGAGAAATGCTGGGCTGGAAGAAGCAGAAACTGGAATCAAAATTGTCGGGAGTAATCTCAATAACCTCAGATATGCAGATGACACCATCCTTATGGCAGAAAGTGAAGAGGAACTGAAAAGCCTCTTGATGAAAGTGAAAGAGGAGAGTGAAAAAGTTGGCTTAAAGCTCAACATTCAGAAAACGAAGATCATGGCATCTGGTCCCATCACTTCATGGGAAATAGATGGGGAAACAGTGGAAACAGTGACAGACTTTATTTTCTTGGTTGCAGATGGTGACTGCAGCCATGAAATTAAAAGATGCTTGCTCCTTGGAAGAAAAACTATGACAAACCTAGACAGTGTATTAAAAAGCAGAGACATCACTTTGTTGACAAAGGTCTGTATAGTCAAAGCTATGTTTTTTTTCAGGAGTCATGTACAGATGTCTGGTTCTAACTATTGCTTATAATATAACATAATATAATATAAATAAGTATTCATATTCATGATAATTAATTATAAACAAAATGTTATATATTGCATTACATCTTATATATTATATTGTGTATTATATTATCATATCAATTTCATATATTATATATCATATGATATATAATTAATATATACTATATAATATATGATATATTCATATATTATTATTATACATTGTACATTATATATTACATTATATAAATTAAACAGTATATTGTGTTTAGTTATATATTATATTTAATGTGTAACACATAATTATAAATATTATTATATTTTCTTGGGCTCCAAAATCACTTCAGATGGTGACTGCAGCCATGAAATAAAAAGACGCTTACTCCTTGAAAGGAAAGTTATGACCAACCTAGACAGCATATTCAAAAGCAGAGGCATTACTTTGCCAACTAAGGTCCGTCTAGTCAAGGCTGTGGTTTTTCCTGTGGTCATGTATGGATGTGAGAGTTGGACTGTGAAGAAAGCTAAGTGCCGAAGAATTGATGTTTTTGAACTGTGGTGTTGGAGAAGACTCTTGAGAGTCCCTTGGACTGCAAGGAGATCCAACCAGTCCATTCTGAAGGAGATCAGCCCTGGGATTTCTTTGGAAGGAATGATGCTAAAGCTGAAACTCTGGTACTTTGGCCACCTCATGCGAAGAGTTGACTCATTGGAAAAGACCCTGATGCTGAGAGGGATTGGGGGCAGGAGGAGAAGGGGACGACAGAGGATGAGATGGCTGGATGGCATCACTGACTCGATGGACATGAGTCTGAGTGAACTCTGGGAGTTGGTGATGGACAGGGAGGCCTGGCGTGCTGCGATTCATGGGGTTGCAAAAAGTCGGATGCGACTGAGCGACTGAACTGAACTGAACTGAACTGACTGTGTGTATATGAATCACAGTCTCCCAATTTAAGTAACTGGTTTTTGTTAGTGAATTTGGAAGGAGGAACTGAGTGTGTGGAGCCCAGCCCTTCCATCTTTACTTTCTCTTGGGAGGCTAGGATCATGCTGAGCACCTGTTCTCCTATACTACTCTGTGGTTTAATGTCAAATATGCTTGTGACTTGAGTGGAGTAAATTTATTTTTAGAATTAGAAAGTATACCTGGCTGCAGATATAACCACATTCTCTAATGTCAGCTTTATTTGTCAACAACCATCTTCCTTATTCTTAAACCAAACTTCTCAATCGATAACCTGAAGAATAGAGATGCTGTTTATTGAAATCTCCTCAAAACCCAACAGCCATCATTCTACTTTTATGTATGTGAACTAAAGAAACAATCACACATGTATTCAAGGGGATATTAAAAAAATATATTTATGGTAACCTTACTTGTAAGAGTGAAATGAGAAACCACCAAAGTAAATACAATAAAGTAGACCTACTTATAACAAAATGTCACAAAATGTGTAGTGAAAACAATATATTCACATAAGAATGATATGTACTGTGTGAGACCATTTACAAAAATATTTCGAACATATAAAATGACACCATATTGTGTACAAACACATAGGAAGATGAAAAGTATAAAGACATCTTTTTGAATGATCATACCAATTTAAGAGCATTGTCACCTCTTATAGGGTCATGTAGGAATGAAGAGAAATTGGAGAAGCATAGAAATGAATTCCAACCGTCTATGTAAAGCTGGGTTTCTTAAAAAGATCTAGAGCAAGGTATTAGAATTTGTTAGATCTGGATGGTGGGAATATGGCTGTCTGTTATATTGTTTTTTGTAGTTTTCTCTATGCTTTAATAATACAAAAGATATCCCAGAATATTAGCTTAATAAATTGACCTCGATTTCTCACTGAAAATATTTTAAAAATATCTTTGAACCCTGAATTCAGTTCATGGGGCTATTGAATGAACTTGATTCCTTTCTCTGTTGTGTGTTTTGTTTTGTTTTTGAAGTGAAGCCTGAAGCATATCCCTTCTATTTTTCTTAGGGCTGAATTTCCTCAATTATAAATCAATGGAGGTTGGGCAAAATGACCCCTAAGTATAGTTCTAGCTCTGATGTTCTGTGTGATTGGAATGTTTTCCACAAGGCAGATATCAAAAGAAAGGGAAAAGTCAAATAGCAGCAATCTAAAGGTCTCTGAATTTAGGGAAAACGTATAATGTCCTCCCACTCCACCTTCAGCTTTTCAGGTGTTCTGCCCTTTTTTATTCTCCACTGTCCATGTGATCAGTGCCTTAGCTAGTATAGCACAGGTGGGTAATGGTAGACAGGTGCCATGTGTTTGCCTATGCAGCTCTGACCTTCCACACATGCACAGTGAGTGCAGCAGTCCTCAAGAAGTGCACGGCTGGCAGTCTCTTTCTGTGTATGAAGGGTGGGAGAGGGGGGCGTGCTCATGTTCCACACAGAGAGCCTCAGTGCTTACACCTTCCTGTGCTGCTTCCTGGGTGGGTGGCTGTCTTGTTCTTTCTGGCTAGTCCCTGTTCTTCAGCTATTTCATTTTGGTTGATTTAAAGCTTTGGCCCTGGTCTTCCTATAAAAGGCAAACCCTGCTCCCACCCATGCACTTCAGCCCAGTTTGATGCTGTAAAAACTGACCTTTGCCAGGCTCACTGGCTGATGTGTTGCCTTTAGCCTGTTCTCTCTGTATCCGTTGGGGAAGGCAATGGTACCCCACTCCAGTACTCTTGCCTGGAAAATGCCATGGATGGAGGAGCCTGGTGAGCTGCAGTCCATGGGGTTGCTAAGAGTAGGACACGACTGAGCGACTTCACTTTGACTTTTCACTTTCATGCATTGGAGAAGGAAATGGCAACCCACTCCAGTGTTCTTGCCTGGAGAATCCCAGGGACGGGGGAGCCTGGTGAGCTGCCGTCTATGGGATCGCATAGAGTCGGACACGACTGAAGCGACTTAGCAGCAGCAGCAGCAGCTCTGTATCCGTGGTGACGCTATGGACAGTCACAGACCCTGCCCTTGCCTCCCTTGGGACACTACTGTTCTTGTGACCTCGGTTGTCTTTGCTACACTGGCCTGGCCCCACCTGCCCTGACCCGTTGCTTTGTAGGTGGCTGCCTGGAAAGGTAATTTGAATATCATTTGGTTCCAGCCTCCAAGGCTGAAAGGAAACTGCCTGCCTGCCTTTGATAAAACAAGTCATCATAGCCATCAGCTTATACCAGAAACTCTTCTAAACAAGTGAATATCTTTTAAATAATAAGCCATTTTTATAAACTAGTAGACACCTAAAGTTACTTTAAAATAATCTTTTAAAAATATAAAAGTAATGTTTATTATGTAAAATATAGAATACAGACAAGCAAAAAGAAGATAATGAAGTACTTGCAATTACAATGAGAATACTAACATGTTGGTGCATATCCTTTTGACTGTCTCTCTTCACATATATATGAGAGCTATTATGTGTGTATATGTACATATGTGTATATGCATGCTCAGTCACTTGTCCTGTGAAGGAAAGTTACAGGGCTCAAAATAGCCTGGAGTTAAAACTCCCCTCCGGGTCCTCCCCACCATTCTATGCAAAACAACTCTCTCTCTGGAAGACAAAAATGGACATTAAGTTTGATTATGCCCAGCTCCCAGGTGGTCCAGCCTCTGGCCGATCTCCAGAATTCCTTGTCCCAGCCGTTTAAGAGATAACGACTCTGAACAACCTTGGAGAAAAACAGGCCCCCTTAAGACAGTAAATTTCCACATATATGCCTATATATACTTACTCTTTTCTTGGGTTAGTGCAGCAGCTCACTAATCTGACTGCTGCCCTTTCTCACCTCATTAAAGGTGATCTGTTCCTGTAAAGTGCTAGTCTCCTTCATTTTCTGAACCTCTCCTCTAACTCCCTTACCCTACATTGTGTCTGTCTTTTTGCGACCCCATGGACTGGAGCCTGCCAGGCTACTCTGTCTGTCGGATTCTCCAGGCAAGGATACTGGAGTGGGTTGCTTTACCCTCCTCCAGGGTGTCTTACCAACCCAGGGATGGAACCTGCATCTCATATGTTTCCTGTATTGCAGAGGGATTCTTTACACACTGAGCCATCTGGGAAGCCCATATGTACATATATATGCACATATATATGTATATCCACACATATGTGTATACACACACAATATACACATGCATCTGTAGGCACAGAATTGGAATTTTTTTTTAACCAAACATGATTAGATTGTATATGATGTTTTCCCACTTAATGATATCATATCATTTTTAATGGCTGCACAGTGTCTACTGCAGAGTAGGAAATGGCAACTTCCTCCAGTATTCTATTATGGATGTACTAAGATAAAATTTAACCATTCTTTAATTGTTATACATATAAATTGTTGGGAGTTATTTTTGCTATTATGAATAATATATAATTAATCTCTCTGTGGCTAAATCTTTATGTCATTATCTGATCATTTTCTGAAGATCAGTCTTTAGAAACACTGGGTAAAAGAGAATGCATATTTTGAAGGCATTTGAAATATATAGGTTGGCTGGCTTTCAAAAAGTTTGCAGAAAGATATATTGTAATGAGCATGTAAAAGAAAATCTCTTTCTGGAATTTCTTGTCAAACTGGATATAACCTATCTTAAATCTTGGACAATTTGTTAGAAAAAATGTTATTTCATTCTTACTTTAAGTTGCATTATTTGATTATCATCAAGATATTTATTTTATCATATCCTTCTTGCCCACTTGTATTTCTTTTTCTATGAATTGCCTTTTTGTGTCCTCTGCCCAAGTTTCTATTAGTGTGTTTGTCACATCTTCTAATGACATTATTTTCAAGCAGAGATGTGAAGTGGCTTCAGTGCAACCTTCCTAGATAATTTTAGTTATAGGTAGGAATAGAATCTTTTGCTCATTTATTATTTCAGCATCACTGTAAGTCAGGACTGAAGCCCTTAGGCAAGATAGACACAGTTGGGAACATGAAAGTAAGTCCCAGGGAGGTTCAGTGGCTTATCCAGTACCACTCTGAGGTTCAGTGGCTGATCTGAGATGTGATGCCCAACTTCCCAAGTAGTCTCATGTTAAATGACTAATCTCATGTTCAAAAGAGATCCAGAAGGGAAATAGTGAAAATAGTTCTTTTAATGTCAATGTATTTAGATTCAAATAAATCCAGAAGCTGTTTTACACAGACTATTTAATAATTGACTGGGCAAGGTAAAGCAAACATTTTATCACTGCATTGTTCTGCCCACTTTATTCCTCATCACATAAACCTCTGGTGGCTCTCCATTCTCTCCAGGCATGTCCAGACTCCCCAGCTTGGCCTCTAAGACTCTTAGTAATTGCTTCTATACAATTCCATGCTCTTCTCTCTCCCCAAATCCACTCCACTCAGATTGGCCCCCTCAGTGATCTCCAGTGTGCCATTCTTTGTAGCAATCCCTGTAGGGGCAGCAGAGAACCACACGAAGGGAGAGAGCCCTAGAGGGCAGAGAATATAGAGCTATTCCTTCCATAGAAGTAGAAATGGACAGGCAGAAACTCAAACACACATACTGAGACCACAGCAACTTGAATTTCCTGAGCACCTGCTATGTGCCAGGAGCTGTGCTAAGTATAAATATTTTGCCTTATTCTTTAAAACTACACACAAAAATACACACAGTGCAATACGGTTCTGAACATTATTCCCATTTTACAGTGAAGAAACTCAGGCACATAGAAAAGTTGAGCCACTTGCTCAGGATATATGGCTACAAATGGGCTAACCCAGAACCCTGGCATGAAGCCAGAACTCCCTGACTCTAGAGCTTGTTTTCAGTAACAACAGCAACATTATATCCCCCAAAGAAATTTTTCTGAAGGAAACATCAAATTGAAATTGCACTCATTTATTCTGGGGACCTTTCATCAATAAGTACTTACTGAGCTTCCCCTATATTCCCAAACAGTGTTAGGCTGTACAGAAATTCATGTTCTAGGGAGGTGCAAGAGGGAGAGGATATATGTATATGTATAACTGAATCATTTGGCTGTACAGCAGAAACTAACACAACACTGTGATGCAACTATGCTACAATAAAATAAATAAAATTAACAATAAAAAATAAATTTATGGTCTGATAGGAGAGCTAAGACCAATCCATATGAAGTAGTAGAAAGGCTCTAGTGCCAGGACTTTGTACATGTAGCTTGTATGTCTCCACTCTACACTCTTATGCCCATCACTAGGTATTGGTAGACTATCACTTCATTCATAAAGTGAATCTGAGTCTATGAAGCCTGGACTCAGATTCAGAATCCTTCTCAACACAGATCTCCAGTCAGTCACTACTAAGGAGAAATGGTGTGCAAGATGAGACCTATCTCACTTTCCTTTTCTAGGAGGCCAGAGTTCATGGGGGTGTAGAGCTGTGAGAAAGAGGAGATTGACTGGGAGGGAGAAGGTTGTACCTGCAGAGATTATTGTGAGTGAAAGCACAGAAATAAGAAAGAGCCTGGTGTATTCAGACACTGTGAAGCTCTTCATAAATTAATATGGCAGTTATCCATGTAACACGGTTGGGAAAATAAAAAGGAGCCAAATTATGATGGCTATTGAAGACTGTGCAGACCCATTTAGACGTAGTGTTCCTGGCAGTAAATCCTGGTGGCTTTCACAGATAAATAACATGTTAAATAGTGTCTTTAGAAATATCAGTCTGGAACAATGAGTTAGGGTTGGATTGACCTACAGTCAGGAGCATAGATCTAAGAAATATGGAAGGAAAAAGTGACATGATTTACTAACTGGATAAGGATGAGAAAAAGTCATGTTTGTGAGACAAGTGTGACCAGATGTTCTGGTTTAAATCATTTATCCTTATATAATAGCTCCCTTTTTTTCTCAAGTATCTTGATTTTAGAGCCCAGAAAAATAAAGTCACCCACTGTTTCCACTGTTTCCCCATCTATCTGCCATGAAGTGATGGGACCAGATGCTATGATCTTAGTTTTCTGAATGTTGAGCTTTAAGCCAACTTTTTCACTCTCCTCTTTCACTTTCATCAAGAGACTCTTTAGTTCCTCCTCACTTTCTGCCATAAAGGTGGTGTCATCTGCATATCTAAGGTTATTGATATTTCTCCCAGCAATCTTGATTCTAGCTTGTGCTTCTTCCAGCCCAGCATTTCTCATGATGTACTCTGCATATAAGTTAAATAAGCAGGGTGACAATATACAGCCTTGACGTACTCCTTTTCCTATTTGGAACCAGTCTGTTGTTCCATGTCCAGTTCTAACTGTTGCTTCCTGACCTGTATACAGAGTTTTCAAGAGGCAGGTCAGGTGGTCTGGTATTCCCATATCTTTCAGAATTTTCCACAGTTTATTGTGATCCACACAGTCAAAGGCTTTGACATAGTCAATAAAGCAGAAATAGAGGTTTTTCTGGAACTCTCTTGCCTTTTTGATGACCCATCGGATGTTGGCAATTTGATCTCTGGTTCCTCTGCCTTTTTTAAAACCAGGTTGAACATCTGGAAGTTCATGCTTCACGTATTGCTCAACATTCAGAAAACTAAGATCATGGCATTTAGTCCCATCACTTCATGGCAGATAGATGGGGAAACAGTGGAAACAGTGGCTGAATTTATTTTTCTGGGCTCCAAAATCACTGCAGATGGTGATTGCAGCAATGAAATTAAAAGACACTTACTCTTTGGAAGGAAAGTTATGACCAACCTAGATAGCATATTAAAAAGCAGAGACATTACTGTGCCAAAAAAGGTCCATCTAGTCAAGGCTATGGTTTTTCCAGTGGTCATGTATGGATGTGAGAGTTTGACTATAAAGAAAGCTGAGCGCTGTAGAATTGATGCTTTTGAACTGTGGTGTTGGAGAAGACTCTTGAGAGTCCCTTGGACTGCAAGGAGATCCAACCAGTCCATCCTAAAGGAGGTCAGTCCTAGGTGTTCATTGGAAGGACTGGACTGATGTTGAAGCTGAAACTCCAATACTTTGGCCACCTGATGCAAAGAGCTGACTCATTGGAAAAGACCCTGATGATGGGAAGGATTGAGGGCAGGAGGAGAAGGGGATGACAGAGGATGAGATGGTTGGATGACATCATCGACTCGATGGGCATGGGTTTGGGTGGACTCTGGGAGTTGGTGATGGACAGGGAGGCCTGGCGTGCTGCGGTTCATGGGGTTGCAAAGAGTCGGACACGACTGAGCGACTGAACTGAACTGAACTTATCTTGATTTGGATGATAAATTTTCTGGTCACCATGGTTTTGAGCCTTTAGAACCAGAATAATGGAGTACAATGACTGATAGAGACACCTAAGGGAAGGTTATGATGACTTAATACACTGAGTTTGAGGTGACAGTAATATATGCTCAGTAGACTGGACTCAAGAGCCAAAGATAACCCTCCAGTCTCACTTCCCTTATGTAAATCCCAACAGAAACTAAAATCCACATTCTTGGTTTACTTGTCAAACCTCATCCTTGCCTGGTCTCTACTATCAAACTGCAAATTTTTGGTCTCCTTTTAATATTCACTTAATCACTTTCATGGAGAGAGAGCAGTTTCTAAAGAGAAGACATTTATAAACCAAGCAGCCAAGCAGCAAATCTAAGACTTCCCTCTACTACAACATCATGCTAGTCACTACTGGGGAGAACAAAAGAAGCAGAATACAAGCTCCTCACTTTTGATCATATAGCTTGCATTTTCTTAATAGTTTATAATGCAATCTTATAATCAGTTCAATTGATTCTTACATTTTTTATTTAGAGAATAAAATACAAATTGTGATTTAGAGAATAAATGCAAATTGTGAGCATGGCATTTCTGTTATCATCTAAAGATTGAAATTTTGAATATTAAAAAGGTTATCCACCTATCTAAATCTGACCATGAAACTTAATATTCTGACTTTTGGTAGCTAATATACATCTTGAATCATTGGTCTACAATATTTGAACAACAGTAATGTGTTCTCTGAGGTCCAATTATAGGTATTATTTGTTGTAGTTTCTTTTGCAATATCTATATCTATGTCCTATCTGTTGCACCTCTGGATCTTAAAATAATATAAAGCAAATTAGTAGGTATTTTTTCGGAGCAAGTTTTGAAGGAAATAAACATGTAGATACAATATGGTACCTTTGTCTTTAACCCTTCACCATAGTTAGTTACAGTTTAATCTACCATGAAATTTGCCCTAGTCCTTAATTCAATTTAGAAGCTATCCTAAATTCTATCTTCATGTTAAATCACATGAAAGATTGTTGGAACTGCAGTACTGGGGACTTATAACAGTTGAGTTTCAAATCCATTTTAGAGTTTTATAGTTGCCAACTAGAATACTTCAGCCTAAGGAATCATCACAGGGTTTGTTATCAAACGTATTCCCTGTAACTCTTCACCTTTCATTTCTCTCCTCCTTATGTGGGAAAGAAGGCAGAGCACAGGAGATGGTGGCTCAGAGCACCATCAGGCATTGTTCTTGCCAGCACTACTCTTTCATGTAGCTCTTGTTTCTTTTTTATTTAGAGGAAAAGTCTATTTAATGTCCTCTTGCCTTTCTGATCAATACAACCTTGTTTCCACATGCAAACCATGATTTGCCAGAGGAAAGTCCTTGTCCTTATAAATAGCAACTTTTATAACTGGCTTCAAAAGGATAGATTTTTAAAAATAATATACATTTCTTCTAATTAAACATAATTGCATTAGCTGTTTACAAAGGAGGACTTTGGAAAGAAATCTTTGACAGTTGTATCACAAGGAGTATCGGCATGTGGTTCATAGTTAAACAAATCAACCTGGTTTAATAATAATGATAACAAAAATAAACAATAAAATTGCATGAAGCATTTATTTCACTTAGAATCAGTCCTGAGTGAAGAGAATCTTTGTGAGTCAAAAACTGGCTTCCAGGGAGGCATGTTTTCTACTTGCAAAATGTAGGAAAACTCTCCATTTTTTTCTTACTCTTCTCATTGGTAGATTGGTTTTTGATATGGATGTTGTAGGGAACAGTGTTTGTATGGTTGGTAATAAAACTAACAAAAACTGTGATATTCCTTTTACAGTTGAGAAGATATTAGCCTTGCACATATTTCCACTAATGAAAAGAGAAGTAATTTGTCTGAAATTTGTTTGAGAACCCCCTGCCCATGATATTTTCTACTACAGTACATTTCCTAGCAGACCTTCCCTGCCCTGAAATAGTTGTTCAGAAAAAATTATATGGGAGAGGGTAACCCTCAGGGCAAAAAGTGACTTTAGCACTAAGCCACTGCTGCTGCTGCTAAGTCGCTTCAGTCGTGTCCGACTCTGTGCGACCCCATAGAGGGCAGCCCACCAGGCTCCCACATCCCTGGGATTCTCCAGGCAAGAACACTGGAGTGGGTTACCATTTCCTTCTCCAACGCATGAAAGTGAAAAGTGAAAATGAATTCGCTTAGTCATGTCTGACCCTTAATGACCCCATGGACTGCAGCCCACCAGGCTCTGCTGTCCCTGGGATTCTCCAGGCAAGAACACTGGAGTGGGTTGCCATTTCCTTCTCCAACGCATGAAAGTGAAAAGTGAAAATGAATTCGCTCAGTCATGTCTGACCCTTAATGACCCCATGGACTGTAGCCCACCAGGCTCCTCCATCCATGGGATTTTCCAGGCAAGAATACTGGAGTGGGGTGCCATTGCCTTCTCCGGACTAAGCCACTGGTAGACCTTTATTATGGTTGTTATTTACCCCATCTCAGAAATTCATGGGTTCATTTCATCTCCTTTGCTGTCTAAAGTAGCCAAACCTCCCCTAAATGTAGTTTCTTCAGGAATTCCTGTTACTGGTTTGTTTGCTCGGTATTTTCTGCTCAGGAGGATCCTAAGAAGATAAAGTTGTATCTTGAAAAGTTAGGAGAATTTATTACTAGTATTGTCATACCAGGGAAAGGAGATGAATTTATTTAGCAGCATCTGAAAATAGAATTGCCTCAATGTTGATGCCTGCTGCTGATGCTAAATGATGAATACTAAGCACCTGGCACACACTTGCACTTCTCTTCATTTATCTATTCTTCATATGCTGGTGCTTAAGGATACACAGAGCCCATTTTCACAGTGTTCTACTCTGGATCGAAAGCCAGGAAGTAGATGTCATTGATTATTTGTTGAGTGTCCGTACCACATGGGGAACTGTACAAAACATAGCATGGGATTGTAGACAGAACATAAGGGTGTAGAATCTGACCAGAAATCCAGCATTTGAACTTTACCAAAGTTTGTTGACCTTGGGCAAATTACTTAACTTTCCTGAGATTCACTGTCCTTAACTCTAAAATGGGAGTAATAATAGCTGTCCTGTAATTACTTAGAGAGTTGATATGAGGTTCCAGTATGTTATTGGTTGGGCTAGAGTTCTGCAAGGGCTTCCTTGGTGGCGTAGTGATAAAAGAACCCACGTACAATGCAGGAGATGCAGGTTTGCTCCCCCGGAGAAGGAAATGACAACCCACTCCAGCAGTCTTGCCTGGGAAATCCTATGGACAGAGGAGTTTGGTGGGCTACAGACCATGGGGTCACAAGAGTTAGTGACTAAACCACCACCACCAGAGTTCTGCAAAATGTGGTGTTTCTGCATCCTGAAGGCCAAGGACAGTCTTTGCTATAGCTATAGTGGGCAGCATCCTCCTTGCTTCATGAAGTACCTCCCAATACTTCTACCATGGAACCCTTGAGCCCTACATTTATTTTACTGCAGTATTAAACCTTTCATTATACAGAGATCTGCTTCAAATGGTTGTCCTATGCAGAGTGGAAAGTGTGTACATGAACTCTGGAGCCAGACCCATTCAGCTACTATGTGATCTTAGAAGCGATGCATAAACTATTCAGCATCCATTTCTTTAAAGTGAAGATGAGTAGTGGTATGTGCCTTAATAGGATTGCTAGAAGGTTTGAGCTATGGTTTTTCCAGTAGTCATGTATCGATATGAGAGCTGGACCATAAAGAAAGCCAAGTTCCATCCTGAACCCCCCTCCCTCCACCCTCTCCATACCATCCCTCTGGGTCGTCCCAGTGCACCAGCCCCAAGCATCCAGTAACATGCATCAAACCTGGGATGGGGAACACGTGTATACCTGTGGTGGATTCATGTTGATGTATGGCAAAACCAATACAATGTTGTAAAGTAATTAACCTCCAATTAAAATAAATAAATTTATATTAAAAAATAAAACATAAATTGAACTTAAAAAAAAAAAAAAAAAAGAAAGCTGAGTGCCAAAGAATTGATGCTTTTGATCTGTGGTATTGGAGAAGATTCTTGAGAGTCTGTTGAACTTCAAGGAAATCCAACCAGTCCATCCTAAAGGAAATCAATCCTGAATATTTGTTGGAAGGACTGATGCTGACGCTAAAGTGCCAATACTTTGGCCACCTGATTTTAAGAACTGGCTCACTAGAAAAGACCCTGATGCTGGGAAAGATTGAGGGCAGGAGAAGGGAAGACAGAGGGCGCTACAGTTGGATGGCATCACTGACTCAATGGACATGAGTTTCAGCAAGCTCTGGGAGATGGTGAAGGACAGGGAAGCCTGGCGTGCTGCAGTCCATGGGGTCGAAAAGAGTCGGACATGACTGAGCAACTGAACTGAGGAGGTTTGAATAAGATAATGTCTTCTGAGTACCTAGCAGACAGTGGAATCACTAAATGGTAGTTCTTTGGAAGACAGGGGAGTATAGTGGATGTCCACAATGTTCTCCCACTTAAGGGTTTTAATCTCTTCCCTTAAGGTAGGCAAGAATTGCCTGAATCTCTGGGAATTTGGCAGTTTGTTTTCTGTCTCTACAATCAGGGGGAAAGGGTTTGATGAAGGACCTAAAAACCCAAAATACATCCTTTAGAAACCTCAGCTGCACGTCATCAGTAAAATTGAGCTAATTTTTTAAGTTAAGAAAACTCAAGTCCAGAACAGGGGAAATAGGTTGTCCATGTGAGCCAATTAGTAAGTGGCAGAGCTGAGACTAAACGCAGGCAGTCTAACCCCAAAGCCTGTGTGGTTTCTGCTGATGCCAGGCAACTTCACGTAACTAGAGTTTCAGGATACTACTTGTGGCAGGTGATGGGGCAGGGGGTGCATGGCAGGCATCCCAGCCCCTGGCCCCTACGTCTGTTCACTAATGAGGGTGCTTGCTGAAAATGGTAGTGGCACCTTAACTGTCATTTCCTCCAAAACCATCCTGCTGAAGCTCCCAATGACTGCTAAGATTTTGGCTGAGGAAAAAATAAAACTCTTCTCTGGAATAAAGTATTAGGGAGATAAAATCTGCTCTGGTCAGTTGCTAAGACCATGGAGGAATGGGTTGATAGGTAAGTCCTGTTTCTCTCTGGTTTCCTCTCTCACTCGCTAGCCTTTCACTCCTCACAGATGACCCAGCATGGCATGGAGTGGGTGTGTCACTGTAGTAGTGCTGCTGATTGTGTCTGTTGCCCAGGGGAGACTGAGTCTCAATATCTTTAAGCTAAGCTAAGCTAAGTCGCTTCAGTCGTGTCCGACTCTGTGCGACCCCATGGACTGCAGCCCACCAGGCTTCTCCGTCCCTGGGATTCTCCAGGCAAGAACACTGGAGTGGGTTGCCATTTCCTTCTCCAATGCATGAAAGTGGAAAGTGAAAGTGAAGTCGCTCAGTCGTGTCTGACTCTTAGCAACCCCATGGACTGCAACCTACCAGGCTCCTCCATCTATGGGATTTTCCAGGCAACAGTACTGGAGTGGGGTGCCATTGCCTTCTCCCCTCAGTATCTTTACCCATCTAAATTTGAGAACCCGTCTATCACCAGCTTCTAGCCTGCCCTTTCTTGTTAGTGTAAAACCCCTTGTCTCTGATTCTGGCCTGTTTCCTGGCTTCTTGTTTCCTTACAGCTGTCCTTCAAAGGCTCACCCATCTGACTCATTATTTCAGAGTGCCTTCATCAAACAGCTCATTTCCTGACCATGACTATTCAGGTGTAGGATACCTCATAGTGTGTTGTTGTTGTTCAGTCGCTAAGTAATGTCTGACTCTTTGCCACCACGTGTACTGCAACATGCTAGGCTCATCTGTCCTCCACTATCTCCTGGAGTGTGCTCAAATTCATGTCCATTGAGTCAGTGATGCTATCTAACCATTTCATCTTCTGCTGCCCTCTTCTCCTCCTGCCTTCAATCTTTCCCACCATCAGGATCTTTTCCAGTTAATCGGCTGTTCACGTCAAATGGCCAAAGTATTGAAGCTTCAGTTTCAGCATCAGGCCTTCCAATGAATATTCAGTGTTAATTTCTTTTAGGATTGACTGGTTTGATCTCCTTGCAGTCAAAGGGACGCTCAAGAGTCTTCTCCAGCACCACAGTTCAAAGGCATAAATTCTTCTGTGCTCAGTTTTCTTTATGGTCCAGCTCTCACATCTGTGCATAACTACTGGAAAAACCATAGCGTTGACTATATGACAAGCTGGAATCAAGATAGGTGGGAGAAATATCAACAACCTCAGATATGCAGATGCCACTCTAATGGCAGAAAATGAAGAGGAACTAAAGAGTCTCTTGATGAGGGTGAAAGAGTAGAGTAAAAAAGCTGGCTTGAAACTCAACATTGAAAAAAATAAGATCTTGACATCTAGTCCCATCACTTCATGGCAAATAGAAGGGGGAAAAGTGGAAGCAGTGACAGATTTTATTTTCCTGGGCTCCAGAATCACTGCGGATGTTGACTGTAGCCATGAAATTGAAAAAGATGCTTGCTCCTTGAAAGGGAAGCATGACAAACCTCATAGTGTAGGCCTCCCCCAAAGAGCAAGACCTATCTGTTTCTCTTGCCTGATCTTCTACTATTCATGTAAATAACTTCATCTCAAGCCAAACTTCCCTACCTATTTCCAGGACACACTCATTCCTGTACCTGGCACTGTTCATACTATTTCTCTGTCCCTTACCATTACTGACACCAGGAGTGCCTTCTCTCTGCCTAATTCCATTGCACCCTGATCAGATACTGCCTCATGGTTAGTGACTATCCTTAATAATGGGATCAGAGAGATTGTTCCCATCTCAGATAATCAGAGCTCATAAAGGATATTTCCATCATTCTAAGAGACAGCATTTATTTTTCAGAACAACTTTTCAGAAAGTAAAATGAAACAGTGAAGCACTATATGAAATGTACATAACAAGTATAAGACAGCTTTCATTTTCAGAACCATTAAAATGCCAAAAGAAACACATGGGCCTTGAGAAAATATGGTGCTTGTACAACCTTATCCAACACTTGCTCATAGATTGGAGGAACTAGCCTTTATCTCCTGTGACTCTGTCTTGCTTCCCCAACTAAGTTGTCCATGCACTGGAGGAAAGGACTTCTTATTTTTAAAATCCTCCCCCTAGATCCATTTTCACTTTTCCTGTCTATCCTTGTTCTGAGCACAAAGCCAGGCATACAGTAGGCTCTCAGGAAATCATTGGAGAATCGGATTGATTGAATCCAATCAGCTTGAATCATCTGTCTCCTGCTGGGCCAAGACCAGTACGAAGTTGTATTCCCTGCACACAGAGCTCACTGGCTTAAATCTGTTCTCTTTTGTTTTTAATATTGTTGACTCTAGTTTATTTTCTGCACTTTTCATAACTTTGGCTTTGTGTTCATATCACCCCTCCTCCACAGTCAGGTAGCAACAAAGAAAGGCCTTTCAGAGCGCACTGTGAATGAGCTGTCACTGTAACTATTTCCTTTCTTGGCTTTTAGATGCCCTTCCAGCCCCAAGATGGTGGGGTCCTGCAGGTGTATTATCGGGGGGCCTCCTCAGGTTTCCATTCTGGCCAGCATTGTAGCACTTTGCTTTCCACCCAAATGCCATTAATGGAAAACATGTTCTTTAGAAATGGGAAATATGTTCGTAAAAATCAATTCATACAGAAAAATACAGCCCTCTTCAACAAAGAAGGAAATTAAGCATATTTGCAACCTGAGGAATAATTGACTTTGTTGAAATCCCTCCATCCAAAAGATCAGGCCTTTCTTAAAAGCTCTAAAGGGTAATTAATACGGTGTTCTTGACAAAAGTGCTGATTAGTAATGGCTTGCAGATCCATATTATTCAGCAATGTCTTTCAGAGGCTGTGGCCAACAAAAACATTCCAAGTGCCAGGGGAGCTGCTGGGTCTGCTAATTGGAAATATGAAGATAGGGTGCAGTGCATTCTTTGGGCATTTAATTCTTTCAGTTGCCTTTCTCATTTCCTATAAAAGACCACGTCTTTTGAATGACCTGAATTGACAGGAGGAGGGAGAGTAGTTAAGTGTGCAGTAGACGATCATTTTTTGTACGTTGGCAACTACCAAGGGGACAAGATCCAGTGAGTTCAGATGAATGAAAAGCCAGGGAAGAGGTAAGGGGTTAATTTTCAGGACCTGCTGAAAACAATGTCTTACTGCAATATCTTTTTGAAGATCTCAGTTTTCAGTAAGTGTGGGTGACATGACTGCAGATTGGAGGAGGTGAGCC
Organism: Bos indicus x Bos taurus; assembly: GCF_003369695.1. Taxonomy (NCBI): domain Eukaryota; kingdom Metazoa; phylum Chordata; class Mammalia; order Artiodactyla; family Bovidae; genus Bos; species Bos indicus x Bos taurus. The sequence continues at coordinate 84,001,177 of NC_040105.1, read as the reverse complement.
AGTAGAGATAAAGATGAATTTTTGAAAAGAAAAGCTATCTAGAAAAATGGAGAAGGAGCACTTAGGGGTTAACTGCAGCCTGTGCTTAAGAGCACTTTCCTTCCTAGCGGAACAACATGGCACTGTGTTTACAAGCAAAGACTTGAGAGTCAGGCTGGTTCTACCACTTACTACCTGGGTAACCTGAGTGAGTCTGTGCCTCAATTTCTTTATCTATAAAATGGGTTAGTAAAGATACCTACCTCATGAGGTTGTGTGAAGATTAAATGAGTTGATGTATGCAAAGTATTAAGAATAGGGCCTTAATGATAGTATTACCTAAGTAATTTTGAGTATGTTTTTGGTTTAGGATGATTTGTAATAAACCATAATCCCCATGAGCTCCAGCTGCCCATTTTCAGCTTTCAGCTTGACAGGCAGTCCCTACTCTGTTCTCTTACTTGATTACTTCTGTTCAAAGACAAACACACTGAAAGTCTCTATCTGTGTGTACCTAATAGGAAGCAATGAGAAGAGACAAAAGCATCTTTAGAGCAAAAAACTATACCATAGACTCTGAGTTTTCAGGTGCAGTAGGTACGATTGGCTTGAGCCAAACCATTTGTCCATTTAGAAAGTCTCAGATCATTATGGTCAATGACAGAAAGGACAGATTTGCATCTCTGTGTTAGAGTTACATCTAACAAGATGTATTTTCCATTGACGTACTTGGGGATCCTCTTTGGTTTATTGAGTCTTTACTATCACCAGGGAAAGGAAAAACAGGGGAGTTAAACCAAGAGTGGAGTGAACAATGGCACAGCAAATTAGTAGAGTTTGGTTAAGTTTCCCCCTTGGCAATAAGGTTTCTCATTCTACTTAACATGCTTCATGTGTTGCTTTTTCCTGACCCCTAGAGGCACAGACACTTAGCAGTCTACCCTGAATTCAAAGGCTTCTGTTGTTTTCCTTTTTGCAGAATTAACCTCATATTTTTATCACTGGAACTCTCCTTTCAGAAGGCTTGTTTGTTTTTTAAAGAAATATGTATTGAGTTCCTGGACATGTCTTACTGTTTCTTTGATCATTGTAACAACTTGTAACACACTGGTGTTATCCTTGTTTTATAGGGGAACTGAGTTTAAGTGAGGTTGGAGGTACCTGAGGTCATGAACTACTTTATTTGTTGTGACATTTTCCAAAATGGAAATAGATTTATTGCTATCATTTTTATTGTAGTAATAAACTCATACATGGTGTTAAAATAAATGAGAATATACAGAAAGGCCTAAGGAAATGGAAAAAAAAACACTATGAAGATTTTGGTATATAGCCTTTAGAGACTATTTCCCTTTATCTACATATCTATTTCTTCTTTTTTCCTTTTAGATTATGGTTTATTAGAAGATACTGAATATAGTTCTGTATGCTACACAGTAGGATCTTCTTGTTTCTCTATTTTATGTACAGTAGTTTGTATCTGCTAATCCCATACTCTTGGTTTATCCCTTCCTCTTCCCTTCTGCTTTGATAACAATAGTTTGCTTGCTTCCCCTTTGAATCTATTTCTGTTTGTTAAATAAGTTCATTTGTGTCATATTTTAGATTCCACATAGAAGTGAACATATCTCTTTCTCCATCACTTCATTTGTATTTGAGGAACCTCTAAGACAGCAGTCCATCGCTAATCAGGGCTGATCTGACTGACACAAGTATTGTAGAAAGTTCCCCTATTTGTCAATAGGCCCATTTCTGCTTGTGTATCTATCTTGCATGCTGGACATGCAAAGCAGATTAATCAAGAAAGTTGGAATCACTCTAAAAAGTTAGACACCAGTTCCCCTTGAATGCCATGAGCCCCCCTCACTCTGGATGGACTCTGCTTCTCTTCCACACTTCCTCTCCTAGCCCACTCTCCCAATTTCTCTGAAAGGCACTGTGAATCTCTGACATCATAGCAGACCAGGAGAAAAGAAGTGGTTATACATTGGGTGGGTATAAGGCATGAACTCTTTGGTGACCTGAATGTCAATTTTCATCATTTTCAAGGTCAGTGCTTTCCAACCCCCTGCATTGCAACTGTGACATAGGTGGACAACATTCCTATGGAACCCTGGCGTAAAAAGATGTGACTGTAGCTCCCAGAGTTGATCAGTATTGGGACTTTGAGACTGAGGGGTCAATGTATCATAAGTGCATAGACAGACTTGTAACTCTTTTGCAGCATATCAGAGTGCTAGGGCTGGAGGAGGAAATGGCAACCCACTCCAGTATTCTTGCCTGGAGAATCCCATGGACAGGGGAGTCTGGCAGGCTATAGTCCGTGGGGTCGCAAAGAGTCAGACATGACTGAGCAACTAAACACAGAGTGCTGGGGCAGGCTGATTAGGAAGCACTGCTAGCTAATAACATTCTGTCCACCTCTCCTCACATAGCTCTCCTTGTTGTATCTCTATTGGCCTCTCCTGGTTCCAACTTCCTCATGGCTTCTGGCAGATATTCTATCAGATAAGAATTGGCTTATAGACTATAATTAGATTGCTGGTGACAATGCTTTGGCTCCAAGAAAGAAGAGTGGGTGAGTAGCAAGTGCTGCCAGAATATAAAGTGAGCCTGTGAAATCCCTACAGAAACATGAGACAATGCATCAGGTACTCTAGAAAAGTACCTGATAGAAACATAATAAAGTCTCTTGTTTTTCTGATATTTCACTTTTAGCAACAAGGGATGATGGAGGATTACAGAGGATGTGAAAGGCTGTCTAGTGTGGTGGTAAAGAGTGTGCTGCTTCAATCATTTCAAGCTGGGTTCTGATCCCAATTCTGCCACTTTCTGTCTGTGTGACACATTACTTGGCCTCAGTATTCTCATCTCTAAAATGAAGACAATAAAAGCAATATGATTGTTCGATTTCTGAGGTGCAGGAGAATGAGCAGCATGCTCTTGAGAGAGCCTGAGGAGAATCCAGGGGACTGGTGGTAGAGCCAGATTTCAGTTAAAGAAAGAAGTGTTCTGAGAAGAAGTTGGGTGTGTTAGAGAATTTGCCTACCTTGTAATGCTGATTCCAGAAAGCACAGTGGAAAAGCTTGGCCAGATGATATAGGGAAAGGAAGTACAGAGAAGTCCTAGAAGTGAAAGGGGATTTGGACTAAATCAGGACATTCAGACATTTTGATCCTTTCTCTATTGTACTTTTATGAGAGGTGGTTTGGTGAATTTTTCTTCCTCACTCAAAACCTAAGGGGGATAACTACTCTTGGTAGTCCCACAGGCCACACAATAAGTATTTAAGAAAGACTTGAATGCCATTCTCCCAAATCATCCCACCCTCTCCCTCTCCCACAGAGTCCAAAAGTCTGTTCTATACATCAGTGTCTCTTTTGCTGTCTCATGGCGGAGTCATGTTGATATATGGCAAAACCAATACAATATTGTAAAGTTAAAAAATAAAATAATAAAAAAATTAAAAAAAAGAAAGACTTGAATGATAAAAATATTCTCATCTAGAACTTCTTTGGTGGCCCAGTGATTAAAACTTTGCCTTCCAATACAGGGGGCATGGGTTCTATCCCTGGTCAGGAAGATAAGATCCCACATGCGTGCTAAGTTGCTTCAGTCATGTCTGACTCTTTGTGACCCCAGAGACTGCAGCCCACCAGGCTCCTCTGTCCATGGGACTCTCAAGACAAGAGTGCTGGAGTGGGTTGCCATTTACTTCTCCAGGGGATTTTCCTAAGATCCCACATGCCTCATGGCCAAAACACCAAAATATAAAACAGAAGCAATATTGTAACAAATTCAATAAAGTCTTTAAAAAAATGGTCTACGTCCAAAATTTTTTTTTAGAAATATTATCTGATGATAATATAATGTTTTAAGGTCACCCAGAAGGTACAACCTTGTCAAAGGAAAACATTAAAATATTTAAATAGATTCTACCCAAGGGTTTCCCTTATTGCCATTTCTCAATATCACTGTATTCCTGCCAAGATCTCCCAGTGCATTGGTCAGGAGTGATTTCCCTCTTCCTGCTATCATGCTGTTCCAGCTTTCCTGTGATCTATACTTCATCAGAGTTTCCAGCAACTGGGGCCTGGAGTAAAAGCCAGGCTCAGAAGTCTGGTGTTTCCAGAGTCTCCAGGGAAGCCTCACTTGTTGCTGAATATGCCCCTGTCCACACACTAGACCTCTGATATAAGTTGTGCATTTTGGCTAATATCTGCCCTTCCACTTGGTAGAGACCATTCAGGCTCTTATTTCTCTCCCTGTTGATTAAATCTAGATCACTTTCTATAATGGGCCAGCTAGTAAATATTTTGGGCTTCTCAAGAATCCACCTGCCAATGAAGGAGACGTGAGTTTGATCCCTGGGTTGGGAAGATCCCCTGGAGAAGGAAATGGTAACCCACTCCAGTATTTTTCCCTGGAGAATCCCATGGACAAAGGAGCCTAGCAGGTCCATGGGGTTGCAAAAGAGTTGGATAGGACTTAGCGACTAAACAGCAGCAGCAAAGTAAATCTTTTAGGCTTTGTGGGCCATAGAGTCTCTGTCGCTACTAATCAACACTGGCTTTGTAGTGCAAAAGCAGCTACAGACAATACTTAAACTAATGATAAATGACTAAGCATTCCAATAAAATGTTATTGACAAAAATAAGGAGCAGGTTTGGCTGACAGGGTGGAAGTTTGCAACATCTGGAAAGTTCCATGTGTTTACACACTTTGATTTCATAACTATAACATGGCTACTTGATCATAAAGGTTTGCCATTCTTTTTTTTTAATATTTGTTTATTTCGCCTCCTCTGGTCTTAGTTGTGTCTCACAGAATATTTGTTGTGTCATGTGGGATCTTTTGTTGTGGCACATGGACTCTAGTTGTGGCACACAGGCTCAGTAGTTGAGATGCTTGGGCTTGGTTGCTCCACAGCTTGTGGGATCTTAGTTCTCTGACCAGGGGTTGAACCCACATCTCCTGCATTGCAAGGCAGATTCTTAACCACTGGAAAGTGAAAGTGTTAGTTGCTCAGTCGTGTCCAAGTCTTTACTACCCCATATACTATAGCCCATGATGCTCCTCTGTCCATGGAGTTCTCCAGGTAAGATTACTGTAATGGGTTGCTATTTCCTTCTCCAGGGCATCTTCCCGACCCAGGGTTTGAACCCAGGTTTTCTGTATTGCAGGCAGATTCTTTACCATCTGAGCCACCTTAACCACTGGGCAACCAGGCAAGCCCCCAGCTTTGCCACTCTTAACAGACTCAGGGAATTCATTCAGTGTGTCAGTCTGAATCATCATCTTCAGTCACTGAGTTGTGTCTGATTCTTTGCAATCCCATGGACTGCAGCATGCCAGGCCTTCATGCCCATTGAGTCAATGATGCCATCCAACCATCTCATCCTCTGTCACCCTCTGAATAGTAGTCAGCCTGAATACCTGACCATTATTGCCCTTTTACCCCTGAGCATGTCTTTGCCACTGTGGTCAACATGGGGGACTACTGAATTCTTGGGGTTTCTTCTCCAGGCTGCATTTTCAGAAACTCTGATGAGTGACCTTGGAGTCTCTTGGTAAATGGCCATCAAATCCCTTTTTGTCCATCTAGTCTCTACTTGTCACCTGATGCTGTTTTCTTTCTTTTCCTTCATGCTTTTCCATTATCTGAAAGATGACCTTCCCCTTGCAATATGCTTGTTGATTTACTGTTTAGCCAAGATCCCCTTGACTTTACCCCACGGTACAGGTTAACCAGGATTTGTAGTCAGAAAAAGAGAGGCCTGAGTGAGCAGTTTTCCCTTCATGAGCTTAGCCTAGGTTTGGCCTCTTGATTAGATCTTCTCACAATGTACCAAAAAGACATCTGTTAAATGTGAAATCTTTGATTAGATTCTGAAACAGAAAAAGGGCATTAGTGGAAAAAATGATGAAATCCAGTAATTTAGTTAATAGGAATACACCAATTGTTTAAGCTTATTTTATGTTGGAGTATACATGTAGTGATAGTTTCAGGCAGACAACAGAGGGACTCAGCCATAAATACACATGTATCCATTCTGCTTCAAACTCCCCTCCTATCCATGCGGCCACATAAAATTGAGCAGAGTTCCCTGTACTATATAGTAGGTCCTTGTTGGTTATCCATTTTAAATATAGCAGTGTGTACATGTCCATCCCAGACTCCAGAACTATCCCTTCCCCCTGGCAACCGTAAGTTCATTCTCTAAATCTGAGGAATAAACCAGTGTTAATTTCTTCCTTTTGATAAAGGTACTATAGTTACACAAGATATTGACATAAGGGGAAACTGAGTATAGAGTATCTGGGAGCTTTCTGTACTCTTCCTGCAACTTTTCTGTGAATCTAAAATTATCCCAAAATACATAGTACATATATATTTTAAAAACTGCCTGCTTAACTGATCTGTGTGGATCACAACAAACTGTGGAAAATTCTTAAAGAGATGGGAATATCAGACCACCTGACCTGCCTCCTGAGAAATCTGTATGCAGGTCAAGAAGCAACAGTTAGAACCAGACATGGAACAACAGACTGCGTCCAAGTTGGGAAAGGAGTACATCAAGGCTATATATTGTCACCCTGCTTATTTAACTTATATCCATCATCATGCAAAATGCTGGGCTGGATGAAGCACAAGCTGGAATCAAGATTGCTGGGAGGAATATCAGTAACCTCAGATACGCAGATGACACCATCCTTATGGCAGACAGTGAAGAAGAACTAAAGAGCTTCTTGATGAAAGTGAAAGAGGAGAGTGAAAAAGTTGGCTTAAAACTCAACATTCAGAAAATGAGGATCATGGCATCCGGTCCCATCACTTCATGGCAAATAGATGGAGAAACAATGGAAACAGTGAGAGACTTTATTTTGGGGGGCTCCAAAATCACTGCAGATGGTGACTGCAGCCATGAAATTAGAAGATGCTTGCTCCTTGGAAAAAAAAGCTATGACAAACCTAGACAGCATATTAAAAAGTGGAGACATTACTTTACCAACAAAGGTCTGTCTAGTCAAAGCTATGGTTTTTCTAGTAGTCATGTATGGATGTGAGAGTTGGACTATAACGAAAGCTGAGTGCCGAAGAATTGATGCTTTTGAATTGTGGTGTTGAAGAAGACTCTTGAGAGTCCCTTGGACTGCAAAGAGATCCAACCAGTCAATCCTAATGGAAATCAGTCCTAAATATTCATTAGAAGGACTAATGCTGAAGCTGAAGCTCCAATACTTTGGCCACGTGAAGCAAAGAACTGACTCATTTGAAAAGACACTAATGCTGGGAAGGATTGAGGGCAGGAGGAGAAGGGGACGACAGAGGCTGAGATGGTTGGATGGCATCACTGATGCAATGGACATGAGTTTGAGTTGGTGATGGACAGGGAAGCCTGGTATGCTGCAGTCCATGGGGTCGCAAAGAGTCGGACATGACTGGGCAACTGAACTGAACTGAGTTAACTGATCTCTTACCCTCACCCCTCCTACTTCATTGCTAGGTATGATGATAATCTTTATCTGTGATAGCAGCTGCAAGGTGACTCCCTCTGCCCCACCCCCTACATTGCTTCCCTGGAATGACATAGACTGAGGACACTTCTGGAGTAAATACAAATGTACTTCTTTCATACTTCTCTCCTCTGGCTACACACTTCTTCAAAGACAGACCCTTAGCACACAGTGAGAGCAAAGAGTGTGAAGAGTCTCTTGAACTGTCAATAGAAAAAGAATCCTTTTGGGTTTTTGGTCTACAGGACATCAACTGTAACAGTGGGCAAAGAAAAAAGTAGTTTGTTGGGCTGACCCCTCATTAGGGAATAGATTCCTAATATTCAGTGTTTCTTAATTCTTTTTCAATGACTGCCTATTCAATGGGCCAGTGGAAAAGGGGGCCAGATAGAGTGACTTGACAGGAGGTTAAAAAGGTCTGCAGTTTCTGTTGCCCCCTAATTAATGTGGCCCAGAGTTCTTCATTCTTATGAGCTAGGCCTAGGGCTTTAAAATGTTCCCTATTAAAATGCAAATGTTGCCTAGTTAGGGGTATAAGTCAAGTAAAACTAAACAGTGCCTGAATGAAGTATGAGGATCCACAGGGGAGCTGTGGTGGGTAGTTACATTTCTGCTTCATATGTTTTGGTCAAAACTATTTTAAGTACTCCCATGTACAAGAATATAAAAATAGCTTTAAGGAAAAATACATAAATGGATTGTTTTGTGGTTGGGCCCTTTTATATGCAAAAATGCTTTGATTTAGCTATTTTCTCGTTGGGTTAAATGTAGGTCCAGTTCACCATCTATTTATTGGGTAGGACAAGCAAAGTTTTGATGCCCTGCTGCTGCTGCTGCTGCTGCTAAGTCGCTTCAGTCGTGTCTGACTCTGTGCGACCCCAGAGACGGCAGCCCATCAGGCTCCCCCATCCCTGGGATTCTCCAGGCAAGAACACTGGAGTGGGTTGCCATTTCCTTCTCCCATGTATGAAAGTGAAAAGTGAAAGTGAAGTTGCTCATTCAAGTCCGACTCTTCAAGACCCCATGGACTGCAGCCTACCAGGCTCCTCTGTCCATGGGGTTTTCCAGGCAAGAGTACTGGAGTGAGTTGCCATTGCCTTCTCTGGTTTGATGCCATAGGAACAGGAAAATTAGGTTGATGCAGAAGATCTAAGATGTGGAGATTGAGGCCCAAAGAGTCAGGTATGGCAAAAAGGAAGAGGCAAACTATCACTCATTCATTGGTTAATTCAACACATTTTTGGGGGTGCTCAACTGTGAATCAGGCACTATTCTAGGCACCAAGGGAACAGACAAAATTCACTGTCTTCTTAAGGCTTGTAAACAAATATATATGTAAGAGGAAGTAAGTGCTATGTAACTAAAAAAAATCAGGATAAGGGAATAGTGATAATGAGACAAGTGGGTGCTGTCTCAGAACTAGGGGAGCATTGATATAGAGGCTGAAAACACCATCGTAGCAGCAAGCCAACACCTGTGAACAAGTGATGCTAAAGACAAATGCTAACACTTGGGCAGAAGTATTTTTTCTCTACTTTGGTCTGTCCTTTGTTGGAGGTGGTGGACTTCAGCCCACAAGTACTGATCAGAATCCTAAAGGAGTCTAAAGAACAGGGGCAAATCTTACCTCCGATTGAGAGTGGTGTAGAGTTTTATATATGCTCATTAAAATATCTTGACATTTGGAAACTTCCGTTTATATGCCAACTGTGGCTTGTATTTATGCTGTCTTGCAAACCACATGGACTTCTACTTTTCTCATAGCCTACAGCTTGGATTAAAAGGGGTGTGTGTTGGAGTTAAACCAGAAAGGGAGGAATTTTCCAAAGCCAAATGGAAAATCTTAAAATTGGTGTTAAAATTTCGGCCCTGGAGGCTTAACATCTAAGCAGTTCTTAAAAGCCAAAAAATATGACAATCCCTAATACCATACTTGATTAAAATCTGTGCTTAGTAGATATTTGAATGTATGAATGAATGAATTAAACAAATGCCACACAGGAGAAACTCGAAGCAAAATTAAAAAAAAAAAAATGGCTTTCTGTGATAGGAGTTAGAATTTTTCTCCAAACATAAATTCCAACTGTGGATTTGCATCTTTTGAAATAAGGCCATTTACAAGTGGTTAATGAAACCTCTTTTTTCCTTAAAAGCCACTGTATGCTAATTAAATGGGGTCAGTTCATTTCTCTCACTTTAAGAACTAGTTAATGTACCTTATGTACTTATAGGTCAAAACACTGTGATCTCATTGCATCCACAGCATTTCAGGACCTTGGTGTTCATAGACCTAAGAGCAATCTTTTAAAATCAACTCATTCTCTTTAAGGATAAGCAGAAGACACCCCCGCCCCCTGCCAGTTTTTCAGTTATCCAATCTAGATGTCTCAGAATTCTTTCTCCCTTTATGAGATGACTGCTCAAATTATCTTAGCCATGGTACTTGAACTGTTCATTTACTTTAAAATGCTATTATTTTAAAATTTAATCAAAAATGTATTCTGTCCAAATTGCAGATCAACAAACATAATTGAACAGGACAAGTATTTTCTCTCTCTTTACTTGCACATATCAAGAAGATACAAAGATTTGTATCCAGACTCTTCAAAATGGAATTTCTAATGCCGTCACTCCTGCTTTATCCCAAGAGAAGAGAGCAAATCAATTCTAGTTCATGTTTTCCTTCCTGGCCAAGGCAGAAAATATTCATCATTCTCTGGACAGAAGGTCATGAGGTCTCCTTGAATCATGCTTTGCTTTCACATTCAGCTATTTGATAAAAGTTTCCCTGGAGACTTTTTGGATAAAGCAACCCACGTCTCCAGAATGAATGTGTTCACCTTTTTTTTTTTTAATTGCAACACAAGAATTCAACTGAGATCTTGATGAGAGAAATAGTTTACAGACTATAGCCAGTGACTGCAAGACTGGTTTATGCCAAGCCATCCCTTCTTTCTTATCAGGAACTCAAGTGAATCTATCTAAATGTTAACTATCTTGTTTTTGATTAAGAGCCTGCAAATAATCACTTGTGAATCCCACATTCATTACCCAAGTACTTTCTTAACTGTGATGAATACCTGGACAGACTCTAATTTTATAGGCTAATGGTTATAGAAACCTAGAACTCAAAGAGATCTTAGAGATTATAAAGTCCAACTGTATCATCTAAGAAAGGGGAAACCGAGACTCAGCAGGGAAGTAGTTTGCACAAGTCAGTGGTATACCTGGGATTATAAGGCAATTTTCTTGAGTCCCAATCTAGTACACTTTAAACTATCCTTTCATTGGTTCAGTTTAGTTCAGTCACTCAGTTGTGTCAGAATCTGCGACCCCATGGACTGCAGCCTAGCAGGCTTCCCTGTCCATCACCAACTCCTGAAACTTGCTCAAACTCATGTCCATCGAGTCGGTGATGCCATCCAGCCATCTCATCCTCTGTCATCCCCTTCTCCTCCTGCCTTCAATCTTTCCCAGCATCAGGGTCTCTTCCAATGAGTCAGTTCTTCACATCAGGTGGCCAAAGTTTTGGAGCTTTAGCTTCAGTATCAGTCCTTCTAATGAATATTTAGGACTGATTTCCTTTAGGATGGACTGGTTGGATCTCCTTGCAGTCCAAGGGACTCTCAAGAGTCTTCTCCGACACCACAGTTCAAAAGCATCAATTATTCAGTGTGTAAATATCTTCAGCATGGTTATATTCCCGGCAGACTACTTTCTCTGTATGAAGTTGATGACTGTATCCCGTTTGTGGTATTAGGAGAAGGAAAGTGATCTTGCCTTTTCTTCACCTTTGCCCAAATGTTAGTCACCTTCCATCTAGCATCAGCTATTTTGTTAAAGATACATATTTTCCTCAGTAGATATCTCACATTGATGAGTAAACAGATAATTTCAGGCTCTTTTGTTATCTGCTATCATAGAACTGTGTTCTTTTTATCACAGCATTTATTTACCTCTGTGTGTCTAATTTCAGACTGAGGTTTGAGAGGCAGATTGTGTGATGGTTAACCACATACACACTCTT